>NT_187027.1:2783750-3457500 GCF_000001635.26 Mus musculus
CTCAAGGTTAGACATTGATTGACATCTTCCAATGCGCATACAGACCTCAGAGTTCTGGGCAGGTAAAAAGAATAAATATGATGATAAAAGAAACTATAATAAAAGTGTTATTAGAGTCTAATGAAGGGTGGGTAGACCTCCTTCCTTTGCTTTGCTTTTGCACATGCTACACAGCATATAGGAAGGGATTTATCTGTAATTATGTTCAGAAGATCTCCCCAGCTGCTTCTGAAGCTCAGAGACCAGCAGCTGGCAGAGCTCTATAACCATTTTTTTTCTCAAGTCATTACAGGCCCTCCCATCATCCACACAGACTATTCATTAGACTATCAGAGAGATCTAGCCAACTTCCAAGTCTACCATCAGTTTTCCTTTGTTCAGTCCAGTGATTCCATCTGGCTCAAGCAGGTAACTAAAGGAATGCTAGAATCAACTTGTAAATGACCCTTCATGGTCATTCTCCCCACTTCTACAGGTGTGAAATTAGCAGGCATGACACCATTCATTACCTACATCCAGGTCAAGAAAGTGGAAACCACAAATGGACTGTCTCCTGACCCATCAAAAGAAGACCAAAGTGTGGGCACATTGATCCTTCATACAAAGGGGAACAAAATCCCCATGGAAGGCATTACAGAGACAAAGTGTGGAGTAGAGACTACTGAAGGAAAGGCCATCCAGAGTCTGCCCTACCTGGGGATACATCCCACATACAGTTACCAAACACAGATGGTATTGTGGATGCCAACAAGTGCTTGCTTACAGGAACCTGATATAGGTGTCTCCTGAGAGGCTCTGACAGTTCCTGATAAATACAGAAGTGGAAACTCTCAGCCAACCATTGGACTGAGCATAGGGTCCCCAATGGAAGAGCTAGAGAAAGGACCCAAGGAGCTGAAGAGCTTTGCAGTCCCATAGGATGAACAACAATATGAACCAACCAGTATCCCCAGAACTTCCAGGGACTAAAGCACCAACCAAAGAAAGAGTACACTTGGAGGAACATTTGTGTCTGTAGAGGTTGAGTACTTTCTTCAGTTCTTCTGTGAAGTGTTTTTTGAGTCTCAAGACTCTCTATCTGCCTCTCCCAACACTCTGTCTCCTGCTGCTCTAACAATGGCAAATATGAGTCCAAATATGAGTTCTATCTCCACATACTGTGTGTCATCCACACAGTAGATAGCCAGCCAAGATGAACTGGAGTAGCAGAAGTTAAGCCAGGTCAGGAGAGTTTCAAAATAGAGCAGTGAGTCTGAACCTATATGCAGCCTAGGGTGAAATTCAAACCCTTCTCCCAAGATCTCAAGAAGGTATGGGGTGTGGTTAGATTTGGAGTGGAGCAAGGAAAAGACTCAGAAAGCAGAATGGAGGAGCATAATGTGATGGCTGGGCTAAGCTGAGGACTAGGTTTCCCTGATGCTGCCCCAGGAGAGATGCATTCGTTTTTCTCTCCCAGGTGAGGTCCTTTCTCTCCTGACACACACACTTGCCCTCTGGATGCTGGATCACGGTCATCAATCCAGGAGTATCAGGAGGAGAATCTCAGGGACAAAGGTCTTCATCTTGCTTGAAGAGTGGAGACTAGTCCGTGTATTATAAATCTTGATTTGAAGGATGCTGATTGGTTTTTAAGAAGTCCCAATGGTAGTGATACAGAACCATTGGGCTGAGTCATGGGAAGATGAACTCCTAGAAGAGGAAGCTGTAGGGCTCTGCCTCTCCAGCTCAGATACATTGCTGGGGACTGGGATCCTAGGAGCAGTGTCTGGGAACAAGTTGCATACCCTGATTGTTGTTCCTCTTGTCCCAGTTATAATATCCTCTGAGTCGATCCCAGAGACCAATAAATCAGCAATTCGAAAACAAAATTGTGATGTCAGGATATCCACAGTTTTAGAAATTAATCTTCCCTAAAAGGGATTTAAGATTATGGGCATTATATAAGTCCATATTCACTGTGTGAAGAAGTGTAAGCTTTCAGACATTTGATGCATTGAACACACAAGTAATAAAGTACATGACATATGCATGAAAGTAGAATGCTTACAAAAAGCAACAACTATGTCCCAAAATACAATGATATGGCAAAAATAATAAATGTGAACATTTCTGCTTGTTGCATCCTCATCTTCCCCATTAGAGATCCCTTGGACTTTGATCCTGTTTTTTAACATTTTAATATCAATTGTAGTGTAGAAAATAGAATTTCATTGAAAAAAACAGGAAGAATATAAATAATACATACACATATTATATATTATAATATTTATATAAAATATTAAATAGATGGTATTTTGTTGCATGTTGTTTTTGCTACCCTGCCTAAGCTCCAGGAATATGGTGTGCTTCCAGCTACCACCCAGCTTCCCTTGAATCCATGGATAAATGACACAGACACACGCAACTGTTCAATTTCAACTTGCATTTTGACATAATTTCTGGGTGCTACTATTTCCCATCTGGAAAAGCATGCCCTGATCAATATCCTTAGCTCCATACCTCCCCACCTGCCATCAACTTTAGTTGTTCAGTTACATTGAGTCCCTGCTGAACATCCCAACCACCCGCCTAGAGGAACAGCCATAGGCAACAGCTCTGCCTGAGATCTCACATGGCTGCTTGGCTTTTCACTGTCCAGAAAATGGTGAACTCTCCTCTCCTCTCTTGCATCTGTCTCTTGCTCCCAGGGACTCAGAAGTCCCATTTATCCCTTCTGCCCAAAAATTGGTCTATGGCTTCTTTACTGACAGATCAAAAAACAATTGCAGAACAGGACCTTAGTATCAGAGCAACACCTACACATCACCTTTTCTCTCAAAAAGAAAAAAAAAAACTGAAAATACTCTTCTCCAGACATAAATTGAACAAAACCATAACAACCATGTAAATTACACAGTATGATATACAAATGACATCAAGTCCATCTTATTGGTCAATTAGATAAAGTACTTTACCACCATTCCTAACTTAAAGAATTATGGCTCTATCCCTAGATTATGTTTAGATTTTTAGCCTGTAAAGCCATCTGAAAACCATGTCTTCCACTCTATAACCTCTCTCTCAATGTTAAACAACAAGAGTTTGATTATGAGGTTAAAACTAGATCTCAACCCCATCACAAATCTGAGAATGAGTTAAACATTACCTGTATATAGGAAGCACTAAACATAGCATCTCAAACTTAAACAATTGTAGAGACAGCTGACGACCTGGACAGCCCCCCGCCCCAATTCTTTAAAATGTTGGAGATCAGTCTTCAGCCATCTGGCCCAGATTCATCTGTTGACCTTTCGAAAGCAGGATTATGAAAGAGGAATGTTTACCCTGTGTTGGCAGAGCTAACAGTTGACTATTCTGCATAAGGTGTCCTTTTCCTGGACAGTATTTTGACTGCAGATGAAATAAGCAATTTCTGGCCTGTGGTTACCTTGCCCCAATAAGCAACTTCACCTGGAGATAAAGATACTCATGTCTAAGCACTCCCATTGTGTAGAACCACTTTGCAAGGTCTTGATCAACCTGTCTACTGAGTTTGAAAAGCATTAGAAGAGACATTCTATTCAAGCCATTAGTACATGCCCATTAAGTAGTCTCAGGGTTTGGTGATAATTGTCATTCAGATGGATTTACTAACAAGGCATAATAGCAGGTATCAGAAAAAGGGGGAGTGCCTAGGTCAAGTCCTTTCATATTTATTTGGGCTTCCCCCAGCCACTGAATTTTGGCAATCAATAGGCTTATAGTCTGGGTAGTTCCTATTCCTATGCAGTATAATGGAAGCATGTCTAAAAATTGCCAGCAATCCTGGCCAATTTCTGGCTGGAAAAAATTAACTGTATTCCTTGAGTCTATTCCTATGGCATATAGTGTAATTCTTCAGGGTTTCCCAATTTCCAACACAATCTTTCAAGGATAGTTGGAATCTTCCTTGTTCCTGGTACTTAGGGCACCTAGCTGCAGAGTATATATAGAATTTTAAACTGTTTCTAACTTGGAACATAAGTCCCCACATCTTAATTTTCCTGGTATAACAAGACTCTTAAAGTGTATATCAATAAGCAAATATTAAAATAGAATATGGATTGCTGGTCTGTAGCCACATTAGCTATCATCACATTCCCTGTATCTGTCTTCCCAGGCCCAGGCCTGACAATTGTGGGCATTGGATGGTAATCTTGTATTTATACCAAACAAGAGTCAGGAGAAGGTAGAGGGGTATTGAGTTTCATGTGTTTTGCAAATTATATCTTGGATATTCTGAGCTTCTGGGCCAATATCCACTTATCAGTGAGTGCATACCATGTGTGTTCTTTTGTGATTGGGTTACCTCACTCATGAAGATATTCTTCTAGTTCCATCCATTTGCCTAAGAATTTCATAAATTCATTGTTTTTAATAGCTGAGTAGTACTCCATTGTGTAAATGTACTAAGTGAGTACATTAAAAAAAAAAAAAAACTTAAATGCCAGGAGTCACAACACCAGTGCACTGTCGAAACAGAAGTAGGCAGATCTCTATGAGTTCAAGGTCAGTTTGGTGTAGGCAGCGAATTTCAGGCCCGTGAAGGCAATGCAGTGGAGCAACTATGTCATAAAAATCAAGAAAGAGAGAAAATAAACCAGTGTTTGTTAAACATATGGTGATAAATTCAAGTGCTCAAATAATGCTTGTGTACTTCTGGCAGTTTGGAAGGGATGGCATAGAACCCATCTGTCAGATCACAGTTTATATTTGGATAGTAAGAGAGCTTTTCCCTCCAGTCAAGTCTGAGTCAAGGCCAGGGATGCTGCCAGAGGTGGGAGGTGGGCAAAGTACCCTGTGGTTCTTACCTTTGAGAACGGTGAGGGGGATGTTGAGGGGGATGCTGAGGGGGAATGTTGATGGGGAATGCTAAGGGGGGAGAGTGAGGGGGTATGGTGAGGGGTATGGTGAGGGGGAATGGTGAGGGGGGATGGTGAGGGTTCCCTGCCATTCATCCTGATCCATGGTTGAGTGTAGAGAAGCTCATGCTACTCTAGGAACCTGTCACCCAAGGGACATGAGTTCCAGCATCCCATCATCATTGTCTCATTGTCTGGGCAGGAGCATGCCATACAGGGCTAGGAAAGTGAGAGTGTAAATGGGGATGTGGTAACCCCAGGGCTGGCCTTCAGAGCAGAAGCTCTTGCCTGAGATCTCTAGCTAGAAAGTTCTACCTGGGTATTTGCCCTCATTCTCTTTTTCTGGCATCAGGCCTTGTTTCGAAATTCTATTTTCACTCTCTCTCTCCTTTTTGCTGTCACTGCAAATGTGTCAACATTTAAATTTTCTCTTTTTTTGTGTGTGTGAAATATTGATTTATGTAGCCTGGGGGTGGACAGGACCTTGGCAGGTAGCTGAGGATTCTCTTGAACTTTTGACTGTCCAGCCTCCACCTTCTAAGTGCTGGGTTTACAAGTTTTGCCATGGTAATTAAGTATGTTTCTTTTGTTTGCATTGTTTTGTTATGTGCTGAGGATGATGGTGCCCCAGGCATTCTTTGTGTATGGCAAGGACTCAACTGAACAACTTCCCCGGATTTCAGACAGTTTCAGCTTCTATGTGGATATGCAAATGTAACTATATTTATCTGCACTTACTGATAAATTCTATACTTAAGATATTAGTGACTGAAAACTCATTGACATATGAGAGTTGCTTCACTGATTATAAGCAAAGTACTTATAAAGACATATGACGCTTCCGGTCTGAGCAGCACCGGGTAGCTAGGGCGCACAGTCGTCTGACTACCGCCAGCTACCCACAACACCCGCCAAGCGATCTTTTTTTTTAAATTAGGTATTTTCCTCATTTACATTTTCAATGCTATCCCAAAGGTCCCCCATACCCACCCCCCCAATCCCCTACCCACCCACTCCCCCTTTTTGGCCCTGGCGTTCCCCTGTACTGGGGCATATAAAGTTTGCAAGTCCAATGGGCCTCTCTTTGCAGTGATGGCCGACTAGGCCATCTTTTGATACATATGCAGCTAAAGACAAGAGCTCCCGGGTACTGGTTAGTTCATATTGTTGTTCCACCTATAGGGTTGCAGTTCCCTTTAGCTCCTTGGGTAATTTCTCTAGCTCCTCCATCGGGGGCTGTGTGTGACCCATCCAATAGCTGACTGTGATCATCCACTTCTGTGTTTGCTAGGCCCTGGCATAGTCTCACAAGAGAGCGCTATATCTGGGTACTTTCAGCAAAATCTTGCTAGTGTATGCAATGGTGTCAGCATTTGGAAGCTGATTATGGGATGGATCCCTGCATATCCGCCAAGCGATCTTAAGACTTCTGGTGAGTGGAACACAGCATCTGCTCCAATCCAATCTCGCGGGACTTGAGACTGCATTAGTCAGGGAAGCAAAAACCCGGTCTGAGTAGGGGCACAAGCCCCTTTCGGTCCGAGCAGCACCGGGGTAGCTAGGGCACACAGTCGGCTGACTACCGCCAGATACCCACAACACCAGCCACACGATCTTAAGAATTCTGAGGATTGGGATCTGCCCGGTGCGGGAGCGCTTTGCTTGAGCATCAGCAGCAGACATCTCAGTTCCGGGACCCCGCCGAGTGTATCCTGTACAGACAGCTGGCCATTTTCCTGGCCAGAGGATAGGGATCTGCCCGGCATGGGAGTATTTTGCCTGAGCATCAGCAGCAGACATCTTGGTTCCGGGATCCTACTGAGTGTATCCTGTACAGGCAGGTGACCATTTTCCCGGCCAGAGGATAGGGACCTGCCCGGCTCAGGAGCGCTTTGCCTGAGCTTTGGCAGCAGACATCTTAGTTCCGGGACCCTGCCGAGTGTACCCTGCACAGACATCTTAGTTCCAGGACCCCACCGAGTGTATCCTGCACAGCTCCAGAGAATACCAGATGGCAAAAGGCAAACGTAAGAACCCTACTAACAGAAATCAAAACCACTCACCATCATCAGAACGCAGCACTCCCACGCCACCTAGTCCTGGGCACCCCAACACAACCAAAAAGCTAGACCCAGATTTAAAAGCATATCTCATGATGATGGTAGAGGACATCAAGAAGAACTTTAATAACTCACTTAAAGAAATACAGGAGAACACTGCTAAAGAGTTACAAGTCCTTAAAGAAAAACAGGAAAACACAACCAAACAGGTAGAAGTCCTTATAGAAAAACAGGAAAATACATCCAAACAGGTGATGGAAATGTACAAAACCATACTAGACCTAAAAAGGGAAGTAGACACAATAAAGAAAACCCAAAGTGAGGCAACGCTGGAGATAGAAACCCTAGGAAAGAAATCTGGAACCATAGACGTGAGCATCAGCAACAGAATACAAGAGATGGAAGAGAGAATCTCAGGTGCAGAAGATTCCATAGAGAACATCGGCACAACAATCAAAGATAATACAAAATGCAAAAAGATCCTAACTCAAAACATCCAGGAAATCCAGGACACAATGAGAAGACCAAACCTACGGATAATAGGAGTTGATGAGAATGAAGATTTTCAACTTAAAGGGCCAGCAAATATATTCAACAAAATTATAGAAGAAAACTTCCCAAACCTAAAGAATGACATGCCCATGAACATACAAGAAGCCTACAGAACTCCAAATAGACTGGACCAGAAAAGAAATTCCTGCCGACACATAATAATCAGAACAACAAATGCACTAAATAAAGAGAGAATATTAAAAGCAGTAAGGAAGAAAGGTCAAGTAACATATAAAGGCAGACCTATCAGAATTACACCAGACTTTTCACCAGAGACTATGAAAGCCAGAAGAGCCTGGACAGATGTCATATAGACCCTAAGAGAACACAAATGCCAGCCCAGGCTACTATACCCTGCCAAACTCTCAATTACCATAGATGGAGAAACTAAAGTATTCCACGACAGAACCAAGTTCACACATTATCTTTCCACGAATCCGGCCCTTCAGGGGATAAGAACAGAAAAGAAGCAATACAAGAACAGAAATCAAGCCCTAGAACAAGCAAGAAAGTAATCCCTCAACAAACCAAAAAGAAGACAGCCACAAGAACAGAATGCCAACTCTAACAACAAAAATGAAAGGAAGCAACATTTACTTTTCCTTAATATCTCTTAATATCAATGGACTCAATTCCCCAATAAAAAGACATAGACTAACAGACTGGCTACACAAACAGGACCCAACATTCTGGTGCTTACTGGAAACCCATCTCAGGGAAAAAGACAGACACTACCTCAGAGTGAAAGGCTGGAAAACAATTTTCCAAGCAAATGGTCTGAAGAAACAAGCTGGAGCAACCATTCTAATATTGGATAAAATCGACTTCCAACACAAAGATATCAAAAAAGACAAGGAGGGACACTTCATACTCATCAAAGGTAAAATCCTCCAAGAGGAACTCTCAATTCTGAATATCTATGCTCCAAATGCAAGGGCAGCCACATTCATTAAAGACACTTTAGTAAAGCTCAAAGCACACATTGCACCTCACACAATAATAGTGGGAGACTTCAACACACCACTTTCATCAATGGACAGATCGTGGAAACAGAAACTAAACAGGGACACAGTGAAACTAACAGAAGTTATGAAACAAATGGATCTGACAGATATCTACAGAACATTTTATCCTAAAACAAAAGGATATACCTTCTTCTCAGCACCTCACGGGACCTTCCCCAAAATTGACCATATAATTGGCCACAAAACAGGCCTCAACAGATACAAAAATATTGAAATTGTCCCATGTATCCTATCAGACCACCATGGCCTAAGGCTGATCTTCAATAACAACATAAATAATGGAAAGCCAACATTCACGTGGAAACTGAACAACACTCTTCTCAATGATACCTTGGTCAAGGAAGGAATAAAGAAAGAAATTAAAGACTTTTTAGAGTTTAATGAAAATGAAGCCACAACGTACCCAAACCTATGGGACACAATGAAAGCATTTCTAAGAGGGAAACTCATAGCTCTGAGTGCCTCCAAGAAGAAACGGGAGAGAGCACATACTAGTAGCTTGACAACACATCTAAAAGCTCTAGAAAAAAGGAAGAAAATTCACCCAAGAGGAGTAGACGGCAGGAAATAATCAAACTCAGGGGTGAAATCAACCAAATGGAAACAAGAAGAACTATTCAAAGAATTAACCAAACGAGGAGTTGGTTCTTTGAGAAAATCAACAAGATAGATAAACCCTTAGCTAGATTCACTAGAGGGCACAGGGACAATATCCTAATTAACAAAATCAGAAATGAAAAGGGAGACATAACAACAGATCCTGAAGAAATCCAAAACACCATCAAATCCTTCTACAAAAGGCTATACTCAACAAAACTGGAAAACCTGGATGAAATGGACAAATTTCTAGACAGATACCAGGTACCAAAGTTAAATCAGGATCAAGTTAATGATCTAAACAGTCCCATATCCCCTAAGGAAATAGAAGCAGTCATTAAAAGTCTCCCAACCAAAAAAAGCCCAGGACCAGATGGGTTTAGTGCAGAGTTCTACCAGACCTTCAAAGAAGATCTAATCCCAGCTCTGCACAAACTATTCCACAAAATAGAAGTAGAGGGAACTCTACTCAATTCATTCTATGAAGCCACAATTACTCTGATACCTAAATCACAGAAAGAGCCAACAAAGATAGAGAACTTCAGACCAATTTCCCTTATGAATATCGATGCAAAAATCCTCAATAAAATTCTTGCTAACAGAATCCAAGAACACATTAAAGCAATCATCCATCCTGACCAAGTAGGTTTTATTCCAGGGATGCAGGGATGGTTTAATATACGAAAATCCATCAATGTAATCCATTATATAAACAAACTCGAAGACAAAAACCACATGATCATCTTGTTAGATGGGGAAAAAGCATTCGACAAGATCCAACACCCATTCATGATAAAAGTCTTGGAAAGATCAGGAATTCAAGGCCCATACCTAAACATGATAAAAGCATTCTGCAGCAAACCAGTAGCCAACATCAAAGTAAATGGTGAGAAGCTGGAAGCAATCCCACTAAAATCAGGGACTAGACAAGGCTGCCCACTTTCTCCCTACCTCTTCAACATAGTACTTGAAGTCCTAGCCAGAGCAATTCGACAACAAAAGGAGATCAAGGGGATACAAATGGGAAAAGATGAAGTCAAAATATCACTTTTTGCAGATGATATGATAGTATATATAAGTGACCCTAAAAATTCCACCAGAGAACTCCTAATCCTGAAAAACAGCTTCGGTGAAGTAGCTGGATATAAAATTAACTCAAACAAATCAATGGCCTTTCTCTACACAAAGAATAAACAGGCTGAGAAAGAAATGAGGGAAACAACACCCTTCTCAATAGTCACAAATAATATAAAATATCTTGGCGTGACTCTAACTAAGGAAGTGAAAGATCTGTATGATAAAAACTTCAAGTGTCTGAAGAAAGAAATTAAAGAAGATCTCAGAAGATTGAAAGATCTCCCATGCTCATGGATTGGTAGGATCAACATTGTAAAAATGGCTATCTTGCCAAAAGCAATCTACAGATTCAATGCAATCCCCATCAAAATTCCAACTCAATTCTTCAACGAATTAGAAAGAGCAATCTCCAAATTCATCTGGAAAAACAAAAAACTTAATATAGCAAAAACTCTTCTCAAGGATAAAAATACCTCTGGTGGAATCACCATGCCTGACCTAAAGCTTTACTACAGAGCAATTGTGATAAAAACTGCATGGTACTGGTATAGAGACAGACAAGTAGACCAATGGAATAGAATTGAGGACCCAGAAATGAACCCACACACCTATGGTCACTTGATCTTCGACAAGGGAGCTAAAACCATCCAGTGGAAAAAAGACAGCATTTTCAACAAATGGTGCTGGCACAACTGGTTGTTATCATGTAGAAGAATGTGAATTGACCTATTCCTCTCTCCTTGTACTAAGGTCAAATCCAAGTGGATCAAGGAACTCCACATAAAACCAGAGACACTGAAACTTATAGAGGAGAAAGTGGGGAAAAGTCTCGAAGATATGGGCACAGGGAAAAAATTCCTGAATAGAACAGCAATGGCTTGTGCTTTAAGATTGAGGATTGACAAATGGGACCTCATGAAACTGCAAAGCTTCTGCAAAGCAAAAGACACTGTCAATAAGACACAAAGACCACCAATAGATTGGGAAAGGATCTTTACCTATCTTAAATCAGATAGGGGACTAATATCCAATATATATAAAGAACTCAAGAGGGTGGACTCCAGAAAATCAAATAGCCCCCTTAAAAGATGGGGCTCAGAGCTGAACAAAGAATTCTCACGCGAGGAATACCGAAAGGCTGAGAAACACCTGAAAAAAATGTTCAACATCCTTAATCATCAGAGAAATGTAAATCAAAACAACCCTGAGATTCCATCTCACACCAGTCAGAATGGCTAAGATCAAAAATTCAGGTGACAGCAGATGCTGGCGAGGATGTGGAGAAAGAGGAACACTCCTCCATTTTTGGTGGGATTGCAAGCTTGTTCAACCACTCTGGAAATCATTCTGGCGGTTCCTCTGAAAATTGGATATAGTACTACCGGAGGATCCCGCAATACCTCTCCTGGGCATATATCCAGAAGATGTCCCAACCGGTAAGAAGGACACATGCTCCACTATGTTCATAGCAGCCTTATTTATAATAGCCAGAATCTGGAAAGAACCCAGATGTCCCTCAACAGAGGAATGGATACAAAAATTGTGGTACATTTACACAATGGAGTACTACTCAGCTATTAAAACGAATGAATTCACGAAATTCCTAGTCAAATGGTTGGACCTGGAGGGCATCATCCTGAGTGAGGTAACCCAATTACAAAAGAACTCAAATGAAATGTACTCACTGATAAGTGGATATTAACCCAGAAACTTAGTATAGCGAGATATAAGGTACAATATGTAAAACATATGAAACTGAAGAAGAACAAAGACCAAAGTGTGGACACTTTGCTCATTCTTAGAATTGGAAACAATCACCCATGGAAGGAGTTACAGAGACAAAGTTTGGAGCTGAGACAAAAGAATGGTACATCTAGAGACTGCCATATCCAGAGATCCATCCCATAATTAGCCTCCAAGCGATGACACCATTGCATACACTAGCAAGCCTTTGTTGCAAGGATGGTGATATAGCTGTCCCTTGTGAGACTAGGCCGGGGCCTAGCAAACACAGAAGTGGATGCTCACAGTCAAGTATTGGATGGATCACAGGGCCCCCAATGGAGGAGCTAGAGAAAGTATCCAAGGAGCTAAAGAGATCTGCAACCCTATCGGAGGAACAACGTTATGAACTAACCAGTACCCCAGAGCTCTTCACTCTAGGTGCATATGTATCAAAATATGACCTAGTCGGCCATCACTGGAAAGAGAGGCCCATTGGTCAGGCAAATGTTATATGCTCCAGTACAGGGGAATGCCAGGGCCAAAAAAATGGGAATGGGTGGGTAGGGGAGTGGGGGGGGGTGGACTTTTGGGATAGCATTGGAAATGTAATTGAAGAAAGTACGTAATAAAAAAAAAAGAAAAAAAAGACTTATAACTATGTTATAATGTAATCAACAGACCTTCACAGTTTATAATTTCTCTTTTGAGAGATATATTTGTGCAGGGCCATGAGTGTGGGAATAAAGGGGAGTGGGAGACAACCCACGTCTGCCAGAGATCCGGTGCTCTGAGTAGGTGGCTGCAAGAGGACTGCACACACCTTCCACTTGGCCCTGGGTGTGCATCTGGTGATGTTAAGCCACTGACCTCACATGGTGGGTGGTGGACAAAGGGCAGCCCCAGGTACCAGGGTCTCAGCCTCTGGCATCCCACACTGGATACAGCAGAGGAGCTGAGAGCAAAATAGGGGCCCGTGGATGAAGGGAGGAGAGGGCAAGGGGGTGCTGGATGGTTTCTGTGTGAGCGAGAGTCCTTGGTCAGGTCCATGGCTGGGCACAACATGGCCTTCTGGTGGGAGGTTAGATGCAGCTCCTTAGGAGAAAGTCTATCCCATTGTTTAAGCATGGCAGGCCTTCGTGATGAGAGACAGTCTGTGGGGCATTGGGCTCTGCACAAACAGGCTGGTCTCCAGTTGAGCTGAGGTCTGAACCCCGGGAATGGTGATAATTCATCTTCATGGCATGGTAGGCATTCCCTTATGCTCCTGGAACTCTGGCCCCTGCCTAAGTTAGCTCCCCCCACACCTCCCACAAGAGAAGCATGGTCAGTAGTCATGTAGACAATGGCCCAAGCTTCTGACCTTCAGGCTAAACTCCTCCCCAGTTACCTAGCAATAGTGAAGACCATAAAAAGGGCTGTTCAGCCCCTGCTTCCTCTCTTACTTGTCTCTCTTGCTTCTTACCCCTCACTCTCACCCCCTCTCTCCTCTCTCTTTGTCTTCTCTTCTCTCCCTTCTCTTTGTCTTCTCTCCTCTCTCCCTCTTACTCTCTCTTTCTTTCTAGCTCTCTCTCTCTCTCTCTCTCTCTCTCTCTCTCTCTCTCTCTTCTCTTTTCCCCTGCCTTTCTATAATAAAGCTCTAAAACCATAGAATGTCTCTGCTCATCAAAGCCCACTGCTTGGAGGATGGGACAGGCTTTCTCCTAATGAGCCATTTCTAATCTCCTGTTATAAGGCCTTCCTGTGCTCCAGTCAAGATCCACTGCACTCACTCTCACAGGTGTTGGGAACCTCTTCCCTCATTCCTCTCTCCCATAACCCCGGGCTTTAGCAAGGTAGCTCCAGGAATCCCATGTAGGGCTGCCCCTTGGCCACCCTCTGAAGAGTGGGATAGAGGAATGCCCACCCAGGGATGAGTGGAAGGTGTATGGCAGCTCTCTCATGCCTGACTGACCAGAGAATAGGTGGTATTCTGTTGGGGTGTGGGCCTTTTCCCTTCCACCTCTTCCCCTGGGCCCCCTATTTTTAGTTCCCAACAACAGTATATGGTTTTAGAGCTTTATTGTAGAAAGGCAGGGATAAAGGAGAGAAGGTAGAAAGAGAGAGAGACCGGCCATGGCCATGTGGAGAGAAGGGGGAAGGGACAGAGGTAGAAAGAGGGCTAGAGAGTAAGAAAGGTGAGGGCTAAAGAGAATGAGGAGGGGCCAAGCAGCCCCTCTTATAGTGGGCTGGGCTATCTTTCTGTTGCCAGGTAACTGTGGGGAGAAGCATACTTTGCTATAGTCAGGTAACTGTGGGGTGGAGTCTAGCTAGAATGCTAGAAGCTTGTAACATTGCATGACTGATAGTCACAGAATTATGGACAGGCACCTGATTCTGGGAATGTGGCTCGCCTTTCTGTCCCTTGTAGATTTCTCTATTGGGTCACCAGAGCAATCCCCATTCAACTAAAATAGGCTGCCTATCACAGTCCCACACATTTGTCTTTTATGCATATGAATGTTTTGCATGCCCAATGTCTGTGTACCACCAAGACTACCATATTGTCTTGAAAGCCAGAGAAACATGAACACCCCTAGGACCTCTGCAAGAGTACCAACAGTTCCTAGCCACGGAGCTATCTCTCCAACACAACAATTTCTTCTCCTCTTTCTTTGTCTCTCACTGTCTCTCTCTGTCTCTCTTTGTCCCTCTTCCTCTCCCCTCCTCTCCATGTCTATCTCTGTCTCCTTCTCATTAAATAACGAGTTATTGTCTGTCTGTCTGCCCCCCCCACTGTCTTCTCTCTTTGAGTTTCTCTGTTTTTGTCTGCCTGTCTCCTCTTTTTTGTCTGTCTCTGTTTCTGTGTCTCTGTGTCTCTGTCTCTCTTTGCCTCATATGAACTACAGCAACATAAGGCCAGCATCAGAGGAAAGCACATAGAAACAGCATAGCTGGCCTAGGGTCTATACTGGTCCATATTGATTTTATAACTCTGAACTCCAGGATGAGGCTAACTGTCTTCTCTAAGAATTCCAAAAGAGAGTGACAGACACCTGGTTGAATTAGTCACAGAATGATTAACTACTGGGTATGGAATCTCTAGAGCACTGATTCCCCACCTCAGATCCATATCTGGGCCTGATAACCTAGGAGCAGTGTCTGAGACTCGTGGTTACTCTGATCCCTGTACCTGTCCTGTTGAAAAGAGCCCCCTGAATCCTAGCCCAGATAGTGTTTTGGCTGACAGAATCAAGGAAGGAAAGGAAGGTAAAGCAAAGGCCTATGGCTCTTACTGGAGTGTCAAGCTCTGGTCCTCATCTGGGGTTTCATTGCCTCACTGTTATGTCATGGTCCTTTCTTGGACAGCTCAGTCCACCTGCACTAAGCCTTGGCTTCCTGGTGATCAGAGATATGAAGAATGATCAATAATTTAGGATGGAGTTGGCTTCTCTGTCAGTGGCAATGCATATCAAGTCCCTGCAAGGTCAAGAATAAGTGCCAGGAGCTGAGAAAGATAATGTCGTACTGAGAGATCTCTGATAATCTCCAATTCAAAAATCTTTTCACTGTCTCTATATATACAAGGCAGATTCTCATAAAAGTCTCAGGGCACAGACCTACAGCACATTACTCTACACATTCATGGAGAACCTTAAAAAAACATCAATCACCCATGTTATTTCCACCATTTAATAGGTCTGAGATTAGGGACCCAGGTGTCCATGCCCCTATCCTTTTGTTGAGTCCTTTTGAGATGTAGCTTCCTCTTGCCATATGTTTTCACATGGGCATCATTTATTAGATCTGATCTTATATTGGTGCCATAGTGTTGATCTGTGGCTTTCGGCAGGTTCCAGGGTTCTATAGTTGTTGCATGGGAGGCTGGGAAACAGGAAGCAGATGTCATGCAGAATGAATCAGTAGTTCAGAAGCTGCTGAATCCAAGGGTGGGAGATCAGATGTGGCTCAGATTTCTTTCTTTTCTTTTCTTTTCTTTTCTTTTCTTTTCTTTTCTTTTCTTTTCTTTTCTTTTCTTTTCTTTCTTTCTTTCTTTCTTTTTTTTTTTTTTTTTGCCAGAGGCTTGGTGGTATGTCTCAGGTGTAAAGGAGGCTCTAGGACTTCCTGTGGAATGTCTCCAGGACTGGGATGAAGAGGATGTCTCAATACCCACAAGAGAAAGAAGATCACCATTGAATACACAACCAACCTGCCTTTTGTTATACAGACTCCACATTTCGGAGGTCTGCTTCTCTGATTTACTCCTCAGTAAGTGATGGAGAATTTCTCAGGTCAAAAAACTTGTTCCAGGCTCTAGGACCCAGCAGAGTAAGGAGGCAAAGAACAGTGCCCTGGGGTTGGGAGGATGGTTTAGCTTTATAAGTGAATACTGCTCATCCAGTGGACCTGAGTTCATCTCCCACCATCATCAAAGGGCCGCACAGAGCCTCCTGTTATTTCAGCTTCATGGAATTAGATGCCTTCTTCCGGATTCCACAGGCATTGCCAATATATTGAAATCTAACACACACACACACACACACACACACACACACACACACACACACAGAAGTAAAAAAATGAAATTTACCATAAAACCAGTGTTTTCTCTCAAAAACAAGTTGGGGGTAGTCAGGAAGTTGCCATACATGCCTATCAGTGGTTTGTAGTAGTGTCTGTATTATTGCTGTGACAAAACACCGTGACTAAAACTAACTTGAGGAAGAGGTTATTTCATCTGGCAAGTCCCAGGTCACATTGAAACGTTGTGGTAGATAGCCTATGCAGTCAAGGGAGGAACCTGGAGACAGGAGCACCCTATGGAGGATTGCTGCTTACTAGCTTGCTCAACCTTCTTTATACATAATCCTGGAACACCTGCCCAGCAGTGAGTTGGGCTCTCCAATATCTAACATTAAGTGCCTTTCAAACTTGCCTAGAGCCAATCTGATGGAGGGATTTTCTCAATTGAGGTTCCTTTTTCTGTATAAAGGTAGCTTTTGTCAAATTAACAAAACTAAAACATCCAGGACTTGGTTGGAATGAGAAATGCCCTCCTATAGGCTCAAGTGTTTGCTCACTTGGTCTCCAGCTGATGGAGCTTTAGAAGTTATGAAACCTCCTGATCTGGGGTCTAGGTGGTAAAATCCTTTACATCCTGCAAATCTTGTCTCACAGTTCACAGCTCACCCTCCCACTGAGGCCATACTAAAGCACTCTAAGAAACAGTCACCTGACCTGTTTCTTACCCACACTCTGGATGACCTTTCACCTACTGCTTGTGTTGGTCACATAATTACTGTCCCTTGTGACTCTGCAAACAGGGTCTTCTCTCCTTGTTCCACACAACTCATTCTACAAAAGGTGGGTGTGCAGATTGGGCCTGTTTATAGTTCTCTGATAGTTACTACATGACACCATCTCCTATTTTTATGTAATAGCCCTCAACAACTGCCAGTTAGATTTGGTGATCATTGCAGAGTCCAGCTCTCCAATGGGAGAACGTGGAGAATTGTGTTGAGTTAAAGCAGAAATGCAGATACCCAGTGAACCATACAAGCCAGTCTGAGCCCAGTCTCCTCTGCTGAGGCTCCTTCCCTCCTGAACTCTGGACTTACTTATATGGTTTTGGATCTAAGATGTGGATCAGATCAGAATGTTCCAGGATGTAGGAATCATCATTTTGCTTTAGGAGTAGGGGCTAAGCTAGGACTGGTCTCACTCACTTTATAATGTTCATGTGCATCAGATGCTTGGTGTTTCTAGGAATTACCAATAGGAGAGAAAGACATGGTGAATTGGGTAATGGAAGGATTAAATCCTGAGAACTAGGAACTCTAGAGCCTGCCTTCTTACTCAAACCCAGATCTTGGGCCTGGTATCCTGGGAACAATGTCTGGAGGCAAATTGCTTTACCCTGATCTGTATCCTCCTGGTCTGAGTCACAAATTCCTTCTGAGTCCCACTTCAGGGGCCAATATGTTTGCAATTCTACATCATTTTACTCTCAAGATATCTATACAATCTTAGAATTTATGTGTATCTCCAAGGTAAATTTGCTTATGTAAACTATATATCTCCATGTCACCTATGTTGGGAACTGAATTTGAGAGACCTTTAGTTCATTGAAGATAATATAAAGTAATGGCCACCTGGGTTCAAAATAGGTCTTATGTAACCAAGGATACTTGTGGCTATTAGAGAGAACTTGCAGGGCTTATGAATTCTTACCCTTGTGATTTTCATCAGGCCAGTGGTTCCTCAAAGACCTCTTTTTTTTTTTTCTCTAATATCAGAGCTGAGGTCCCAGGCACATGGGTAGAGTCTGGCCATAACCCTAGGTGATCCTATGTTGCTGCTGTTATGTTCTGGACCTATCTGTTCATTCAATGAATCTGAGACTTCATCCTAGGAGTCACTTTCTTGCCTGAAGGGCTTGAGGTCTAAGTTGTAAGTGGATTTTAATAAACTCTACTAGTTATTAATATGACCTGATCTGCTCCTCAATAATCAAGGAAAGGTCCTATGGATTTTTAAATCAGCTTTAGCATAATTACTGGGTGAATTAACCCTAATCTATCTTTCTATGTTAGACTGCTGAGTTCCCCAGCTGTGCTCCCCAAGTAATTGCTGTTTGAGTCTTCCCTAGATCATATCTTGATCAGCCTGTCCTCAGGATCCACATCTCCTGGCCACAGATTCTCAGGCAAGAGTGAGAGAAGTACGGTTTTGCATACACTTTGAAGAATATCCTGGAGGTTGAATGTATGGACTCACTCTTCACAGAGCTGGAGTATGGGAAGGAGATTTTACAGAGAACAGGTAAGGACAGAAACTGCCCCATCTACTCTTAGACTGTAGCTCCTGTCCCCTGAGTATTTATTCTCAGCAGGGAGCAGTTGGTTTATTAACTCTGTCTTGCATCAAAAGGGAAGGAAAGAATGTTTGCAAGTTTCCTGAATCGGCATGAAAGAGGAACTCTGCAGAGGGCTAAACCTCACAGGATAGTCCAGTCTGCCAATTAAACAGCTGTTCATTCTACTTGCACTGTTTACTATGGCCTCTCTCAGGCCTGTTCACTGTCCATCACAAGGTCTTTGACACCAATATTTCTGGGTTTCTCATCTCCACCCTGTCAGAAGGAGAAGTCCATATTCCTAGAGGGAGAGACAGCATCTTCTGCTCTATGTTAGCTTATGCTGATTTTGAAACTTTCCAAGGAATAGATCATCCCATCCATATCCTGAGTTTATGATGCTATGTGGAGTTGGCACATATTCTTAAAGCTAACTCTCCTGTCCATTTACACAGTTACAGGAGCATTGAAGAATGCCAAATACCTTCAATTTCCAATTGTCTCCCTCAGAACCCCCTAAAATTCTTATGATTCATAAGGCCAGATCTGACAGGAAAATCACCCTGAGGTGCTGGGCCCTAAGCTTCTACCCTCCTGAAATTACTCTGAACTGGGAGAGAGATGGATGCAACAAGATACAGTACATAGACGTGGTAGAGACCAGGCCTGCAGGGGATGGAATTTTCCAGAAGTAGGCAGCTTTGGTGGTCTCTTCCAGGGAAGAGCAGAGATACAAAAATCATGTGAATCATGAATGGCTGCCTGAGGTCATCACCCTGAGATGGGGTAAGGATGGGGAGTGAGCACAGAGACTATTCAGAGAGAGAGAGAGAGAGAGAGAGAGAGAGAGAGAGAGAGAGAGAGAGTGGCACTCCTCAGGGACAACTGGAAACAGTCAAGACAGAGAGCCAGAAGTCAGATGCGTACTCTCCTTTTCTTCATTCCCTTCACCGAGCCTCTTGGGCCCACCATACACTTCATGGCTATTGTTGTTCCTGTGCTTCTTGGAGCTCTGCTTATGGGAGAAGTGACAACTTTTCTGTTATGGAAGAAGAGTACTAGAGGTAAGGAAGAGGTAGGATCTTAGTTCATGTCTTCCTAGAAACAACAAGCCTAAGCTTGTGAGAGTGCCCTGCCACATGACAGCAAACTTCATCTACACAGCTGCAATTTCATACACAGCAGATATGTTGAGAAAAACTCCATTGTGAAGCATAAAGAAAATAATAAACATATTCATAACTAAAATGAGAGAGGTGACAGAGACCTTAATTTTCAACTCTCTGATGTCAGAGGCAAACTGCCTATTTAGAATAGACAATCAGGAGTCCAGAAAGCCTTTCCCTATTTTATCTGGATTTACAATCACAGTTCTAGACACGTACCTGAGTTAAGGACCAGGAGATTCCTGTAGCCCCCCTAAATCATGCTGCCTCCATGATGTCTAATAAAATGGTTTATTTTTAGGGCATAAATTGGAGAAAGGTATATTCAGTTTTATAAGTAGTAATAGTTGTGGCTCTTCTGTAACGAATTTATATTGATATAGAAAAGAGCCCAAGGTGAATCTCAACTACCTCATAACTCCTCATTTACTTCTATCTTCAAAACCTTTGATGAGGTTTACTTTGCTTTCCAATGGGAAGTAAATTTCCTAGCATGCCCAACCTTCTGTTGCAGCATTAACAATGATGCCCTGAAGGGCCTGGTATGCAATAGGGAGAGGACCAGAGGATATAACCCTGAGGATTAAGAATTCGTGGAACTGGGACAGATTGAATGTGTGAAAAACATTCCAGTATGTCACCATTTAAAGCTCCATATCTGAACGTCTTCCTTATTCTTTTTATCTACAGGATAAGATAGATGCCTTAATGTGGTACTGAGCCACACAATATTTTTTCTACTTTCTCATTCAGTGTAGCTTCAAGAACTGGTGCCTTCTCATCTAACTGTGACTATGTGTCTGCTTACTCTAAGCACAGTGTAAGAGGTCCTGGGCAGAAACAAGCCTCATTCCCACCCTTACTGTGCATATGCCCTGATCATCTCTCATGTTCCAACGTAGGCAAGGATGGAAAACCTCCATCTCTCATGAAACTTAGCTTTCACTGAACTACACATCCTAGCTTCTGCTCTTCATTAAGCATTTGTATGTGGTTGCAGAACTTCTTTCCAGGTTGTGTGATTGATTGATATCCTAGAGATGATTAAGTCTTGATGGGGAAAATAAAGGCTCAGAACCTTATGAAATTTGTGTTTGCTATGATAGTACTTTACTTATATGGCATTGGATGCTGTGTAGATAAAAGTGAGGCCTAAGCTGACACTGTCATTGCTAAGTTTATCTGGGCTTTCACATTGCCCCCATCCTACCTGTGTCATCTTGCTATCTCCTCATCCCAATTCTTTCAATACACCTGCCCCTCTAGGTCATGTGATCAAAAGACCTCAGGCATTTTTAGGGCCTTGTCCATTGTCTGAGCCATTCTTTCATGTGGGTGCTTAGCTTGTTCAGGCTTGAGTCTGATGTTAAATAGGATCACATTTACATTCATTTTTCCGCAGCAATTATAATTCTTCTCAGTTTTGTGTATGAGTCAGGCATCATTGTCTTCCGCTGTCAACTTTCAGCCTCAATGTTAGGAAGTATTTCTGTCATTGTCACACTCCAGATCTCTGTCCTATTCTATCAAAGTTGTGAGAGGTAAAGCCTGGTTTCTGACAGCCCTGGGTGTTATATCATGTCTGTAATACGAGCACAGAAGATACTTTGTCAACAGGATTTTTGCATGTTTATGATCAACTTCACAACTACACAAAACTTGTTTTTGTGAAGGACACTGGTTTTATGGTTAATTTTAATTTGTGCTTCTGTGTATGTTTGTGTGTATGTAGTACATGCCAATAGATATGAGATGCTCTTGCAATCTGGACGAGGGCATCTAATCTCATGGAGCTGAAATAATAGTTGTAAGTGACCCTTTGATGATGCATAGGAATGAACTCAGGTCCACTGCTCTTTGAAAAGCTAATCCTTCCTTCCAATCCTTGGGTAGTAGTTTTTGCCTGCATTTCTTTGCTGGGTTCCAGGGTCTGGAAAAATTTGATTCACCTGGCAGATTTTCAACCACCTACTGAGGATTTATCTGACGAACAGACCTCCAAAACCTGGATTAAGAAATGCAAATTGCTCATGGATTTGATGGAGATCTCACTCATGTGTGTACTGAGACATCCTATCCAGCCCATTCCTGGAGATTCTCCCCCAGCAAGTCCCAGAGCTCCCTCAACACCTGCGACACAGCACCAAGCTTCTGGCAAAAACATGAAATATGAGCTACAGTTGACCTCAGAGCCTACTTAGAGCTTCCATTACTGTGAAGAGAAACCATGACCAAGGCAGCTCTTACAATGAACAACATTTCCTTGAGGCTGGCTTACATGTTCAGAGATTCAGTCTGCTATAATCATGGTAGGAATTATGGTAGCATCCAGGTAGGAATGGTGCTGGATGAGTTGAGAATTCTACATCTGGATTTGAAAGCAAGCAGGGGAGACTGGAATCCTCAGACAGCTAGGAGGAAGGTTCCATTGTCCACTCCCACAGTGACACATGTGCTGTCACAATATGTGAATCATCTCAGTACACTGATAGCTTCTTCCTCTTCTTTTCTTTAGAACAAACAGCTTTTTCAGCTTTTTGAACAGAATTTGTTTCCATTTTATGGAATCCATTCCCATTTAAAGAATCAATGGCAAAAATTTAGAATTGCTTACCTGGGTATGCCATGGAATGTGGTTCTCACTACCCTCCATACATTCGGGCACAACAGCAGCACTGTACTCCTGTTCACATGGACTGAATGACATTCCTGGAAACTGAACACAAAGAAACTCTCTTAAACATGGACTTGTCCAAAATAGGGACCCTGTATCAACTGCCATTCACATTTTGAGGATCATGTCTTTATGCCCACCCTGCACTCCTTTTTTAATGTACGTAACGGATGTATTCTCACCCACTTTCATATGCAATGTGGATCAATCCATAGCCAAATAATATGCTATCTAGTCAGCTACAGAAAATATAAAATCTTAGTCCTGATAGGGTCAATTGTATTTTTCACCCTAAATTTAATACTTTCTTATGTTTAGAAAATTTTATGTGAAATTTGTGGTGATAATGACTGTTAAAGGATGCTTTGTGTACTGTCTATTCAAATGTTGATTCTTGTACGCAGATACCAGGTTATAGTTTGGACTTTGGTATTGTCATTAATATGAAGTATCACCTGATTCAGTATTTTGTAAAATGTTGTTCTCCATCACCTTCTGCTTAGTAAAAACTGAGCTAAATATTTGGGCAGGAAGGGAAAAGTCAGGACTCCTTGGCTCAGAGAGCAATTATGATTCTCAGGTAGGGACTAGGAAGTTTGCATCTGACACCGGTGAATAAAGAGGCCAGGGCTTGGCTAGGATGGCAAGAAACAGGCTGCATGGCTGGGGAGTATATTAGGCCAGCATTGCTGGGTTAGAATAGCTCTGAATCTGCCTAGCTATTATACCTAAAATTTAAATAAACCTAACAATCTTCATATCATTATTCAGAGCAAGAGCAGGCATAGAAAAGTGCACTTTTACAAATGACAACTGACTTTTTGATGCTTTTTTAATATATGAGTGCAGAAATATCTAAGGACTCGATCAAACCATGCTCTCCTTTAAAAATAACCTTTTTGGACACAACACATACTCAATGTACAAGACAGTCTTATGGACACAGATGGAACAGCTGAAAAAGGATTTAATGATGTCTCAAGTCCATAGGGTAAGCAACCTTGAAGAAGTGCCTCACTTGCAAATTTAGTAAAGTGCCAAATGTAAAACGCTACCACGGGCCCAGTGTGGTGGATCTGCCACTTATAGTTAAGTTTTAATGACATTCAGTGCATGGGTATTTTGCCTGTTTGTATGTCTCTGCATCACCAGAATAGAGAGTAGGGCTCTCAGGAACAGGAGTCACAGAGACTTGTAAGCAGTCATGTGAATACTAGAAATCTGACACAGGTTCTCTGGAAGAGGAGTCAGTGCTCTTACCTGGTGAACTATCTCACTGGTCTTATATGTTTGCTTTTAAGCTCAGCACTGAGAAGGCAAATGCAAAGGGATCTTTGTGTTCTAGAACAACATGATCTATATAACAAGTCTCAGGCCAGGGAGCTTTATATAATTAGACTCTCTATTCAAAAACAAACAAAACAAAACAAAACACACAAAAAACCCAACCACTTTCTGATGATATTAATAAAATATTTAATTATAACATAAAATATTTTAAATGTATTAAAATAAATGTTTACTTACAATTATTTAATACTTTAAAATATTCTTACTATGGCTGCTGAGATGGCTCAGCAATGAAAATCACCTGCTGTTCTTGAAAAGGATGAGAACTGCATTTCCAGCATAGACATTAGACCATACACAAAGCTTCTATAATTCCATTTCCACCACTATTGATGGTGACCTCTTTGGCTTTTACATACAACTGACTCTAATACCCACCTCCCCTCACATTCACAAGAATATACACAGAGACACAGAGAGATCACACACAAAGTTACAAATTATATATATATATAATATGTATTATATATAATATATACATACATATGTATATATTATATGTTTCTTTTAAGCTGAATTTCCTTAAATTCAAATAGGGAAAAAGTTTAAAGATACAATCATACATTATTTAGTGGGAAACATAAAGGTACTTAGAAAAATGTAAACATCCAATAAAGATAATTTTCCACCATAATTATTATTTAAAATGATTACCTCTCTCTTAAAGTATCATTCTTGCATCCAAGTAGTTATAATAGTTTCAATATAGCAAATGCCTCAAAACACTTGGTTCATAGCAGGGTAAATATGGATTGGTAAATATCCATATATGCAAAATTATATTGAGGTCCATTCATTTTCACATGTGTAGAGATCCTGATATCAAAATGTTTAAGCATTGCTGACTTAATCTTTCCCATGATGGATGGAGAAGGATGTTGTCAACAGGACCACCACAGAGATTAGGGTATGCAACTTGTCCCAAGATAAAGCTCTGAGGAGTTCATCTTTTCATTACCTACCCACCTGTCCTCTCCCCTAGAGACTTCTATGAAAGGCAAGCAGCAGTCCCTGATATCAGGCTTCTGAAATGAAATGGAAACTTTACCGAGTCGATCTACCTGCATCACTGAAGTTGAGCGCCACTATGCTCCATGGCCTCCACTGGCTATGGGACATTGTCCTGTGCCTCAACCACACTGAACCCTGCGAGTGTCACATCTGAAGGTCTGAGAGGTTGGACCACCTAATACAGCTCCAATGTCACCTACCAAACTTTCCTGGGCTTTCCCTGATGGTCAGCCCTGTCCAGGTTTCTTCTCCACCCCTTATTCAAGCCCTGAGCCCTATCCCTTTTCAAGCTAGTGAAACTGCCTGAGGTCCCAGGAGGAGTGCTGTGGTCTCAGTGTCTGCACTGCTTCTATTTCACATTCCATTATGTATTTATACACCTTTATGAGCAGCCTGGACCTCTGAGAACCTTGTTTTGTTGTCTTAAGGTCATGTGCAGTTCAGGGGTTTACACTTAACTCAAAAGAGCCTAGATCCAGGTGGATGAAGGAGAGACCAGAGTAATGGGAGCAGGAGACAAAGACAAGATAAAGACAAAGAGACAAAGACAAAGACAAAGACAAAGACAAAGACAAAGACAAAGACAAAGACAAAGACAAAGACAAAAGACAAAAGACAAAGACAAAGACAAAGACAAAGACGACAAAAAGACAGGGCTCTGAACAGTTTGAGAGGGAATCTGTGGACCTGCTCCCCCTCTAGTACCAGAGCGAAGACTGAGAGTGACTATTGTATCTAGCATAGGTGTTTTCACAGTCTCCAAGATGCATGGCTGCCTGTTGGTTGCCCAGCAGTGCTATCTGTGGTACTTTGAGTAAGAAGGCAGCCTATAGGCTTATACTTTTGAATGTTTGACCACCAATTTATGGGACTCTGTGAACGATTTGGAGATATGGCCTTATTAGATAAGGTGTGTCAGAGTGAGTGAGCATGGGAGTTCCAAAAGCCCTTATTAAGCCTAGAGGCACACATTTGTGTCTCTTTGCTTGCAACTTATTGATCAGATGTCTGCTCTCAGCTAGTTTTCCAGACCTGATTCTATGGTCCTCCCTCAAGGTGAAGGTAGGGAAGGAAACTCTCCCATATGATCTGATTTATGTTCTTGTATCCCGAGGCTTCCTCCTCAGAAGTGATTAGCTCGAATAGTTATTGAGTGGCATAAAAGGGAAAGCATACTCATGGGTATGACTCAACATGAGAGAGGAGCTCTCCCAAGAGATCACATTTCTCTCAGCTCAGTTTAATTTGTCACTTAAGTAGAAGTTCCTTTCCATCTGCATTGGTTAGCATGGCCTCTCTCAGGCATGTTCACTGTGCATACATAAAGACATTGGAAGTCTGACTCCTGGGTTGATGAGTGTCCTCAATCCCCGCACAGAATCAGAAATCTGTTTTTAAGAGCTAGATGCAGAGGCTCTGTTGTGTGCTGACTCACGCTAATTATGTAAATTTCCCAGTATAGATTGTCTGGATGTTAACTCTGAGATGCTGAGTGGAGTCTGAAATGTTCCTACAGCCTAGCTTTCCTCTTCTTTCTATGAATGGGTGCTTTGTAACTACTGGAATTCTAGGATAAATTCTAAATGCCTTAATTTTCCCCATTTTTTCTTCAGAACCTCCTTCAATCTCTTATGATGCAGTAACTTGTACAATATCAAAAAACCATACCCCCTCTCCCTGCAGAGCTCCCAGGGACTAAACTACCAACCAAAGAGTACACATGGAGGGACCCAAAACTCCAGCCACATATGTAGCAGAGGATGGCATTGTCTAACATAAATACAAGGAGAGACCCTTGGTCCTGTGAAGGTTCAATTTCCCAGTATAGAGGAGTGCCAGGACAGTGAGGTGGGTGTGTGTGGGTGGAAGGGGGAGCACCTGCATAGAAGCAGGGGGAGGTTGGAATGGGATAGAGGGGTTCAGGAGGGGAACCAGGAAAGGAGATAAAATTTGAAACGTAAATACATAAAATATCCAATTAAAAAAATATGAACAAAGAGAAAGAAAAAAGAAAAATCACCCTGAGGTGCTGGTCCCTGAACTTCTGCTTCCTGATTTACCCTGGACTGGAAGAGGGATGAGAACAAACATACTCAGGACATGAAAGTGATGCTGACCAGAGCTGCAGGGGATGCAAACTTCCAGCAGTGGACAGATGTGGTGGTGCCTTCCGGGGAAGATCAGGGCTATACATGCCATGTGAATCACCAGTTGTTCTCAGAGCTTCTCACCATGAGAAGTGGAAATACTGGCTGTGAGCACAAAGCCCATTTTCTGAGAAAGTGGGAGCCCCATAGAGTACTACAGCAGAGTCAGGACTTAGATACAGAGATTAAAAAACAAAATTACCCCTTGGGCTACCATCTCCATCATGGCAAGTGTTTCTGACAGGTTCTTAGAGCTCTGCATATGGATGCTGTGGACATTTTATGATAAAGAAGGACAATAAAGGCAAAATGTGGTCAGGGTCCATTGTTTCTCTAAGTAGGATTTCAAGCACAAGCATTGTATGTGTTCTGTCCTTTTGGAGAACGTCATATCCAAGTAGAAGTGTTTGCTCAGCCTGGGGCATATGTGAAATATTATAAAATAATAGGCAGATTACTTTTGCTGATGATGAGGGTGATGTACATCCAGGGGCAGATCAAAAAGGAAGGTGCTCCTGGGAACACCAGGAGGACAGTCAGTCATGTCCTTCTCCACTGCTCCATCTTTTCTACATCCCTACCATGGATCACAGTTATGGAAACTTCCCTGGGATAAGGAGCAGAGGATTTCTCATGACCTTACTGCCCCTCTGTCCAATAACTGTGACCCAAGGTAGTGATAGGGAGAAGATGAAACAATGAATATGATGACATCCTGGTGTGTAAACTACTTATGGAATATGAACTGGAAGCAGTGCAGATAGTGAGACTCAAGCCCTGCTCTTGGGATTCCAGGCAGGTACACTGGTTTTGAGAGGGGTAGGGCTCAGTGCTTGAATGAGGGGTGGAAAAAAAACTGTCCAGGGATGACCAATAGGAGAATCTGGTAATGTGACAATGGAGGCAAGCCTTGTTAAATAGTCCAGCTTCTCAAACCAATTCACTTCAGATGTGACACTCAGTCTTTAGTCTGGTTCTGTGTCGGGGCCATCTCTTATAACAAGTGGAGGACATGGAGCATAGGGTTTTTTTTTTTTTTCTGGAAAGTTCCCATTTCATCCCGTAAACCTGAAATCAGGGAGCCTGCTTGCCTTTCCTAGTATTCTTTATGGGAGTGACAGGAACAGGTGGGTAGGAAAGATGGACTCCTGGGACCTGTATCCCTACAATCCATTTTGTCTCCTCAGAAGGACCTCTGGGGACTGGTGTCCTGGAAGAAGTGTCTGGGGAAAAGTTGATTACCCTAATCCTTGTCTTATTCTGTTGACAACATCCTTCTGAGTCCAGCTTGAGGGAGAATAAGCCAGCAGCTCCCAATCATTTTCATGTCAGGATCTCTACACACTTACAAAAATGAATGGACCTCAATGTAAATTTGCATATATGGTTATTTTTAATCCATATTTACCATTCTATGAACTGAGAGATTGAGACGCTTTCTTTATTGAAGATATTGTAACTACTTGATTCTTTCAAATCAGAATGGACTCCATAAGATGAAGGCTAATACTGCTGAAAAGAGCTGTTTAGTACCTTTCTGACTAAAAATGCTCTCTAGCAATGTATTTAATAATTCACATATTGAAACAGCACATAGTAATTTTATTCCTCTAATCCAGTACTTCTGAAGAAAAAGGCATAAATACTGTGAGAACAACTACATCCTATTTTACATGAAATCCTGTTTCAGTACATCAGTAACCACAACAAAAGTGCACACAGAGATTATACTCTTTCTATCTGTATATGTCACTTGCTAAATACCTGCCATCTCTTATAGATGTGGATAAGTAGACATAATTTAAAATTTCTCAAAAGGCTTGTGAGTCATAGCACAGACTTGTAATAGTAGAATGTGAAATGTAAGGGTAAGAAAACCAATATGAACTAATCAGTACCCTCACAGCTCCCTGGGAATAATCTACCAACCAAAGAAAACACATGATGGGACTCATGGCTCTAGCTGCCTATGTAGCATAGGATTCCCTAGTCGTTCATCAATGGGAGGAGAGGCTCTTTGTCCTGTGAAGGTTCTATGACCCAGTAAAGGGGAATGCCAGGGCTAGGAAGCAGGAGTGGGTAGGTTGCTGAGTAGGGGGAGGGAGATGGAGTAGGGGGGGGGGGTTTGGAGGAGAAACCAGGAAAGGGGATAACATTTGAAATGTAAATAGAGAAAATATCTAATAAAAAAGTCAAAAACGGAAGAAAGAAAGAAAATCACAAGTTCAAAAAAATCAGAGACCCATGATGTGTGAGGGCACAGAGGCACAGTCTGAAAGAATCTCCAGGGAATAAACTGGGGGAAATTGTGTAACTGCTATCAGAAGAGATGAGTGGTGGCTAGAAATCTCCACTTCAGTAAAATACAGTAAAATTAAAAAATTGAAATACTAAAAAGGGGTGGGGAGTTAAGGTGTGCGGGACTTCTACTTTCCAAAATTTCAACCTGAAAACCCATGTCAGAATAAAAAAGAGGTGAACCTGTAGCCGCAGCGGAGGTTTATGTACCTGTATCCCCCTCTGCCAAATATGCCATCATTCAATAAAGTCTGCTTTCTGCTTCTCACTGTGCTCTTCTCTTTAATTGTCTTTTTGTTTTGGCAAATCCATGTAGTGGGTTGGCCTTGTTCTGCTCATATTTTAATGCTCATTTGGGGTCTCCAGTCTGGTTGCTCCAAAGTGGAGCGGGTCCTTAAATAAGACATTGAATGACTCTGCCCCAATAAATTATGATTGATAAATATAGATGCCAACAACCAATAGCTCAGCAGATAGACACATAGATGGGGTTCAGGTTTCCCTGAGCTTAGGACCATGAGGGAGAAGAAGAATGTGCAGGAGAGGAAAAATTAGAACCTTCATGATTTAAGAGCAATGAAAACTTGGCCATGTGCATTGACCAATTGGAGTTAAGAAAAGCCCCAATGAAAGACAGTAAGTAGTAAGTAATAATTTGGGTTATCAATACAATAATCAATAATCAATAGACAAGTAGATTCTAACAGCATGGAAAGTAGGCAGCTGACCAGTTCTTGTGCTGCTAAAGGCTTATTAAAAATATAAAGACAGAGTATGTCATTCTAATGGGAAATCAATGAACAAGGGAGAACAAGGGAGGGTAGAGCCCTGGGCCTGGATTTTAATAAAATTTTACTATATATCCTAGCTTATTACATCTCTTTAAAAACACACTTTGATCCTAAAACTTCTGATGATATTACCACCATGAAGATGCTGATGGTCATGGTTCCACAGGCTTTGTAAAGAAATTAAAGACATACCCCTCTTTCTGTCAGAAACAAGGGACAGCTTGTGGAGAATGACTCCAGACAGAGTCTCAGTACTGAAGACAGGTCTGGGTCCCTGTAGATACAGGAAACAAAAAGAGACTAGGCAGGATGTCCACTTCCTGAGAATGGAATACAACATGACACACAGGGATAGTCCACAGCAATGTGCAAGGGAATAGACTATGCTGAAGTGGGGATTAATGCACAGACATCTCTGTGAATATTATCAAGGTAGAGGAGGAAAGTTTACAAACCAGAACAAAAAAAAATCCTCATTTATAAATGGGAATTAGTGATTTCCACCCTGGGAGCAGGAGTTACCAGAGCCCTGTTTAAGAGAGAAAGTTAAAAAATATTGCAACAGTCTAACAGGAAGAATTTGGGACAGGAGTGGTGGTTCAGTGATAAAGAACAATAACTGCTCCTCTAGGAGACCTGACTTCAATTTCTAGCACCTGCACATTTACACATAACCATTCAACTCCACTCATGGGGCATCTGAAACCCTTTTCTGATCTCCACAGACACCTGGAACAAACATGGTACATGGACAGGCAAGCAGGAAAACAGTCATATACATAATAAAAATGAAAAATATATTCTTTAAAGGGAGAAAAGTGCAAGAGATCAAGAGATATACTTACTTGTGAGGGTCTTAGTCCAGCCCAGAGGTGATGCTGCCAGAGAGAGGAGGGCTGGGGGTGATGAATTTTTGTTCTTAAATGTTGGTACTGATTCAGTCTAGAATGGTTGTTATTCGCAATACAATTCTGAACTACAGTAAGATGAGGCTGAGTGGCTTCTCTAAGAATTCCCAGTGGGAGGTACAGAGACATGAAGTGCTATGGAAAGGTTAATTGCTAGGAGAGTAGTCTCCAGAGTTCTGCTTCCCTACTGCAGATTCATCTCTGGGCCCTGGTATCCTGGGAGCAGTGTCTGGGGACAAGTTGCTTACCCTGATGCCCATCCCTGCCTATTGACAACATCCTTCTGAGTCCTAGCCAAGATGCTAAACTGACTGATAGAATCAAGGAAGGAAAGAAAAGGCCCCTGACACTTACTTGAATTGTACAGCTCTGGTTCCTGAAGCTGCGGTTTCATTGGCTCACCATTAAGTCATAGTTCTTTCCTGGTCAGCTCAGGCCACCTGCATGAAACCTTGGCCTTCTTGTGATCAGAGATGAGAGAGACTTGAAGAAATTTAGGATCGAGTTGGCTGCTCTGTCAGCAGCCATGCACACCTTGTTTCTAGGTGGCCAAGTGTGGAAGTATCTGGAGCTGAGAAAGATAAGGTACTACAGACAGATCTCTGATTTCTAGCACAAGAATCTCTTCTGTTTATCATTATGAAAACAGCCTGACCATTCACAAACTCTCAAGACCCAGACATTTAGCACAATACTCTCCTCATTTATGGAGAACTTCTAAAAACATTAATCACCTATGTTATGGTCACCATTTGATCTATAAGCTTAACACAGGTTTCCTTTCCTTTATACTTATCTTGGGTTCTATGCAGATGCAGGCTCCTCTTCCCACATCTGTGTTCAAATGGCCATCTTTATTAGTTCTGATCTTGATTTGGTGCTGTAGTTTGTGTCTGAGCCTCAGGGATGCTTTTTTGGGTCTATAGCCGTGGCATGGCATGGTGGTAAATGGAAAGCAATGGTCCTGCACAATGAGAAAGATTTCCTACCTCAGTTGCTCCCTCCCTGCTGAATGCAAGGGATGTGAGGTGAGATGTGGCTCCTGTTTCATCTTTTTCCAGAGGCTTGGTGCTGTGTCCCAGAGGTGTGGAGGGCCCTTTGAGATTTGGGGGAGAAGGGCTCCAGAACTGGCCTAGACAGGATGCCGTAATACACATCTGATAGTAAAGACCTCCAAAAAGTCCAAAAGCAACCTGCCTTTCCTTATCCAGACTCCATGTCTAGGAGGTCTGCTCTCAGATTTACTCCTCAGTAAGTAAAAGAGAACCTTCCAGGTGAGTCAACTTGTTCTATGCCCCGAGATCCAGAAAAAAAAAGGGGGGGCAGGGAAAAATCAATACCCTCTAATTGAAAGGCAGGCATACTTTTAAAGGTGTTTTCTCTTCTGGCAGTGGACTTGTGTTCATTTCCATGCATTATCATAGGGACACTCACAGCCTGCTGTTATTACACACACACACACACACACACACACACACACACACACACACACACACACACACAGATACACAAAAGTAAAAGACAAAAAAATAATCCAATGCCTGTTCTCAGAAACAAGTTTGGGGTAGTTGTGAAGTTGCCATTCATCCCCACCGGTGGTTTGTACTAATCTTTGCTGTTGCTGTGATAATACAACATGACCAAAGTCAACTTGTGGAAGAAAGCATTTAATTAATCTGAAAATCTCAGGTCACATTTCATCAGTGAGGAAGTTAGCCTGGGAATACAAGGTAGAAACATGGAGGCAGGAGCACTCCATAGAAGAATACTACTTACTGGCTCGTTCAGCCTGTTTTCCTATATTACCCAGGAACACCTGCCCAGCAGTAGTTGGGCCCTCTCTTATCAATTAAAAAAAATCAAGAAAACACTTTACAGATTTGCCTAGAAGCCATCTGCTGGCACATATTTTCTACATTGTGGTTCCCTTCCCTATATAAAGAAGTTTGTGTAAAATTCACAGAACAAAGCAGCAACCAGAACATTATCTGAAGAAGAAATGCTCCCCTAGGCTCAACTTTTTGCTCCCTTGGTCTCCTATTGATGTTGCTCTTGGGAAATGTTATGAAACTTCCTGATCTGCAGCCTTGCTGGAGGAATCCTTCATGTCCCGTGAATCCTGTCTTAGAGCTCACAGCTTACCTTCACACTGAGGCTATGCTCAGCTCTCTAGTAAACCAGTTACCTGCCCTGTCCCTCACCCCTACTCTGGGTGATCTTCACCTACCACTTGCCTTTCCCCACATGAACACTGAACCTTACAACTCTGCAAAGAGCTTCTTCTCTCATTGTTCCATGCAGCTAATCCTACTAAATGTTGGTTTCCAGACTGAGCCTGTCTGTAGTTCTCTGATTGTTTGACACAGTACTTTTGCCTATTTTTACAAAATAGCCCTCAACAAATGACAGATCTGGTAATTATTGAAGATCCCAGCTCTCCAGTGGGAGAACAAGGAGAGTCCAGTTGATTTAAAGCAGAAAAGCAAATTCCTGGTGATACTCCCCAGTCACCCTGAGCCCTGCATAGTGGAGCCATTAATATATTAATACATTTAAAGTATTTTATATTATAATTAAATATTTTTAATTAATATCATCAAAGTTTTTGCTTTTTTTTTTTTTTTTTTTTTTGGATACAAGGTCTAATTATTTAAGGTTTCCTGGCCTGGGTGTGTTGCTATGTAAATAATGCTGATCTGGAGCACAAAGGTCTCTTTGCATCTGCTTTTTGTATTGGGTGGGCAGAACAGGAGTGAAGCCTTGAGAGGCAGCAGAATAAATGGAAATATACAACCTTTGGAGGTGGAGGTGAGAAGACCCTCTAGAATGGACCAGATACCTGGGAGGTGAGAGACTTAGATGAAATGCCCAACAGAGGAGAGAGGAAATTCAGAGTCCACCTCCAGTAGAAAGTCAGGCATCAAGTGGAGGGATGGGGTTGCCATCCCACAGTCAAAAACTTTGACCCAGAATTGTTCCTGTTTAAAAGATCTAAAGGGACAAAAGTGGAGAAGAGACTGAAGGAAAGGAGCTCCAGTGACTGGCCCATCTCAAGGGAGGCTCCAAGTCCTGAAATTATTACTGATGCTATAGTGTGCTTACAGACAGGAGCCTAGCCTTGACCTACTGCTTCATCTGTGTCAGGATGGGGACTTCCTGTTACTCAACTCAGAACCCCACAAGATTTTTGTGCTTGGAAATCCATTCTTATCCTCATCTGCCTAGATATTCATCCCTTTCATGACTAAGCACAAAAACATCCTGCAAACATCAATTTCACCATAAATTTCACATAAAATTTTGTAAACGTAAGCAGTTGTTAAATTTAGGGTGAGGAATCCATGTGTCCAAAAATACAAATGTTTCTCTGAGAGCTTAGATTTACTCCTTGCTGCCACTGACTAGATTGACGGGCTATACATTGATTCCTGTTGTTTATTAGAGGGGGCTGAGAATGTATTCATTGACTATGCTACAAAGATCTGAGTTAGACCAAGGAGACAGGCTGTAGGGATTCATGGTATACAGAAGTTGATCTTCCCATTACCCAATTAATAATTCTCTTTTTCTATCACTTTTATTGGTAATTCTTAGAGATGAAATTCATCAGCCTAAACCACATCAGAGCTATAAAGTGAAAAGAAACCAGTACTGACTGAGACTCTGTTTATAAAGCAAAATTAGGACCACTGAACCCAACATCCACCTACTGCTGATCTGTGTCTTTGATCCAGAATCATCTGTATGAGTCTCAAGTTGAAGAGGGAAAAGATCTCTGCACAGAGGAGCCCAAACTCAGACTGGCTAGAGTATGCCTCCTGGGAATCTTCATTTTTATCCTAAGTCAAGTTAACTCTCCCTGTTCTACCATGGTAGAACTGGGATCTACAGTGATCACCAGATCTAACTTGCATTTGTTGAAAACTATTTTATAAAATCAGGAAATGTTTACAGGTAGAAACTAGCATAGAAGTGTAAACAGGCTCGATGAGCAACCAAACTTGAGTTGCATTTGTTGTCTAGAACACAAGTTGACCAGACATCTTTGCAGAATCACATTGTACAGTGTTCATATAGGAAGATATATGTGTTAGAAGAAAGAGATATATGTGTGAGAGACAAGTCATGTGATAGTTCAGTATGGGGCTAAGCATGACTTTGATGTGAAGTTGATCTGTGAGCAGAAGATTTACAGGGCATGAAGAATTCCTCCGGCTAAGATACTGATCATAACTTCTCCTGAAGCACCATCAGCTGGGGATCAAGAGAGCAAGAGCTGAGCCTCTAGGGGACATTCCTCATTCAGATCATGTATTGGCTTTTGTTTTACTTTGCTCAATTTGACATATTAGTTTTATCTAGGTAGATGAACATTAGATGACAAAATGCCAGATTTTCCCTGGGCTAGTGTGTAAGGTACTTTCTTTATTAAGGATTGATGTGGAGGGCCCAACTGCCTGTGCATGAGGCAATATCTATAAAGCTGGTCCTAGAGTATATATGATTACAGACTGAGAAAGTCTGTTGGGTCTCAAACCAGGGACACATAGCTGAAGTGTCTATTTGACATATTAAACAGACCTGGCCTCTAGCTTCTCCCAGAATTCCTTAGTCCCTACCAGTTACAGGATCCTCCTGGCTGGTATATACAGCTTTATACAATATAATTCTCCATCCCAGTTATTTTGTTGGTCATCCCTCCTCGCAGCTTGCCTTTCCCAGGCTGGCCTTCCCACCATTATAATTACCTGGTTTTTGTTAGTTTGTTTGCTTTTCCCCTACTCTTTTGGACCAGTATCTTCCTCATGGTTGGCAGATGATCTCCCCTCTCCTCACACTGTGCACTCTGGTCATGTCCACTCTGGACTCCTCCACGTGTTCTGCTTCTGTCTTTTATCTATAATAAACTTTCTCTTCCACAAAGCCTAGGAACATTCATGTCCTTTCGTTATAATTTCTTTCTTTCTTTCTTCTGGTGCTGAATCCATGGTAGTGTAGTAAATGGGTTCCCTCCCAAGAAACACAGCTGCTCTGACCAAACTGCAGATCTGATTCTCCTATGGTACATATGGAGAGATCATTTGTCTCTGCTGGCTTTTGCTATGCAACACATTTGATTCTAGAGTCTGCTTTTTCAGTTGCCGTTTCCTTCCACCTGATCTAATCATCCATCTCTTCTCACCTACTCAGTAAATGTCCTCTCTCTGTTTTCTGGACCCTGATGTGCCACAGGAACAACCCCCACAGGAGCTACTTTCTTCTTCTTTTTAATTTTTTTATTGGCTATTTTATTTTTTGACATTTCAATTGTTCCCTTTCCTGGTTTCTCGTCTAGAAACTCCCTACCCCACCCCTCCCTCTGTTTCTGTGAGGGTACTCTCCACCCACCCACTCTTACTAAAGCCGCTCCCAATCTACTTTTCAGCTCTTTTCTCTTCTACCTGCTCTAAGCATGTTGTTCCCTTTTAGTGGCTAAGTATCAATCCAGAGCTCCCTGACATGTCTTCTTGTACTAAGAAAGCCATACTAGCATGTCAGGAAGTTTCCTCTCACCCCAAAAGACTCCAATCACAAGGACAAGAAATGTTACTCCTCTGTGCTTTGGACTATTTTTCTAGATGATTGGTTTCAGAGTCTGTCTGGGAATGCTCCATAATGAAGTTCTTGTCCCTGCAATTTTGCACCTCTATTCCCTTTGCAGAGGAAACAGGATATTTTCCCAGCAAACACTTTTTCCTGGAAATGACCAGATCTTGGAGCCTCTGCTCCCATTTTTTAAAGACTTCAATATGGAGGATGCAGCCTCCTCCACATAATCCATTCCTCAGGCTTAACTTCACTCTCCTGTATTCTCTCACCCAATTCTCTGTTCTAAATTAACTTCAGCTGCTCTCTCCTTACTGCCTCCTGTAGCTTCTTTAAGCACAAGCCTACCTTTCTTGGCCAACTAGGCCCTTGCTCAAAAATTTAGAATTTCTAGAACTTTACACCATGTTTTATTTTCTAGCACTTAATCTCTGTGCATGTAATGTTATTGTTCTAGATGAATTGTCATCTCAGAGGCTCATAGCCTCAGTCTGCTAACCTAGGTCTAGTCTTGGTAGCTTATAGTCTCCATACAAGCTTTTCTAGGCCTAGATGTTTGCAGCCTCTGAGACTTGCTGATGAGTGACCTCACCCTTTCTAGGTCTTTATGAACTCTTGATGAGCAGGTTTAACTCAACAGTTCTGGCTCAAGTTTTAAGCTTTTCTTTACCTGACACTTGCTCTATAGTAGGATGGCTTTGAGTTCAGAGATCTGCTTGCCTCTGTCCCTTGGGATTAAAGGCATGTCTGTATTCCAGCTGGATCACACAATCTTTTGATGTGATCTCTTGCCAGAGCAGTCATGTCCTGAATTGAAATCTCTCTACAATTCTCTTACTCCTTGTACTCAGACTTCATCATTACAGTTTAGCTTCAGTACAAAAATTGGCACACTTGATTTCCAAATTCTCACAAATTGTAACAACTGCTAGCATACAATGAAATGACCCCCAAATATCTAAACTTTCTCTTCTCTGCACGTCCAAAAAGTCTTTTATCTCTAAGGTTCTACTTCCTATTCTTAAAAATCTTTTTTTCTATGATTTCTCTGCTTTCTGCTTACAAAATATCTTTTAAGACTATGCTATAAATGCCATCTCAGTATGTTTAATTTTATTGGGTAGGGTTTAAAGATCTATAAAATCTGTATCAAAATTAGGCTTAAAACTTATAACAAGATGCTTATAGAAGCTGTACAAAAGTAACTTTATTTTGCGACAGCATGTTCTATAAGTGATTCAACTATGGTTTAGAATATAGTGTATATGTAACTTGGAATCAACACATGTTTACAATCTAAATCTAGGAAAATATGTGTCAAACAGCAACCATGTAATTTGCCTTTCATTGAGATGAAAGCAGTCATTTGAATGACAGTTCTCTTGACTAAGGTTAAAGGGTATATGCCATGTGTCATCACCATTTTAAGATGACTAGGTGGGATAAAACAACAATTATAGGTCTTCTCAGTGTTAATGAGCTCTCTGTTTTTCATTGTGTCCCTTTTTAGAATTGGAAACAAACTACATGCCTCCAAAATAATTTGAATTGACATAGATTTTTGTATGATGATAAAATTTTAAGATTATAAAGGCGTTCTTAGATTAACAAAAGCTGACTTAGAGACCACACCTAACTTAAGTCTTTGCAAACTATTCAACTCTAGGCTTCTACAGAATTTGTAAAACTACCAATATGTGTTCTATATTTACAAAAGGCTAATGCTTCAATGCCTAAGTGCCGTCACTGAAGAATTCATGCCAGACACAATGGCTCTCCTACAGGGTTGTGTGCCCCCTTATCATTTAATTATTATCAACAAAAGGATGGGACATTATGTTTCAAATTCTCTCAAACCTGGGACAAGTGATGTCTAGTTAACATATCAAAGTGGACTTGGCCCCCAGATTCTCCCAGTATCCCTCAGTTCCTACTGGAACTGTGTTACAGAGTCTTCCTGGATGGTATGCCTTGACCCTTGACCTAATCTTCTCTAGCACACTCATAAGATTGGGCTACCCTCCCTGCAGTTGTCCTTCCCTATTTAATCCAACAATTGTTGTTACCTGATTTCTTTCATCTATACTTTATGCTCCTAGGCTCTTGAAAGAGGAGAGGAAGATTTACCATGCCTGTAGAGAGTGGAGGGAGGGGAGACACAATGCTGGAGAACGGGGAAGGACATAGAGGCATGGTTGCCACATGAAGGAGCCAGGAGAGTGCAGCCCAGAGGGCTGCCATATGGATTCAAGAGAAGCCAAGATAAAATGCAAAATTTAATAAGTAATAAACCAGGATTATGAATGGGAGGTCAGTTAACCACAGGGAATTTAGACAGTGGCAGATCTATTATGCTGATTAAAGTATATTAAAATATAAAGGCTATGTGTGTGCCTTTCATTTGAGAACATAACAATTGAGGCAGGTTGAGTGATTTATTTATTATATAATAAATTCAACATTTTATGATTTATTTATTTGTTTTACTTATGTGTGTGTGTGTGTGTGTGTGTGTGTGTGTAGTACATGTCAATGGATAGGCAATGCCTTTGCAATCTGGAAAAGAGTATCTAATACCATCCAGCTGGAATAACAGGAGACTGTGAGAGGCCATTCGATGATGCATGGAAATAAATTCAGGTCCACGGCTCTTTTTAAAGGTAAGTCTTCCTCCAATCCCAGGGCAGTGATTTTTTTTTTGCCTGCTTTATTTCTCTCGATTCCAGATTCTGGAATAATTTGGTTCACCTGGCAGAATCTCAACCACTTACTGAGGAGTAAATATGAGCCTGTTGTAGTATAGGGATATCATGCAGATGACTGGACTGGGAATCGTCAGAGATCTGTCAGTCACACATTATCCTCCACTGTTCCTTCTGTTTCTCCTCCATGTCATGTGGGGAAATTGTTTGCCTAGCCATGTTAACAACAGCGAACATCTGTACTTTCTTCATTGCCTCCCTCAAAAACCTATGACATAAGATCATCAGGAATCCAATTCATAGTGCAAGTGTCCTGATCTGGCCAGGAAAGGACCATGACATAACAATGAGTCTATGGAAAATCCAGAACAGGACCCAGAGCTGGACCCTTTATTGTGAGACATAGCTCTTTGGTTTCCTTTTCTTCATTGATTCTGTCAGCCAATATGACATCTGGGCTAGAACTCAGAAGGATGCTGTCCTCAGGACAGGTACAGTATGATCAGGGTAAGCAATTAGTCTCTAGACACTGCTCCCAGGATACCAGGGCCCAGAAGTGTATCTGCAGTCAGGAGGTCTCTGGAGATTTCTTTCCTAGTATTTAATCTTTCCATGATGCTTCATGCCTCTGTACCTCCCACTGCCAATTCTTACAGAAGCCAGTAGGCCTCATGATAAAGCTCAGAGTTGTTTTGTGAATAAGAACTAGTCTGGAATAAATCTGCAACATCACTTAGGATGAAGAATTCATCATCATTCTTCTCCTCTTTCTCTTTGCTTCCATCCTTGACTTGACTCAGACTCTGGAAAGTCAGTGTTGGTCCTGAAATGGGAAAACCATATTCTGAAGACACAAGAACTCTGTGCAATCACATCACAGGGAAGCAATATCTACCATTGCCCCTATCCCTACCAGAATCTGAGGGTTCAACATTCAGGCTGCTCCTGCCTGGATTTCTGCAACATCCAGGACCAGAGATCTATATCCTACCAAGCACCCATCCCCACCCCCAGCCTAGTGATCTTTCTGTGGTCCACGAAAGAGGGAAGGAACCTAATACATATTGGTTTTAGGCTCCTACCCCCATTCTATTTCAATGTCCTTTCCTCTGAGACTGGTCTGAGGCAGCCTGGTTTATATTCAGTGGTTGTCTAAGTATAAGACATCCAGACTGTGGGAAACAATAGAAATCTTAGATTTACTGTAGTGGCTGGTTTTGTATGTCAGCTTGACACAAGCTATTGGGCAGTTAACTGTGCACAGACAACCTGCTTCCCTATTTGAGCACAGGCCTTGAACCCCAGAGACCTGGTGTGGGATGGCTTCCACCTTCATGGAAAAGTAGGAGCTTGGACACGCCTCCTGAGCCCCCTGGTTAATGTCTCAGCTACAGCCTCCCAAAGGCCTCCCCAGAGAGATGTATAGCCATCAGTCATATAGGCAATGCCCGAAGTTCCTGGTATTCTGTCTGGACTCCACCCCCACCCACAGTTACCTGGCAACATCCAGGTATGCTTCTCTCCACAGTTAGTAAACAGCTTTTTGAGCAGTATTAGCCTCCATTTTATGGTAAAAATTTAGAATTGTTTGCTGAGAATGACACAAAAAGTGGCTCATGCTAACCTCCTAGCATTTGGGCACATTTGCAGCTCTGTACTCCTCGCCATAGAAACTGAATGTCATTCTAGGAGGCTATACATGAAAAAACTCTCTTAAACAAGGACATGTCCAAAATAGAGACATCACAGCACCTGTCATTCACATCTTCTGTATCTTTTCTCCCTGCCCACCCTGCACTCCTTTGGAGTATACTTAATGAGTATTTTCTCATCTCCCTCTAATATACAATGTGAATCAATCCACAGCCCACCAATCTCCTCTGAAGTCATCTAGAACAAATATAAAATCTAAGCCCTCAAAGAAACATTTGTATTTTTAAACACTTCAGTTCCTCACCCTAAAGTTGACAACTTATTATGCTTACAAAATTTGTTGTAAAACTTCTGGTGATATTGACTGTTGGAGGATGTCTTTGTGCACTGTGTACTCAAATGCTGATTTCTGTACCCAAATATCTGATTGAAGTCTAGACCTTGGCATTGTCATTATTATAAAGCATCACTGACTCATTATTTTGTAAAATGTTGTTCTGTATCACCTTCTCCTTATTAAAAAAGAGCTGAAGAGCTGGGCCGGAGAGGAAAAGGAGCTAACTCAGAGAGCTAAGGGGTTCTCAGGTGGGGGCCAGGAAGTCCCCATCTGGATACAGATGAAGAAGGGCTAGGCTAGGAGGGCAGGCAATGGTCAACAAGGATGGATAGTATGCAAGGCAGAATTGCTAGCTTAGAATAGGTCAGAATCTGCCCAGCAGGTGTACCTAAACTTTTAATAAATATTACAGTCTTCACGTCATTATTCAGAGAAAGGTTGGGCATAGAAAACTAAACTTTCCCAATTGATCACTGACTTTTTGATAATTTTTACTTAAATGTATGGCATGACTACTGAAATTACAATTATTTAATTCCAATTAATTCATAATATTATTGAATAATATTTAAGAATTTTGTTCAAACCACGCTCTTCTTTTAAAATAACCTTTTTATTGACACAAAACATACTCAATGTACAAGACTCTCCTATGGACATTGTCATAGGAGATTACAAAGGATTCAATTATGTCTAAAGTCCATAGGCTAACCAACCTTGAAGAAGTGACACATGTGAAAAGTAACAAATATAAAACACAATAAGGTGCCCAGTGCCTCTCATTTCTCTTTACATTTTAATGATATTTAGTGCACAGATATGTTGCCAGTAGGTATGTCTCTGCATTACAACCTCTTCTCAAGAAAGAATGGGGTTCACAGTGATCAGAGTCACAGAGAGTTGTGAGCAGCCATGTGGATACTAAGAATCCAACACAGGTTCCCTGGAAGAGGAACTATTTTGCCAGGTTCATACTTTTTGTTTTTAAGGTCAGCACTCAGAAGGTAGATGCAAAAAGATTTTTCTGTTCCAGATTATCATATACTACATAGCAATTCTCAGGCCAGGGAATGTTATATAATTAGACCCTGTCTCAATAAAACACTTCTGATAATATAAATTAAAATATTTAATTATAATGTAAAATATTTTAAATCTATTGAAATGTTTAATTACAATTATTTCATAATATTCAAAATATTCTTCCTATGGCTACTGAGATGGCTCAGCAATAAAAAGCACTTGTTTTTGCAAAGGATGAGAACTGCATTCCCAGCATAGACATCAAGCTATGTACCACCTTCTAATATTGAACTTCCACTCTTTATGGTGACCTCTTTTGTTTTTATACAGACAATTGACTCTATTACGATGCCCACACACACATAAAGAGACAGACAGAGACAGAGAGCTCCACAAAGATATAGAAACAGAGGGAGACAGAGGGGAACACAAAAATTCACATATACACAAACTTACAAATAGTATATATATATATATGTATATATATATACACACATACACACACACACACATATATATATATGTCATATTTGTTTCTTTATGCTACATTTTCTTATTCAAATGGGAAAATGTTAAAGACACAACCACATATTATAAAGTGGGAACAATAAAGGTACTTAAGAGAATGTAAACACCCAGAAAAGGCTCTTTCTTTTCCACCATAACTCTGCAACCTTATTTATAATAGCCAGAAGCTGGAAAGAACCAAGATGCCCCTCAACAGAGAAATGGATACAGAAAATGTGGTACATTTACACAATGGAGTACTACTCAGCTATTAAAAAGAATGAATTTATGAAATTCCTAGGCAAATGGATGGACCTGGAGGGCATCATCCTGAGTGAGGTAACCCAATCACAAAAGAACTCACACAATATGTACTCACTGATAAGTGGATATTAGTCCAGAAACTTAGAATAACCAAGATACAATTTGCAAAACACATGAAATTCAAGAAGAACGAAGACCTAAGTGTGGACACTTTGCCCCTTCTTAGAAATGGGAACAAAACACCCATGGAAGGAGTTACAGAGACAAAGTTTGGAGCAGAGATGAAAGGATGGACCATCTAGAAACTGCCATATCTGGGGATCCATCCCATAATCAGCTTCCAAACGCTGACACCATTGCATACACTAACAAGATTTTGATGAAAAGACCCTGATATAGCTGTGTCTTGTAAGACTATGCCAGGGCCTAGCAAACACAGAAGTGGATGCTCATAGTCAGCTACTGGATGGACCACAGGACCACCAATGGAGGAGCTAGAGAAAGTACCCAAGGAGCTAAAGGGATATGTAACCCTATAGGTGGAACAACAATATGAACTAACCAGTACCCCCTGGAGCTCGTGTCTCTAGCTGCATATGTATCAGAAGATGGTCTAGTCAGCCATCAGTGGAAAGAGAGGCCCATTGGTCGTGCAAATTTTATATGCCTCAGTACAAGGGAACATCAGGGCCAAGAAGTGGGAGTGGGTGGGGGAGCATGTGGGGGACTTTTGGGATAGCAATGGAAATGTAAATGAAATAAATACCTAATTAAAAAAAAAAGAATCAGCAGCTGCCTGCTACACTTCAATGCCAAAAAAAAAAAAAAGAAAAATGGTTAGTTCACACTTAAAATATCATTCTTTCATTCAAGGACTGCAATATCTTCAATACAGCAGAGGTCTCAAGACACTTAGTTCACTGCAGGATAATTATGGATTGGTAAACATCCACATAGGCAAAATTACATTGAGGTCCACTCACTTCCTACAAGTGTAGAGATCCTTACATTAAAATGTTTGAGGACTGCTGACTTACTTTCCCCCAGGATGGATGCAGAAGGATGTTGTCAACATGCCCAGCATAGCGATTTGGGTAAGCAACTTGTCCCTGATAGAGATCCCAGGAGTCCATCTTTCTATTACTCACCCACCTCTCCATGTCACTTCCATAGACAATTCTAGGAAACACAAGGGGCCTCCCTGATATCAGGTTTATGAAATGAAATGGAAACTGCCCTTAGTTGATCTCTATTCATTACTCAAGTTGAGGTCCACTATGTTCCATGCCTCCATTTTTTAAGGGTGATGACCCTAACCCAGAATCTTACCAAAACCCATGAGTGTCACATCAGTAAAGAATTGGTTTGAGAAGATGGACCACCTAACAAGACTCCATTATTACCTTACCAAGCTCATCTGGGCTTTCCTGCTTCTCAGCCCTGCCATGCCTTCTTTTCCATCCCTTCTCTAAGCCCCAAGCTGTATCCTTCTTCAAGCTAGTGAATCTTCAGGGGTTTCCAGGGGAGAACTGGGTTCTCAATTTCTGTACTGCTTCCATTTCATACTCCATGAGGTATCTATACATCATTGTGACCAACCAGAACCCTCTTTTTGTTTCCTTAGAATTTGTTAAATCATGGGTAGTTCGGGGACATAAACACACTTAACTCAAACAAAAGAGCCAAGTGCCTGGTTGGATGAAGGAGGAGCCAGAGTAATAGAATCAGGAGATAAAGACAACACAGGGCTCTGAACTGGTTGAAAGGGAGCCTGTGGACCCCTAGTTCCAGAGTGAAGACTGTGAGTAAGAAGTTCTCCAGAAGTCTCCACACCAAGAACCAAATGGAACAGGTGCCAGGTAGTGGAAATTGTAGAGATTTTGGAACTGAATGAGCATGATTTAGTTTTCATTTTAATTTATGTCTCCATCCCACAGGCATGAAGGTCATAGCAGGACTTTGTATGTGACAGTTACTGCTTTATCTAGCACAGGCATGTTCACAGTCTAAAGATGTCTAGCTGCATAGTATTTGCATAGTGATATTATCTGTGGTAGTTTGAATAAGTATGGAGTCCATAGGGTCTTTTTTTTTAAAAAAAATATATATTTGAATGCTTGGTCCCCAATTTGTGGGACAAATTGTTAAAGATTAGGAGATATGCATTATTGGGTGAAGTGTGTCAGTCTGGGTGGTCTTGGGAGTTTCAAAAGTCCACCCTAAGGCTAGTGGCAACACACTGTATCTCTCTGCTTGAAAGTTGCAGGCCATTTGAGCTCTCGGCTACATCTTCAGCACCAAGTCTGACAGCCTGATTCTATGTTCCTCCCCCAAGTTGAAGGTAAGGAAAGAAATTCTCCCATCTGCTCTGACCTTGGTGCTCCTGTCCCCTGAGGCTTCCTGCTCAGAAGTAGGTAGCTTAAGTATTTATTATGAGTGGCATAATAAGGAAGGCATGCTCATGGGTATCCTGACTCAACATGAGCAAGGAGCTCTCCAGAGAGATCACACTTCTCTCAGCTCAGTTTATTTTGTCAATTAAGTAGCAGTTCCTTTCCATCTGCTTTGGAAACCATGGCCTCTCTTAGGCCTGTTCACTGTCCAAACACAGTGACATTGGAAGTCTGAGTTCTGGGTTGCTCTGTCTCTTGAGTACCTGCCCAGAGGCACTCAGAAGTCTAGTTGTTTAGAGCTAGATGTAGGCTCAGTATAATTTATCTGGATATTTACTTTGGGCGGCTCTGTGGAGCCTGGACCATTCCTAAAGCCTAACATTTCCCTTCTCTCTAGGCATGGTCTTGTGAGCACTGCTGGCTTTCCAGATTAAAATATAAATGCTTAATTTTACCCATTTTCTCTTCAAAATCTCCTTCAAACACTTGTGATGCATGACCTTGTATATTGAGGAAAATCAGCCTGAAGTGCTGGCCCCTGAACTTCTACTTCCTGTTTCACCCTGAGCTAGAAGAGTGATGAGAACAACCAAACTCATGACATTCCACTGGTGATGACCAGGGCTGCAGGGGATGGAAATTTCCATCAGTGGACAGCTGTGACTTTGGCTTCTTGGGAGGAGCAAGGTGCATGTTATGTGAATCATGAGCTGCTAATTTATCCCCTTGCCATGAGAAGGGAAAAGACTGGCTGTGAGCACAAATCCCACTGTGTTGGAATGTTGTATTCCTTGAGAGTACCTCACAAGTCAATACTAAGAGACAGGTAAAAAACAAAACAAAATAAAGCAAAGCAAAGCAAAGCAAAACAAAACTTACTCTTCTGTGCCCCTCGGCCCTCCATCTCCATTGTGGGAAATATTTCTGGCAGGTTCTTGGAGCTATACATATGGAATCTATGGTCATTTTATGATAAAGATGGACAATAAAGGCAAAGAGTGGCCAAGGTCCATGATTTCTCTAAGTGGGATTTCAAGCATAAGCTGTGTATGTGCTATGTCCCTATGTGCATTGTAATAATCATGTATAAGAGCTTGATCAACCTGGGGCTTACGTAAAAATACATTGAAAAACATAAGCACATTGATGGTGATGATGAAGGAGGTGATAGACACCTAGGGACATAGTAAAATGAAAGGTGTTCCTGAGAACAGACCTCCAGGAGCAGAGTTGGTCATACCCATATTCACAACTTCATCTTGTCTGCATCTATACCTTGGGTCACAGTTATGGAAACTTCCCTAGAACAATGATCAGGGTTATCCTCATGACCATATTGCCTCTCTGGAATTTAACTGTGACCCAAGGCAGAGATAGGAAGAAGGGGAAACAATGAATATGACCAACTATCCTGGCATGTAAATTACTTAAGGAGTATGAACTGGAAGCAGTACAGACAATGAGACCGAAGACCTGCTCCTGGGATTCTTGGCAGGTGCTCTGGCTTTGAGAGGGGTAACACTCAGGGCATAAATGGGGGGGCTAGAGAAGAAAACTGGACAGTGATGATCAGCAAGAAAAGCCAGGAGAGTTTGGTAAGGTGAGCCTGGAGGCAAGCATTGTTAGGAGGTCCAACTTATCAAACCAAATTTGTTCAGATGTAACACACACAGGCTTTTTATGGTTCTGGGTGAGAGCCATCTCCCATAGGAAATGGAGGGCATGTAGCATAGTGGTCCTGAACTTGAGTCATGATAAGAGAGTGACTCCAGACAGTTCGCATTTCATTTCAAAAGCCTGACATCAGGGAGGCTGCTTGCCTTTCCTAGAATACACTATGGGAGTGACAGGGACATGTGGGTGGGGAATGGGAAGATGAACTCCTGGGATCTGTAGCTGTAAAGTTCTGTTTCCCCCCTCAATCCCACCTCTGGGGACAGGTGTCCTAGGAGCAGTGTCTGGGGACGAGTTGTTTACCCTATTTCTTGTGGTAGGCCTTCTGAAAACATTCTTCTGAGTCCAGCTTGGGAGAGAGTAAGTCCGCAGTTCCCAGTCATTTTTGTGTCAGGATTTCTACATACTTAGAAAGTAAATGGACCTCAATGTAATTTTGCATATGTGGACATTCACCATTCTGTGAACCCAAACTTTTAAGACATTTGCTTTATTCAAGGTATTGTAACAACTTGAATCTTTAAATCGGTCCAGATTCCACAAATGGAGGGCTACTTCTCCTCAAAGTTGTTTAATAGTTTTTTTAATTAAAAATATTTGCCAATGATGTCTTTAATAATTCACACATTGGAATGACAAATGTTCATTTCAGTCCTCTAACCTAGCACTTCTGAAAAGGATAAAGGCCATGAAATGAAGGCCACCCTAAGTTCCTGTCCTAGGATAACTATAATCTCAATAATCTCAATAAAAACATACATAGTAATTGTACATATTCTACCTGTACACTTGCTAAATTCCTGCCATCTCTTATAGACATATTTCAAAACTTCTTTTTAAATATTTATTTATTATATGTAAGTACACTGTAGCTGTCTTCAGACACTCCAGAAGAGAGCATCAGATTTCGTTACAGATGGTTGTGAGCCATCATGTGGTTGCTGGGATTTAAACTCAGGACCTTTGGAAGAGCAGTCGGCAATCTTAACCGCTGAGCCATCTCAAAACTTCGCAGACAGCCTGTGAGTCACACCGTGTACTTGTAATACCAGAACTTGTATTGTAAGGCTAAGAAAATCTGAAGTTTAAAAAAATCAGAGACCCAGGATGTGGGAGGCCACAGGGGCAGATTGTTAAAGAATCTCCAGGGGATAGCTGGGTGGAATTAGGTAACTGCTATCAGAAGAGGTGAGTCAAGTAAATTAACAATATTGAAAAATTAAACAAAAAATGGATGGAGGGGTCAGGTGTGTGGGACTTCTACTTTCCTATGTGTAAACCTGAGATTCATGTCAAAATTCGAAAGATTAAACTGTAGTCCCAGCAGGAGTCTTTTTCTCCTCTGCTTCTCATGGTAGTCCCCCCCCCCCTGTAATTGTTATTTTGTAAGTTTGAGTACTTTTGTAGTGGTTTGGCCTAATGATACTTGTATTCTAATGCTCATTTTGGAGCCCCAAGTCTGGTTACCACAAAGTGGAAAGAATCCTCACATGACATACTAAGTGACCATTCCCCCTTAATTATGATTTGTAAATAAGAATGCCAACAGTCAATTGTTCATCATATAGAGTCATAGGTGGGGTGTATGTTTCCCAGGGCTGGGGAAATCAAGGAAGAAGAAGAAGAATATGCAGGAGAGGAGAAAGGAGAGCCTACATGGTTTAATCATGGCCATGTGAGCTGACCAATTGGAGTTAAGAGCAGCCCAGATGGAACATAGTAAGTATCAAGTAATAATTCAGGGCTATCAACAGGAAAGTAGATTCTAACAGCCTGGAGGGTAGGCAGCTAACCAGTTCTTGTGCTGCTTAAGGCTTACTAAAAATACAAAGGCAAAGTATGTCTTTATTCTGTGAACTCAATGGACAGGGTGTGGTAGAAGACTTAGGAGAATAAAAACTCACTCAAACTCAGTGCTGAATTCATGTCTGGATCCCTGTAGATACAGGAAAGCAAAGCAGAATAGGCAGGAATGCCCACTTCCTGAGGATGGAGTAAGACATGACACATACGGATAGTCCACTACAATGTACATGGGAATAGACTATGCAACTTTAGTAATAACTGTCTGAAGAAAGGATGATATATAGACATCTCTAAAGATACTAGCAATGAATAATTGGAAGATTTACAAACCAGAACAAAAAAGATCCTAATTTAATAATGGGAATTAGTACGTCTCTGGAGTGCTCACCCTGTGAGAAGAAGTTTGTAGAGCCCAGTTTATGAGACAGAGCTCCAGAATACTGCCAGAGTTTTAATGTGAAGATTTCTTTTTTGCAGCAGGGGGTATGTTGGCTGGACTAATGGCCCAGTGGTAAAGAGCACTGAGTGCTCTTCTAGGAGACATGGCTTAAATTCCTAGCACCTGCACATCTACACAAAACCATCCAAATCCAGTCACAGGGGAACTGAAGCCGTTTTATGTACTCCACAAACACCAGCACATTCATGGTGCATCAACAAACAGGGAGTAAATATAGTCAAAAACATAATAAAAATGAAAAATATAATTACTAACGGGAGCAAAGTGCAAGAGAGAAAGAGACACAAACTTTGAAAATAGCCACAGCAGGAGAGATTATAGAAAATGCTCTCCCCTCAGGACACAACCAAATCAGTAGCAAAAGACATTTTCCAAATACCATTGCTCAATTGGCCTATTGGTATCTACCTAGTGACACTCAGCATCCCCTCTCAGCCAGTAGCATAAGAACTAGCTCAAGATATGTAATGTTTCCCACAATGTATATGTCTTATATATAAAACAACTACTGGATCTTAACCAGGTCTCCAGGAAGTCACTCTCAGAGGAACTGGCATAGAACAGTATAGTTGATAGAAACCTAAAGCCAACATGTGGTAGGATCCTTCCATTCTCCTGGGACCTGAGAAAGGTCACTACCCTGGGAGGTGGACTGGGCACAGATCTCTTGATCTGGATGATACATGCATCCAGGCAGAAATAGCCTGGGGAGAATTGAGGGTCTGGTAAGGTTAGGGTTAAGGCTAGGCTTTCTTTGCCTGTGGTTACACTGTACATTGTCCTTGCAGCTTCAAATTGAATTTATGTTTATGAAGACCTACACTCACTTGCCAGAGTCTGAGTGAAGGCAAGTAGGGCTGGCAGCAGCAAGAGGAGGGCTAGGGGTGACAGCATCTCCCTCCTAAATGATGGTACAGATTTAGTCCAGTGTTGTTCTTATTCACAAGTCTGAGCTATAGGATGAGGCTGACTGCCTTCTCTAAGAATTCCTATTGGCAGGTAAAGAGATCTGAAGTACTATGGAAAGATTAACTACTGGGAGACAAATCTCCAGAGCTCTGCTTCAGGACTGCAGATTCAGCTCTGGCCCCTGGTATCCTGGGAGCAGTGTCAGGGGACAAGTTGCTTACCCTGATCACTATACCTGTTTATCTGTTGACATCTTTAGTAGCCTAGCCCAGATACTGAGCTGGCTGACAGAATCAAAGAAGGAAAGGAAATCAAAGGCCTAGTCTCTCACTGAAATGTCCGGCTCTGGCTCCTGATCCTCTTATTTCTTTGTGTTCCTGTTATGTCACGGTCTTTCCTAGGAGCTCAGGCCTAGGAGCTCACTAAACCTTAGCTTCCTAGTGGTCAGAAATGATAGAGATGTGAAGAAATTTAGGATGGAGTTGGCTGTTCGGTCAGTGCACATGCATACCACGTCCCTAAGAGACCAAGGATAGATCTGACAGAAGGTGAGAAAGGTAAGTTATTCTCTCCAGTGTCTTCTTTTGACACCATCATGACCTATGCAGATGCTTAAGACCCAGATATGCAGCACAGTACTCTGCACATTCATCAGGAATCTTTTAAAACCGTCAACTAAACATGGACATTATAATTTCTGTGGGTCCAATGCTGATGCAGCCTCCTTGTTTTTGGCATTCCTTCTAAGTTCTGCCAAACAATTTCTGGCAACAGGCAAGTAGGCCTGGGTTGATATAAAAGGGGCTGTTTGGCCCATCCTCTCTTTTACCCTTTTCTCTTCCCTCCTTCCTACCACTCTCTCCAAGCATTCCTGGCTGGGCTCTTCTCTCCCTCCCTTCATATCTCTCTCTCTCTCTCTCTCTCTCTCTCTCTCTCTCCCACACCTTCCTCTTTCTTGCTCTCCCCTTCCCACCGTCCCTCTCCCTCACCCTCCCTCCCTTCTTCCATCCCTTTCCTCTCCCTTTCTCTAACTGTCTCTGTCTCTCTGTGTGTGTCTTTCTCTGCTTCTATTCCCTCTGAACTTCCCTTCCCATGTCCCCAAATAAACTCCACTCTATACAATACACAGCTTATGACTGGTACCTTGAGAGCTGGAGGGCCGGACGCCACAGGCATCTCCAATTGATTGGCATAAATCACACATATATAAGCATCTACATAATTAAAACCTAAAATGAAGCATGAAAACCAAACTTGTCTCTAAAAAAAGTTTGGGGTAGATGTGCAGTTGACATACATTCCCAGTGACGGTTGGTACTAGTCTACTTTTATATTGACATGAAAAGATACCATGGCCATAAGAAACATGAGGAAGAAAGAGCTTAAATATTTTACAAATCCCAGGTCACATTTCATCAATGAGGAAGAGAGCTCAAGAACTCAAGGCAGGTAGTTGGAGGTAGGGACACTCCATGGAGGCTGCTGCTTACTGTGTTGATCAACCTGCCTTCTACATTATTCAGGTGCACCTGCTCAGCACTGAGTTGGGCCCTCCCAAATCAATAAAAATCTACAAATAGCCTGACAGACTTGCTCATAGGGAATCTGCTGGTGGTATTTTCTTCAATAATGTTCCTTTTCCTGTATAAAGGTAGCTTGTATCAAATTGACAATCCTAGAGCAATAGCCAGGATGTGGTCTGAATGAGAAGAGCCCCTATAGGATCAATTGTTTACTCAGTTTGTCCACAGCTGATGGTCCTCTGATGGAAACTATGAAACTTCCTGAGCTGTAGCCTAGCTGGAAAATCCTTCAGGTTCTGCAAATATTATCTCAGAGCTCACAGCTCATTTTCACATTGAACCTGTGGTAAACTCTATAGTCAACAGTAGCCTGACCTATCCTTTACCCACACTCAGGATAATTTTCACCTACTGCTTGCCTCCCCTACATGAACACTGTCTCTTGTGACTCTCCAAAGAAGTTTTCCTAATTGTTCCATCCAACTCATAATCCCCAAGGTTGATTTGCAGATTGAACCTGTTTGTAGTTCTCTGACAGTAGGTAACGTTTACTATTTTTATATAAGAGCCCTCATCAAATTCCAGCTAGATTTGGAGATAATGCAGATACCAGGTCTCTCAAATGGGAGAACTTGGGGGGATCCAGTTGAGTCAAAGCAGAAATGAAGAATTCTGAATGATGTAACCCTGCCAGCCTGAGCCCTATCTCCTCTGTACAGAATGCATTCCTTCCTGAACTCTGCACTCACACATATGGTTGTAGAGCTAAGATCAGAAGGGTTCAGGGAACAGGGGTCCTCAATTTTCTATAGAGTACAGGCTTCACTTTTTAACCTTCATCTGCATTATGTGATTAATGTCTCTAGAAATTACTAATAGGAGGTAGAGACATGGGAACTTGGGTACTGGAAGGATTAACTCTTGAGAACTAAAGTCTGCCTCCTCATTCTAACTCAGCTCTTGGGTCTGGAATCCTAGAAAGAGTGTCTCGGGACAAGTTGCTTGCCCTGGCCCTTGACCTCCTGATCTGAGTCACAACTGCCTTTCGAGTTCCACCTCAGGGACCAATATGTCTGTAATTCTAGATCATTTAACTCTCAAGACATCTATACATACTTAGAACTTCTGTGTATCTCCAAGGTCAATTTTGTTTGTGTGGACTATATAGTCACTTCATAGTGACTATGTTGGGATCTTAATTTTAAGAGCCTTATTTTGTTGAAGATAATACAAAATAACTGCCACCTGTGATCAAAATAGCTCTTGTGGATCCAAGGGGAGATGTTCCTATTAGAGGAGACTTGCAGTTTTTATAATTCCGAGACTTGTGATTTTCATCAGGTTAGTGTTTCCCCAAAGACCTCTCTTATTTTTTCTAATGTCAGTGCAGGCATTGCAGGACCATGAATAGAGTCCAGCTTACTGTTGTGTAACTGCTCCCATGTGCAAGATCAATCTGTGACTGAATATAAAATTCATCCTGAGAGTGACTTCCTAAAGGCTTGAGGTCTATGCTCCTAATCAATTTTAATAAACTCCATTTATTATTAATATGACCTTGATAGCACCTCAACACTGACACAGAGTCTTATGCATTTGTAAATCATCCATAGCACCATTAGTAAGTGAATTTCCCCCAAACCATTTTCCTGTATGTTAGATTACTTAGCTCCCAGCTGAGCTTCCGAATACTTGCTTTTTTACTCTCTCATGTGTTATTTCTTCCTGATCAGCCTGTCCTCAGGGTCCACTTCTTGTGGCCATGTGTTCATAATCCATCTGACCTAATGGAGACCTTCTCCTCTATCTATATTCTTCCTTCCCCTCTTTTTCCTCCTTCCTCTTTCTCTCATCATGGTCCCTCCATGTTACCCTCAGCCCTGAGTAACATGGTAATGGTGAAAACATGCCTACCATTAATATCCCAGGTAATTGGCTGTAGCCACTTTGAATTAAAGAATAGCATTAAATTGGGGAACAAGTTTACACAACAGAGACTGGTTTACCTAAAAGTCCCCTCCTCAGGGGACAAGGAGATCTTGGGTGACAGTATTTGCATTTAGCAAAAAAATTAGCATTTGAATATACAGCATTACCAGTCCAACATCAACTACGTATTATCCAAGATGCCAGTCCTTGATACCTTGTCATAGAAATATCACATGGAGTGTGAATCTGGAGCAGTGAAAGATGAGCCTCTGATCATGCTCAAGAATTGACCCTGGTCTTCTGTGTGTGTGTGTGTGCTAGGAGCTTAGGATAGCATATATACCTATAGGAACAACAGGATGGAGAAGAAAGCTTTGTAGGCTGAACCCTCAAGTAGAGAAGGGAAAACCAGGACACCCCTACTGACATAAGGGAATGTGAAAAGCTGACCCCAAGTGTCCTCTCAGGGACTGAGAGTAAGTGCTATGTGTTCTTGCTGAGGGACTATAGGGTTTGCAGGGAAATATGATCCTAGTCTTACACAGGTAGCAGCCACACGTGCAGGAAGGATCAACCTCACACTTCAGAAATCTTGCCTCTTCAGGAGACTCTTCTGCTAGGAGGTTCTCCTTAAGGAAAGCAGGAGAGGTTTTCATGTAGATGACTCTCTTCCAGGCCTCTGCGATCCAGAAGGGAAAGCAAGAAAAAATTCTGATGTGTGTTTTAGGGCCCCAAATATAGTCTGTCTTGATGAATGTTTCATGAGAAATTGAGCAGTATCTCTATGAATCTGGCATTGCACATAAAAATCTAAGCATCTCAGAATGTTGTTTGGTCTTATAACATTATTTATTTCAACTGCAGCTCTCCTTATTTTCTGTCTGCTGTGCCTCGTTCTGTAGACCACAATTAACACAGGGTATCTTTATTTTGAATAGTTTCCAGTTCCATAAAAGGTGATTGGATGCTTTAGTGACTACTATGAAATCCTCTAGGGAATTATGAATTTTATCAACCCGTATTGCCCAGTTTGCTTATTACATATGGTTTTCTTTTTTTTTTAAACATGATTTTTCTTACATCAACCTAATTTTTCTATGAAATGCAAGTACTTCTTGAGATTTATGTGGATTGGTATTATCATAGTAAACCTACGTACACCATATACTATTTGATTTTTAATTTGCTCATTCAGTTTTTAGTGATTTACGTTGGAACAGGGCCTCAATATTTAGCCCAGGTTAATATTGCACTAGCAAGCATCTGGTTGACAAAAGCCTATTCTTAGCTGGCACTGGAGACATGATAAAACACCTATTGCTGTCAGAAACCAGGCTTTGACTCTAGCAATTTTGAAAGAATACTACAGGGATCTTTTGTGTGACAATAACAGACACTCTTTTTAATAGTCTTATTCACTTGAAAATTGAATACAATGACATGTCCCATACACAGAAATGAGATCATGTACAATTCCTCTTGAAACCAGAATCTAAACATCTCTGGATAGTGCATCAGACTCAGATGGGACAGGGTGAATGTTGACACCAGAGAATAGCACAGACAATGGATAAGGCCCTAAAAGTACTTGATATCTTTCTTCACATAAACTAGGGTAACAGGTGTATCAAAACAATAGGGATTAGGAGATAGCAAGATGCCACAGGTGGAAAGGGACAAGGTGAAAGCCTGGTGGACCCAGTTTGATAGTTCTTTCTGGATTTAAACTTGATTGTATCTGCAATGATATATAATCTAGAAATGAAGGGCACATCTTTGATCCAGATCTTGAAGCACAGTGGCCCTGAAAAGTTAGGACTCATGTGAAATAGTATATGCCTTTAATCCCATGAGACTGAGGCTAACATACTTCTCAGTTCAAGACTGGGACACAGCAAGTTCCACATCCAGGCATGGTTGTACTTACATTTAGTCTAAGTTATATCTTCTTCTAGAGGCCTATACAAGGACAATGGAAGAAGGAAGTCTCAATCTTCTTCACATGCTAGCACTTACTCGCCAGCACTTCTTTGCAGCTTATTTCTTCAGGATTCTAGCTTATACAGAAGACCATATGACACATCTAGCCTCATGGGACTGAGCAACTAGTATATTCTTCATCTTTCTATTCACAGATGTTGGATTAGTTAGACTGCAGCTTGTAAGTCATTGCAAAAAAATCCATATATGTAGCTGTAGATGTAGATGATGTATATGCATATGTGAATAAATTATGTGTGTTTTGTGTGTGTCATAAGTTTTATTCCTGTAGAGAACCCTGAATAATACACCGGGAGACAACTGTGCTAAGCCCAGGCCTTGCTTGACTTAACACCAAAACCAATGTCCTATTTGCAAAGAATTTATTACAACAAGCACAAAATTCATATGAATCTGAGCCTTTATTTTCTCCATAAATTTTACTCATCTTCATGACATGAGTCAATCACACAATCTGACAAGACATTTCAAAGTCATATACAAATGCTTTATTAAATCAAGAAGCACAAAGTTGCAGCTCAGTGAAAGTTAAAGTTTAATCAGGATGGAGGTTTCCAAGTCTTGTCTGTGATGGAGCATGAGAGATAACAGAGGAACACAAAGTAAGGGTGGAGATGGAGTTTGTTGCTGCCCATGACCTCTTATATAGTGCTTGGAAGACATATACATAGTCACAGTCAGAAGTAGAAAGAGAAGGCACCAGGTCTTGAAGCCACATTGGAGGAGAATTCAGAACAGATATTGTACGGCTGGAATATTAAGGCATCTCTCTTACAGCCCTATAGACAAAAAGCACAGGAATAAATGTGTTTAAATGGTGACATACTGAACAGCACATCACATGCTCACACTATATTAATTTCAAGAATTCCCATACTACAGGATTCTCTCCTCTGTTCATCTCCCTCCTGAAATCCAGGCCCTTGGGTATCATCATTTAATGCTGTAATAGAAAGCTGGACATCCTAGGAACTTTATCTCCTATTGAAAAGAGAAATGAGTCCAAGTCAAATCCATTGACAATAGAACTAAATGAGTATATATAGGCTGGCTATGATTCCTCATGGGCTTCTTTCTATATTGTTTTTTTTTCCATTTTTTATTAGGTATTTAGCTCATTTACATTTCCAATGCTATACCAAAAGTCCCCCATACCCACCCACCCCCACTCCCCTACCCACCCACTCCCCCTTTTTGGCCCTGGCGTTCCCCTGTACTGGGGCATACAAAGTTTGCGTGTCCAATGGGCCTCTCTTTCCAGTGATGGCCGATTAGGCCATCTTTTGATACATATGCAGCTAGAGTCAAGAGCTCCGGGGTACTGGTTAGTTCATAATGTTGTTCCGCCTATAGGGTTGCAGATCCCTTTAGCTCCTTGGGTTCTTTCTCTAGCTCCTCCATTGGGAGCCCTGTGATCCATCCATTAGCTGAAAGTGAGCATCCACTTCTGTGTTTGCTAGGCCCGGCATAGTCTCACAAGAGATAGCTACATCTGGGTACTTTCAATAAAATCTTGCTAGGGTATGCAATGGTGTCAGCGTTTGGATGCTGATTATGGGGTGGATCCCTGGATATGGCAGTCTCTACATGGTCCATCCTTTCATCTCAGCTCCAAACTTTGTCTCTGTAACTCCTTCCATGGGTGTTTTGTTCCCAATTCTAAGGAGGGGCATAGTGTCCACACTTCAGTCTTCATTCTTCTTGAGTTTCATGTGTTTAGCAAATTGCACCTTATATCTTGGGAATCCTAGGTTTGGGGCTAATATCCACTTATCAGTGAGTACATATTGTGTGAGTTCCTTTGTGAATGTGTTACCTCACTCAGGATGATGCTCTCCAGGTCCATCCATTTGGCTAGGAATTTCATAAATTCATTCTTTTTAATAGCTGAGTAGTACTCCATTGTGTAGATGTACCACATTTTCTGTATCCATTCCTCTGTTGAGGGGAATCTGGGTTCTTTCCAGCTTCTGGCTATTATAAATAAGGCTGCTATGAACATAGTGGAGCATGTGTCCTTCTTACCAGTTGGGGCATCTTCTGGATAAATGCCCAGGAGAGGTATTGCTGGATCCTCAGGTAGTACTATGTCCAATTTTCTGAGGAACCGCCAGACTGATTTCCAGAGTTGTTGTACAAGCCTGCAATCCCACCAACAATGGAGGAGTGTTCCTCTTTCTCCACATCCATGCCAGCATCTGCTGTCACCTGAATTTTTGATCTTAGCCATTCTGACTGGTGTGAGGTGGAATCTCAGGGTTGTTTTGATTTGCATTTCCCTGATGATTAAGGATGTTGAACATTTTTTCAGGTGCTTCTCTGCCATTCGGTATTCCTCAGGTGAGAATTCTTTGTTCAGTTCTGAGCCCATTTTTTAATGGCGTTGTTCGATTTTCTGAAGTCCACCTTCTTGAGTTCTTTATATATGTTGGATATTAGCCCCCTATCTGATTTAGGATAGGTAAAAATCCTTTCCCAATCTGTTGGTGGTCTTTTTGTCTTATTGACGGTGTCTTTTGCCTTGCAGAAACTTTGGAGTTTCATTAGGTCCCATTTGTCAATTCTCGATCTTACAGCACATGCCATTGCTGTTCTGTTCAGGAATTTTTCCCCTGTGCCCATATCTTCAAGGCTTTTCCCCACATTCTCCTCTATAAGTTTCAGTGTCTCTGGTTTTATGTGAAGTTCTTTGATCCACTTAGATTTGACCTTAGTACAAGGAGATAAGTATGAATCGATTCGCATTCTTCTACATGATAACAACCAGTTGTGCCAGCACCAATTGTTGAAAATGCTGTCTTTCTTCCACTGGATGGTTTTAGCTCCCTTGTCGAAGATCAAGTGACCATAGGTGTGTGGGTTCATTTCTGGGTCTTCAATTCTATTCCATTGGTCTACTTGTCTGTTTCTATACCAGTACCATGCAGTTTTTATCACAATTGCTCTATAGTAAAGCTTTAGGTCAGGCATGGTGATTCCACCAGAGGTTCTTTTATCCTTGAGAAGACTTTTTGCTATCCTAGGTTTTTTGTTATTCCAGATGAATTTGCAAATTGCTCCTTCTAATTCGTTGAAGAATTGAGTTGGAATTTTGATGGGGATTGCATTGAATCTGTAGATTGCTTTTGGCAAGATAGCCATTTTTACAATGTTGATCCTGCCAATCCATGAGCATGGGAGATCTTTCCATCTTCTGAGATCTTCTTTAATTTCTTTCTTTAGAGATTTGAAGTTTTTATCATACAGATCTTTCACCTCCTTAGTTAGAGTTACGCCAAGATATTTTATACTATTTGTGACTATTGAGAAGGGTGTTGTTTCCCTAATTTCTTTCTCAGCCTGTTTATTCTTTGTGTAGAGAAAGGCCATTGACTTGTTTGAGTTAATTTTATATCCAGCTACTTACCGAAGCTGTTTATCAGGGTTAGGAGTTCTCTGGTGGAATTTTTAGGGTCACTTATATATACTATCATATCATCTGCAAAAAGTGATATTTTGACTTCCTCCTTTCCAATTTGTATCCCCTTGATCTCCTTTTGTTGTCGAATTGCTCTGGCTAATACTTCAAGTACTATGTTGAAAAGGTAGGGAGAAAGTGGGCAGCCTTGTCTAGTCCCTGATTTTAGTGGGATTGCTTCCAGCTTCTCTCCATTTACTTTGATGTTGGCTACTGGTTTGCTGTAGATTGCTTTTATCATGTTTAGGTATGGGCCTTGAATTCCTGATCTTTCCAAAACTTTTATCATGAATGGGTGTTGAATCTTGTCAAATGCTTTTTCTGCATCTAACGAGATGATCATGTGGTTTTTGTCTTTGAGTTTGTTTATATAATGGATTACATTGATGGATTTTCGTATATTAAACCATCCCTGCATTCCTGGAATAAAACCTACTTGGTCAGGATGGATGATTGCTTTAATATGTTCTTGGATTCGGTTAGCAAGAATTTTATTGAGGATTTTTGCATCGATATTCATAAGAGAAATTGGTCTGAAGTTCTCTATCTTTGTTGAATCTTTCTGTGGTTTAGGTATCAGAGTAATAGTGGCTTCATAAAATGAGTTGGGTAGAGTACCTTCTACTTCTATTTTGTGAAAAAGTTTGTGCAGAACTGGAATTAGATCTTCTTTGAAGGTCTGATAGAACTCTGCACTAAACCCGTCTGGTCCTGGGCTTTTTTTGGCTGGGAGACTATTAATAACTGCTTCTATTTCTTTAGGTGATATGGGACTGTTTAGATGGTCAACTTGATCCTGACTCAACTTTGGTACCTGGTATCTGTCCAGAAATTTGTCCATTTCGTCCAGGTTTTCCAGTTTTGTTGAGTATAACCTTTTGTAGAAGGATCTGATGGTGTTTTGGATTTCTTCAGGATCCGTTGTTATGTCTCCCTTTTCATTTCTGATTTTGTTAATTAGGATTTTGTCCCTGTGCCCTTTAGTAAGTCTAGCTAAGGGTTTATCTATCTTGTTGATTTTCTCAAAGAGCCAACTCCTCATTTGGTTAATTCTTTGAATAGTTCTTCTTGTTTCCACTTGGATGATTTCACCCCTGAGTTTGATTATTTCCTGCCGTCTACTCCTCTTGGGTGAATTTGCTTCCTTTTTTTCTAGGGCTTTTAGATGTGTTGTCAAGCTGCTAGTATGTGCTCTCTCCCGTTTCTTCTTGGAGGCACTCAGAGCTATGAGTTTCCCTCTTAGATATGCTTTCATTGTGTCCCAAAGGTTTGGGTACGTTGTGGCTTCATTTTCATTAAACTCTAAAAAGTCTTTAATTTCTTTCTTTATTCCTTCCTTGACCAAGGTATCATTGAGAAGAGTGTTGTTCAGTTTCCACGTGAATGTTGGCTTTCCATTATTTATGTTGTTATTGAAGATCAGTCTTAGGCCATGGTGGTCTGATAGGATACATGGGAAAATTTCAATATTTTTGTATCTGTTGAGGCCTGATTTGTGACCAATTATATGGTCAATTTTGGAGAAGGTCCCGTGAGGTGCTGAGAAGAAGGTATATCCTTTTGTTTTAGGATAAAATGTTCTGTAGATATCTGTTAGGTCCATTTGTTTCATAACTTCTGTTAGTTTCACTGTGTACCTGTTTAGTTTCTGTTTCCACGATCTGTACCTTGATGAAAGTGGTGTGTTGAAGTCTTCCACTATTATTGTGTGAGGTGCAATGTGTGCTTTGAGCTTTACTAAAATGTCTTTAATGAATGTGGCTGCCCTTGCATTTGGAGCGTAGATATTCAGAATTGAGAGTTCCTCTTGGAGGATTTTACCTTTGATGAGTATGAAGTGTCCCTCCTTGTCTTTTTTGATAACTTTGGGTTGGAAGTCGATTTTATCCGATATTATAATGGCTACTCCAGCTTGTTTCTTCAGACCATTTGCTTGGAAAATTGTTTTCCAGCCTTTCACTCTGAGGTAGTGTCTGTCTTTTTCCCTGAGATGGGTTTCCTGTAAGCAGCAGAGTGTTGGGTCCTGTTTGTGTAGCCAGTCTGTTAGTCTATGTCTTTTTATTGGAGAATTGAGTCCATTAATATTAAGAGATATTAAGGAAAAGTAATTGTTGCTTCCTTTCATTTTTGTTGTTAGAGTTGGCATTCTGTTCTTGTGGCTGTCTTCTTTTTGGTTTGTTGAGGGATTACTTTCTTGTTTGTTCTAGGGTGTGATTTCCGTCCTTGTATTGCTTCTTTTCTGTTATTATCCTTTGAAGGGCTGGATTCGTGGAAAGATATTGTGTGAATTTGGTTTTGTCGTGGAATACTTTGGTTTCTCCATCTATGGTAATTGAGAGTTTGGCCGGGTATAGTAGCCTGGGCTGGCATTTGTGTTCTCTTAGTGTCTGTATAACATCTGTCCAGGCTCTTCTGGCTTTCATAGTCTCTGGTGAAAAGTCTGGTGTAATTCTTATAGGCCTTCCTTTATATGTTACTTGACCTTTCTCCCTTACTGCTTTTAATATTCTATCTTTATTTAGTGCATTTGTTGTTCTGATTATTATGTGTCGGGAGGACTTTCTTTTCTGGTCCAGTCTATTTGGAGTTCTGTAGGCTTCTTGTATGATCATGGGCATCTCTTTCTTTATGTTTGGGAAGTTTTCTTCAATTATTTTGTTGAAGATATTAGCTGGCCCTTTAAGTTGAAAATCTTCATTCTCATCAATTCCTATTATCCGTAGGTTTGGTCTTCTCATTGTGTCCTGGATTTCCTGGATGTTTTGAGTTAGGATCCTTTTGCATTTTGTATTTTCTTTGACTTTTGTGTCGATGTTCTCTATGGAATCTTCTGCACCCGAGATTCTCTCTTCCATTTCTTGTATTCTGTTGCTGATGCTCCCCATCTATGGTTCCAGATCTCTTTCCTAGGGTTTCTATCTCCAGTGTTGCCTTGCTTTGGGTTTTCTTTACTGTGTCTACTACCCTTTTTAGTTCTAGTATGGTTTTGTTCATTTCCATTACCTGTTTGGATGTGTTTTCCTGTTTTTCTTTAAGGACTTCTACCTGTTTGGCTGTGTTTTCCTGCTTTTTTTTAAGGGCCTGTAACTCTTTAGCAGTGCTCTCCTGTAATTCTTTAAGTGACTTATGAAAGTCCTTCTTGATGTCCTCTATCACCATCATGAGAAATGTTTTTAAATCTGGGTCTAGATTTTCGGTTGTGTTGGGGTGCCCAGGACTAGGTGGGGTGGGAGTGCTGCGTTCTGATGATGGTGAGTGGTCTTTATTTCTGTTAGTAGGATTCTTACGTTTGCCTTTCGCCATCTGGTAATCTCTGAAGCTAGCTGTTATAGTTGTCTCTGTTAAGAGCTTGTACTTCAGGTGACTCTGTTAGCCTCTATAAGCAGACCTGGGAGGGTAGCACTCTCCTTGGTTTCAGTGGGTAGAGTATTCTCTGCAGGAAAGCTATCTTATTGCAGGGAAGGTACCCAGATATCTGGTGTTTGAACGGGACTCCTGGCAGAAGTTGTGTTCCACTCACTAGAGGTCTTAGGATCCCGTGGGGAATCCTGTGTGGGCCCTTGCGGGTGTCAGGCAACTCTGCTGGCCAGGAAGCCCGGGGCTAGAGTGGAGCAGAAGGGGCTTTTGTCCTGGGTCAGGCCCGGGCAGTCTGCTTCCCTATGTACTGCAGTCTCAGATTCCGCGCGATTGGATTGGGGCCGGCGCTGTGTTCCACTCACCAGAAGTCTTAGGATCCCGTGGGGAATCCTGTGTGGGCCCTTGCGCGTGTCAGGCAACTCCGCTGGCCAGGAAGCCCGGGGCTCGAATGGAGCGGAAGGGGCTTTTGTCCCAGGTCAGGCCCGTGTAGTCTGCTTCCCTATCTTCTATATTGTTTTAAGTTGAGCAGGAAATAGCCACCACTGTTACTATTGTCAAGACAGAGCATAGCTGTCTCTTGTTTTACTCTTGGAAATAAACCCTTTTATTAGAGCTCATGGAGGTAGCAGGATCCAGAGGGCCTAGAAAAAATTCCCAATTCTTATCTCAAATAAGTTTCCAGAAATGTGACTGCAATTCAGATAAACAAGATGGAAGACTGTACATGAAGAGGGATAACTGGCTGCCTGGGTTCCTATTCTAAGTAAGAAATTTCCCTCTGACTTCTGAGAGCTGAGCATCAAATCTCTGCCACTTCTGTCATTGCTGCTATGAATGTGTGCACTATTCTCTTTATGTTTCATAATGGAGTTAATGTCAGCACATAAACCCCAGGCTAAATTAGCAACTGTGTGGAGGGAATCTGCTGTCATGTGTCAGGTCACATACTCAGCTCAAGTTTTAAATCCCCATGGAGATGTGAACTAAGATTCATTCTATCCTTTGTTTACTTTTAGTCCTTCTCTTATGTATCAGAAAAGTCACCACTGTTCCCATAAGCAGGGCTCTAAGAACCAGAGAAGTCACAATAGCTATGGATGGGAAGGTGCACGTTGGCAGCTCTGAAAAGGGAAGGGAAAGAAAGCAAGTGTGAGTTCTCTGACCTCCAGCTCTCATTCTTTACTCCAATCTAGTTCTCCCAAAGGATTCCCACTCTCTCTGAATGGTCTCTGTGCACACACCTTGTCCTTTCTCTATCCCAGGGTGATGTGCTCAGGCGGCCCCTCATGAATCACAGGACATCTGTATCTCTGCTCTTCCCCAGGGCATCACCAAGCTGCCTATATCTGGAAGGATCCACTCCCTGCAGGCCTGGTCTATACCACCTCCATGTCCTGATTCTGCTTGTTCCCATAACTCTGCCAGGTTAGGGTTGATTTCAGTTTGGTAGACATTCAGGGCCTCAGCACCCAGCACCTCAGGGTGATTTTTTTTCTGTCATTTCTGTCCCTAGGATTTGCATGTACTTTAAGCATGTCTGAGGGAAACAATTGAAAATTTAGAGCATTTTGCAGTCTTCCTGAGGATCCATCAGTGATCAGGTTACCTTTTTATAAATGGACAGGAGAGTTGGCTTGAAAGAGGGGTGCCAACACCACACAGTAATATATATTTAGGGTATGGGTGGGGCAATATGGAAAGTTTGAGCATCAGCATGAAGCAGAACAGAGGATATGCTGATCTCTCTCTAGGGATATGGACTTCTCATACTGACCGGGTGAAGATGAAAGACTCAGAAACATTGGAGTCAGACTACAGAGTTATCGTGCATGGACATGGAGCAGGTTTGAGAGAGTTCATGGTTCAGAAAGCAAATGGAAGGACCTGCTGTTTAATTGACAGCTTGAACTGTCCTGAATGAAGGCTTATCCCTCTGGGACTTATCCTCAGAAAACAGGAGCTGCAGTCTTAGAGCACATGGGGGATTTTCTGTCCACACCTCTTCTAAACAAAATTACCTTCCCACAGCCCAACTGTGAGAGGAATGACTTCCCACATTCAAACTCCAGATAAGTCTTCACATCTTGTGCATAATCTAACCCCTCCCACAGTTGTCTGATCCTCTCAGCTCTCTTCCCAACTGTAATCCAAGTTGTCAGGTCTCCATTCATTGAGATATAATTGGGGCTAGTGATGTCTAAGAATTCTAAGAATCCATAAATGGAAATCCTCTCGTGGCAGTGCATCTGAGCAGTATCTGAGCTGCAAATGGATGACCCTAGAGAGTTCTCTTCCAGGCATTCATTTTTCCATCACCAAACCCCAAAGGCCTCTATAACTACCTTTGGGAATTCTTAAGACAAACCAATCAGGCTCCTCCTTTCAAGATTATGAAATGAACAGATAATAGCAGACTCTGTGTCTCCATCTCCACTCTTCAAGCAAGATGAAGACCTTTGTTACCGAGGCTCTCTTCCTGCTGCTGCAGGTTCTGTTGGCCATGACCAGTCATCCAGATGGTGAGTGGGGTCGTCCATAGGAAAAAGACCCACTTTAGCAAACAAAGGAGTGCATCTTTAGGGGTGGAGCACCAGGAAACTCTATATTATCCCTATCCCAGCCAGAACCTAGATTTGCTTTACCACTTTACATCCTACTCCTGCCCCTTGTTTCCTAATCCTACTTATCCCTGGGGTTTGTATTGTGGAACACCAGAGGGTCCTCTTGTGGGGTTAACATCTAAAGACTCACTATACCTAGGTACCCACTTTTTTGGCTTTTTCCAAACTCTCTTCACCTTGCCCTGGATGCCTAAGCCCCAATTCATCAGTGTTGGCTTTGTGGATGATATACAGTTTGAGAGATTCAACAGCAGAAGAGATGTTCAGAGGACAGAGCACTGTGCACCATGGAAAGATCAAAAGAAGCCAGAGTATTGGAAGGATAACACAGACCTCGTTCTGAGCTATTTTCAGGATTTAACAGAGATACTGCAAAGGATGCTCAAAATCTACAACTACAGTCTAACTGGTGAGTAAGTCTATTCAGAAATTCCAAATTTCCACCTCTCCAAGGGCCTGATCCTGGTCTTCATGACCATGTTTTTCTCCTGGAAAAGGTGACCCATGGCTCAAGGGAGCCATAGGACACTGTTATGATTTGCTATCCACTTAAGACCAAATTACAGTCCACTTAGAAAGGGCATATGGAAGAGACCATTTCTCTGCAGGGTCCTATCAATTGTTTGGGCTTGTTGGAGTGTCTGAAAGTGGGTTCTTGTTCAGGATATCACACAATCCAGAGAAGGTATGGCTGCTATATCCTGCCTCGAGGGTATTTCAGAAACGGATTCTTTGAAGTAGTCTTCAATGACCATGATTCCATCAGGCTGAATGAGGACCTAAGCACTTGGACCCCAGTGGGCAAGTTTGCAGAGATTCTCAGAGAAGAGTGGGACTCATCAGGTTTTACACAAAATGTGAAGAATTTCCTGGAGGTTGAATGTGTGGACTTATTCCTCACAGAGCTGGAATATGGAAAGGAGATTTTGCTGAGAACAGGTAAGGACAGAAACTGCCCCATCTGTTCCAACACAGGAGCTCTGGGATGCTGAAACACTAACTCTGTCTTTCATCAAAAGGGAAATATGGCTTGTGGGTTTCTTGAATCAACATGAAGGAGGGACTCTCTCTAGTGTTAAGCATTCTCTTAGGAGAGATCATTCTGTGAACTAAGCAGCAGTTCCTTCAATGTACTTTGTGAACCATGATATCTTCCAGGCCTGTTCACTGTGTGTTTAAAATGAATTTGAGGCCTATCCTCAGTGTCTTTGAGTCTTTAATCTCCTCCCATTAAGAACCAGAATGCAATTCTCCTACCAGGAGATACAGCATTTCCTCCTCTGTACTGGCTCATGTTGATTCCAAAGCATTCCAAGGAATAGACAACCACACCCATATCTTCAATTTAGGTTGCTGTGTGGGGTTGACACCTCTTCCTCAAGCTAACTTTACTATCCATTCACACAAAGTTACATATGCGTTGATTGTTCCCCTAGGAAAAATGCCAAGTGTCTTAAATTTCCGATTGTCCCCCCCCCCAGATATCCCCAAAATACATGTGATCCGTAAGGTCAGACCTGATAAGAAAATCACTCTGAGGTGCTGGGCCTTGAAATTTTACCCTGCTGAAATCACCCTAACCTGGGAAAGGGACAAAAGCAATCAAACCCTGGACATGGAGGTCACGGAGACCATGCCTACAGGGGATGGAACCTTCCAGAAGTGGGCAGCTGTTGTGGTGCTTTCTGGAGAAGAACATAGATATAAATGTCATGTGAATCATGAGGGGCTGCCTGAGCCCATCACCCTGAGATGGGGTAAGGTCTGGAATTGAACATAGACATGGTTCTGAGAGAGTGGGAGTGCTCAGGGAGAGCTACAGCAGGGACAAAATAGAGGGCTGAAGGTAGGGTCTTCACTCTGTTTCCCTTCATTTCCTTCCCAGTGCCTCCTGAGCCCACCATTTCCTTTATGCATATTGTTATTGTGGTTCTTGGAGCTCTGCTTATGGGAGCTATGATGACTTTGCTGATATGGAAGAGGAGGACTAGAGGTAAGAAATGGTCAGGGACTTAGTTCGTGTCTCCAGGGAAATAACAAGCCTAAGCTGTGAAAATGCCCTGCCACAGGAGAGCAGATTTCATCCACATAACTGCAGTTCATACAGGGCAGATGTGCTGAGAGTAACTTCATTGCCAATCATAAAGAACATAATAAACAGAATAATTACATTGACAGAGATGTCAGAGATCTTATTCTCAGTGCTCAGGTGTCAAAGAGACATTCCCTATTTAGAGTAAACATCCAGGGTTCCAGACATCACATTTCATGGACAGGTTTCCATCATGATTATCTGGATCTGGAGATACAGTTCTGTACACTTCTCTTACATAAAGGCCCAGAGATTCTTCTAGGCCACCTTCACCCTGCTGCCTCTATGACATCTAATATAAGAGCATGCTTCCAGGTTAAATAGGAAACAGCTATGTTCAATCTAATCAGTAATAAAAGTTGTGACACAGCCATGGGAAACATATTGATATAGAAAAGAACACACTCAGTTTTGCTTTGCTTGCCACAGTGAGATGAAATTCCTTGGATGTCCAGATTTCTGTTACAACATTAAAAAGAGACACACTAAAGGTCCTGGTATGCACCAGAGAGAGGGACAGAGCATAGAATCCTGAGGGATGGGGACTCCTGGGGTTGGGTATCTATGAGTGAGTGAGGAGCTGTTGTCTATGTCATCATTTAACGATACATGTCTGTGTTTCTTCCTTATTCTTTTTACCTACAGGTTAAGACAGATGTGGTACAGAGCCATTAAACACTGTTTCTGGCTTCTTCTCCCATGGTGCCTTCTCTTTCCACATCTGACTGTGACTATGTGTCTGTCTCCTCTGAACACAGTGTAAGCAGCTCACAGGAAGAAGCCCCATCTTGACTCTTATTGTGTGTTTTCCTCAGTCATCTCTCATATTCCCACACAGGCAGGACTGGGAAACCTCCATCCCCAATTGGAATTTATCTTTCACCAACCTAGCATCTCATGCTCCTGTCTTTTCTTAACTATTAGCTTATGTTCTTGCAACTTCTTGGCAGATTGTTTGATTGATGTCATTAAAATGAGTAAAACTTGATGACAAAATAAAGCTCAGACCCTCATGAAATTTGTGTTTTCTGTGCTAAATCCGTTGCCTGTATGGCATTGGTTACAGTGTGGAGTCAAGGGAGCCCTGGGCTGTGCACAGTTGCTGCTGGTTCCACCTGGGCTTTCACATTGTTGCTTTCCTCCGGAATAATTTTCCTGTCTCCTAATACCAATCTTTCAGTGTACCTGTTCCTCTGGGTCATGTGATCCAAAGGTCTTAGGCAGTTTTCAGCCTTGTCCATGGTCTGTGATGTTCTCTTGGGTGAACAGTCAGTCTGTTCAGGCTTTAGCCTGATGTTAAATCAGGAGAAATTTAGATTATTGTTTCAACTTGAGTTATACTTGTTCTCAGTTTTGTGTATGAGTTTCGTGTCCTTGTCTTCTTTTGTCAACTGTCAGTGACAATATTAGGAAATTTTCCTGTCAAGTAACACAGATCATCTCTCTGCTATTCTGTCAAAGACATGAGAGGTAAAACCTGGTTTCTGATAGCCTTGGGTAGTATAACATGTCTGACAAATCCACAGAACTCAACTTGCCAACATGATGTTTAAAAGTTCAAGATCAACCTGAACTATATACTGAGGACATGTTCTAAAATAAATTAAAAACTTAAATGGTATTTTGTAGATATAGCTCTACTATTTTAATATCAATTAAAAGAAAGCAGAATTAATATTTGCTTTTCATATATGAAGAAGCTTTAGTATAAATAAAGTCATGTGGAATAAACTTAAGGGCTCAGCCTACATACCCCCTTCTCTATCCTGATTCTCCATTAGGTGTCCATGCTAACCTAACCTAGTCCCCCCACACATAGAGGTACAAGATGCATCCTTGATCATGATCAGGGCTCAGTTGTCACTGTGCTCATATTAACACTCCATGTGGTATTTACAGGACAAGATACCCAGGCATGGCCTTTGGAGTGCTATTTTGAACTCATGCTCTTCAGAAAAGAATGTGACCCATAGGATGAGATTCAGATTCTGTGAATGGACAGATTTGTCCTGAAAATGGCAGAAATAAAAGAAGGCTACCTTGGGCTATGGTCACATTCTTCCCATGTGCTTGTGATCTCAGCTATGTTATTAGAACTGAAGAGAGGTCTTTGAGGAACCACTGGCCAGATGAAAATCTTATCCCATGTGGGAGGGAGATGAAAGCAATCAGAGGAATGGGGAGTGAAAGAGGGATCTGGGTGGGAAAGGGGACAAGGAGGGGAAGTGGGGGGAATGACCAGGTATTGGGTTGGGGGAAAAAACTGAAACTGTGAGAAACAGCAGATAGAATGGAAACAGGCATGCTCAGGAGGTAGGAAGTAGGGGGACCCTCCAGAATGTTCTAGAGACCTGGGAGGTGAGAGACTCTCAGGATCCAAAGGAGAGACCTTGGATGAAATGCCCTCCATTGGGGAGAGAGAACTTGTAGAGCCCACTTCCAGCAGAAAGACAGGGCATCAAGTGAGGAGGGGTGCCATTCTACAGCCAAAATCCCTGACCCATAATTGTTACAGAACTACAGGGATTAAAAAGGAGAAGAGCCTGAGAAAAATGAGGTCCAGTGACAGATCCAATATGGGATCCAGCTCCCAGGGAGGCCTCAAGGCCTGTCACTATTACTGAGGCTATGGAGTGCTCACAAAAAGGGCTCTACCATGATTGCCCTCTGACAGACCCAATGAGCAGCTGAAAGTGTCAGATGTAGATATTTACATCCAACCAATGGACAGAAGTTGCTAAACCCTGTGATTAAAATAGGGAAAAGCTGGAAGAAGCTGAGGAGGAGGGCAATCCTGTAGGAGGACCAGCAGTCTCAATTAATATGGACTGCCTAGATCTCTCAGAAACTTGACCACCAACCAGGCAGCATACACCAGTTGATATGAGGCCCTCAACACATATCCAGCAAAGGACTGCAAGGTTTGGATTCAGTCAGAGACAATGCACCTAACCTTCAAAAGACTGGAGGCACCAAGGAGTAGAGAGGTCTGCTGTGGTAGGGGCTGGGGGTTTGGGGACATCCTCCTTGAGGTAAGGGGTGGTAGGAGGTATGGGATGTTGACAAGTCAGAGGGTGGACTATGACAGGCATTAAATCTAGAATGAAAAAAAATGAAATAAAATTTAAAAATAAGAAAATCATAGGGATAAAAAAATAAAAAATAATTCAAGACCCTATTAATAGGCACAAGTATCCATGGATCCTCAAGACTTGTTTTGATCCAGTATGAAATTATTATGTATCATTTTCAATAAAATAAGGGTCATAAATTTCTGTTCATAACATAGTATGGATAAATATAGGTGACAGAAGGCAATATACCTTGGGAATACAGAGAGATTGTAAATATATATAATTATTATATTATATATAATTAGAACAAAATGGTCTAGCATTGCTGGCATGTTGGTCCCCACGTTTGGACTCAGGAGAAAGTTGTGACTCAAACCAGTAGGACATAGATAAGGGTAAGGCCACTTGTCCCCACACACTAGGCCCAGGAAACTGGACCCAAGATTTAGGTTGTAGTAAGGAGGTAGGTTCTACAGTTACCCATCTCAGCATGTGCTGTGGATTTGGTTTAATGCTTGGATAATATTATTTGGGTTACCAAAATTACACTGGAATGCGTATGTCTGCATGTAATACACTGAAGGTCTATGCCTCTCATTGGCTGTGATTGGTAAATAGAATTGCCAGTGGCCAACAACTGGACAGGGAGACAGAGGCAGGATTCCTAGGATTTCCAGAGAAGGAAGCAGGAGGAAGAGGAGGAGCTACCATGTCAGGAAGGAGAAGGTCCAACCCTGAGAAGTGTAGGACAGATGTACAGAGACTGCCAACATGAAAAAGTCGGGAATTAGGCCTAGGAGGTCTGCAAGCCTGAGTCCAGGGTAGCAAAGATAGAATATGGATTTCAGTAAGTAATAGTTCAGAAGTATGTGAGGGGAGCCACTAGCAATGTGGAATTTTGGATGTGGCTCATTGAGCTGTTTAAGGCAAATTAAAATAGAAGGCTGCATGTGTGTCTTTTATTCATAAATTCAGAGAATGTGAGCAGTAGCAAGGATCTCCTTCAGGTAGAGCTGGGGAGATTAGAGCAGAACCACACTATAGAAATAACCATGTCTGTCATTCCTATTGGCAATACCTAGAGACACCAACTCCCCAATGACCATGAAGGTGATAAAGTGAAGAGAGACAAGTCCTGACTCAGCTTGTAGGCATAAGCAAGAGGAATCCATTGACCTTGAACTTTCCTAATCCCTGTTCTTGATTCAGAAACATATGCATGAGTCCTGAGTTCAGTAGGGAAAGAGTCTCACAGAGGACCCAGGGCTCAGATTGGCTAAGATGCACTACCTAGAAAACTCCATTTCTGTTGTAACTCACCTGGACTCTCCCTACTTCCCTATCGGAGAACTAGATTCTGCTGTGACCACCAAACCTAACTGGTATTTCTTGAAGACAAGAATATATGGCAATAGTGCCATATAGAAACTATCAGAGAACTACAAAGAGGCTTAAACTGCAAACCAAATTTGGGTAATATGGTTTGAGTGGTACAAGGTTAGAAGACACACTTTACAGAGTCACAGGGACAGTATTCATTCCAGGGATGCAAGTGGTAGGTGAAAAATCATCTAGAATATGGGTGAGGGACAGGTCAGGTGACTCTTTATTAGGGGTCTTAGCATGGCCTTCATGTGAGCTATGAGCTCTGGGAGAAGATTTGGAGGACAGGAAGGATTCTTGCAGCTAGGATCTAGATAAGGGATTTCATATCTTCTTCTCCAGCCCCAGAAGCTGAGGATGAACTGAGCAAACGACTGAGCCTGTTCAGGACATTTTTATTCAGACCTGACCTGGGTGTTTTGGTTTTGTCAATTTGACACAAGCTACCTTATACAGGAGGGTGAAACTCGGTGGACCAAATATCTTCATCAGATTTCCTCTGTGTAAGTCTTTAAGGGCCCAAATCAGTGCTGGGCCTGTGCTCCTTGATTATATATGAAAGCAGGATGAGGAAGGCAGTAAGCAGCAGTCCTCCATGTAGTGGGCCTTCCTCCATGATCCTCCCTTGAATGCTTGGGCTAAGCACCTCACTGTTGAAATGTGACTTTGGGCTTGTAAATGAAATGAACTCTTTATTCTGCAAGTTATATTTGGTCATAGTGTTAGTGTTTTGTCACAGCAATAGCAAAGCAGACTAGAACAAACAGCCATTAGGCATGTATGTGAACACTACAAGTACCTCATTCATATTTTTGTGAAGGGAACTGCTTTTATGGTTAATTTTAGTTTTTACTTCCATGTATGTTTGTGTAGTACATGTGAATAGATAGGTGATGCCTTTGCAATGCAGAAGAGGGTATCTAATCCCATGGAGCTGGAGTGACAGGAGGTTGTGTGTATCTCTTTGATGAATCGTGGAAATGAATTAAGCTCCTTAGCTATCTTAAAAGCTCAGCCTTCCTTCCAGTCCCAGTGTAGTGATTTTTTTTTACCTGCTTTTCTTTGCTGGATTCCAGGCTCTGGATCAATTTGATTCACCTAGCAGAATTTCAACTATTTATTGAGGATTAAATCTGAGAATCATACCACCTAAACAGAGAGTTTGGATTAGGAAAGGCAGGTTGCTTGTGGATTAGACGGAGATCTTCCCCAATTGTGTATTGAGACATCCTCTCCATCCCAGCCCTGGAAGACATCACCCACATTTAGTACAAGAACCCCCACTATACCTGGGACAGAGGACCAAGCCTCTGGCCAAAAATATGAAATATTATCCACAGATGACCTCAGAGCCTGCCTTAGTTAGGGTTTCCATGGCTCTGAAGAGAAACCATGACCAAGGCAACTCTTATAAAGGACAATATGTCATTGGGCTGGCTTACAGGTTCAGAGGTTTGGTCCATATTAATCATGGCTGGAAGCATAGCAGCAACTGTGTAAGCATAGTGCTAGAGAATGAGAGAGTTCTATGTCTGGATTTGAAAGCAAGCTGGAGAGTGACATCTTTTCCAGAAGGCCAAGCCTCCTAAGAGTGCAAGTCTCAAGGTTAAGAACATTGAAGCTCCCATACAGCCCTGGGATTCAGCAGAAAGGGAACATCTGAGGTAGAGGAAGTCTTTCTTATGCTGCATGACCACTGCTTCTCATTTCCTAGCCTGTCATGCCACAGCCATGGGACTTGCCCCAAGACCCACAAATACTATGGCTTACCCTGATGGCTCTACCTGTCCTGTTGACATCATTTGACTCCTAGGCAATAGGCTAGGAAAGTAAAGTAAAACAAAGGCTTATGTTGCTCATTAATGTGTCCAGCTCTGGTTCCTGATCCTGGGGTTTCTTTGTGTCACTCTTAAGTCATGGTTCTTTCCTGGCCAGCTCAGGCCACCTACACTAAGATTTGGCTTTCTGGTGATCAGAAGTCACAGAGATTTTAAGAATTTTAGGAAGGAATTGGTGCTCTGTTTGTGGCTATGCATACTATGTCTTTAGGAGGCCAAATGTACAAGTGGCAGAAGGTGAGAAAGATATCATACTACTGATCTCTAATGACCTTGAACTCAAATATCTCCCCAGTGTCTTCTTATGACACCATGCTGACACATACAGACCCTTGGTACCCAGAAATGCAACACAATACACTGCATATTCACATTGAATATTGTAAAAATCATTAAGCATTCATGTTATGGTCACCATTTATTATCTCTGAGATTGATGACCCTGGTATTTTTGCCATTATTCTCTTCTTGGGTCCAATGCAAGTGCAGCCTCCTCTGACATATCTGTGTTTACATCACCATCATCTAATAGGACTGATATTATCTTGGTGACATAGTTAACAGATATCTACAGAACATTTTATCCTAAAACATTTTATCCTAAAAGGATATACCTTTTTCTCAGAACCTCATGGTACCTGCTCCAAAATTGACAATATAATCGATCACAAAACAGGCCTTAACAGATACAAAAATATTGAAATTGTCCCATGCATCCTATCAGATCACCACAGACTAAGGCTGATCTTCAATAACAGCATAAATATTAGAAAGCCAACATTCATGTGGAAACTGAACAGCACTCTACTCAATGATTCCTTGGTCAAGGAAGAAATAAAAAAATTAAAGACTTTTTAGAGTTTAATGAAAATTAAGCCACAACATACCCAAATTTATGGGACACAACGAAGGCAGTCCTAAGAGGAAAACTCATAGCTCTGAGTGCCTCCAAAAAGAAGCTAGAGAGAGCATACCCTAGCAGCCTGACAGCACACCTAGAAGCTCTAGAACAAAAGGAAGCAAATTCACCCAAGAGGAGTAGACGGCAGAAAATAATCAAACTCAGGGCTAAAATCAACCAAGTGGAAACAAAAAGAACACTTCAAAGAATGAACCAAACGAGGAGCTGGTTCTTTGAGAAAATCAACAAGATAGATAAACCCTTAGGCAGACTAACTAGAGGGTACAGGGGCAGTATCCTAATTAATAAAATCAGAAATTAAAAAGGAGACATAACAACAGATCCTGAGGAAATCCAAAACATCATCAGATCCTAATATAAAAGGCTATACTCAACAAAACTGGAAAACCTGGGAGAAATGGACAACTACCTAGACAGATACCAGTTACCAAAGTTAAATCAGGATCAGATTAATGATCTTAACAGTCCCATTTCCCCTAAAGAAATAGAAGCAGTCATTAATAGTCTCCCAACCAACATGAACTAGAGGAACGGGAATATTGAAACAGTAGGAATGAGGAGATAGCAAGATGCCAGAGGTGAACAAAGACAAGGTGAAATCCCGGGTGGACCTGGTATGATGGCTCTTCCTGGTTGTAAACTTGACTATTTCTGGAATGAAATACAATCTAGAAATGAAGGGCACAACTTTGATCCAGATCTTGAAGCATAGTGGCCATGAAAAGCTTGAGTACAGGCAAGGTAGTAAATGCCTTTAGTCCCAGGAGACTGAGGCAATCATATTTCTGAGTTCAATGCTGGGACAAATCAAGTTCCAAAACTGGCATGGTGGTAGACACATTTAATCTGATCCATACCTTCATCTGGACACTTATGTAAGGTCAATGGAAGAAGGAAGACTCACTCTTCATCTCCTTGCACTTACTTGCCAGCACAGCTGTTGGAATTTATTTCTTCAGGATTCCAGCTTTTACAGAATACCATCTGAAACATCTAGCCATATGGGACTGAGCATCTACTAGATTATTGGACTTTCCATTCAGATCTCTTGGGTTAGTTGTACTATAGACTGTAAGTTATTATAAGAAATTCCATATCCAGTATATGGATACTGAACAGGTTTGAAAGAGGTCAAGGTTCACAAAGTAAATGGAAGGAATTGCTGTTTAATTGACAGACTGAACTGTGTTGAGTAAAGGCTTAGCCCTCTGGGAATAATCCTCAGAGGACAGGAGCTCCAGTTTTAATGCACATGGGGACTTTTCTGTCCTCACCTCTACTGTAGTGGCTATTCCTGGTTGTCAACTTGACAATATTTGGAATGAACTACAATCCGGAATTGGAAGGCTCACCAGTGACCCTTATCTGGAGGCTTGGAGATCCTTATCTGGATCTTGGTATGGAGATCTTGAGCCATAGTGGCTATGGATTCCAGAAGATTGAATCTCCGAGTTTAAGGAACACACCTTTAATCTGGGCTACACCTTTCATCTGGGATTAAAGGTGTGGTGGAACACACCTTTAATCTGGGCTACACCTTCTGCTGGAGACAATATAAGGACATTGGAAGAAGGGAGTCTAGCTCTTGCTCTTGCTCCTTCGCCTACTTGCTGCGTGAGACTGAGTAACTGCTAGATCCTTGGACTTCCATTCACAGCTGCGACTGAACCATTGTTGGGAATTGGGCTGCCGACTGTAAGTCATCAATAAATTCCTTTACTATCTAGAGACTGTCCATAAGTTCTGTGACTCTAGAGAACCCTGACTAATACATCTACTAAACAAAATTTCCTTCCCATAGCCCAGTTGTGAGATGAGTGACTTCTCAAACTCCAGGTAAGTCTTCACATTTTGTCCATAATATAAACCATCCCACAGTTGTCTGAGCCTCTCAACTGTCCTGCAAACTGTAGTCCAAGTCCTTTGGTTTTCATTCACTACAATATAGTCAGGGCCATTGATGCCTAAGAATTCTAAGAATCCATGACTAAAATCCCCTCATGGCAGTACATCTGAGCTGGATCTGAGCTGAGAAGGGAGGGCCCTAGAGAGTTCTCTTCCGGGCATTCATCTTTCCATCACCAAATCCCAATGGACTCTTTATCACCATCTTTGGGAATTCTTAAGAGAAACCAATCAGGTTCCTCCTTTCAAGATTATGAAATAAACAAATAATTGCAGAGTCTGTGTCTCTGTCTCTACTCTTCAAACAGGATTGAAGACCTTTGTTACCAAAGCTCTCCTCCTGCTGCTGCTGGCTCTGCTGGCTCTGACCAGAGGGTGAGTGGGGTTGTCCATAGGGAAAGGACATCAGCAAACAAAGGACTCCATCCCTACGGGTGGAGCACCAGGAAACGCTGTCTTGTCCCTAGCCAAGCCAGAACTTACATCCACTGTTTCATTTTACATCCTACTACTGCCACTAGTTCCCTAATCCCAGCTATCCCTGGGGACTATGTTGTAGAGTACTATGTGGTCCTAGTGTAGGGTTAACATCCAAAGACTCACTATACCTAGTTGCACACTTTCTTGGCTTTTACCAAACTCTCTTCACTTGACCTGGGCTTCCTGAGCCTCAGTTCATCAGTGTTGGCTTTGTGGATGACACACAATTTGAGAGATTCAACAACAGAGAAGTTATTCAGCAGATGGAGCACTGTGTGCCATGATTCTTGTGATAGATAAAAGAAACCAGATGATTGGAAGATGAACACAGACCTGGCCCTGGGATATTTTTAGGAATTCAGAGTGCTACTGCAAAGAATGCTCAAAATTTACAACTACAGTGCAACTGGTGAGTGAGTCCCATTCAGAAATCCCAAATTTACAGCTCTCCATTTGCCCGATCCTGGTCTCCATATCTGAGTTTTTCCCCTGAAAACTGTGACCCATGGCTCAAAAGAGCCATTGGACACTGTTCTGAATTTCTGTGCAATTTAAGATCAAATCAGTCTACCTGGAAAGGGCATATCAAAGAGACCAATACTCTGCAGGGTCCTATTACTGGTTGAGGCCTATAGGAGTAGCTAAAAGTGGGTTATTGCTCAGGATATCACACAATCCAGAAGAGGTCTGGCTGCTATGTCCTTCTTCAAGGTGATTTCAGTCACGGATTCTTTGAAATAGCCATCAATGACCATGAATTACATTAGGCTGAATGAAGACCTGAGGACATGGACCACAGTCAGCAAGTTTGCTGAGATGCACAAGAAACTGTGGGATTCATCCAGTTTTAAACAAATTGTGGAGACTTACCTATTGGGTAGATATGTGGACTTAGTCTTCACAGAGCTGGAGTATGGGAAAGCATTTTTGCACTGGAGTTCCTGTCCCCTGAGAATTTCTCCTCAGCAGGGAGGAGCTGGAACACTAACTGTCTTTCATTAAAAGGGAAAGAGTTCTTTTGTGATTGGGTTACCTCACTCAGGATGATACCCTCCAGATCCATCCATTTGCCTAAGAATTTCAAAAAATCATTGTGTTTAATAGCTAAGTAGTACTCCGTTGTGTAAATGTACCACATTTTCTGTATCCATTCTTCTGTTGAGGGACATCTGGGTTCTTTCCAGCTTCTGGCTATTATAAATAAGGCTGCTATGAACATAGTGGAGCATGTGTCCTTATTTCCAGTTGGAACATCTTCTGGGTATATGCCCACGAGAGGTATTGCTGGATCTTTCGGTAGTACTATGCCCAATTTTCTGAGGAGCCACCAGACTGATTTCCAGAGTGGTTGTACAAGCTTGCAATCCCACCAACAATGGAGGAGTGTTCCTTTTTCTCCACATCCTCGCCAGCATCTGCTGTCACCTGAATTTTTGATCTTAGCCATTCTGACTGGTGTGAGATGGAATCTCAGGGTTGTTTTGATTTGCATTTCCCTGATGATTAAGGATGTTGAACATTTTTTCAGGTGCTTCTCAGCCATTCGGTATTTCTTAGTTAAGAATTCTTTGTTAGCTCTGTGCCCATTTTTTAATGGGGTTATTTGATTTTTTGGAGTCCGGCTTCTTGAGTTCTTTGTATATATTGGATATTAGTCCCCTATCGTATTTAGGATTTGTAAAGATCCTTTCCCAATCTGTTGGTGGCCTTTTTGTCTTATTGACAGTGTCTTTTGCCTTACAGAAGCTTTGCAATTTTTCGAGGTCCTATTTGTCGTGGATATTAGCCCAGAAACTTAGAATACCCAAGATACAATTTGCAAAACACATGAAACTCAAGAAGAAGGAAGACCAAAGTGTGGGTACTTCTTTCATCCTTAGAATGGGGAACAAAATACCCATGTAAGGAGTTACAGAGACAAAGTTTGGAGCTGAGACCAATGGAAGGACCATGCAGAGACTGCCCCATCTGGGGATCCATACCATAATCAACTACCAAACACAGACACTATTGCATATGCCAGCAAGATTTTGCTGACATGACCATGATTTAGCTGTCTCTTGTGAGGCTATGCCAGTGCTTGGCAAATACAGAAGTGGATGCTCACAGTCATCTATTGGATGGAACACAGGGCCCCCAATGGTGGAGCTAGAGAAAGTACCCAAGGGGCTGAAGTGGTCTGTAACCTTATAGGAGGAACTGCAATATGAACTAACCAGAACCCCTGAGCTCATGTCTCTAGCTGCATATGTAGCAGAAGATCGCCTAATCAGCCATCATTGGGAGGAGAGGCCCTTGGTCTTGCAAAGATTACATGCCCCAATACAGGGGAATGCCAGGGCCAGGAAACAGGAGTGGGTGGGTTGGGGAGCAGGGCAGGGGGAGGATATAAGGGACTTTAGGGATAGCATTTGCATTGTAAATGAAGAAAATATCTAATAAAAATTGTTTAAATTTAAAAAAAGGGAAAGAGGGCTTGTGGGTTTCCAGTATCTACATGAAAATGGCTCCCTAGTGTTAAGAATTCTTTTAGGAGAGTTCAGTCTATGAATTAAACAGCAATTTTTTCCATTTAGTTTACAAACCATGATCTGTCTCTGGCCAGTTCACTTTCATGTACAATGAATTTGAGATCTATCCACAGTATTTTTGATTCTTTAACCTCGTTCTAGTCAGAACCAGAATTCAATACTCCTACAGGGAGATACATCATTTCTCCCTCTGTCCTGGTTCATGTTGATTCTGAAACCGTCCAAGGAATAGATTATCTCATCCATATCCTGAGTGTAGGTTTCTGCATGGGGTTGGCGCCCCTTCTTAAATCTAACTCTACTGTATTCCCCAAAATGTATATGTGCATTCATTGATCCCCAGGATGAATGCCAAATGCCTCAAATTTCTGATTTTTCCTACAGACACACCTAAAATGCATGTGAAACGTAGGTCAGACCTGACAAGAAAATCACATTGAGGTGCTAGGCCATTAGCTTCTACTCTGCTGAAATCACCCTAACCTGGGAAACAGATGAGAGCAACCAAACCTCAGACATGGAGGTGTCAGAGACCATGCCTGCAGCGGATGGAACATTCCAGAAGTGGGCAGCTGTTGTGGTACCTTCTGGAGAAGACCACAGGTACACATGTCATGTGAACCATGAGGGGTTGCCTGAGATCATCACCCTGAGATGGAGTAAGGACTTTAAGTGAGCACAGACATGATTCTGAGAGAATGGGAGGCCTCAGGCACAGCTACAGTGGGGACAAGATAGAGAGCTGCAGGTCAGAGTCTTCACTCTGCTTCCCTTAATTTCCTTCCCAGAGTCTCCTGAACCCACCTTCCCTTTATGCCTATTGTTATTGCTGCCGTTCTTGGAGCTCTGCTTATGGGAGCAGTGACGACTTTTCTGAGGGAAGAGGAGGACTAGAGGTAAGAAAGGGTCAGGCTCTTAATTCATGTCTCCATTAAGCCCAAATTGTGAGAATGCCCTGCCACAGGACAGCAGATTATATACTATTATTATTATTATTATTATTATTATTATACGATTATTATATAGCTGCAACCCACACAGGACATGTGTGCTGAGAGTTCATCCATTGTGAAGCATAACAAAAATAATAAACAGGTTCCTGACTACAATGACAGAGGTGACAGAGACCTTATTCTCATCTCTATGATGTCAGAGAGAAAATTTCTATTTAAAATAAACATCCAGGGTTCTGGATATCATATTTTGTGTACAGGTTTCCATCATGTTTATCTGTGTCAAAGTTCTGGACACTGAGATAAAATCAAGGAGATTACTCTAGGCCATCTTCATCCTGCTGCCTCAATTACCTCTAATATAAGATCATGTTTCCAGGTTAAATAGGAAACAGCCATGTTCAAATTTGTCAGTAATGAGTTGTGGCTCGTCCATGGGAAATTTACATCAATATAGAGAAGAGCACACCCAGTTTTGCTTTGCTTGCCACAGTGAGGTGAATTTCCGAGGATGCCCAGCTTTCTGTTACAGAATTAAAAAGTGACACCCTATAGGACCTGGTGTGCATCAGTGAGAGGGACAGTGGATGGGGACTGAGGGATGGGGACTCTTGAGATTGGGACCATTTAAGTGAGTGATGTGCTGTTCACTATCTCACCATTTAAAAACACATATTTGGTGTTCTTCTTTATTCTTTTTATCTACATGTTAATGCAGATGTCTCAATGTGATACCCACCCATTACAAATGTTTCTGGTTTCTCCTCCCACGGTGCCTTCTCTTTCTACATCTGGCTGTGACTATGTGTCCTTCTCCTCTGAGCACAGTATGAGCAGATCATAGCCAGCAACAAGCCCCAACACCATCCTCAGTGTGTGTATTCCCAGTCATCTCTCGTTCTCCAACACAGGCAGGACTGGGAAACCTCCATCCCTGATTGGAATTTAGTTTTCACTAGCCTACCTACCACTTCATGCTTTTGTTTTTAATTAAGAATTTTATGTTTTTGTAACATGTTGGCTGATTGTTTGAATGCTTGATGTCCTAAACAAGACTAAAACTTGATGGAAAAAATAAAGGCTGATAAACTTGTGAAATTTGTGTTTGCTGTGTTAAATCCATTGCCTTATGGCATTGGTTGTAGTGTGGAGTTAAGGGACCCCTGGGCTATGAATAGTTGTTGCTGGGTCCAGCTGGGCTTTCACTCTGTCTCTTTCTACCTGTGCCATTATCTTGCTTTCTCCTAATCCTACTCTTCCAATAACCTGTTCTTCTAGGTTATGTGATCAAAAAGTCTAAGTCAGTTTTAGGGCCTTGTCAGTGTCTGTTATATTCTCTCAGGTTGACAGTCAGTCTGGACAGGCCTCAATCTGATGTTACATTAGGATATATTTAGATTCTGGTTTCAACATAGATTATACTTGTTCTCATTTCTGAGTATTAGTCTGGTGTCATTGTCTTCTGTTGTCAAGTGTCATTGACAATATTAGGAAGTGTTTCGGTCATTGTCCTACAACAGATCTCTGTGCTATTCTATTAAAGCTATGAGAGGTAACCTTGGTTTCCGACAGCCACCTGAGAAGAGATTTTGTCCACAGGATGTTTACAAGTACAAGACCAACCTGGGCTGAAAACCTGTTCCCAATTAAAGCATTAGACAAATAATTTAAGAACTGAATAGTATATGTTGGACAGGTTAAAACTGCTAACCAACATTGGGTAGTATGAGTATTGTTTGTTTGTTTGTTTGTTTGTTTGTTTGTTTGTTTAAATATAGACACACTCTTTCAGAAGGGGCAGTGTTGATTCCGGGCATGCAAGAGGTATGTGAAAAGTCGTCTAGAGTATGGGTGAGGGACAGGTCAGGTGACTCGTTATTAGGGGTTTTAGCATGGCCTCAGTGTGATCAGTGATCTCTGAGAGCAGATTTGCAAGACATGAAGGATTCCTCCAACTAGGCTCCATATCAGGAAGTTTCATAACTTTCCCCAAGCCCGAGAAGCAAAGTGAGCAAACTCTTGAGCCAGTAGAGGACATTTATATTCCAACATGTCCTGCCTGTTGTTTTGGTTTTGTCAATTTGAAATGTACTTTTTTAAACTGGAAAAGGAAACATGATGGAGAAAATGCCTTCATCGGCGTGCCTCTAGGCAAGTTCTAAATGTAGGTGCTCTTGGATTATATATGAAAGCAGGATGAGCAAGCCATTAAGCAGCAGTCCTCCATGGAGTGCTCCTGTGCCCATGTTCCTCCCTTGAATGTCTACCTTACTGTTGAAATGTCATCTGGGACTTGTCAGATGAAATAAACTCTTTTATCTTCAAGTTATTTTTGGTCATGTTGTTTTGTCACAGCAATATCAAAGCAGGGTAACACAAACAACAATTGGCCCTGTATGGCAACTTCACAACTAACTGAAACTTGTTTTGGAGACAGGCACTTATTTGTCATTGATTTTAGTTTTAACTTCGCTCTCTCTCTCTCTCTCTCTCTCTCTCTCTCTCTCTCTTTGTGTGTGTGTGTGTGTGTGTGTGTGTGTGTGCATGTGTGCATGTGTGTGTGTGCATGTGAGTATGTGTGTGTGTGTGTGTGTGTGTGTGTGTGTGTGTGTGTGTGTGTGTATGTGTGTGCTTGTGTACTACATTCGAATCACTTGGAGATGCTTTGCAATCTGGAAGAGATTATCTAATCCCATAGAGCTGGAATAACAGGAGGTTGTGAGTGGCTCTTTGATGATGCTTGGAAATGAACTCAAGTCCACTGGGATTTTAGAATCTAAGACTTCCTTTCAATCCCAGCGTAGTGGACCTGCTTTTCTTTGCTGGATTCCAGGGTCTGGAACAATTTGATTCCCCTGGCAGAATCTCAACCACCTACTGAGGAGTTACCTGAGAAGGAGACCACCTAAAGTTGGAGTTTAGATTAGGAAAGGCAGGTTGCTTGTGACTTAGATAGAGATCTGCTCAGGTCCACAAGGTAACCAAACTTGAAGAAGTGCCACATATGCAAAGTTAGTAAAGTGCCAAATGTAAAGTACTGCAAGGTAGACAGTGTGGGGGATCCTGCTATTTATTTTCAACTTTTAATGTTTCCCACAATCTACAATTCTTAACTATAGGACAGTACTGAACATGACCCAGGGCTGCAGGAGACCACCCTCAGAGGTACCCGCATAGAACAGTATAGTTGGTAGAAGCCTAAACCCAATATGTGTCAAGACCCTCCCTCCTCTTGGAACATAAGATATGTAACTAGGCTGAGTGGTAGACAGGGCACAGATGTCTGGACCTGGATAATGCAGAAAGCCAGGCAGGGATAGGCTAAATGGAGATCCTTCAGGTTCTGGCAAGACTTGGGTCAAGGCTAAGCTTCTCTTGTCCGTGATGGTGTTGTACATTGTCCTAGCAGCTTCAGCATGAGGTTCTTTCTCTGAAGACATTCACTCACTTGTCAGCATCTGAGTCAAGGACAGGGTGGCTCCCAGCAGAATGAGGAGGGTTATGGATGATGCCATCTTCCTAAATGATGGTACCAATTTATTCCTGAATGTTGGTCATTCACAATACAAATGTAAGCTACAGGATGAGGCTGTCTTTTCTAAGAATTTCCAGTGGGAGGTACAGTGACCTGAAATGCTATAGAAAGATTAACTGCTAGGAGACAAATTTTCATAGAGATTTCCCCACCTCAAATCCAGCTCTAGGCCCTGGTATCCTGGAAGCAGTGTCTGGGGACAAGTTGCTTACCCTGATTGTAGGAATATAAATTTCTCTTGACAAGATCCTTCTGAGTCCTAGGCCAGATGCTGATCTGGCTTAAATAATCAAGGTAGCAAAGAAAAGCAAAGGCCCTGTATCTCTCACTGAAGTATCAAGCTGTGGTTTGATATCCTCAGGTTTCATTGTCTCCCTGTTATGTCATGGTCTTTCCTAGGAAGCTCAGGCCACCTACACAAAGACTTGGCTTCCTGGTGACTACAGATTATAGAGTTTTAAGGAAATTTATGAAGGAGTTGTTTGCTCTGTCAGTGCCTATGCATACCATGTCCTTAGGAGATTAAGTATAGAAGTGGCAGAAGGTGAGAAATGTAGTGTACTTATCTTTCTCTGATCTCTGATGATCTCCAGCTCAAAAATCTGTCCAATGTCTCCCTATGACAACAGTCTGACCTTCCACAGTCCCTCAAGACCCAGAAAAACAGGACAATATTCTACACATTCATTAAGAATCATCTAAAATCATCAACCAAACATGTTATAAACATTTGAATTTCTGTAAGATGGAGGAGCAAGGTGTCCTTGCCTTTATCTTTTTCTTGGATCTTATGCAGATGTAGCTTCCTCTTGCCATATCATTATTTATTGACTTTGGCATCTTTTTTTTCCATTTTTTATTAGGTATTTAGCTCATTTACATTTCCAATGCTGTCCCAAAAGTCCCCCATACCATCCTCCCCACTCCCCTACCCACCCACTCCCCCTTTTTGGCCCTGGCGTTCCCCTGTACTGGGGCATACAAAGTTTACGTGTCCAATGGGCCTCTCTTTCCAGTGATGGCCGATTAGGCCATCTTTTGTTACATATGCAGCTAGAGTCAAGAGCTCCGGGGTACTGGTTAGTTCATAATGTTGTTCCACCTATAGGGTTGCAGATCCCTTTAGCTCCTTGGGTTCTTTCTCTAGCTCCTCCATTGGGAGCCCTGTGATCCATCCATTAGCTGACTGTGAGCATCCACTTCTGTGTTTGCTAGGCCCCGGCATAGTCTCACAAGAGATAGCTACATCTGGGTCCTTTCAATAAAATCTTGCTAGGGTATGCAATGGTGTCAGCGTTTGGGTGCTGATTATGGGGTGGATCCCTGGATATGGCAGTCTCTACATGGTCCATCCTTTCATCTCAGCTCCAAACTTTGTCTCTGTAACTCCTTCCATGGGTGTTTTGTTCCCAATTCTAAGGAGGGGCATAGTGTCCACACTTCAGTCTTCATTCTTCTTGAGTTTCATGTGTTTAGCAAATTGTACCTTATATCTTGGGAATCCTAGGTTTGGGGCTAATATCCACTTAGCAGTGAGTACATATTGTGTGAGTTCCTTTGTGAATGTGTTACCTCACTCAGGATGATGCCCTCCAGGTCCATCCATTTGGCTAGGAATTTCATAAATTCATTCTTTTTAATAGCTGAGTAGTACTCCATTGTGTAGATGTACCACATTTTCTGTATCCATTCCTCTGTTGAGGGGCATCTGGGTTCTTTCCAGCTTCTGGCTATTATAAATAAGGCTGCTATGAACATAGTGGAGCATGTGTCCTTCTTACTGGCTGGGGCATCTTCTGGATAAATGCCCAGGAGAGGTATTGCTGGATCCTCCGGTAGTACTATGTCCAATTTTCTGAGGAACCGCCAGACTGATTTCCAGAGTGGTTGTACAAGCCTGCAATTCCACCAACAATGGAGGAGTGTTCCTCTTTCTCCACATCCTCGCCAGCATCTGCTGTCACCTGAATTTTTGATCTTAGCCATTCTGACTGGTGTGAGGTGGAATCTCAGGGTTGTTTTGATTTGCATTTCCCTGATGATTAAGGATGTTGAACATTTTTTCAGGTGCTTCTCTGCCATTCGGTATTCCTCAGGTGAGAATTCTTTGTTCAGTTCTGAGCCCCATTTTTTAATGGGGTTGTTTGATTTTCTGAAGTCCACCTTCTTGAGTTCTTTATATATGTTGGATATTAGCCCCCTATCTGATTTAGGATAGGTAAAGATCCTTTCCCAATCTGTTGGTAGTCTTTTTGTCTTGTTGACGGTGTCTTTTGCCTAGCAGAAACTTTGGAGTTTCATTAGGTCCCATTTGTCAATTCTCGATCTTACAGCACATGCCATTGCTGTCTGTTCAGGAATTTTTCCCCTGTGCCCATATCTTCAAGGCTTTTCCCCACTTTCTCCTCTATAAGTTTCAGTGTCTCTGGTTTTATGTCAAGTTCTTTGATCCACTTAGATTTGACCTTAGTACAAGGAGATAAGTATGGATCGATTCACATTCTTCTACATGATAACAACCAGTTGTGCCAGCACCAATTGTTGAAAATGCTGTCTTTCTTCCACTGGATGGTTTTAGCTCCCTTGTCGAAGATCAAGTGACCATAGGTGGGTGGGTTCATTTCTGGGTCTTCAATTCTATTCCATTGGTCTACTTGTCTGTTTCTATACCAGTACCACGCAGTTTTTATCACAATTGCTCTGTAGTAAAGCTTTAGGTCAGGCATGGTGATTCCACCAGAGGTTCTTTTATCCTTGAGAAGACTTTTTGCTATCCTAGGTTTTTTGTTATTCCAGATGAATTTGCAAATTGCTCCTTCTAATTCGTTGAAGAATTGAGTTGGAATTTTGATGGGGATTGCATTGAATCTGTAGATTGCTTTTGGCAAGATAGCCATTTTTACAATGTTGATCCTGCCAATCCATGAGCATGGGAGATCTTTCCATCTTCTGAGATCTTCTTTAATTTCTTTCTTCAGAGATTTGAAGTTTTTATCATACAGATCTTTCACCTCCTTAGTTAGAGTTACGCCAAGATATTTTATACTATTTGTGACTATTGAGAAGGGTGTTGTTTCCCTAATTTCTATCTCAGCCTGTTTATTCTTTGTATAGAGAAAGGCCATTGACTTGTTTGTGATTATTTTATATCCAGCTAATTCACCGAAGCTGTTTATCAGGTTTAGGAGTTCTCTGGTAGAATTTTTAGGGTCACTTATATATACTATCATATCATCTGCAAAAAGTGATATTTTGACTTCCTCTTTTCCAATTTGTATCCCCTTGATCTCCTTTTGTTGTCGAATTGCTCTGGCTAATACTTCAAGTACTATGTTGAAAAGGTAGGGAGAAAGTGGGCAGCCTTGTCTAGTCCCTGATTTTAGTGGGATTGCTTCCAGCTTCTCTCCATTTACTTTGATGTTGGCTACTGGTTTGCTGTAGATTGCTTTTATCGTGTTTAGGTATGGGCCTTGAATTCCTGATTTTTCCAAAACTTTTATCATGAATGGGTGTTGGATCTTGTCAAATGCTTTTTCTGCATCTAACGAGATGATCATGTGGTTTTTGTCTTTGAGTTTGTTTATATAATGGATTACATTGATGGATTTTCGTATATTAAACTATCCCTGCATCCCTGGAATAAAACCTACTTGGTCAGGATGGATAATTGCTTTAATATGTTCTTGGATTCGGTTAGCAAGAATTTTATTGAGGATTTTTGCATCGATATTCATAAGAGAAATTGGTCTGAAGTTCTCTATCTTTGTTGAATCTTTCTGTGGTTTAGGTATCAGAGTAATTGTGGCTTCATAAAATGAGTTGGGTAGAGTACCTTCTACTTCTATTTTGTGAAATAGTTTGTGCAGAACTGGAATTAGATTTTCTTTGAAGGTCTGATAGAACTCTGCACTAAACCCATCTGGTCCTGGGCTTTTTTTGGCTGGGAGACTATTAATAACTGCTTCTATTTCTTTAGGTGATATGGGACTGTTTAGATGGTCAACTTGATCCTGACTCAACTTTGGTACCTGGTATCTGTCCAGAAATTTGTCCATTTCATCCAGGTTTTCCAGTTTTGTTGAGTATAACCTTTTGTAGAAGGATCTGATGGTGTTTTGGATTTCTTCAGGATCTGTTGTTATGTCTCCCTTTTCATTTCTGATTTTGTTAATTAGGATTTTGTCCCTGTGCCCTTTAGTAAGTCTAGCTAAGGGTTTATCTATCTTGTTGATTTTCTCAAAGAACCAACTCCTCGTTTGGTTAATTCTTTGAATAGTTCTTCTTATTTCCACTTGGTTGATTTCACCCCTGAGTTTGATTATTTCCTGCCATCTACTACTCTTGGGTGAATTTGCTTCCTTTTTTTCTAGAGCTTTTAGATGTGTTGTCAAGCTGCTAGTATATGCTCTCTCCCGTTTCTTCTTGGAGGCACTCAGAGCTATGAGTTTCCCTCTTAGAAATGCTTTCATTGTGTCCCAAAGGTTTGGGTACATTGTGGCTTCATTTTCATTAAACTCTAAAAAGTCTTTAATTTCTTTCTTTATTCCTTCCTTGACCAAGGTATCATTGAGAAGAGTGTTGTTCAGTTTCCACGTGAATGTTGGCTTTCCATTATTTATGTTGTTATTGAAGATCAGTCTTAGGCCATGGTGGTCTGATAGGATACATGGGACAATTTCAATATTTTTGTATCTGTTGAGGCCTGTTTTGTGACCAATTATATGGTCAATTTTGGAGAAGGTCCCGTGAGGTGCTGAGAAGAAGGTATATCCTTTTGTTTTAGGATAAAATGTTCTGTAGATATCTGTTAGGTCCATTTGTTTCATAACTTCTGTTAGTTTCACTGTGTCCCTGTTTAGTTTCTGTTTCCACGATCTGTCCATTGATGAAAGTGGTGTGTTGAAGTCTCCCACTATTATTGTGTGAGGTGCAATGTGTGCTTTGAGCTTTACTAAAATGTCTTTAATGAATGTGGCTGCCCTTGCATTTGGAGCGTAGATATTCAGAATTGAGAGTTCCTCTTGGAGGATTTTACCTTTGATGAGTATGAAGTGTCCCTCCTTGTCTTTTTTGATAACTTTGGGTTGGAAGTCGATTTTATCCAATATTAGAATGGCTACTCCAGCTTGTTTCTTCAGACCATTTGCTTGGAAAATTGTTTTCCAGCCTTTCACTCTGAGGTAGTGTCTGTCTTTTTCCCTGAGATGGGTTTCCTGTAAGCAGCAGAATGTTGGGTCCTGTTTGTGTAGCCAGTCTGTTAGTCTATGTCTTTTTATTGGGGAATTGAGACCATTGATATTAAGAGATATTAAGGAAAAGTAATTGTTGCTTCCTTTTATTTTTGTTGTTAGAGTTGGCATTCTGTTCTTGTGGCTGTCTTCTTTTTGGTTTGTTGAGGGATTACTTTCTTGTTTGTTCTAGGGGGTGATTTCTGTCCTTGTATTGCTTCTTTTCTGTTATTATCCTTTGAAGGTCTGGATTCGTGGGAAGATATTGTGTGAATTTGTTTTTGTCGTGGAATACTTTGGTTTCTCTATCTATGGTAATTGAGAGTTTGGCTGGGTATAGTAGCCTGGGCTGGCATTTGTGTTCTCTTAGTGTCTGTATAACATCTGTCCAGGCTCTTCTGGCTTTCATAGTCTCTGGTGAAAAGTCTGGTTTAATTCTGATAGGCCTTCCTTTATATGTTACTTGACCTTTCTCCCTTACTGCTTTTAATATTCTTTCTTTATTTAGTGCATTTGTTGTTCTGATTATTATGTGTCGGGAGGAATTTCTTTTCTGGTCCAGTCTATTTGGAGTTCTGTAGGCTTCTTGTATGATCATGGGCATCTCTTTCTTTATGTTTGGGAAGTTTTCTTCATTTATTTTGTTGAAGATGTTTGCTGGTCCTTTGAGTTGAAAATCTTCATTCTCATCCACTCCTAGTATGCGTAGGTTTGGTCTTGTCATTGTGTCCTGGATTTCCTGGATGTTTTGAGTTAGGATCCTATTGCATTTTGTATTTTCTTTGACTGTTGTGTCAATATTCTCTATGGAATCTTCTGCACCTGAGATTCTCTCTTCCATTTCTTGTATTCTGTTGCTGATGCTCACATCTATGGTTCCAGATCTCTTTCCTAGGGTTTCTATCTCCAGCATTGCCTCGCTTTGGGTTTTCTTTACTGTGTCTACTTCCCTTTTTAGTTCTAGTATGGTTTTGTTCATTTCCATTCCCTGTTTGGATGTGTTTTCCTGTTTTTCTTTAAGGACTTCTACCTGTTTGGCTGTGTTTTCCTGCTTTTCTTTAAGGGCCTGTAACTCTTTAGCAGTGCTCTCCTGTAATTCTTTAAGTGACTTATGAAAGTCCTTCTTGATGTCCTCTATCATCATCATGAGAAATGTTTTTAAATCTGGGTCTAGATTTTAGGTTGTGTTGGGGTGCCCAGGACTAGGTGGGGTGGGAGTGCTGTGTTCTGATGATGGTGAGTGGTCTTGATTTCTGTTAGTAGGATTCTTACGTTTGCCTTTCGCCATCTGGTAATCTCTGAAGCTAGCTGTTATAGTTGTCTCTGTTAAGAGCTTGTACTTCAGGTGACTCTGTTAGCCTCTATAAGCAGACCTGGGAGGGTAGCACTCTCCTTGGTTTCAGTGGGTAGAGTATTCTCTGCAGGCAAGCTCTCTTCTTGCAGGGAAGGTACCCAGATATCTGGTGTTCAAACCGGACTCCTGGCAGAAGTTGTGTTCCACTCACTAGAGGTCTTAGGATCTCGTGGGGAATCCTGTGTGGGCCCTTGCGGGTGTCAGGCGACTCCGCTGGCCAGGAAGCCCTGGGCTGGAGTGGAGCGGAAGGGGCTTTTGTCCCGGGTCAGGCCCGGGCAGTCTGCTTCCCTATGTACTGCAGTCTCAGGTTCTGCGCGATTGGATTGGGGCTGGCGCTGTGTTCCACTCACCAGAGGTCTTAGGATCCCGTGGGGAATCCTGTGTGGGCCCTTGCGGGTGTCAGGCAACTCCGCTGGCAAGGAAGCCCGGGGCTCGAGTCGACTTTGGCATCTTTTATAAGATCTGATGTTGTGTACCTTATTTGGGTATGTATCCTTGGGCAGCTTGCATGGTTCTATAGGTATTATATGGAAAGTTCCAAGGCCTACCAGTCTTAATTATGTAAACTTGCTCCCAAACTTAAAAGTCATCGGTTAAACAAAGTGGCTACAGGCAATTACAGGGAAGAATAGATGATGTGTGTAGATTTTGGTAACGAGGTTAGGGTCACATGGAGTGACCAGGAAGAGAGAGAGAGAGAATGAGAGGGAGGAGGGAGAGGAAAAAGGATAGGGAGAGAGAGAGGGAGAATAGAACAAGAAAGATGATGGAGAGAAGAGAAATTCGCCTTAAGGCCAGATAAATTATGAGCATGTGGCCAGGAGAATTGGAGCCTGAGCACAGGCAGATAGAGCAGACATGAACTAGGCAAGACTCAAAGAACAAGGACTTGGGCAGCACAGCTGGGAGAACTAACAACCTAACACATAGAGAAATAGATTAGGGGTAATTCACCCAGTAATTGTGCTAAACCTGATTTAGAAATCCATAAGACTGCCTCAATTATGGAGAGGCGTAGAGGTTATATTAATAATTAATAGAGTTTACTACAATCCATTTATAACTTAAACCTCAAGCCCTTCAGGCAAGGAAGTGAATCCAAGGATGAACTTCAGATGCAGTCAATGCACAGCTTGGCCCTTAGCATGGGAGCAATAACAGAGGCTCAACCAGGGGCATTGTCAGATTTTACTCATGTGCCTGGGATCCAAGCTCTGATGTTAGAACAGAAGAGAGGCCTTTGAGAAACCACTAGCCTGGTAAAAAACAGAAGGAACAGAATTCACAAACCATGCATGTTCCCTCTAATAGGAACAAGTGTCCTTGGATTCACAAGACCTATTTTGACCCCAGGTGACCTTTATTGCATATAATCTTCAATGAAATGAATCTCAAAATTCTGTTCCCAACATAGACATTATGGGTGGATATAATTCACAGAAGCAAATTTACCTTGGTGGGACACAGAAATTTTAATTATATACAGACATCTTGAGAGGAAAATGGTCTAGAATTGCTAACTTATTGACCCCTGAATTGGAACTTATTAGGAATTTGTGACTCAGACCAAGAACATATAGATCAGGGTAAAGCAACTTGTGCCCAGACATTTATCCCCAGGATATTAGGCCCATGATCTTGGTTAGAGTGAGATGGGAACTTCTAGAATTCCTGGTTTCCAGAAGTTAATCTTTTCATCACCAAACTTGCTATGCCTGTTTCTCCTATTGGTAATTCCTAGAGACACTAATCAGCTAATGCAAATGAAGGCTATACAGTGAAGCAAAACTAGTCCTCACTCAGCTTGACCTTCTAAAGCAGCATAATCCATGTCTTAGATTCAGAACCATATGTGTGAGTCCAGAGCTGAGGAGAAAAGAGTGTGTGCACAGAGGAGCCAGGGCTCTGACTGGCTGGGCTGTGTCACTCAGTAATCTGCATTTCTGCTTTAACTCTCCTCTCCTCGCCTCCTTTTGGGAACTGGTCTCTTCGGTGATCAGCAAATATACCTGGCATTTGTTGAAGGCTATTGTATAAAATTAGGAAATAGTGCCATGTAGGAATCATCAGAGAACTATATAGAGCCCCAGTCTGCAAAACAACCTTGTGTAGTATGAGCTGTATGGACCAAGATGAGAGACTTGCTTTTCAGAGTCACAAAAAGCATCCATGAAGGGAAAGCATGCATGCCATAGGTGAAAAGATAAGGTGAGCTGTAAGAGAGGATTTGAAGAGCAGGAAGGATTCCTTCAGCTAGGTTTCAGGAAGTTTCATAATTTCCTCCAAAGCCTCAGCATCTAGGGATAAAGTGAGCAAACAGTTGATCTTGTACAGGACATTTTTATTCAGACCATCTTCTAGCTGATGTTTAATTTTGTCAGTATCACACAAGCTACATGTATACTGGAAAAGGAACCTCAATGGAAAAAATATCTCAATCAGATTGGCTCTAAGAAACCTGTTTTCTACTTGAATTATTGATACAAGAGGACCCAATCACCTGACAGGCAGGTGTATCTGGTTTAGATATGAAAGCTGGATCATCAAGCCATTAAGCACAAGTTGTCCATGGAGTGCTCCTGCCTCCATGTTTCTGTCTTCAGATTCCTGAATAACTATCTCAATGATGAAATGCGACCTGGGACTAAGAAGATGAAATAAACACATTCATCCACAAGTTAGTTTTGTTCATGGTGTCCTATCACAGCAATAGTAAAGCAGACGGATACAAACCCACCACTGGGCACCTATGACATCTTCACAACTAGCCCAAACTTGCTTTTGATAGTGTACACTGATTTTTATGGTTAATTTTAGTGTTACCTTCTGTGTATGTTTGGTTGTATATGTGTGGTACATTACAATCAATTAGAGATGCTTGTAATTGTCAGAAGATATCATGGAATCCCATGGAGCTGCAATAACAGGTATTTGTAAGTGGCTCCTTCATGAAGCATCAAAAATGAACTCAGCCCCACTGCATGAGCAGTAAGCATGTTTAAAAGCGTCATGAATTCTGACTGCCTTCCTTTTCTGGTTCTCAGTGTCTGCAACAATTTGATTCACCTGGAAGATTATCAACCACTTAGTGAGTAGTAAATATGAGAACCAGACCTCCTACACATGGAGTGTGGATAAGAAAAGGCAGGTTGACTGTGGATTTGATGGAAATCTTCTCATGTGTGTATTAAACATCTTCTCCACCCCAGTCCTGGAGACCTTTCTTCCTCAGAAAGTCCAGACACCCTAAAAAAAACTGGGACTTAGCATCAAGTCTCCAGCAAACAGATGAAATTTGAGGTGCATCTGATCACACAGCCTTTGGATTCAGCAGGGAGGAAACAACTGAGGTAGAGGAAGTATTTCTTATCTGCATGACCACTGCTTCCCATTTTCGAGCCTGCCATGCAACAGCTATAGAGCCATGGAAGCTTCCCCAGGCCACAATTCCAAACTATGTCACCTAGGAAAAGTCAGAACTAATAATAGATGCCAGTGTGAACACAGATGTGTCAAAAGGAGGCTGCATCTTCATAGAACCCATGAAAAGGTTAAGGGCAAGGGCACTTGGGTTCTTAATCTCAGAGATATTAAATGGTAGCCATAACATAGAATGTTGTGCTGCAGGTCTCAGTCTTGAGGGTCTTTGGGGGTGGTCAGCCTGGTTTCCTGGGGAGACGTTAGAGAGATATTTGAGTTGGAGTTTTTCAGAGATCTGTCAATAGCTCATTATCTCTCTCATGGCCTGCCACTTTGATTGGCCTCCCAAGGAAATGATATGCATGGCCACTGACAGAGCAGATAACTCCATCATAAATTTCTGTGTTTTCTGACCACCAGAATATCAAGGATTAATGCAGGTGGTCTGAGCTGGCCTGAGAAGGATCTTGACATAACAGTGACGCAATGAAACTACAAATAGAATTCAGAGCTGGAGAGTTCAATGAAAGACATAGGCCTTTGCTTTCCTTTCCTTTCCTTCCTTGATTGTCAATCACATCAGCTTCTGGGATACGACTTTGAAGGATGTTGTCAACAGGACAGGTGCAGGGATCAGGGTAAACAACTTGTCCCCAGACATGGCTCCCTAGATACCAGAGTCCAGAGCTGAATTTGAGCTGGGGATACAAAGCTCTAGGGATTCCTCACCTAGTGGTTAATCTTTCCATAACTGATTAAACCATGTCTCTAACACTCCCATTGGGGATTCTTAGAGAAGGTTGAAGATAAGTATAAAATAAATAGGGACCTCTGTAGACCGTGTCCAGGTCTGCTGATTCTAAGTGATTTCCTCTAGGCTGCCCCCCTGCAGCCCTAGTTCTCATTGATAGAGAAATATAGAATGATATATTGATAGGTAGACATACATACATACATACAGACAGACAGATATATAGATAGAGACAAAGACACAGAGAGACAGAGAGCGACAGAAAGAGACAGAAATCGACAGAGATAGTGAGACACGGACCATGAGAGGAAGAGAGAGATACATAATTTTTGTGATTGGAGAAATATCTCAGTGTAGAGGAAGTGTTGGTGTTGGGGGTCTTCTTGAGGCAATGGACTGGGAAGAGCAACAGCAGAAGATTTTAACTTATAATTTGGGGGTAAGACTTGGTCTGAGACATTTAGGGTGGCTTTATAATAATAAAAATTTACTTATCTAAGTCTAACTTACTATGCTACTGTAGCTGACCTGCCTTCTATGATCCTCTGAGGCTAGAAACAGCAGTCTCTGGCACTTAGCACTTCTGCCTTTGTACTATCTCAGCAGGAGCTGCTTGCCTCTAACTTTCTGCTTGCTAGTTGGAAGTCACAGGAAGAAAAAGGGACACTTACCTGGAAAGGGGAACACATTTGAAATGTAAGTAAATAAAATATCTAATTCAAAAATACATGTGTCAGAGACATTATTTTCATCTACCTTGAATATTTCCAATTTGCTTTTGACCTCAGTTTTTCCACCAAGATATTGATGGATATTGTTTTATCTGAGAGGGGGGCTGACATGTTGGGAGGTATGCACAGGTATGTAGGAGCATTTGCCTGTGAAAATTTAATTTTACAAAAGAAAGAAAAATGATTATAGCATTTCTTACTAAGTTGTAAAATGTTCCTATGAAAGCTAACTAAGGGAAAGGCAGAAAAATCCTAATCAGGGAAGAGAAAAATTTCTCTAAGGGGACAAAAAATTCTAGTAAGGGAAGAGATTCTTCCAGGAGGGGAAAAGGGAAAAAATTCTACTCTAAATGGGGAAAAGCAAAAAAATTCTTCTCTCTCTCTCTCTTTGTATTCAGTACTTATACATCTTTCAGAATATGTAATCACATGTTACAAAGTTCATCACAAGTTAATTACACAAAAAAAATCAAATCATAAACTGAAATAAAAGTTTACAAAAGAGAATGTTTACATGCATATCAATTAGGAGTAATTATCTGGCTAAACATCCATCACCTGTCTCAGCTCCACAGGTTCACTGAAGGTTGAAAATAATAACTAAGTTATTAATGAAATTTTGTAGAGATAAACCCAGTCAATATATTATCTTCTGTCCTAGCACCTATAATAAATTCCCTTTTTTAACCACTCTGGAAATCAGTCTGGCGGTTCCTCAGAAAATTGGACATAGTACTACCGGAGGATCCCGCAATACCTCTCCTGGGCATATATCCAGAAGATTTTCCAACTGGTAAGAAGGGCACATGACCCACTATGTTCATAGCAGCCTTATTTATAATAGCCAGAAGCTGGAAAGAACCCAGATGCCCCTCAACAGAGAAATGGATACAGAAAATGTGGTACATTTACACAATGGAGTACTACTCAGCTATTAAAAAGAATGAATTTATGAAATAGGCAAATGGATGGACCTGGAGGGCATCATCCTGAGTGAGGTAACCCAATCACAAAAGATCTCACATGATAATGTACTCACTAATGAGTGGATATTAGCCCAGAAACTTAGAATACCCAAGATATAAGATACAATTTGCTAAACACATGAAATTCAAAAAGAACGAAGACCAAAGTGTGGACACTTTGCCCCTTCTTAGAATTGGGAACAAAACACCCATGGAAGGAGTTACAGAGACAAAGTTTGGAGCTGAGAGGAGAGGATGGAACATCTAGAGACTGCCATACCCGGGGATCCATCCCATAATTAGCCTCCAAACGCTGACACCATTGTATATACTAGCAAGATTTTGCTGAAAGGACCCTGAGATAGCTGTGTCTTGTGAAGCTATGCCGGGGCCTAGCAAACACAGAAGTGGGTGCTCACTGTCAGCTATTGGATGGATCACAGGGCCCCCAATGGAGGAGCTAGAGAAAGTACCCAAGGAGCTAAAGGGGTCTACAACCCTATAGGTGGAACAACAATATGAACTAACCAGTACCCCCTGGAGCTCGTGTCTATAACTGCATATGTATCAGAAGATGGCCTAGTCGGCCATCATTGGAAAGAGAGGCCCATTGGTCTTGCAAACTTTATATGCCTCAGTACAGGGGAACACCAGGGCCAGGAAGTAGGTGTAGGTGTGTAGGGGAGGTGGGGGGAGGAGGGTATGGGGGAGGAGGGTATGGGGGACTTTTGGGATAGCATTGGAAATGTAAGTGAAGAAAATACCTAATAAATTAAAAAAATAAATAAATTCCCTTTTTATGACCTTTGGTTAATTGTTTAACAACCTCTTGGAATGTGCTCTGAGTAGGAGAAAGTCTAGTTACTATCTAAGAGCAATTAACTGGTGTCACTTGGGAGACTGGCAGAGATCGCATTGCAGTTTTGACTATCAGAAAAGTTCCTAGTAGCAGTCCCACTATAAAAGAGCTTAATAATCACAGATATAATTTCAGGAATTCTTTTAGGATCATCATTAAGACTTAAGAAGTCATCTATTTGTCTTTCTAGCATCACTACAAGACAGTGCATCTTCATAGATCTACAGAGATCTGCTCCAAAGGGGTGTGTTATTATTTAGTAGTTGTTATATAAGTTTAATAATAACAGGAAAAGCATATAAATAGCAGGAATCTTTCCTAAAATGAATCCCTTATAGCCTTGTTTAATAAGGGTGAACCTGTTGTAGATTATATAATAGTCCAAAGCAGGCCATCTCAGGCATATCACCTGCTAGCTATTAGCTTGTCCCATTATGGCTCCTGACATGTTGGTACTGATACATAAGTTTCAGGCTTGTTCTTGCTTTTCTAGATTTCTGGGCAATGTGGTAGTCATGGTAGTACATAGAACAAAACAATTATACACATACATGATAACAAATGTATCCCTCAAAAGTGAAATTGTAAATTGTAAATAAGGTCTGTCTGTTTTATTGTAGCATAGTCTGTGGATTGAACAGGCTGAGCATAAAACCTTGGTCTCTGACAATGGACAATGCCTGAATCCTTGCCATCACAAGTCTTGGTGGAACAGATTTTACTGAAAGGATAGTGTTTGAGCTAGCATGATGACACAACTCAGAGAGTTACCTTGTAAAATTCCAGTCTCACAGAAGAACAATGGGACACAACCCTGGCTAAACTTGTTTCTGCAGCCTTCTTCTGTTTCCAGAAGTAATGTAATTAGCACAGCAAACAAAAATTCTATAAGAACCCTCACCTATATTTTCTCCATTAAGTTTGACTCCATTTTAGTTCACTAATCTTTTCTCTTAGTTGAGGTTTCCATTTCTATTAAGAGCACCATGTCCAAAGCACCTCTTATAAAAGACAACATTTAATTAAAGCTAGCTTACAGTTTCAGAAACACAGGCTTTTAATATGACAGGATACATGGCAGCATATCAGCAGGCATAGATGGCTCTGGAGGAACTAAGATTTCTACATGTTGTTCTGAAGACAAACAAGAGAAGACTGGATAAGCCCACACCCGCACAGGGACACACTTCCTCCAACAAGGCCACAGCTATTTCAACAAAGGCACATCTCCTAGTACTATTATTCTTAGTGGGCCACATATCTGAACACATGAGACTATTGGTCCAAACCTATTCAAATCACTACACCCACCATGCAATAAATTGCAAAACAAATTCACACATACAACATGTGTTACAAGAAGGAAGCATGAATTTGCATCTCAGTGACAACAAAAGTTCAGTTAGTGATGGGGGATGTCTAGCCCTGCCTCTGTTGTAACCAGAGGGATTATTGGGGAAGAGACTCAAGTCCAAGTAGAGAGAGAGCTTGGTGTTTTGTATGAGTTACTCACTTCTGGATACTATGATGATAATGGACAGACATCAAGTCAGAGTCAGGTGGCAGATAAGGATAGTAAATTCCACAAATACTGGAATTACTGTAGGAGAAGCAGAAACAGGACCATACTTGTAAGACTCAATATTACAGGAGGCCACTGTCTCATTTTGTAGAGAAGAAAAAAATGAAGCAATTCAGATCAGTGTGTGTGAGCTGTAACATTTTGCACAGCCATATTCACACACTCAAAGTATTCCAATTCGAGAATCTGTCCTCTGTCTTCCCCCATCTAAAGCTCCCCTGATATAGCTACCTGGCTCTGTAGCATATAACATCTGAAAAGCTGTTACAGAAGAAAATGTCTCAAAATCAAAATGATAGTGGATGGAAATCAAAAGAGGATCTAATCAAAGCAAACTAGAGATGGGAAAAAACGGGAGTTGTGGAATAGTTCAGATGGCTCACAGCTCATAAGTTATTGCATTGGTCTCAGGGACAAGAGCACACCATATTGGCAGGCAGTTGGAGCACAAGGGTATCCACTCTGACCTGTGGAAAGGTTAGGAAGAAAGCAGGGCCATGAGGGTCTGGAGGAATATCCTACTTTTTGTCGCAGGGATGACATCAGAACTATTTATGGATATTGTGAAAGGTGTTGCTTCTCTAATTTCTTTCTCAGTCTGTTTATCATTTGTGTAAAAAAAAAGGCTATGGATTTGTTTGAGTTAATTTTATATCCTGCCACTTTGCTGAAGTTGTTTATCAGCTGAAGGAGGTCTCTGGTGGAATTTTGGGGGTAGCTTATGTTTACTATCATATCATTTTTAAATAGTGATACTTTGAGCTTTTCCTTTCCGATTTGTAACCTGTTGATCTCCTTTTCTTTAACTGCTTTATCTAGAACTTCAAGTACTGTACTAAGTAGGTAATGGGAGAGTAGGCAATCTTGTCTTCTCCCAGATTTCAGTGGGATTGCGTGTACTTTCTCTCCATTTAATTTGTTGTTGGCTGTTGGTTTGCAGTATATTGGCGCTATTGGTGTCAAGGGAAGCATTGTTGAGAGTGAGTTGTCAAACAGTCCTCTCATGAACCTTGGTTCTCACTTATATTATGACAGTTGCCTCACATACAGGCATATTTTACCTTGAGACTGAGGTAGAAACAAATAGCTCTCTGTTGAGATAGACTGTAATTTAAGTCTGTAGCTATGAGATTTCTGAAGCAAAGGGTCTGATAAAATTGGAATTTGCTCAGGAGTCTCATGATGAAAAAAAAAAAATAGAAAGAAAGAGATAAGTCTGCTACCAAGCAGAGGGAAGCTTAGCTCAGGAAAGAGAGTTTACAAAATTTTGACAACCTTATCAGATTATCTCTCAGGAAAGAATGGATTAAAAAATAATATTCTCTCAGGCAGTGACAGTGATAGAGATAGGTTGGTAATGAAAAGACGCACTCCTGGGTGCTGCATCTGTAGAGTACTCTTTTCTCCCTCAGACCCACCTCTGGGGACTGGTATCCTAGAAGCAGTCTGTGGGGACAAGTTATTTACCTTAATCCTTCTGTTGCTCCTGTTGATTACATCTTTCTGAGTGCAGTTTCAGGAAGAATAAGTCAGCAATTCCCTATCATTTTCATGTCAGGATCTCTACACACATAGAAAGTGAATGGGCTTCAATGTAATATGCATATATGTATTTTTATCAATCCATTGTTAGCATGCTGTGACCTACGTGTTTTGAGACACTAACTTTATTGAAGATATTGTAAGAAATTTCATAAAAGAATGATATTTTAAAAGAGAATTATGTATTTTTCAAAGCACAATTAAGGTGGAAAAAATGATCTTTTTTCAATGTTTATACTCTGGCAAAGTCTTTTATCTTTTCCCTCAAGTAATGGGTGGTTGTGTCTTTTAAAACAGTTTTTAATTTTAATTTAAGAAAATGCATCTTAACAGAAACATATAGGCTATATATATATTTCATTTGTGGCAGTATGTGTGTGTGTTTGCATGTGTGTGTGTCCTTCTGTCTCTCTGTCTCTTTATGTGTGAGTTTATGTCTGTCTGTCACTATGTCTCTGTCTGTTTTTTGCCTGTGTCACTCTTTGTATGTGTCTGAGGAGATCACAGAGTATTGTTGCATGTAAAGGCCAACATTTGTCATCATAAATACTGGAAGTGAAAATACGGAAGTTTATGAGCTGCCTAATTCCTATGCTGGGAATCCAGTTCTAGTTCTTCACACAAACAGCAGCTGCTTCTCACTGCTGAGCCACAAATGACACATTGGTTCTCAACATAGCACTCAAGGAGGGATGCCTAGGGCTATGGCTGAATTGTATCCATGAGCCCATGATCCCATCTCTGATATTAGAACCAAAGGGAGGTCTTTTTGAACCTGATGAAAATCACAAGGTTCTAAATCCATGCACCCTGCAGTTCCACTCCAATAGGAACATGTGTCTTTGGTTCTTCGAGACATATTTTGAACACAGGTTGCAGATATTTTATATTAACTTCAATAAAGGTCTCAAAATCCAGTTTCACATCATAGTAAGTATGGATGCACATAATCCACATAAAAATTTACCTATGAGATATGCAAAGCTTTTAAGTATATATTGACATTTTGTTGACCTAGAATTGCCACCATATTGTCCCTGAAATGAGACTCAGAAGACAGTTGTGACTCAGTCCATCAGGACATGGATCATGGTAAAACAACTTGTCCTCAGACACTGAACCCCAAAATACAAAGCCCAAGAGCTGGGTTAGAATAAGGTGGGAGGGTCTAGAGTTTCTATTTCTCAGGAGTTAACCCTTCCAAAACTCAAGTCTCCCTGTCTTTCCTTCCTATTGGCAATTCCTAGAAACAGCAACCACTTAATACAGATGAAGGTTTTAAAGTGAATGGAGATCAGTCCTGACTCAGCCTGTACTCTTAAAGTTAAATGAGGACCCCTGTACCCTGAACCCATTTGGTCCACCCAGAGTAATATGAATAAGTATAGAGTTTAAAAGGGAAAGAGCCTCTGTACAGAGGAGCTAGGGCTCAGACTGGCTGGGATGCAGAAGCAGGGAATCTCCATTTCTGCTTTAAACCATCAGATTCCCCCTATTCCCCTAATGGAGAGCAGAAATAAGAAATCACCACACAATCTACCTGACATTTTATGTGACATTTCAGGGTTGTCACATAATAGGAAATAGTACCATATAGAAACTATCAGAGAACTATGAACAGGCTCAATCTACAAACCAGCCTTGAGTAATATGAGTTGTGTTGAAGAATGAGACAAGCCTCATTTTTTCAGTCATGAGAGACAGTGATAACGCTAGGGAGTCACACTCTATGTTAAAGGTCCTCCAGAGTATGGGTGAGGGATATGTCAGGTGGCTGTTTACCAAGATGTTTCACATATTCTAAATGTGAAGGTGATCTCTGAACTGTGTCAAGTTTCAGATGGCATGAAGGATTCCTCCAGCTATGATCCAAAACAAAGAAGTTTCATAACTTCCCTCAAAATGCTATCAACTGGAAACTAAGAGAGAAAACAATTGAGGTTCTAGGGGCCATTTCTCATTCAGACCATGTCCTGCCTATTGATCTACTTTTTAAACTTTGACACAATCTACCTTTATACAGGAAAAGGAATCTATTGCAGGTAATACTGTCAGCAGATTACCTCTAAGCAAGTCTGTATGGTATTTTCTAGATTTTATTAATATGGAAGAACCCATCTCACAGATCAGCAGGTTTTTCTGGATTATATATGAAAGCAGGTTGAACAAGCCAGTAAGCAGCAGTTCTCCATGGACCTGCCTTGTTCCTGCCTTGAATGCCTGTGCTAACTTCCTCACTGACATAATGTGACCTGGAATTCGTCACATGAAATAAGCTCTTTCTTTCTCAAGTTGGTTTCATAATTTTGTTCTGTCAGAGCAAGAGGAAAGCAAACTAAAACAAACCATCAATGGCACGTATGGCAACTCCACAATACCCCAAACTAATTTTTGAGACAAGACATGAGTTTCATGCTTAGATTTAGTTTTTACTTTTCTGCATGTTAGTCTGTATGTAGTACATGCCAATTGAATGGAGATCACCGTGGGATCCAAAAGAGGGCATGCAATCCAATGGAGCAGCAATAACAAGGGATTAACACTGGGCCTTTGATGATGCTAGAAAATGACCTCAAGGACACTGCATAAATAATAAGCATGTTTACAACCTAAGTCACCATTCCAATTCCAGGGTTATGATTTTTTCCCTGCTTTCTTGTGTAGGATCCCAGAGACTAGAAGATATTGACTCATCTGGCAGATCCTCTATTACTTACTGAGAAGTAAATGTGAGAAGCTGACCTCCTAAATGTGAAGTCTGGGTGAGGAATAAAGGGTTGCTTATGGATTTGATGGAGACTTTCTCTCTTATGTGTATAATGATGCATCCTTTCCCGCCCAGGTTGTTCTAGAGTCCACTCTATACCTGGCCTAGGACTTAGCATCTGGCCCAGGACTCAGCAGGATATTGTCAACAGTACAGGTACAGGCATCACTGTAAGCAACTTGTCCCCAGACATTGCTCCCAGGATACCAGGGTTCAGACTTACATCTGCAGTGGGGAAGCAGGTCTTTGGTGATTTTGCTCCTAGTAGTTGATCTTTCCATGACCCTGTAAGTCTTTGTCCCTGCCACAGGTATTCTTAGGGAAGCCAGTCAGCCTCTTACAGAAGTTCAAACTTGTTTTGTGAATAAGAACCATTCTGAACTAAATCTGTACCATCATTTAGGAGGAAGAACTTGCCATTCCAGCCTTCCTCTTGCTTCTGGCATCCCTCCTGGCCTTCACTTAGACTCTGGCAAATGAATGCAGGTCTTCAGAAAAAGAACCTCATTGTGAAGCTGCATGAATTCGGTGCAGCACCATCACAGGCAAGGGCACCTAGCCTTGACCATAAGCTTTCTAGACACTCCAGGCTCTGTATCCTAGCTGTCCCTGCCTGGGTTTCTATATCATTCATGCCCAGAGCTCTCTGCCCTGTTCACCACCCAGCATAGTGAACATTTTCAGGTTCAGGAGGTCAGAAAGGTCCCATGTCATGTTATCTTTAGGCTCCTACCAGCTGTGCTATTTCTACACCCTTTTCTCTTAGGCTGGGCTCCTGAAGCCCTGGTTTATATTTTATTGTAGGCTATGTGTAATACATGGAGATAGTGGGAAACAATTGAGATCTCAACTTGCTTTCCCACCCCAGACTGAGCAGGAATGGTGAGTGTCAATATGGAAATAACAAGGGACCAGCTCAGCAGGAGTAAAGGAGGGGAAGGGAAAAAACCCAGGGGGGCAGCATTATAAGGGACCAGAGAGAAGTACAGAGGGCCAAGAAATTGAATAGAAATATGTAACAGTGGGGGGGGTGGGGGGGGGAGAACTGAGTGTAGTCAGTACAAAGTCCCAGATGCCAGGGAAGCAAGAGGCTCTCAGGACCCAGTGGTGTATGTCTTTAGCTGAAATACCCAACAAAGGGGACATAGAACTTGAGAGACCACCTGCAGTAGCAAGGCACTTCCCTTAGTTGAAGGATAGGGCCACCCATCCATCCCAAAGTTTTTAACCCAGAAATGTCCTGTCCAAAGTTTAGAGAGTGACAAAAATGGAACAGAGACCGAAGGAAAAGTCATCCAGAGACCACCCCACATAGAAATCCATCCCACCTGCAGACACCAAATTCCCACACTATTGCTGATGCTAAGAAGTACTTGCAGACAGAAGCCTGGTATGGCTGTTCGCTGCAAAGACAGATGCAGACACTCCCAGCCAATCATCGTACTGAGCCTGGAGACCCCAATGGAAGAGCTAGTTGAAGGACTGAAGGAGCTGCATGGAATTGCCACCCCAAAGGAAGAACAATAAGAACCAACTGGACCACCCAGAGCTCCCAGGGACTAAACCACCAACCAAAGAGGATGGATCCATGGCTCCAAATACATATGTAGCAAAGGAGTGCCTTATCTAACATCAACGGGAGGGGAGATCCTGGTCTTGTGGAGGCTTGATACACACCTATAAGGAGATGCTAGAGCAGTGAAGTGTGAATTTGGGGGTGGGTGGGGGAGCACCCTCATAGAGGCAAAGGGGAGGAGAGAGAGTGGGGATGGGGTAAAGGGGGTTGTGGATGGGTAACTGGGAAGAGGGATATCATTTGAAATGTGAACAAATAAAATGATTAATAAATTTAAAAAAAAGAAAACAGATTTGGCCACTGATGTAGTTGAGCCTGAGGGGGAGCATTTTCTATAATCGCTCCTAACGTGGCTGTTTTCAGTGTTTGTATCTGTCATTCTCTTCTCCTTCTCTCCCTTTAATAAAATTTTCACTTTTATTATGTGTACAGCTGTTTGTCCTTCACATATTTCCATGCACCCTGAATGTGTCCAGTGTAGCATTAAATACTAAAACACCTGTCCTAAACCTTGAGAGTCTTGTGGCCCCAGAAAGGGGGATACCTGGTGCATGGGGAAGCAAGTTGGAGGAGGAATGGGAAGAGGAACTGTTGGACACGGGAGCAGTTTTAAAGTCTGTCTAGTTGTCCATGTCTATAAGAGATGGCAGGAATTTATCAAGTAACATATATGGGTAGGAAATACACAATTGTTGCTTTAATTTTTTCTTATTATTGCATTGAGACAGGATCAGAGGAAGTTTAAGATGATCTTTACCTCATGGTATTTCTACCACTTCTGATGTGCTGGAGTAGATACATGAATGGACCATGTGTTCTTATAATATGTGAATTGTGTGAATACACTGTCAGAAAACATGTTTTAGTTAAAACGGTGTGAAACAGCTTTTTGTACATATTAGCTATGGGTTCCATTCCCATTTAACTTAATCAATGGCAAACATTTAAAGCTGCTTATTTGAAACTGACATGGAATGAATCTCATACTAACCTCCCAACATTCGGGTACATTAGCAGCTCTGGACTCCTCTCCACAGGGACTTTGGCTTTCCAGGAAATTGTACACAAAGAAAGTCATTAAAACAAATACTAGGCCAAAATAGAGGCCCTGCAACCACTGCCATTCACAGCTTCTGATTCTTATCTATCTGCCCAACCCGCACTCATTTGGAATATTCTTAATATATTCTCATCCCACTCATATAGAATCTAGAATAAGGTCTCCAGAGCCTCAAGTCACAGAAAGTTGTAAGCAGTCATTTGTACTAGGACTTGGAATTTGCCATTGGACACGCAAACTTTATATGCCCCAGTACAGGGGAATGCCAGGGCCAAAAAGGGGGAGTGGGTGGGTAGGGGAGTGGGGGTGGGTGGGTATGGGGGACTTTTGGTATAGCATTGGAAATGTAAATGAGCTAAATACCTAATAAAAATGGGAAAAAAAGAAAATTATGGTTTCATTTGAAAATCAGTTGTATTGGCTAGTGTTTTGCTGAGGCAGACATGTGAAGGAATGTTTCACTAAAGCAGACACAGGTGAAAGACAGTTTTGCTGAACCAAGCATGTGCAAAGGCTTGTAATGAAGGATTCTTCACTAAGAATATACATGTATTGGTTTGCCTTACATTGCATAGATGAAATCCATTTGTTGTGACTTCATAGAGAAAAAAGCACCAAAAAGCTTCTGGTGGTGCTCTGGCGGATTATTGCTGCTTCCACATATTGGACCCACGGGTAGAGTGATATCAGCTAATACATACTCACATGGAAGTTTGCTAAGACAGACTCATGTGCAGAGGCAAGACATGTGCAGGGCATGTGATGTTTGGAGGGAGCATAAATAGGACTCAAATGCTTTTTTTGTCCCACATCTTGGCTGATTTCCGATCCATTTTGAGAGGCATGGCATGGAATTTCACCTGGCATCAATGCCGGTTCTGGTCCTTCCTGCGGACTTGTGCAGATTCCACTGAGGCCTAGTTGTTTCTCTTAGGTCATACCAGCTCTGCTGATTCATGTTTGCTATCAGGACACTAAAGAACTGAAGTCCTGGTATAATCATTGTTAGGAACCATAATGGGACTAATAACTAGCAGGTAATCATCCTGAAATGGCCTGCTTCAGATTATTATATAATCTGTGACAGATGTGCAAGGCTGTAAGGGATTCATTTTAGGAAAGATTCCTGCTATTAATATGTTTTTCCTGTTATTATTAAACATATAATAATCACTAAATAATAGCACACCCTTTTGGAGCAGATCTCTGCAGATCCACAAAGATGTGTCTTATAGTGATGTTATATAGATAAATAGATGGCTTAAGTGTTTATGATGTTTCTATAAAAATTCCTAAAATTATAACAGTGATTATTAAGCTCATTTATAGTGGGACAGCTATTAGGTCCTTTTCTGATAGTCAAAACTGTGATGAGAACTCTGCTAGCCTCCCAAGTGTCACCAGCTAATTGCTCTTAGATAGTAACCAGACTTTCTCCTACACAGAGCACATTCCAAGAGGCTGTAAAACAATTAACTGAAGATCATAAATAGGGAACTAACGATTTATTATAGGTGCTAGAACAGAAGATAAAATATTGACTGGTTTTATCTATACAAATCTTCACTAATAACTTAGTTATGGTTTTAAAACTTTGGTGAACCTGTGGAGCTGAGACAAGTGATGGATGTTTAGCTAGATAATTACTCCTAATGGATATGCATGTAAACTTCTGTTTCAATTTATGATTTGATTTTCTATGTGAACTTTTGATGAACGTTTAAACATGTGATCATGTGTTCTGAAAGATGTTTAAGGGCTGAGGACAAAGAGAAGAGTCAGAACTGAGAGAATGAGGTGAGAGGAACGGAGGTGAGAAGAACTGAACTGAGAGAGGAACTGAGCTGAGGAGTTTTTAGACAGAACACTTTTTAAATTAGAAGGAGAAGGCAGAGTGGAATAACTTAGAAACTATAGGTAACATAAAATACTAAGAGAGCAATGTGCAGAATGCAGAGGGAAAGAGGAAAACAGAAGATGCTTCAGAGAGCAGAAGCAGCAGGCAGGCTTCCCCTTACCATGGGACAGAACGGCTCCCATGATAAGGACACGACAGGCTTAGTCTTATTAAAAGAGAATAACACTCGCAGAAACAAAAGAAACAAAGGTTTTTTCTTACAAACACGGGTTTAATTCATTTAGCATTTAAAAAGGTAAACGCCTTTTCTTTCTCTGTGTAATAAAGATTGGAGCACATTTTCATCCAGAACGAGTGAGTTCTTTCTGCACCAGTGCTTGGTCTTTTGCTCCATATGCATATGTAAGTACGGATGTGCATGTAAGTATGTAATTGTGAGAATGTATGCATGTGTGTGTGTGAGTATGTAATTGTGAGAATGCATGCATGTGTGTGTGTAAGTATGTAATTGTGAGAATACATGTAAACTGGACCCAGCTGTGTTTGAATGGAAATGTATAAATGAATAAATGAGCATGCATGAACCTGTATATGAATTTATGTTAGATTATGCATATTTGCTTATGTAAAAGTTTTTCCTTCTGAGAGTGTTATTCTCTTTTCCTGGTTCAATAGAAATTTATTGCTCCCCCTAGCCCAACAAGCAAGAGGCATCTGGACAATAGGGAAAAGGCTCTACAAATTAATCCTTCACTTAATCTCCTGCTGTTTTAGGATGAGGAGCTAAGTGCCTGAGACTAGTCTCTGGCCTCAGATGATCACAGAAGGCAGGTCAGCTACAATGGCATAGTAACTTAGACTTAGATAAGTAAACTTTTTATTATAACGCAACCCTAGATTTCTCATAAGACAAAGGCTTAACCCCATCTATGCTCTTTCCCTTTCACTGCCTCAAGAAGAACAAAGAATTTAGAAACCCCGCGCCAGGGCTGGTCTTGGCAATTCATGAAGTGTATGCTAGTGGATTGAACTGCTGCTGTTTCCTATGAATCGAACTGTCGATCTCCTGACAATTCAGATGGAATTTGCTCCAAAGAATAATTTCTTCACAGGTCTACATATGCATCCTGATAACCTATCTTTCCACTACCTCTGGTGGGTGGTGGGCTAGACAGAAGCTTAAACAATTTAAGAACAATTACTAAAAATATAGTTGAGGGAATTTTAAGCTACAGGAGTCCAAAACGTCTTCACTGAAAGAGCAGACAGTGTTTTACCTATTGTGATATCTCTCTAGTCTATACCTATTGCCTTTGAGCTCAGCATTCAATGGCAGATGCAAAGGGATCTTTGTGTTCTAGGCCAGCATGACCTACATAGCAAGAACCAAGTCAGGGAAGTTTATATGCTTAGATCTCATATAAAAAAATCCTCTTCTGACAATATTAAGAAAGATAATTATTTTTATATGAAATATATAGGTTTATTAGGATAAATCTTTAATTGCAATTATTTAATACTGATAAAATATTCTTCACGTGGTTGCTGAGATGGCTGGGCAATGAAAAGCAGTTGCTCTTCCTGCAAAGGACCAGAGCTGGACTCCCAGCATTATGACACTCACAACCTTCTAGACTTCCACTTCTGATATTTATGATGACATTTTTGGCCCTTTGCAAGCAACAGTACTCTACGATCACTCACACTCACACACACACACACACACACACACACACACACACACACACACACATACCTCACACACATAAAAACATCATGACATGGGTAAAACATAGGCAGAGACAGAGAGATAGTGAGAGACACACACAAACACATACAGAGAGAGACAGAGACACAGAGACTGAGAAAAATGAACAAACACAGACACACACACAATATGACAAATACATGTTTCTGTAAGATGAATTTTCCTAAACTTAAAGTAAAATACTGTTTTAAAACACACAGTCACCCATTACTGTAAGGAAAATGAAAGGCCCATGACACAATGTAAATACTGAAAACATATAGATCTATTCTTTCCATCATAGTTGTTCCTTGAGAAATATATACTCTTTTAAAATATCATTCTTTTAAATAATTCATTATAATATTTTCTTTTTTATTGGGTATTTTCTTTATTTACATTTCAAATGTTAGCCCTGTTCCATGCTTCCCCTCCGAAAACCCCCTCCCCCCTTCTCCTCCCCCTGATCACTAACCCACCCACTCCTGCTTCCTGGCCTTGGCATTCCCCTACCCTAGGGCATAGAGCCTTCACAGGACCAAGGGCCTCTCCTCCCATTGATGTTTGACTAGGCCGCCCTCTGCTTCATATGCAGCTGGAGCCATGAGTCCTACCATGTGTACTCTTTGGTTGGTAATTTAGTCCCTGGGAGCTCAGGGGTTACTGGTTAGTTCATATTGTTGTTCCTCCTATGGGGATGTAAACCACTTCAACACTTTATGTTCTTTCTGTAAAACCTATGGGAACCCTATGCTCAGTCCAATGGATGGCTGTGAACATCTACTTCTGTATTTGTCAGGCACTGGCTAGTGCCTGAAAAATACAATATTTTCAATAAAGTAACTGTCTCAAAACTCTTGGGTCATAGCATGGTTATAATAAATTGATAAAAGTGCATAGATGAAATTACATTAAGGTCAATTTTCTTTCTAAGTGTGTAGATATCCTAACTTAAAAATGATTGGGAATTCTTCACTTCTTTACCCCAACATGTTCTCAATAGGATATTGTCAACAGGAGCAGCAGAAGGATTAGGGTAAACAACTTGTCCACAGACACTGCTTCTAGGATACCAGTGCCCAGAGGTGGGTCTGAGGTGGAAAACAGGACTCTAGAGATGCAGGTCCCAGGAGTCCATCTTTCCATTACCAACATATCTTTATCAGTATCACTCTCCTAGAGAACATTATTTTCTGGAGTCCATTCTTTCCTGGGAGATGATCTGACAAGGTTGTCAAAATCTTGTATATTCTCTTTACTGAGACAAGTTTCACTCTGGTTGGTAGCAAACATATCTCTTTCTATTTTTCATAAGACTCCTGAGCAAATTTCAATTTCATCAGACCATTTGCTTTAGAAATCTAGTAGCCACAGACATTCACTACAGTCTATCCTCAGTATCTCCTTCCTTCTATAGCGAGCTGTTTGTCAGTCTCAAGGTAAAATACATTTTTGTATCTGAACCAATTGTCATAATATAAGTGGGAACCAAGGTTAGAAGACATCCAGTTAGTGACTGGACTGTTTCACAGCTCACTCTCAACATTACTTCCCTTGGCACAAATAGCCTTGATATATAGCAAGTTATTGCAAAACAACAGCCAACATCAAATTAAATGGAGAGAAACTACACGCAATCCCACTGAAATCTGGGAGAAGACAAGATTGCCTACTCTCCCATTATCTACTTAGTACAGTACTTGAAGTTCTAGATAAAGCAGTTAAAGAAAAGGAGATCAACAGGTTACAAATTGGAAAGGAAAAGCTCAAAGTATCACTATTTGCAGATGATATATGATAGTATACATAAGCCATCCCCAAAATTCCACCAGAGACCCCCTACAGTTGATAAACAACCTCAGAAAAGTGGCAGGATAGAAAATTAGCTCAAACAAATCCATAGCCTTTTTTTACACAAATTATGAACAAGCTGAGAATGAAATTAGAGAAACAACACTCTTCACAACATCCACAAATAGTATAAATATCTTGGTGTAACTCTTACAAAGAAAGTGAAATATCTGTAATAACAAGGACTCTAAATACCTGAAAAAAAAAAAAGAAATAGAAGGTCTCAGAAGCTGGAAAGATCTCCAATACTCACAGAATGGTAGGATTAACATAGTGAAAATTTCCATCTTAACAAAAACAATCTCCAGATACAATGCAATTGCCATCAAAATTCCAACACAATTATTCACAAACATGGAAAATATGGAAAGAGCCATTCTTAACTTCATCTGGAATAACAAAAAGTGTAGAATAGCAAAATAATTCTCAACAATAAAAGAACTTCTGGGGATGGTTGAGAAGCACTTAAATAAAGATTCAAAGTCCTTAGAGATCAGGGAAATGCAAATCAAAAAAACCCTGAGATTCCACCTTACACCAATCAAAATGGCTAAGATCAAAAACTCAGGTGACAGCACATGCTGGGGAGGATATGGAGAAGAGGAACACTCCTCCATTGCTGGTGGGGTTGCAAACTAGTACAACCATCAATCTTGAGGCTCATTAGAAAATTGGAAATAGATCTATCTGAAGACCCAGCTGTACCACTCCTGGGCATATACTCAAAAGTGGCCTTGCCATGCCACAGGGGCATATGTTTCACTATCTTCATAGCAGCCTTATTTACGATAGTCAAGTTGGAAAAAACCCAGATGTCCACAATGGAAGAGTGGATACAGAAAATGTGGTTCATTTACACAATGGAATACTACTAAACTATTAAGAATGAAGACATCTTGAGTTTTTCAGGGAAATGGATAGAACTAGAAAATATCATCTTGAGTGAGGTAACTCAGATCCAAAAGTACATGCATGGTATGTACTCACTAATAAGTAGATATTAGCCAAAAAAGTACAGAATACTCAGGATATAATCCACAGAACTCACGAATCTTAACAAGCTGGAGAGCCCAAGTGAGGATGCCTCAATCCCACTTGGAAGGGAGAAGAAAAAAGTGAAGTTGATCAGAGGGAGAGGGACCTGCATGGGACGAGGACAGAGAAGGGAAAAGGGGAACGTGATCAGGTAATTGAGGCCGTCAGGACTGAAGTTCTGAGGGCCAGCAGAGAAATGGAAACTGGCAACCTCATGAGACAGGATATGGGGAGCAGGGTGGGGAAATCACCTAGAAAGTACCAGAGACCTGGGAGGTGAGAGAGTCTCAGGACTCAAAGAGCGGGACCTTAGATGAAATATCCTATAGTGGGGAGAGGGAACTAGTAGAGTTCACCTCCATTAGAAAGACAGGTCATCAAGTGGAGGGAAAGGGTTGCCGTCCCACAGTCAAAAACTCTGACCCAAAATTGTTCCTGTCTGAAACAACTGCAGGAAGAGAAATGGAGATGAGATTGAGGGAAAGGAGATCCAGTGACCAGCCAAAATCAGGATCCAGCTCAAGGGGAGGTTCCAAGTCTCACTATTACTGATACTATGGTGTGCTTACAGACAGAACCTAGTATGGCTGCACTCTCAGAGGCCGAACAAGCAGCTGAAAGAGCCAGATGCAGATACTTACACCCAACCAATGGACAGAAGCCAGTGACCTCTGTGGTTGAATTAGGGAAAGGCTGAAAGAAACTAAGAAGGCTGGTAACCTCATAGGAAGACACGCAGTCTCAACTGAGCTGGATCTCCAAGATTTCCAAGCACTGAGCCAACAACCAGGCAGCATACACTAGCTGATATGAGACCACAACACATATACAGTAGAGGACTGCCTGATCTGTCCTCAGTGAGAGAAGAAGCACATACCCTCAAGAGATTTGAGGTGCCAGGGAGGGGGGAGGTCTGGTGGGGTGGAAGGCATCCTCTGGGAGACAGAGGAGGAATGGGATGAGGAACTGTCAGAGGGTAATAATGACTAGACTGTAAAACAAAAAGAGTCCACCCCATCCTACGCAGCAATATGAAAGGCTTTTCTCCTCCCTAGCCCAGCCAGAAATCTCTCTATCCCTCTCCTTAACGTATCCTACCACAGCCTGATTTCCCCTCATTGGCCATAAACCAGCATGGGATGTGAGGATGGCATTTGGAATTTAAAGGCCCACTGCACATAAGTTCACACTCAGTGCTTTATTTCCAAACCATACAGAGGGCAATCTTGTTAGATGGAGAACAAAAGTCGCCTGCTCTATGCTGGCTTTTTGGATTCTGAACATTCCAAGGAATGGATTATCCTACATAAACCCTGTATTTAGGCTTCTGTGTAAGATCTACCCCTCTGCTGCGAAACATATCTCACCTCCATTTCATACATGTTCATATGAGCAGAGCTACATCTCCGGGAATAATGGAAAATTTCTGAAATCTCAAATTGTTCCACTCAGACACCCTAAAACATTGGTAATTCATGAGCTCAGAGCTAAAGGGAAAATCACCATGAAGTGCTGGGCCCTGGACTTCTATGCTGCTGAGATCATCTTGACCTAGCAGAGGAATGACAACAACCACAGCCAGGATTGGGAGCCACTGGACACCAGTCTTGCAGTGGATGGACACTTCCACTATGTTCATAGCAGCCTTATTTATAATAGCCAGAAGCTGGAAAGATCCCAGATGCCCTTCAAAAGAGGAATGCATACAGAAAATGGTACATTTACACAATGGATTACTACTCAGCTATTTAAAAAGATGAATTCATGAAGTTCTTAGGCAAATGGATAGAACTAGAAAATATTACCCAGAGTGAAGTAACACAATCACCAAAGAACACACATGATATGCACTCACTGATAAGTGGATATTAGCCCAGAAACTCGGAACACCCAAGATAAAATTCACAGACCACATGAAGCTCAAGAAGAAAGAAGACCACAGTGTGGATACTTCGGTCCTTCTTAGAAGGAGAATCAAAATACCCATGGGAGGAGATACAGAGACAAAGTTTGGAGCAGAAACTGAATGAAAGGCCATCCAGAGACTGCCCCACCTGGGGACCCATCCCATATCTAGTTACCAAACCCAGACACTATTGTAGATGCCAGCAAGTGCTTGCTGACAGGAGCCTGATATAGCTGTCTCCTGAGAGACTCTACCAGTGCTTAACAAATACAGAAGTGGATGCTCACAGCCATCCATTGTACTGAGCACAGGGTCCCCAATGAAAGAGCTAGAGAAAAAACCCAAGGTGATGAAAGGATTTGCAGCCTCATAGGAGGAACAACAATATGAACCAACCAGTATCCCCAGAGCTCCCAGGGACTAAACCACCAACCAAAGAATACACAAGGATGGACTCATGGCTCCAGTCGCATATGTAGCAGAGGATGGCCTTGTGGAACATCAATAAGAGGAGAGGCCCTTGGTCTTATGAAGGTTCGATGCTTCAGTATAGGGGAATGCCAGTGCAGGGGAGCCGGAGCGGGTTGGTTAGTGAGCAGGGGAAAGGGGAATGGGATTGGGGGGGTGGTTGGAGGGGAAGTGAGGAAAGGGGATAAATTTTTAAATGTAAATGAAGAAAATGTCTAATAAAAATAAAATAACAATAAATAAATAGATAGATAGATAGATAGATAGATAGATAGATAGATAGATAGATAGATAAAGAAACCAAATAAGATGAACAAGGCAATGGAAGCAAGCTAATAAGTAACATCTATCCATGGCCTCTACATCAGCTCTTGCTTTCTGACCTGCTTGAGTCCAATCCTGACTTCCTTTGGTGATAAACAACTTTGTAGAAGTATAATATAAATAAACCCTTTACTCCCCAACTTGCTTCCTGTCATGACGGTTTGTACAAAAATAGAGACCCTGACTAAGGCAGTGGGTGTAGTTATTTGAATAGGTTTGGACAAATAGACTCATGTGTTTGAATGTTTGGCCCACTAAGTGATATAATTCAGAGATGTGCCCTTTTTGAAGTATGTGTGACCTTGTTGGAGGAAGTGTGTCACTGTAGGTTTGGGCTTTTCTTTGTAGTTTACAATTTCACTTTTGAGAAATGCATTTGTTTATGTGTATGTGTATGTTTTACATGCATGTATTTCCATGGAACACTATGACTACCACATTTCCCTGAAAATCCAGAGAAGAAAGAACATGCCTAAGACTTCTGCAAGAATACCCACAGTTCCTCAACACTGAGCTATCCAAACACTAAAAAATACCTCTCTCTCTCTCTCTCTCTCTCTCTCTCTCTCTCTCTCTCTCTCTCTCTCCCTCCCTCCCTCCCTCCCTCCCTCCCTCTCTGGTTTCTTCTCTCTGTGTTTTCTTTTTCTCCTTCTTACTTTCTGTCTGTCTCTCAGTATTTTGTCTCCTATCTTTCTCTCTGTGTCTCACTCTCTCTATCTCTGTCTCTTTCTGTTGTTGTCTGTCCCTCTGTCTTTGTGTGTGTCTCTCTCTATCTGTATGTATGTATGTATATGTATGTATGTATGTATGTCTACCTATCAATATATAATTCTATAATTCTCTATCAATGAGAACTAGGGCTGCAGGAGGCCAGACTCAGAGGAAATCACTTAGAATCAGCAGACCTGGACAGGGTCCACACATGTCCTTATTTATTTTACACCTCTGATCTTCAGCCTTCTCTAAGAATTCCCAATGGGAGTGATAGAGACTGGTATAATCGGTCATGGAAAGATTAACCACTGGGTGAGGAATCCCTAGAACCTTGCACCCCCATTCAAATATAGCTCTGGGCCCTGGTATCCAGGGAGCCCTCTCTGGGGATAAGTTGTTTATCCTGATCCCTGTATCATGGCATGTGTACCATTTCCATAGGAGGCCAATCAAAGTGGCAAGACCTGAGAAAGATAATGTATTATTGACAAATCTCTGATGAACTACAGCTCAAATCTGTCTGTAGTGTCTGCCTAGGAAACCAGGCTGACCCCCCCCCCCATAGACCTTCAAGACTGAGACCTACAGTACAACATTCTATGTTATGGCCATCATTTAATATCTCTGAGATAAGAACCCAAGTGTCCTTGCCCTTAACCTTTCCATGGGTCCTATGAAGATGCAGCCTCCTTCTGACACATTTGTGTTTATACTGGCATCTATTATTAGATCTCATCTTTTCTAGGTGTCAAAGTTTGAGTCTGTGCCCTGGAATAGCTTCCATGGCTCTATAGCTGTTGCATGGCAGGCTCAAAAATGGAAATCAGTGGTCATGCAGAATAAGAAATTCTTCCTCTACCTCAGTTTTTCCCTCCCTGCTGAATCACAGGCTGTGAGGTTAGATGTAACTCAGATTTCGGTCCTTTGCCAGAGCTTGGTGCTATGTCCCAGTTTTTAAGGATGTCTGGACTTTCTGACAAGAAAGGTCTCCAAGAATGTGGTGGACAAGATTTCATAATACACACATGAGAGAGAGATTTCTCTCAAATCTCCAACAAGCCTCCCTTTCCTTATTCAGACTCTGTAATTAGGAGGTCTACTTCTCAGATTTACTCCTTGGTAAGTGGTTGAGAATTGACCCATGAATCAAATTGTTGCAGACCCTGAGATCCAGAAAAGAAAGGAAGTCAGAATTCATGACCCTGGGATTGGGAGAATGGCTTAGTTTTTTAATGTACTTACTGCTCATGGAGTGGGGCTGAGGTCATTTCAAAGCTTCATGTAGGACCCACTCACAAATACCTGTTATTGCAGCTCTATGGGATTAGATGCTCTCTTCTGAATTCTACAGGCATCTCCAATTAATTAGCATGTAACACACACATATACACACACACACACTCAAACTTACACAGAAGGTAAAACTAAAATTAACCATTAAAATCAGTGCACACTCTCAAAAGCAAGTTTGGGCTAGTTGTGAAGATGCAGTTCTTGCCCAATGATGGGTTTTTATTTGTCTGCTTTACTACTGCTGTGACAGGACACCATGACCAATACTAACTTGTTGAAGACAATGTTTATTTCATATGACAAGTCCCAGGTCACATTTCATCATTGAGATAGTTATTCAGGAATCTGAAGATAGAGACTTGGAGGCAGGAACACTCTATAAACAACTTGTGTTTAATGGCTTTCATATCTAATCCTAGAACACCTGATTGTCAGGTGGTTGGGCCCTCATGTGTCAATAATTCAACTATAAAACACCTTACAGGTTTCCTAGAGCCAATCTGATTGAGATATTTTTCCGCTGAGGTTTCTTTTCCTGTATACATGTGAAACTGACAAAATTAAACATCCACTAAGACATAGTATAAATAAAAATGTCCTATACAAGCTCAATTGTTTGCTACTTTGGCCCTAGCTGCTGAGGCTTCAAGGGAAGTTATGAAACTTCCTAGAACCTAGCTGGAGACATCCTTCCTGACCTTCAAATCCTCTTACATAGCACCTTATCTTTCCACCTATGGCATGCTTTCCCTGAATGGACGCTCTTTTGTGACTCTGAAAAGTGGGTCTCTCACCTTGGTCCATAAAACTCATACTACACAAGGTTGTTTTGCAGACTGAGGCTCTTTATAGTCCTACATGGTTCCATGTCCTAATTTTGTACAATATCTCTCAACAAATGCCAGGTATATTTGCTGATCACTGAAGAGACCAGCTCCCCAAAGGAGGAGAGGGAGAGTCAAGTTGAGTTAAAGCAGAAATGCAGATTACTGAGTGACACAGCCCAGCCAGTCAGAGCCCTGGCTCCTCTGTGCAGACTCTTTCCTCCCCAACTCTGGAGTCACACATATTGTTCTGGATCTAAGACATGGATCATGTAGGGTCAGGGTTCAGGTGTCCTCGCGTTGCTTTAAGAAGACAGGCTGAGTCAGGACTGGTCTTGCTTCACTTTTTAACTTTAATTCTGCATTAGGTGAATGCTGTCTCTAGAAACAGACATGGTGAGTTTCATAATGAAAGAATTAACTCCTGGAAACTAGGAACTCTAGAAGCTGCCCCTTCACTCTAACTAAGATCTTGGGCCAGGTATTTTGGGAAGTAAAGTCTCAGTACAAGTGACTTTATGCTGATCCATGTGCTCCTGGTCTGAGTCAAAACTTCCTAGTGAGTTCCAACTCAGGCATCAATAAGTTAGCAATTCTAGACCATTTTCATCTCCAGATGTCTATACATGTTGCAGGAAATATTAAAAAATGAACCCACCAACTCTCAGCAGGACCAGGCCATGCTCCTGTGCTCCTGCTGCTGCTAAGAACTCTCTAGAGAAAGCCCCTGTGCCAGGTGATCTCACTCGCTCAGTCTCTCGGCCTGCCATTTGCCAGCCCTGAGAGGTCACATGGCTCCCACAGGGCTATCTCTCGGACAGGGCCCCCAAGTTCCTCTTGACTTCACACAACATCCTATACACCCCTGGTTAGCCACCTCAACAAACACCTAGTTACCAGGTAGAATCAAGACTCTTAATGCTTAATTAGCCAATCAGATTTATATGTCAAGAATAATACAATTTACAAGATTCCAATACAATAAGTTGAGAGCCAAATGATAATGATAAGGCTTTAACACAGTTATTCTAACCTTTTGATAACACCACATCAGCCTCTATTCAGGTTCTCTCACTCCTCTTCAGACCTCACTTGCTGTCTCCTCAACTCCTCGATCCACCTCCCTTCTCCTGTCTAATTACTAGCCTCTCATTGTCCAAGTGATCGGACAGGAAAAATCCTGCAACATATACATATTTGGAATTTCTGTGTATGTCTATGGTAAATTAGCTTCTGTAGATTATATCCATCTGTACTGACTCTGTTGGGAACTTAATTTTTAGACTCTTATTTCATTCGAGTTTATATGGAGCAAAGGCCACTTGGAGTAAAAATAGGTCTTGTGACTCCAAGTATACTTGTTTATATTACAAGGAACATGCATGGTTTGCATATTCTGATCCTTCTGGTTTTTACCAGGCCAGTGGTTTCTCAAAGGTCTCTCTTTGATGCTAACATCAGAGCTTGGATCCCAAGCACATGGGTAAAATCTGACAATGTCCCTACTTGACTCTTTGTTATTGCTCCCATGCTAAGGGTCAAGCTGTGCATTCACTTCAACCGAAGTTCATCCTTGGATTCACTTCCTTGCTTGAAGGTCTTGAAGTCTAAGTTGTAAATGGATTTTTGTAAACTCTATTAGTTGTTAATGTGACCTCAGGAGCCCTGTGATATATGACCTTTGATATTGCTGTGACAAAAAAAAATGACCAAAAATAACTTGAGGATGAAAGAGTTTATTTCATCTGAGAAGTCTCAGGTTGTGGGCTACCGGGGTGTAGGGAAAGGAAGGGGGAGGGAGAGAGCCCACGTCTGTCTAGAGCTCCTGTGCTCTGGGCAGGCAGATTCGGGAGAGCTGCTGGACACTTTCCACTTGGCACAGGGTGGGCATCTAAGCCACTGACCCCACTTGGTGGGTGTTGGACAAGGGGCAGCCCCCGATACCAGGGGCCCCAGGGCAACACCCTTGGCCCCAGAGTTATAGGAGAGAGGGCAGAAAGAGAAAGGTTCCCACACAGATGAGGGTCCTTAGTCTGGTCCGTGGCTGGAGCACAGGAACGCCTTCCATCAGGAGCTTAGAAACGGCTCATTAGGAGAAAGCCTGTCCCATCATCTAAGCACAGTGGGCCTTGATGAACAGAGACAGTCTATGGTTTTAGAGCTTTATTGTAGAAAGGTAGGGGGAAAGAGAAAAGGTAGAAAGAGAGAGAGAGAGACCAGCCATGGCCAAGAGGTGAGAAGGGAAAAAAGAGAGAGAGATGAAAGGCTAGAGTAATAGGGAGAAAGCAAGAGGGAGAGAGAGTAAGAGAGTGAGAGGAGAGAGTAAGAGAATGTGTGTGTGCTTTGACATCCTGCTACCTTGTGGCATCTTACTACCTGACATTCTGAGGTAGCCTACCATATACTCATTTTCTATGTTTTCTATGATTTATAAAATCCTCTGCATTATCCATGGGTTTTATTGATATTAGCAGAAAATCAAGATGGTAATAAAATATTTCTCATAGAAAAATTATGGTATCTTACTAGGTATAGCATTGATGGATAAATTAATGAGTGATTTAGAATCTATAAAAATCTTTCAAATATGAAGATGTCAGTGGAAAATGGTTTATTATCAACTATTCAATTTTCTGGCGAAACTTTGTATGTTTTTATAAAGCATATCAGATGAAATCTTTGAGCTAATTTTATGGTTAACATACGTTGAAAATGTAAAGTGGCTTTATCTTATGAGTATTTCCCATTACTTTTCTTTACTGCACATAGAAAGAAAAACTTGAGTGAGATATGAAGGCAAATAAATACGTTGTAATACCTCTAATGTAGTAAATATGACAAATAAATAAATAAATAAATAAATAATAAATAAATAAATCCAAAGCTTAAGAAAGATTAAAATAGATCGTTTGTTACCATGGTAGTATTGAATTTAAATCTATATGAAAACAAATGTGATTCCCATGGTCAGTTATTACGTGAAATTAGAGAATGCATGTGAGTGACATTTATTACACATCTTATAAAGGACTGAAATCAGGTCATCAATACATGTGTAAAGAGGCAAAGAATTGGGAATTGAATATATACCCGCCATGTAAGTGTGTGTGTCCGTGTGTGTGTGTGTGTGTGTGTGTGTGTGTGTGTGTGTGTGAGATGAGAGGTCATCATTATAAGAAATTTTATGAACTCTGTATTAGACTACTTAGCTCCCACAGGGTCAGGCTCCTCATCTTCTCACCATTTTATTCAAGAGTGTAACATTGAAATTACTAATATATGAAAACTGGATGCTTTCAGAATAAACAAATGAGTATATAGGCATGTAAAAAAAAAGAGAATGTGTGTGTGTGTGTGTGTGAGAGAGAGAGAGAGAGAGAGAGAGAGAGAGAGAGAGAGAGAGAGGTGGGGCCAAGCAGCCCCTCTTATGGTGGGCTGTTATCAGTTTGTTGCTAGGTAACTGGGAGGAGTCTAGCCTGAAGGTCAAGAAACTTGGGACATTGTCTATGTGACTACTAGCCACACTTCTCCTGTGGGGGCTGTAGGGGCGGTAACTTCAACAGAAGCCTTGGGTCCAGGAGACATGAGGGAACGCCTACTGTCCCATGTAGGTGAATTATCACCATCAGGTTCTACCGGGGTTCAGACCTCAGCTCGACTGGAGACTAGGGCGCTGTCCCACACCAGGTCACATTTCAACAGTAAAGTAGTTCTTCAAGGGAGGAACACAGACACAGAAGCATTCCATGGAGGACTGCTGATTACTGGTTGCTCATCCTGCTTTCATATATAATTCAAGAGCACCTACCTTTACAGACTTGTCTAGAGGCAACCTGATAAAAGCATATTCTCCATAGAATTTCCTTTTCCTGTTTAAAGAAAGCTGGTGTTAAATTGACAAAATCCAAAGCAACAGGCATGGCATGTTCTGAATAAAAATGTCCTCTACAGGCTCAAGTGTTTTCTCAATTTGTCCCTAACTGTAAAGCCTTAGGTGAAGCTATGAAACTTCCTGATGTGGAGCAGAGATCACAACTCTCCTAAGACTCCTAATAAGGAGTCACCTGACCTGTCCCTCACCCATACTCTAGATGGCATTTCACCTACCTCTTGCATGCCCAGAATCAACACTGTCCCTTCTGACTCTGGAAGAGTGTCTTGTATTATTTTTACCACACAACTCATGCTGCCCAAAGTTGGTTTGCAGTTTTAGCTTGTTTATAGTTTTGTGATGGTTTGTACACCCTGAGGGATGGAGTCCCCTTATTTAGCCATGTTAGGTCCTTACCCTTCAAATTTCCACATTCAATGTTTGGATGCTTGGTGCTGGCCAGGATAACCATGAGCAGCAGGAGGAGAGCCCTGGGTTCAAAGGTCTGCATCCTGCTAGTGAGTGCAGACTGACTCTACTAGTATGTGTTCACTTTATATTCTTGATACAGAGGAGGCTGATTGTCTTCTCTAACAATTCCCAAAAGTAGTGATAAACTGTTTGGTTTGGGGCATGGAAAGATGAACTCCTATAAGAGCAGTCCCTAGGGCCCTGATTCACCAGCTCAGATCTAGCTCTGATGCTTGAGATCTGAGGTGCAGTGTGTGGTAAGACAAGTTGTTTACACTGATGATTGCTCTCCTGGCCATGATCACAATGTTCTTCTGAGTCAATATGAAAAGCTATTGAGTCGGTAAGCCTCAACAGTTACAATATCAAGATGTTTACAATGGCTGAAATAAGAGAATGGTTCTCAGAGCAACTTATAATTGTGTGGATTGTGTCAACCTAACTTCAACACACTTAAAATTCAAATTTTGAGACATTTGCTTCATTGAACGTATTAACAAATTGCATATAAAGAAAATGCTTACAAAAAGTAACAACTGTTTTCCAAAATTCAATAATGAGGTGAAAATAATTTCTGCCTGTGTTTATCCTCATATTTCCCAGTAAACATACTTGGGATTTAAAAAAAAAAGTCTTTTATTCACTTTATATCCCAATCACTGCCCGCAACCCACAGTACCCCTCATACAATCTCTGCCCTATTTCCCTCCATGTCTCCTTTGGAATGGTGGAAAACCCTCCTCAGTTTACCCCCACCCTGGCAACAAGACTGTGCAGGGCTTGGTGTATCCTCTTCCACTGAGTCCAGAAAGGGCATTCTAATTAGGGAAATATATTCCACAGACAGGCAAGAGCTTTAGGGATAGCCCTTTCTTGAGTTGTTGAAGGACCCACAAGAAGACAGAGTTCCACATCTGCTACATAGGTGTAGGAGCATAGGCCTAGCCTGATTATCTAGCCTTTTGTTAGTGGCTCAGTCTCTTAGATCCCCCAGATGTCTAGGCTAGTTGACTCTGTTGGTCTTCCTGCAGAGTTCCTATCCCCTTCAGAGACCTCAGTTCCTCACCCAACACTTCCATAAGATTCCCTGAGCACCATCCAAGGCTTGGCTGTGGGTCTGTCTCTGAATCTGCTTCAGTCAGCTTCTGGATGGAGTTCCTCAGAGGACAGTTATGCTAGGATCCTGTCTGCAAGCATAAAGGAGCATCATTAGCAGTGTCAGTGATTGGCACTTACTCATGGTATGGGTCTCAAGTTAGGGCAGTTATTGGGTGGACATTCCTTCATCTCTGAACTATCTTCTGCCCCCACATTTCTTGTAGACATGATAAATTTTAAGTCAAATATATTGTGGTAGATTAGTGTCTCTATTGCTAAAATGGAATGCTTGCCTGGCTACAATGGAGTACATGGTCCCTCCTTGTTTCATATTCTGACTGCCGTAAGTATCAGCTAAGGTTATGCCCATTGATTCCAATGAACAACCCACATCACAGGTCTCTGGGATATCCTGGAGATGCCCTCCCAATCACACCCCCAACCATGCTGTACATTTCCATTCATATTCCTGACCCTCTGGCCTTCTCTCCTATTTCTCCCAGCACCTGATACAGAAACACCCCCATCCACCTCCCTGTCTGTTCTCTTGCTCAGTTCTTGCCTTCCTTCTTCCTCATATGATGACTTTCTTCCCCCTTCTAGATGCAATTCAGGCATCCTTGCTTGAGCCTTCCATCTTAGTTTATGTAACTCTCTGCAGTGTGTCCTGTAGGTTTTGTACTTTATGGATAATATCCACTTCTTTTGAGGAGTGGGTTTCCTCAGTCAGAATGGTGTTCTCAGGCTCCATCCATGTGCCTGCAAAATTAATGATGTCTTTCTTTTATTGGCTGAAGAGTATTCCATTGTATAGATGTACCACATTTTCTGTATCCATTGTTCAGTTGAGGGACATTTAGGTTGTCTCTAGTATCTGGCTATTATGAATAAAGCTGCTGTGAACATAGTTGAGCAAGTGTCCTTGTGGTAAGGTAGGGTATCTTTGTGATATAGACCCAGGAGTGTTATAACAAGGTGTTGAGGTAGAATCACTCACTGATTTTTTTGAGAAACCCTGACATTGATTTCCAAAGTTGTTGTAGAATTTTGTACATCCACCTGAAATCAAGGTGTATTCCCCTTGCTCCACATCCTTGCCAGCATGTGCTGCCATTTCATTGACCTTAACAATTCTGGTGACTATGAGTTGGAATCTCAGGGTCATTTTGATTTGCGTTTCCCTGATGATTAAGCACATTACACATTTCTTTAAGTTCTTCTCACCCATTCTAGATTCCTCTGATGAGAATTCTCTGCTTAACTGTGTACACCATTTTTAATTGGGCCATTTGTGTTGGTGTCTAAATTCTTGAATTTGTAGAAATTTTTGATATTAATACTTTGTCCAAGGTAGGGATGGTGAAGATCCTTTCCCAATCTATAGGCTATTGTTGTGTCCTATTGACAGTGTCCTTTACCTTACAGGACCTTTTCAGTTTCAAGAAGTCCCACTAATTGATTGTTGATTGTATGGATTGTATGGATCTCTTTGCATTTTTCTACAGGCAGACATCCATTTAGTCCTGCACCATTTGGTGAAGATTCTTTCTTTTTTACATGGTATAATTTTGAGTATTTTAGTAAAAATCAGGTGTCCATAGTTGTATGGGTTTATTTCAGGGTCATTGATTCAATTCCATTGGTCAACATGACTGTTTCTATGCTAGTACCATGAACTTTTGATTACTCTTGCTCTGTAGTACAGGCTTGAAGTCAGGGATGGTGATATTCCCAGAAGTTCTTTTATTGCTCTGGATTATTTTAGCAATTCTGGGTTTTTTGTTATTCTATATAAAGTTGAAAATTGTTCTTTCAATGTCTGTAAAGAATTGCACTGTAATTTTTGATGGGAATTGCATTGAATCTGTAGATTTCTTCTGGTAAGATGGCCATTTCACTATAGTTATTGTACAGATCCATGATCAGGAAAGATCATTCCATGTTCTGAGGTTATCTTTAATTCCTTTCTTCAGGGTCTTGAAGTTCTTGCCCTACATATTTTTCACTTGGATAGAGGTACACCAAGATATTTTATAGTATTTGTGGCTACTGTAAAGGGTGTTGTTTGTTTCTTTCTCGGCCTGGTTATCATTTGTATAAAGGAGGGGTACTGATTTTTTAAAATAATTTTATACCCAGCAACTTTGATGAAAGTGATTATAGGATATAAGAGTTCTCTGGTAGAATTCTCATGGTTACTTAACTATACTGTCATATAACCTGCCTGGCATATCCCAGGAATATGACTTGGGTTCTTTGACATGAACTCAGGTCTGTTGATGTCAAGAGAAGCACTGTAGAGAGTGAGCTGTGCAATGCCCTGGCACTAACTGAATGTCTTCTAAGCTTGATTCCCCCTTATATTCTGACACTTGCGTCAGATATGGAAGACTGAGATGGAAACACAGAGCTCTCTGGCAGGAAGAAAGACATCCTAAGAAAAGACTGTAGTGCCAGTCCATGGCTACTAGATTTCTGAAGCAAAGGGCCTCATGAAATTGGAATTTAGTCAGTAATCTCATTATAAATAATTAGAAACAAAGAGATAAATCTACTACCAAGCAAAGGGAAGTTTGTCTCAGTAAAGAGAGTGTACAACATTTTGACAACCTTGTCAGTTCTTCTCCCAGGAAAGAATGGATTCCAGACAATAATGTTCACCAGGGGAGTGACAGTGATAGTGGTGGATGGGTAATGGAAAGATGTTTTCCTGGGTGCTGCATCTCTAGAGTCCTGTTTGCCACCTCAGACCCGCCTCTGGGGACTGGTATCCTGGAAGCAGTGTCTTGGGACAAGTTGCTTAAACTAAGCCTTTTGCTGTTCCTGATGACAAAATATTTCTGATTCCAATTTTGAGGAGAAAAGGGCAACAATTGCCAATGGTTTTTATGTCAGGATCTCTACACATTTATAAAGTGAATGGACCTCAATGTAATTTCATAGTGCATTTTTATCAATCCATCTTAACTATGCTATGACCTGAGAGTTTTGAGACACATTTTTTTTTGTTTGTTTGAGACATTGTTTCTCTGTATAGCCCTGGCAGTCTTGGAACTCACTCTGCAAACCAGGCTGGCCTCGAACTCAGAAATCTGCCTGCCTCTGCCTCCCAAGTGTGGAATTAAAGGTGTGTGCCACCACTGCACGGTGACACTTGCTTTATTGAAGATATTGTAAAAAAGTTCATAGAAGAGTGATATTTTAAAAGAGAATTAATATTTTTAAGGCACAACTATGGTAGAAAGAGTAGATCTTTTTTCAATGATTACATTTTGGCAAAGCTCTTTATCTTTTTCAGAAAGTAATGGGAGATCGTGTCATTTAAAAAAGTATTTTTGTTTTAATATAAGAAAATGCATGAAACAGAAACATGTAGGCTATATATATATTTATTTGTGGCTTTGTGTGTGAGTCGTTGCATGTGGTATGTGTGTATGTCTGTCTGTCACTATCTCTGTGTCTCTCTCTAATTTTGCCCATGTCACTTTTGCATATGACTAGGGAGTCATAGCGTATTGTTGCCTGTAAAAGACAAAAGAGGTCATGGTAAATACTGAAAGTAGAATTATAGAAGGTTGTGAGTGTCATAATGTCCATGCTGAGAAACCAGTTCCAGTCCTTTGTAAGAACATCAACTGCTTTTCATTGCTGAGCCATTTCAGCAGCCATAGGAAAAATATTTTTATCAGTACTCAATAATGACAGTTAAATGTTTATCTTAATAAATTTAAAATATTTTATATAATAATTAAATATTATAATTAATAGCATCAGAAAAGAGTTTAGTAGATAGGGGTCTCAGTATATAAACTTCCCTGACCTGGGCCATGCTATGTAGATCATGCTGATCAGCAACATAAAAATCTCTTTACATCTGCCTTCTGAATGCTGAACTCAAAGTCAAAAGGTATGGACTGGAGAGGTATCTCAGCAGTTAAGATCATTGGCTGTTCTTCCAGGAAAATTGTTGGATTCCTGTAGCTTAAATTTTTCTCACCCCTAATTTTAATAAGGGTACTTAAATGCTCCTACCAGAAGTAGTGAAAAAGAAAGGTTATTAGGATATATGGGGAGTAGACCTATTTAGATTTTGTTCCTTAGAGCAAATCCCATCTGAATTCTCAGAAAATCAACAATTCAGTTCACATAAAACAGCAGCTAGATCCACTGGCAAACACCTCACAAATATACTAGCAGTCCAGTTCAGTGTTGGGATAGCAAGCATGTATCAGAAGGGGTGTCACAACCTAGTAGAAACTGCTATGCCTCTATGGAATGAGTAGGAGTTAGCAGGAAGGACCACACCAGCAGGGATGCCAGAGGAAATTCTTTGCCATGCCTCTCTCAATGAAGCAGAGATCAGGGAATATAGGTAACTAAGAAGAATTGCAACACTAGCTGTGCAAGCAAGCTAAGTCCCACTAACCACTGCCCTTGAGTCCTATTTATACTCATTCCAAATATCACATGTCCTCCATGGGTCTTCCTTCAGCACATGTCTTACCTCAGCACTTATCTTGCCTCAGCAAGTGAGTCTGTCTTAGAAAAACTCAACAGGAGTCTATCAGCTGACATCAATCTGCCAATGGGCCCTAGACATGGAAGCAGCAAGAAGCTTCCAAAGTACTACTAGAAGTTTGTTGTTGTTTTTCCCCCTTGGGAATATTTCTCTCTACGGAGTCACCAAATAGATCTCATCTATGAAATGAAAGGCCAACCAATCCACGCATGCCTTTAGCAAAGAGTCCTTCATTACAAGTCCTTTCACATGTTTGGTTTAGCAAAACATGCTTCCACCTGTGTCTGCTTTATCAAAACATTGATTCATATGTCTGCCCTAGCAAAGCACCATCTAACACAACTGACTTTCAAAGAAACCAGAATTTTCAAATTCAGATTCCTACGATCTAGATGGCTGCTCACAACTATATGTGACTCTATCTCTGGAGATCCAATTCTCCATTATGTATGAGGGGGATGATAAAGTATTCATTAAGTATATTCCAAATGAGTGCAGAGTGGACAAATAGATGAGAACCAGAAGCTGTGAATGGTCGTGGTTGCAGGGCCTCTGTTTTGGCCTAGTACTTGGTTTAATGACTTTCTTCGTGTGTAGTTTCCTGGAATGCCATAGTCCCTGTGGAAAGGAGTCCAGAGCTACTGATGTGCCTGAGTGTTTAGAGGTTAGCATGAGCTACATTCCATGTGATTTTCAAGTAAGGAATTCTAAATTTTTGCCATTGAGTATTTTAAATAGGAATGGATTCCATACCAGAGGTTAATACTGCTCAAAAACTTGTTTCAAAACCTTTTATTTCCCTTTTTTCCTTTTTTTAAAATTTATTAGGTATTTTCTTCATTTACATTTCCAATGCTATCCCAAAAGTCCCCCAGACCCCCCCCCCACTCCCCTACCCACCCACTCCCACTTCTTGGCCCTGGCATTTTCCTGTACTGAGGCATATAAAGTTTGCAAGACCAAGGGGCCTCTCTTTCCAATGATGGCCATCTAGGCCATCTTCTGATACATATGCAGCTAGAGCTCCGGGGGGTACTGGTTAGTTCATATTGTTGTTCCACCTATAGGGTTGCAGACCCCTTTAGCTCCTTGGGTACTTTCTCTAGCTCCTCCATTGGGGGCCCTGTGATCCATCCAATAGCTGACTGTGAGCATCCACTTCTGTGTTTGCTAGGCCCCAGGATAGCCTCACAAGAGGCAGCTATATCAGGGTTCTTTCAGCAAAATCTTGCTAGTGTATGCAATGGTGTCAGCATTTGGAGGCTGATTATGGGATGGATCCCCGGGTATGGCAGTCTCTAGATGGTCCATCCTTTCCTCTCAGCTCCAAACTTTGTCTCTGTAACTCCTTCCATGGGTGCTTTGTTCCCAATTCTAAGAAGGGGCAAAGTGTCCACACTTTGGTCTTCATTCTTCTTGAGTTTCATGTGTTTAGCAAATTGTATCTTATATCTTGGGTATTCTAAGTTTCTGGGCTAATATCCACTTATTAGTGAGTACATATCATGTGAGTTTTTTTGTGATTGGGTTACCTCACTCAAGATGATGCCCTCCATGTCCATCTATTTGCCTAGGAATTTCATAAATTCATTCTTTCTAGTAGCTGAGTAGAGTACTCCATTGTGTAAATGTATCACATTTTCTGTATCCATTCCTCTGTTGAGGGGCATCTGGGTTCTTTCCAGCTTCTGGCTATTATAAATAAGGCTGCTATGAACATAGTGGAGCATGTGTCTTTCTTACCAGTTGGAATATCTTCTGGATATATATGCCCAGGAGAGGTATTGCTGGATCCTTCGGTAGTACTATGTCCAATTTTCTGAGGAACTGCCAGACTGCTTTCCAGAATGATAGTACAAGCTTGCAATCCCACCAACAATGGAGGAGTGTTCCTCTTTCTCCACATCCACGCCAGCATCTGCTGTCACCTGAATTTTTGATCTTAGCCATTCTGACTGGTGTGAGGTGGAATCTCAGGGTTGTTTTGATTTGCATTCACCTGATAATTAAGGATGCTCAACATTTTTTCAGGTGCTTCTCAGCCATTTGGTATTCCTCAGGTGAGAATTCTTTGTTTAGCTCTGAGCCCCATTTTTAATGGGGTTATTTGATTTTCTGGAGTCCACCTTTTGAGTTCTTTATATATTTTGGATATTAGTCCCCTATCTGATTTAAGATAGGTAAAGATCCTTTCCCAATCTGTTGGTGGCCTTTTTGTCTTATTGACAGTGTCTTTTGCCTTACAGAAGCTTTGGTCCCATTTGTCGATTCTCGATCTTACAGCACAAGCCATTGCTGTTCTATTCAGGAATTTTTCCTTTGCGCCCATATCTTTGAGGCTTTCCCCCACTTTCTCCTCTATAAGTTTCAGTGTCTCTGGTTTTATGTGGAGTTCCTTGATCCACTTAGATTTGACCTTAGTATAAGGATATAGGAATGGATCAATTCTTCTACATGATAACTGCCAGTTGTGCCAGCACCATTTGTTGAAAATGCTGTCTTTTTTCCACTGGATGATTTTAGCTCCCTTGTCAAAGATCAAGTGACCATAGGTGTGTGGGTTCATTTCTGGGTCTTCAGTTCTATTCCATTGGTCTACTTGTCTGTTGCTATACCAGTGCCATCCAGTTTTTATCACAATTGCTCTGTAGTACAGCTTTAGGTCAGACATGGTGATTCCACCAGAGGTTCTTTTACTGTTGAGAATACTTTTTGCTATCCTAGGTTTTTTGTTATTCCAGATGAATTTGGAGATTGCCCTTTCTAAATTCGTTGAAGAATTGAGTTGGAATTTTGATGGGGATTGCATTGAATCTGTAGATTGCTTTTGGAAAGATTGCCATTTTTACTAGTTACAGTGTTTCAAAACCTTTTAACTAAAAAATGTTCCCTGACAGTGTATTTATACAGTTCTCATATTGGAAGAGTGTAAGTCCCATTCATGCATCTAGTCCAGCAATCAGAAGAAAAGGCAGAAAAACCATGAGATAAAGGGCATCCTAACTACATCACATTCTGTCTCAATACAATAACAATAAAAATTTAACACCGTAATTGTACATGTCCTACGTGTACATGTCACTTGCTAAATGGATGCAGTCTCTAACAGTCATGGATAAGTAGACAGAATTTGAAACTTCACAGAATGCATGTGAATAAGAGCATACACCTGTAAGGTTGGTACCTGAAAGGTAGGGTTAGGAAAATCAGGAGTTTAAGGATCAGAGACCCACAATGTGAAAAGACATGCATGCATAGTCTTAAAGATTCTCCAGAGAATAAACTGGGGAAATCAGGTGACTGCTATCAGAAGAGGTGAGTGATTTCCAGGAATCTTCAGTTCATTAATAACTTAATTTTTTAAAAAATGAAGGCCTAAAAGTGGGAACAGTGAATCGATTTTTATTGGTTATTTTATTTATTTACATTTCAAATGCTGTCCCCCTTCCTAGTCCTCCCTCCAAAAACCCCTATCTGATGTCCCTTCCCCTTTGCCTCTAAGAGGTTGCTCCACACTCACCCAATCACTCATTCCTAACTACTCTATGATGGGACATCAAGCCTTCACAGAACCAAGTCTCTCCCCTCCCATTGATGCCAGACAAGGCAATTCTCAGCAACATATGTAGCTGGAACTATGGACCCATCTATGTATAATCTTTGGTTGACAGCTTAGGGCAAGGGAACTGAGGTGGTCTGGTTAGTTGGAAGTGTTGTTCTTCCTATGGGGTTGCAATCCCCTTCAGCTCCTTCAGTCCGTCCCCTAAATCTTTGAATGGGGTACCCAGGCTCAATCCAATGATTTGTTAGGAACATCCACATCTGTATTGGTCAAGCACTGAGATTCTCAGAGGAGACCTATACCAGACTCCCATCAGCAAGCAGTTCTTTGCATCAGCAATCGTGTCAAGGTTTGATATCTGTGGATGGGATGGATCCTAAAGTGGGGCAGTCTCTTGACGGCCTTTCCTTCAGCCTCAGCTCCATTTTCTGTCCTAGCAGGGACTCCTAATACCTATATTTAAATTTGAGATACATGTCAGAATCTGAATGTTGAGCCTGGAGGGCAAGAGGGAGTCACTGGCTCACTGGTAAATTCTTCCAAATTTGACACATTTAATAAAGTCAAATGCACAAAATTGAGAACAAGTATAATTCATCCTAAAATCAAAGTATAAATGTCTCCTCCTTTAACATCAAACCTGGACTGTGTGTGTGCGCCCTGTCACATGACATCAGATTTCCTCCAGATAGTTGTTACTTTAGCCTGGGGTTTATGTGCTGACATTAACTCTGTTGTGAAGCATAAAGAAAATAGTGACCAGATCCATAGCTTCAATGACAGAGGTGGCAGAGGCTTGATGCTCAGCTCCCAGAGATCTGAGGGAAATTTCCTACTTCGAATAGAAATCCAGGCAGCCAATTATCCCTCTTCATGTACATTCTTCCATCACATTTATCTGGATCTGCAGTCACAGTCCTGGACACTTATCCGAGATAAGAATCAAGAGATTTTTCTAGGCCCTCTGGATCCTGCTGCCTCCATGAGCTCTAATAAAAGGGATTATTCCCAAGAGTAAAACAAGAGACAGCTATGCTCTGCCTTGACAGTAAAAACGGTGATGGTTATTTCCTGCACAACTTATAATAATATAGAAAGGAGCCCATGGGGAATCTTAGCCAGCCTATATCTCCTCATCTCATTCAATCTTCAATGGCTTTGAATTGGACTTAATTTTCTTTTCACTAGGAGATAAAATTCCTAGGATGTCCAGCTTTCTATTACAGCATTAAAAGATGATACCCTAAATGGCCTGGTATTTAGGAGGGAGATGAACAGAGGAGAGAACCCTGTGGTATGGGAACTCTTGGAATTAGGATAGTGTGAACATATGATGGGCTGTTCATCATGTCACGATTTAAGCATATTTGTTCTTGTGCTTTTTATCGACAGTGTAAGAGAGATGCCTTAATGTGATACCCAGCCATACAATACCAGTTCTGGATTCTACTCCTGTGATGGTTTGTATATTCTTGGACCAGGGAGTGGCACCATTTGGAAGTGTGGCCTTGTTGGAATAGGTATGAGCTGGTTAGAGTAGGTGTGCCACTGTGGGTGTGGGCTTAATACTCTCACCCTAGATGCTTGGAAGTCAGTCTTCCACTAGCAGCCTTTGAATGAAGATGTAGAACTCTCAGCTCTGCCTGGGCCATGCCTGCCTAGATGCTGCCATGCTCCCACCTTGATGATAATGGACTGAACCTCTGAACCTTTAAGCCAGCCCCAATTAAATGTTGCTTTTTATAAGACTTGCCTTGGTCATGGTATCTGTTCACAGCAGTAAAACCCTAACTAAGACATCTCCATTGTGGCTTCAAGACCTGGTTCCTTCTCTTTCTACAACTGACTGTGATTATGTGTATGTCTTCCATGAACACGATGCAAAAGGTCATGCAACAAACTCCATCCATACCTTTACTGTGTGTATACCCTGCTATCTCTCATGCTCCAACACAGGCAAGGATGGCAAACCTCCATACAAATTGAACTTTAACTTTCACTGAGGTTCAACTTTATGCTTCTGTCTTTCTTTTTAATTAGGTATTTTCTTCATTTACATTTCCAATACTATCCCAAAAGTCCCCCAGACCTTCCCACCCCACTCCGCTACCCACCCACTCTCACTTCTTGGCTCTGTCGTTCCCCTATACTGAGGCATATAAAGTTTGCACGACTAATGGGCCTCTCTTTCCACTGATGGCCGACTAGGCCATCTTCTGATACACATGCAGCTAGAGACACGAGCTCTGGGGGGTACTGCTTAGTTCATATTGTTGTTCCATCTATAGGGTTGTAGACCCCTTTAACTCCTTGGGTACTTTCTCTAGCTCCTCCATTGGGGGCCCTGTGATCCATCCAATAGCTGACTGTGAGCATCCACTTCTGTGTTTGCTAGGCCCTGGCATAGCATTTATATATAGTTGTGAAACTTCTTTCCATATTGTGTGATTGACTCATGTCCTGAAGATGAGGAAAATGTATGGAGAAAATAAAGGCTCATATCCTTATGAATTCTGTGTTTGTTTTGATAAATCCTTTGCAAAGAGGACATTGATTTTGTGTGGAATCAAACAAGACCTTGGCTGAGCACAGGTATCTCCTGGTGTATTATTCAGGGTTCTCTACAGGCACAAAATTATAGAATATACATGGAAATTTTTGTAATGACTTACAATCTACAGTACAACTATCCCAACATCTGTGACTATAAAGATCAAGAATGTAGTAGTTGTTCAGTCCCGCAAGGCTAGGCGTTTCAGCTGGTCTTCGGTATGAGCTACAATCCTGAAGAAATAGGCTCCAAAAGATGTGCTGGCAAGTAAGTGCAAGCAGGTGAAGAAAAGTGAGACTTCCTTCTATTATCCTTATATAGGCCTCCAGAAGAAGATATGACTTAGACTAAATATGGGTACCACCATGCCTGGATGTGGAAATTGCCCTGTCCCATCCTTGACTGAGTGATATGTCAGCTTTAGTCTCATGAGACTAAAGGCATATACTACCTTGCCTAGGTACAAGTTTTTCATGGCCACTATGCTTCAAGATCTAGATCAAAGATGTCCCCTTCATTTCTAGACTGTACATTATTCTATATGTAGTAAGTTTACAAGGAGAAAGAGCCATCACCCAAGGTCCATCTGGGCTTTCACCTCTTTCCTTTCCACCTTTGGCATCTTTCTATCTCCTCATCCTTATTGTTTAGATACACGAGTTCATCTAGGTAATGTGAAGAAAATATCTCAGATATTTTCAGGGCCTTGTTCATTGTCTGTGCTATTCTCTCTTGTAAACATTAAGCCTGTTCTTGCCTGAGTCTGATGCTCTATCCAGAAAGGTTTGGATTCTGGTTTCAACAGGAATTGTACGTGTTCTCGGTTCTATGTATGTGATTTATGTCATGTAATCCATTTTCAAGTGAATAAGACACTAGTAAGGAGTGTGTCTGATTGTCACACAACAGATCTCTGTAGTATTCTATCAAAGTTGCTAGAGCCAAAGCCTGGTTTCTGATAGTCCTAGATGTTTTAACATGTCTCCACTGCCAGCAAAGAAGAGGATTTGTCAACCAGATATTTGCTAGTTCAAGATCAACCTGAGCTACATATTGAGGACTCTTACACGCGTTCGCGACCGGCCAGGAAAGAAGCAACAAACTGGAATCTTCTGCGGCAAAAGCTTTATTGCTTACATCTTCAGGAGCAAGAGAGCAAGAGAGCAAGAGCAAGAGAGAGCAAGAAAGCAAGAAAAAGAACAAGAACAAGAAAGCAAGAGAGAGAAAAAGAACAAGAAAGCAAGAGAGAGAATGGCAAAACCCCGTCCCTTTTAAGGAGAATTATCCTCCGCCTAGGATGTATTACTCCCTGATTGGCTGCAGCCCATCGGCCCAGTTGTCATCACGAGAAAGGCAGAACACATGGCGGGAAAACTGCCCCTGCACGTGTGCAGATTATGTTTACCACTTAGAACACAGCTGTCAGCGCCATCTTGTAATGGCAAATGTGAGGGCGGCTCTTCACAGATCCCCCTTTTCTTTTAATAAGAGCAATAGGCCACCCATATTAATGAGAGTGGAGATAGAGGTCAAATCCCCAGTGTGCAGGTAAAGGAGCTATGTACAGGATTAGCTCTTAGGCTCACAGGCTTTTACCCAGAGCAACCCTGACCTGCTCCCGTGTCGTTTTTCCTGGGGAGAAGGACACTTGGACACTCAACCTTCTTGAAAGATGACATGTCTCCCTAGAATAGGCTCATATGTGCCGCAGAGCCCTTCTACTGCAGTGCTTAGCCGTGCAACTCTCTCGGGCTGCTGAAGCACACTCACTCTATCCCGTGCAATGAGACTAGCCTCGTGGGGTGCAAGAGCTGAATGGCCAGCGACCTATTGCTTAAGCATAGATATATCAGGGGAAGCACCATGTTCTAGAGCTGCAAGTGCCTGGGCAATAACCACCTTGTCTCTCCTAGTTTGGGCCTTAAGCTTACAGACCAACCAGAGAAGCAACACTAATCCACAGCAAAGTGTATCTCCAAATAATCCCACCCATTCTTTAAAGAAGGAAAATGCTGAGGAGATCCAATTGGGTAATCGTTTGGTCAGGGACAGGTCCAAGCGCGTGGAGTTGACCTGAATGATGGCAAGTCTCAATTCCTGAAGGGTCTGTTCAAATTCAGCCGTCCAATTCTGTAACATATACTGAGAAAGACTTTTTGACAAATTAGCTGCCCTAGTAAATTTTTCATACTGAATGGAAGTAACGTATAATCCCGGAAACTTTTGTTCACATCCCAGCTGAACTATTTGCCATAATACATCTAGTTGTTCCTGGACAAGATCTATGCATTGATTCATTTCTGCCCATGGAGCATTTTTGGGATTGGAGGATGGCGGCCGCTAAGCCTGCATTGGTGAGAGGTCCCCCAAGCTCCCAACAAACCCTGAGCCAGTCTTGTAAACCTTTGTTCTTTCTTGGGGCTATGGCCGCTCTGCATTCCTGCGTGGCTTGCTCATAAATGAGCTATTCTACCAGAGGTGCGGCTTGCTCTGAATCTCCAAAAATACGCTCTGCTGCCTCTGTCATTCTGGCCACAAAATCTGAGAATGACTCCTGAGGTCCCTGGACGATCTTTGTTAGTTGTCCAGTGGCTTCACCTGCTCGGGAGAGCGCCTTCCAGGCCCTAATAGCCTTTTCATCTGATTCAGAACTATTAAGAACTGGCTCCTTGAGCTCATCTAGTGATGAGTATAGGCTCCTTCTCCTAGAGACCTCCGCTAATTGATCTTTTTTCTTTTCCTTCCTTCTAATCTCTCCCCAGGTATTCTTACCTGACCTAAACTTTTCCTCTGGTTCAAGACCCTTGGAAAGGCCTGTATACTTATTTTGTGTACCATATTTCCTCTTTGCTCCTACTCTCTCTCCCCGCTTTACTTCTGATAGATTGCCCTGAATTTCATCCAGAATTTTCAGCCCTGCCTTAACCACTTGATAACATGTGAAAAGGAACAAAAAGGCTCCTAACACTAGAGAAAGTTCAAGGCCAAACATACCTTGTAAAGCTATTTCCCACTTTACTTCTGATAGACTGTCTTGAATTTCGTTAGAAAGTTCAAGACCAGACTTACCTTGTAAAGCTATTTCCCACTTTACTTCTGATAGACTGTCTTGAATTTCGTTAGAAAGTTCAAGGCCAGACTTACCTTGTAAAGCTATACTTACGAGTACCCTGTTCCCCAGCTGAAGAGTTCTGAATTCACGAAGTTGAATCCTTCTCAACAGTCTGTGTTGTGGGAACACTTCATTACCACCGTTCCCCAGCTGAGGAGTTCTGAATCCAGGCTGGATCCTTCTCAACAGTCTGTTTTACGGGAACACTTCATTACCACCGTTCCCCAGCTGAGGAGTTCTGAATCCAGGCCGGATCCTTCTCAACAGTCTGTTTTACGGGAACACTTCATTACCATGACCCGCAGTTCTGGTTCCGGAATGAGGGATCTTCCTTGCGCAGGTGATGGTAACCGTCCCAGGTTTTCTTGTCTCGGGTTTTCTCGTCCCAGGTTTTCTCGTCCCGGGTTTCAGCACCAACTCTTACACGCGTTCGCGACCGGCCAGGAAAGAAGCAACAAACCGGAATCTTCTGCGGCAAAAGCTTTATTGCTTACATCTTCAGGAGCAAGAGAGCAAGAGAGCAAGAGAGCAAGAGAGCAAGAGAGCAAGAGCAAGAGAGAGCAAGAAAGCAAGAAAAAGAACAAGAACAAGAAAGCAAGAGAGAGAAAAAGAACAAGAAAGCGAGAGAGAGAATGGCAAAACCCCGTCCCTTTTAAGGAGAATTATCCTCCGCCTAGTATGTATTACTCCCTGATTGGCTGCAGCCCATCGGCCCAGTTGTCATCACGAGAAAGGCAGAACACATGGCGGGAAAACTGCCCCTGCACGTGTGCAGATTATGTTTACCACTTAGAACACAGCTGTCAGCGCCATCTTGTAATGGCAAATGTGAGGGCGGCTCCTCACAGAGGACCTTTTCCGAAGTAAGTCATTAAAAAATAAATGAGAAAATTAAAAACAAATAGTTTATGGTGGATATAGCTTTATTATGCTAATACCAATCCAAATAAATCTCAAAAAGTACTTGCATTTTATATATAAATTTGGTTGATGTAAGGAAAATCATGTGTAATGCACAAGTTGGGAAGTACCTGATGGCAAAATGCTTAACTCACTGCAAGATTTCCTAGTAGTCACTAGAGCATCCAATAGCCTTCTATGGAACTGGAAATTCTTCAAAATGAAGTAAAGTTTTCCCATGTAAAGTTCAGTCTACAAAATGAGGCTTAGCAGACAGAAAATAAAGAGAGATGCAGTTTAAATCAATAGCATTATCAGCATAGCCAACATGCTGAGATGTTTAGATTTTATATACAATAGAGATTCTGCTCCATTTCTCATAGAACACTCTCCAGGACAGACTGTTTTTGGGCCCTAAGACACACATCAGTATTTTTTCTTGCTTTCCCTTCTGGATCACTGAGGCCTGGAAGAGTGTCACATATGTGAACACCTTTCCCACTTTCCTTAAGGAGACCCTCCAAGTAGTAGAGCCCTCTGCAGAGACAAGATAGTCAGATTTCTGAGCCATGTGATAAATCCTTCCTACATGTGTGGCTGCTACCTGCCTAAGAAAAGGAGCATATTTCCCTGCACTCCCTAGAATCCTTCAGGAAGAGCACATACCTCCTATTTTCTATCAAAGAGAGGGAATGTGGGGTAAGTTTCCCATATTCCCTGATGTTAGTAGGGGTGTCCTGGTCCTCCTTCCTCTACTTGAGGGTTCATTCTATATGGCTCCCTTCTGTATCCTGATGTTCCTTTTGGTATTCATGCTAACCTAATCTCCTGGTCCACACACAGAGGACTACAGTCAAATCTTGAGTATGATCAGGGACTCACCTTTCACTGCCCCAGATTCATGTTCCATATGCTATTTCCATAACAAGATACCAAAGACTGGATTATCAGATCCACTTAGTGTTGATGTTGGTCTAGTGATGCTGTGTATTCAAATGCTAATTACTCTCACCCAAGATCTCCTTGTCCCCTGAGGAGTGAACTTTCAGGTATATCCATGTCTGTTGTATAAACCTTGTTCCCAAACTTAAAGTCATTGTTTAATTCAAAGCGACTACAGCCAATTAGCTGAGTGAATAGTGATAGGCATGTTTTCATCTACAGAGGTGAGGGTCACATGTAGGGTCCATGATGAGAGAAAATGGGGAAAGAAGAGGGGAATGAAGAAGAAGATAGATCTCATAAAATTACAAAGCTTCTGTAGGGAAAAAAGACACTGTCAATAAGACAAAAAGGGAACCAACATATTGGGAAAAGATCTTTACTAATCCTAAATCCAAAAGAGGGCTAATATCCAATATATATAAAGAACTCAAGAAATTACAATCCAGAGAACCAAATAACCCTATTAAAAATGAGGTACAGAGCTAAACAAAGAATTCTCAACTGAGGAATACTGAATGGCTGAGAAGCACCTAAAGAAATGTTCAAGATCCTTGGCCATCCAGGAAATGCAAATCAAACAACCCTGAGATTTCACCTCATACCAGTCAGAATGGCTAAGATTAAAAAATAAAATCAGGTGACAGCAGATGCTGGGAAGGATGTGGAGAAAGAAGAACACTCCTCCATTGCTGGTGGGATTACAAGCTGGTACAACCACTCTGGGAATCAGTCCAGCGGTTCCACAGAAAATTGGATATAGAACTACCAGAGGTTCCACCAAAACCACTCCTGGGCATATACCCAGAAGATGTTCAAACATGTAATAAGAATACATGCTCTGCTATGTTCATAGCAGCCTTATTTATAATAGCCAGAAAGCAGAAAGAACCCAGATGTCCCTCAAAAGATAATTGGATACAGAAAAATGTGATACATTTACACAATGGAGTACTACGCAGCTTTTGAAAACAATGAATTTATGACATCCTTAAACAAATGGATGCATCTGGAGGATATCATCCTACGTGAGGTAAACCAATTAAAAAAGAATACACGTGATATACCCTCAATGATGAAAACATGAAACTCAAGGAGAAGGAAGACCAAAGTGTGAATACTTCAATCCTTCTAAGAAGGGGGAAAATACCCATGGGAGGAGATACAGAGACAAAGTGAGAAGCAGATACTGAAGGAATAACCATCCAGAAACTGCCGCACCTGGGGATCCAACCCATATACAACCACCAAACCCAGACCCTATTGTGGATGCCAAGAAGAGCTTGATGACAAGAACCTGATATGGCTGTCTCTTAAGAGGTTCTGCCAGTGCCTGACAAATACAGAAGTGAACTCAAAGCCATCCATTGGATGGAGCATAGGGTCCCCAATGAAGGAGCTAGAGAAAGTACCCAAGTAACTGAAGGGGTTTGCAGCCTCATAGGAGGGACAACAATATGAAGTAACAAGAACTCCCTGAGCTCCCTCGGAATAAACCACCAACCAAAGAAAACACATGGAGGGACTCATGGCTCTAGCTGCATATATAGCAGAGGATGGCCTAGTCAGCCATCAATGGGAGGAGAAGGGGTTCTGTGAAAGTTCTATGCCCCAGTATAGGGGAATGCCAGGGCAAGAGGCAAGATTGGGTGGGATGATATGCAGGTGGGGGTAGGGTATAAGGGTGTTGGAGGGGAAACTAGGAATGGGGATAACATTTGAAATGTAAATAAACAAAATATCTAATAAAAAAGAAAAACTAAAAAAAAAGAAAATGTAGCATAAAAGAAAAATAAGCTATATATATTGTACTTGTATGTTTGTGTGTATGTGCATCTTTGTGTCTGTCTGTCTGCCTCTGTTTCTCTATCTTTGTAAAGTTCTCTGTTTCTCGCTCTCTCTCTCTCTCTCTCTCTCCTCTCTCTCTGAGTGTGTGTGTGTGTGTGTGTGTGTGTGTGTGTGTGTGTGTGTGTAGGGGGTGTAACAGAGTCATTTACCTATAAAAAAGGAGTCACCATAAAGAGTAAAAGATGAATATTAGAAAGTGGTACATGGCCTGATGTCTCTGTTAGGAATGGAGTTCACATCCTTTGCAAGAACATGTGGTTTTTATTGCTGAGCCATCTCAGTAGCCATAGGAAGGATATTTTGAATATTATTAAATATTGTAATTAAATATTTATTTTAGTAGATTTAAAATATTTTATATTATAATTAAATATTTTATTGATATTCTCAGAAGGGGTTTTTGAACACAGAGTCTAATTATATAAAGTTCCCTGGCCTGGAAATTGTTATATATATTATATAATCTGGAACAAAGAGATCTTTTTGCACCTACCTCCGGAATGCTGAGATTAAAAGGAAAAAGTGTGAGCCTGTCAAAATAGTTCAGAAGGTAAGAGGAAACCTGTGTTGGAGTCTAAGTATCCACATGGCTGCTCACAACTCTCTGCGACTCTGATCCCTACGGACCACATTCTGTCTTCTGAAGAGGTTTGAGGTAGAGACATACCAGGCAACATACCCACCCACTAAATGTCATTAAATTTAAAGAGAAAGGGCAGGATCCATCACACTGGGTACCTTGTCATGTTTTACATTAAGTAGTTTACAAAATTTGCACATGTGTCAATTCTTCAAGGTTGGTTAGCCTGTGAACTTGAGACTTAAATGAATCTGTTGTCATCTACTACATCTTTCTACATAGGAAAATTTTGAACATTGAGTATGTGCTGTGTCCAAAACATGTTATTTTTGAAGGAGAGCATGGTTTGACCAAATATTTAAATATTTCAGTACTCATACATTTAAGTAAAAACTATCAAAAAGTCAATTGTCAATTGTGAAAGTTCAGTCTTCTATGCTCAACCTCGTTTTCTGAATAATGATGTGAAGATGGTAATATTTATAAAAAGTTTTAGATATAATATCTGTGTAGATTCTGGAGTATTCTAACCAAACATTCTTGCCTGGCCTAGTCCCCAGCCAAGTGGACTGATCCCTGGAACTTTAGCCTAGCCATGGCATCCTTCCTCATCTTTATCGAAATGTAAACTTCTTGGTCCCCACCTGAGAACTCCCTTAGTCCTTGATTTAGTACCTTACCCTGCCTGCTCAGCTATTCAACTCGATTTTAATAAGCAGAAGGTGATGGAGATCAACATTTTATAAAATAGTGAATAAGGAGATGCTTCATAATAATGACAGTACTCTGCAACATCAGTAATCACTGTCTAAAGTAGGGAGGGATCTACAGCCAATTCTAAAATTATTACAATAAAGTAAGAAAATATAAAAACCAGAACAAAAATATATCCTCATTTCATAAATGAGGAACAGTGTGTCTATAAAGTTCATACCCTGTAAGAGAAGGAAATGTGAGAAGCCCTTTTAAGACAGAGAGATCAAAAATAGTACTGTATTTTAACAGTAAGAATTTGTAAGTGTGTGATGGGGAACTCTTGACTGAGTGATGGCTTTGGGATAAAGAGCACTGACTGTTTTTCCAGGAGACCTGGCCTCAATTCCTAGCATCTGCTCACGTATACACAGTCACAGGCGATGTGAGGCTCTTTTCTGATCTCCAAAGACACCAGGCATAATCAGTTACATGCACACATGTCCAGGAAAAACAATTTTACACATAAGAAAAATGAAAAAATATATAAATTAAAGGGGAAGAAGAGAAAGGAATAACAGATACAAATATTGAAAATAACCATAACAGGGGAGTTATAGACAATGCTTTCCTCCCTGTAGAAATCTTTGAGATCAGTGGTCAAAGTCAGTGTATAAGTATCTCTGCTGAGTTTTTCCATTGCTATCTACCTAGTGACACCATCTCTGCTGAGCCTACTGTAGTAGAGCATGTCCAAGACAGGATGTCTCAATACACAACTGAGGAAGATCTCCATCTAATCCACAAGCTACCTGCCTTTCCTAGTCCAAACTCCAGGTTTAGGTGGTCTGACGCTCAGATTTAATCCTTATTAAGTGGTTGAGATTCTGTCAGGTGTATCAAATTGTTCCAGAGCCTGGAATCCAGCAAAGAAAAGCAGGTAAGGACATCACTATACTGGGACTGGAAGGAAGGCTGAGCATTTAAAAGAGCTGTGGACCCTGATTCAATTCCATGAATCATCAAAGGGCCATTCACAGCCTCCTGTTACTCCAGCTCCATGGGATTAGATACTCTCTTCTGCATTGCAAAGGCATCACCTATCTATTCACATGTACTACACAAACATACATGGAAGTAAAACCTAACCAAAAACCAGTTCCCTTCACAAAAATATGAATGGGGGTACTTGTGGCATTCGCATACATGCCTAATGGCTGTCTGTTCTAGTCTGCTTTGTTATTGTTGTGACAAAACACTATGACCAAATATAACTTGCAGAATAAAGAGTTCATTTCATTGACAAGCCCAAACTCACATTTCAACAGTGAGGTGCTTAGGCCAAGCATTCAAGGGAGGATCATGGAGGAAGGCCCACTCCGTGGAGGACTGCTGCTTACTGCCTCCCTCATCCTGCTTTCATATATAATCAAGGAGCACAGGCCCAGCACTGATTTGGGCCCTTAAAGACTTACACAGAGGAAATCTGATGAAGATATTTGGTCCACCGAGTTTCACCCTCCGGTATAAGGTAGCTTGTGTCAAATTGACAAAACCAAAACACCCAGGTCAGGTCTGAATAAAATGTCCTGAACAGGCTCAGTTGTTTGCTCAGTTCGTCCTCAGCTTCTGGGACTGGAGAAGAAGATATGAAATCCCTTATCTGGATCCTAGCTGCAAGAATCCTTCCTGTCCTCCAAATCTTCTCCCAGAGCTCATAGCTCTCATGGAGGCCATGCTAAGACCCCTAATAAAGAGTCACCTGACCTGTCCCTCACCCATATTCTAGATGATTTTTCACCTACCACTTGCATCCCTGGAATGAATACTGCCCTGTGACTCTGTAAAGTGTGTCTTCTAACCTTGTACCACTCAAACCATATTACCCAAATTTGGTTTGCAGTTTAAGCCTCCTTGTAATTCTCTGGTAGTTTCTATATGGCATCATTGCCATATATTCTTGTCCTCAAGAAATACCAGGTAGGTTTGGTGGTCACAGCAGAAACTAGTTCTCCAACAGGGAAACAGGGAGATTCCAGGTGAGTTACAACACAAATGCAATTTTCTAGGTAATGCACCTTAGCCAATCTGAGCCCTGGGTCCTTTGTGAGACTCTTTCCCTACTGAACTCAGGACTCATGCATATGTTTTTGGATCAAGGACAGAGATTAGAAAAGCTCAAGGTCAATGGATTCCTTTTGCTTATGCCTACAAACTGAGTCAGGACTTGTCTCTCTTCACTTTATCACCTTCACTGGCACTGGGGAGTTGGTGTCTCTAGGTATTGCCAATAGGAATGACAGACATGGTTATTTCTATAGTGTGGTTCTGCTCTAATCTCCCCAGCTCTACCTGAAGGAGATCCTTGCTACTGCTCATATTCTCTGAATTTATGAATGAAAGACACACATACAGCCTTCTATTTTAATTTGCCTTAAACAGCTCAATGAGCCACATCCAAAATTCCACATTGCTAGTGGCTCCGCTCACTAGCATATTCCATATTCTATCTTTGCTACCCTGGACTCAGGCTTGCAGACCTCCTAGGCCTAATTCCCGACTTTTTCATGTTGGCAGTCTCTATACATCTGTCCTACACTTCTCAGGGTTGGACTTTCTCCTTCCCAACATGGAAGCTTTTTCTTCCTCCTGCTTCCTTCCCTGGAAATCCTAGGGGTCATATCTCTGTCTTCCTGTCCAGCCATTCACTGCCAGCAACTATATTTACCAATCACAGCCAATGAGAGGCACAGACCTTCAGTGTCTTACATGCAGACATGCGCATTCCAGTGCAATTTTGGAAGCCCAAATAACATAATGCAAGCATTAAACCAAATCCACAGCACATGGTGAGATGGGTAATGTAAGAATTAACTCTTTAAATCTAGTAACTCTAGAGCCTGCCTCCTCACTCTAACCTAAATCTTGGAGACAGAATCCTGGGAATAATATGTGGGGACAAACTGCTTTACCCTGATCCATGACCTAGTGGTTTGAGTCACAACTTTCTCCTGAGTACAAACATGGGGACCAACATGTCCACAATTCTAGACCATTTTATTCTAAATATTTCTAGACACTTATGTATATATTTACAATTTCTCTGTATTTCCAAGATAAATTGCCTCTGTCACCTATATTTATCCACACTGACACTGTTGGGAACAGAATTTTATGACCCTTATTTTATTGAAAATGATACATAATACTTTCAAACTGGATCAAAATACATCTTGAGGATCCATGGATATTTGTTCCTATTAATAGGGTCTTGCATGTTTTGTGATTTTTTCCTAAACCTATGATTTTCTCATTTTTTAAAATTTTATTTAATTTTTTTTCCAGATTTAACCCCCCTCCAAGTCCACCCTCTGACTGGTCCACATCCCATATCTCCTCCCACCCTTTGTCTGAACTAGGATGTCCCTACCCCTCCCCAAAGCCCCACCCCAGCAGACTTCTCCATGCCCTAGTGCCTCCAGTCTCTTGAAGTTTAGGTGCATTGTCTCTGACTGAACCTTGACCTGGCTATCCTCTGCTGGGTATGTGCTGGATATGCTATGAAGGGCCTTATATCAGTTGGTGTATTGAAAGATCCTGGCAGAATGTAAAAGGACACAGAAGCCCTGAAATTGGCAAGATAGACGTCAGTGTTAGCAGAACTAGCTTCACTGATTTAGAAAAATAGAGGTGCACAATGCTCTGGCCACTCCTTGAACCTGTGTGTCTGCCAATGTTCTGATCAGGTGTGTGCCCATTGCTGCACCTTCATTAGACTCTTTCCTTGTACCCCTCCCATACCCATTTCTTGAGAATAGACATTGTTTAGATCTGGAAATCCCCTAATCTCCCCCTTCTCCTTTCCCCCCTGAGGGCCTATAAAAACTGGGAACTCTTTCCTCTCATGGTCGACTCCTCTGCCCCTGCATGGGATATGAGGGATATGAGTCGTCCCCAGAGCTCTGGCTTTCCCCGAATAAAGCCTCATGTGGTTTGCAACAAGCTCGGTCTGTCGTGAGTTCTTGGGTGTCCGCTATTGTCCTGAGGCCTGAGCGAGGGGCTCCTCTCGTAGTCTTTCAGTATGCTACCTGGTTGGTGGACCAGTGTCCGAGTTATCTAGGAAGCCCAGATTAATTGAGACTGCTGGTTGTCCTACAGTGTCGCTCTCCTCCTCAGCTTCTTCCAACCTTTTCCCTATTTCAATGATAGTATTCAGCAGCTTCTGTCCATTGCTTGGGTGTAAATATCTGCATCTGACTCTTTCAGCTGCTTATTGAGTCAGTCAGAGGGCAATCACGATAGGTCCCTTATTGTGAGCACTCCATAGCCTCAGTAATAGTGTCAGGCCTTGGGCCTTCCCCAGGAGCTGGATCCCATATTGGGTCTGTCGCTGGACCTCCTTTTCCCCAGGCTCTTATCCATTTTTATCATTCAGTTCTTTCAGACAGTAGCAATTATAGGTCAGAGTTTTTGTTTTTTTTTTTTTAACTGTGGGATGTCACACTCCTCTCTCACTGGATGCCCTGTCTTTCTGCTGGAAATGGGCTCTGCAAGTTCCCTCTCCCCACTGTAGGGCATTTCATCTAAGGTCCCTCCTTTTGAGTCCTGAGAGTCTCTCAACTCACAGGTCTCTGGTACATTCTGGAGCATCCATCCACCTCCTACCTCCCAAGGATTCTTGTCTGCATTCTATCTGCTGCTTCTCAGGGCTTCAGTCTTTTCCCCCCACACAATACCTGATCATGTTCCCCTCTTCCTCTCCCTTTCCCCTTTCCCATCCAGGTCCCCCCTCTCTCCCCCCTCCTGTTATTGCCTCCTCCCTCCCAAGTAGAATAAGATTTTCATCTGGCCAGGGCTTCCTCAAAGACCTATCTTTGATTCTAAGAGTATAGCTGGAATCACAAGAACATGGATAGAGTCTGGCCATAGCCCTGGGTGGCCTTCTGTTAATTCTCCTATGTTCAGAACCAATCTGTCAATTCACTGGATCTGATTTTCATCCTGTGGATCACATTCTTTTCTGAAGGGCATGAGGTCAAAAGGGCATCCCAGAGGCCATGCCTGTATATCTTGTTATGGAAATACCACATGGAGTGTCAATATGAGGAGAGTGACAACAGAGCCCTGATCGTGACCAAGGAGGCACCTTGGCCCTCTATGTGTGGCGCACAAGGTGAGGTTAGCATGGATAGAAAGAAGGGGAATATGTAGACGGAGCCGTTAGGTTTCTACCTTGCAATATTATTTACATTAAACTTTCTTTCCATAAGAAAAGCAAAGATAAATTCAGATTTCTTTGAACTGATATTAGCATAGTAGATCTACATCCACCATACAATATTTGGTTTTTAATTTATTTTAGAACATGTCCTCAGAATATAACTCTGCTTGATCTTGAACTTGCAAACATCATGTTGGCTAGCTGAGTTCTGTGGATTTGTCAGACATGTTATGCTACCCAGGGCTGTCAGAAACCAGGCTTTACCTCTCACATCTGTGACAGAATAGCACAGAGATCAGCTGTGTGACTTGACAGAAAAACTTCCTAATAGTGTCACTGACAGTTCACAACAGAAGACAATGACACCAGGATCATACACAAAACTGAGAACAAGTATAATTCATCTTGAAACCATAATCCAAATTTCTCCAAGTTTAGCACCAGACTGAGACATTTTAAGACTGAGTGTTCATGGGAGAGAACATTACAGACCCTGGACGAGGCTGAAAAATTCCTGAGACTTTTGGATCACATGACCCAGAGGAACAGGTGCACTAGAAGATTGGTATTAGGACATAGGAAAATTATTCAGGAGGAAAGAGACAATGTGAAAGCCCAGGTGGAACCAGCAGCAAGGGTAAACAGCCCAGGGCTCCCTTGACTCCACAATGCAACCAATGCCATACAGGCAAGGGATTTAGCACAGCAAACAAATTTCATAAGATTCTGAGATTTATTTTCCCATCAAGTTTTACTCATTTTTAGGATATCAGTCAATCACACAATCTGCCAAGAAGTTGCACAAACAAACACAAATAATTAAGTAAAGACAGAAGCATGGAATTCTATATTGGGGAAAGTGAAATTCCAATCATGGATGGAGGTTTCCCAGCCCTGCCTGTGTGGGAATATGAGAGATGACCGGGGAATATACACAGTAAGAGTCAAGATAAGGCTTTTTCCTGCTGATGAACTGCTTACAGTGTGCTCAGAGGAGACAGACACATAGTCACAGTCAGGTGTAGAAAGAGAAGGCACAATGGGAGGAGAAGCCAGAAACAGTGTTTAATGGCTCTGTACCACATCTGTCTTAACCTGTAGGTAAAAAGAATAAAGAAGAAACACAGATATGTATCATTAAATGGTGACATAGACAACAGCTCCTCACTCACTCAATTGAGACCCAATCCCAGGAGTCACCATCCCTCAGGATTCTCTCCTCTGTCCCTCTCAGGGGTGCACAAGAGGCCCTTTAGGGTGTTACTATTTAATAATGTAACCAAAAACTGTGCATCAAAGGAATTTCACCTCCCTGTGGCAAGGAAAACAAAACTGAGTGAGCTCTTACCTATATCAATATGTTTCCCATAGATGAGTCACAACTCATATTACTGGCTAAACTGAACATAGCTGTTTCCTATTTAAACTGGAAGCAAGACCTTATATTAGAAGCCATGGAGCCAGCAGGGTGAAGATGGCCTAGGGAGATCTCCTGGACTTTATCTCAGATAAGTGTTCAGAACTGTGTCTCCAGATCGAGATAATCAAGATGGAAACCTGTCTACGAAATGTGATATCTAGAACCCTGGAAGTTTATGCAAAATAAGGAATGTCCCTCTGATATCTTAGAGCTGAGAGTAAGTTCTCTACCCTGAAGGGAATTGTGGGCTCAGGAGGCTCAGGAAAGGATAATGATATTAATAATATTAATAATAATTCTCTTTATTATTTTCTTTCTGATTCACAGAGGAGGTACTCTCAGCACATCTGCCCTGTATGACCTGCAGTTATGTGAATGAAATCTGCTGTCATGTTTAAGGGTTTCCCACAGCTTGGGCTTGTTACTTCCATAGATACATGAATTAAGACCATGACCCTTTCTTACCTCTAGTCCTTCTCTTCCATATAAGAAAAGTCATCACTGATCCCATAAGCAGAGCCCCAAGAACCAGAGCAATAATCATAGGCAGGAAGGGGATGGTGGGTTCAGGAGGATCTTGGGTGGAAATGAATGAAAAGACAGTGAGAGTCTGACATCCAGCTCTCTGTCTTGACCGTTTTCCATTTGTCCCTCTAGACTCCCACCCCCTCTAAATGGTTTCTGTACTCACTCCCCATCCTTACCCCATCTCAGGGTGACAGGCTCAGATAGCCCCTCATGATTTACATGGCATGTGTATCTATGCTCTTCTCCAGAAGAGACCACCACAGCTGCCCATTTCTGAAAAGTTCCATCACCAGAAGGCCTGATCTCTATCACCTCCATGTCCTGGGTCTGGTTGCTTCCATCCCTCTGCCAGGTTAGGGTGATTTCAGGTGGGTAGAAGTTGAAGGCCCAGCACCTCAGGGTGATTTTCCTATCTGGTCTGATCTTATAGGTCATGTGTATTTTAGGGGTGTCTGAGGGAAACAATTGGAAATTTAAGACATTTGACATTCTTCCTAGACATTCATCAATGCTCATGTATCTTTTTGTGAATGGACAGGAGAGTTAGCTTGAAGAAGAGGTGCCCACACCACAGAGCAGTGTAAACACAGGAAATGGATGCGGCAATCTATTCCTGGGAAAGTTTCAGAATCAACATGAGCCAGCACACAACAAGAGATGCTGTATCTTCACCTAGTGATATGGATTTTAGGTTTTGATGGGTTGGAGATGAAATACTGAGAAAGACCGTGGTCAGGCATCAGAGGACAAGACACTGTGCATGGACCATGAATAGGTTTGAGTGTGGCCTTGGTAAACAATGCAAGTGGAAGGAACTGCTGCTAATTCACAGACTGAATTGTGCTGAGAGAAGCCTTAGCTCTCTGGAGAGTACTCTGTCTAGTTGAATGCAGAAAACCAGAAGCACACTTCTCACTTTGATGCAAGACTGAGTTGGCATTCCAGCTGCTTTCTGCTGAGGAGGAATCATCAGGGGAAAGGAGCTACAATCTCAGAGCAGATGGGGCAGTTGCTGTCCTTACCTGTTCTCAGCAAATACTTCTTCCCAAAGTTCAGGTATTGAAGGAGCCCCTCCACACATGCACCCAGCAGGAAAGACTTTGACGACTTTACAAGATTTATTTTCTCCCACTCTTCCTTAACTATCTCAGCTGCCTTGCCAACCGCTCTCCATGTTTGCAGATCCTCATTCAGTGTGATGTAATCATGTGTATCGAATAATAATTCCATGAAGGCGTGACTGAAGTACGTTCTCTGCTTGACTTGGCAGCCATATGTTTCCTGGATTATGTGATATCCTGGAAAAGACCTCACTCTCAGCCACTTGTACAGGGCATGTTACTTGGTGTGAATCTTCAGTGGGTTGCCCAGCCCATGTGACTTTTCCTAATGGATTTGAACTTGGATTTAAACTGCACAGAAACCCAGGTCAGTGACTGAGCTTTCTGCAGCATAGTAACCATTGGTCACATTTTCCGGGTATAAAGCCTGGATGTAGCACATAGGGGCAAACCCATGGGCAGCTTGATGTTTGGAATTTCTGCTTGGGGTTTACTCACCAGTCATGCTATCATTATAGATGTGGAGCAATTTGTTCATAATTCCTGTCACGAAGCTTTTTTCTTTCAGGACATCCTGTGTTGCCAACTCCCAAAACTCTGCATTTAGCTCATTCAACCATGGTACCCGACTCTCCATCCTCTGACTCTCTGATATACTGTTGAATCCCATGATCTGTGTTTCATCCACATAGATGAGAAAGATAAACTGCAGCTCCAGATGTCGAGGCCATGATAAGAAGGTGGACACAAATCTCAGAGTGTGTGAACCTAGGGGAAGTGGGTCTTTAAATCTCCACCCTTCACCTAAGAGCCAATGCCAGTCCACAGGCCTATTCCCAAGGAAGGTAGGAAGCAAGGGGCAGGATGCAGAATAGAGAAGGGAACAGAAATTCTTCCTGGGTTAGGGAAGAGAAATGCTTCCCAGTTACTGCACCCCCAGGGATAAAGTCCCTTTAATTCCCCATGTTTGGTCCTTTTCCTTCAAATTCCCACACTCACCATTTGGATGCTTTGCGATGACCAAGGTGACCATGAACAGCAGGAGGAGAGGCTGGGATTCAAAGTTCTTCATCTTCTTGGTAAGTTCAGACAGAGTTTCTGCTAGTAGGTATTCATTTTATAATCTTGATAAGGAGGAGGCTGATTGGCTTCTCTAAGAAATCCCAATGGTAGTGATAAACTGTGTTTGCTTTGAGGCATGGAAAGATGAACTCTTGTAAGAGCAGTCCCTAGGGTCCTGAATCGCCAGCTCAGATCTAGCTCTGGGGCGTGGGAACATAAGTGCAGTATGTGGTAAGACAAGTTGTTTACTTTGATGCTTGAACTCCTAGCCATGAACACAATGTTCTTCTGAGTCAATGTGATAGACCATTGACTCAGTAAGACTCAGCAATTTTAACGTCAGGATGTCTACAATGGCTGACAAAGAGAATGTTGCTTAGAGTGAATCATGATTGTGTGGATTGTGTCAACCAATCTTCATCACATTTAAAACTCTAATTTTGTGAAATCTGCTTCATCAAACATATTAAGAAAGTACTCCAGGCATGGTGGCGAACGCCTTTAATCCCAGCACTTGGCAGGCAGAGGCAGCTGAATTTCTGAGTTCGAGGCCAGCCTGGTCTACAGAGTGAGTTACAGGACAGCCAGGGATATACAGAGAAACCTGTCTCGAAAAACAAAAACAAAATCAAAAACAACAACAACAAAAAAAAAAACAAAGAAAGTACATAAGAAGAGAATGTTTACAAAAAGTAACAACTATTTTCCAAATTACAACTTCTGCCTATTTTTATCCTCACATTTCCATTAGATATTCTTGGGATTTTAAAAATATGTTTATTCAATTTACATCCTGATGCTGTCCCCCAGATACCTTCACAGAGTTCCTGCTGTATCCCCCTTCACTTCTCCTTTGAAATAGTGGAGGGCCCTCCAAAGTTTACCTCTTCCCTGACATATCAAGGCTCTGCAGTACTTGGTACATCTTCTTCCACTGAGGCCACAAAAGGTATTCCAATTAGGGTAATGTATTCCACACACTGATGACACTTTTAGGGACAGCCCTTGCTCAACTTGTTGAGGGAACCACATGAAGATGGAGTTCCATAGCTGCAATATATGTACATGTTCAGCATGTTTGGGGGTGTGATTGGGAGGAGATAGATCAGAGATGAAGTGATGCCTATGTCTAAGCCGATTTGCTCTTTTATTAGTGGTTCAGTCTCTTAGATCCCCCAGATGTTTATGTTAGTTGACTCTGTTTGTATTCTTGTGGAATTTCTGTCCCCTTCACAGACCTCAGTTCCTCAGTCAAGTCTTCCATGAGATATCACAAGCACCATCCAATGTTTTCTGTGGGTCTGTCTCCTCATGTGATTCAGTCAGCTTCTGGATATAGCCCCTCAGAGGACAGTTATGCTAGCATCCTGTCTGCAAGCAAAAAAGAGCATCATTAGCAGTGTCAGTGATTGGCACTTTCTCGTGGCATGGGTCTGAACTTAGGGTAGTTAATGGGTGGAAATTCCTTCATCTCTGATTTATCCCCTGTCTCCACATTTCTTGTAGATAGGATACATTTTTGGTTAAAAAAAAATTGTGGTGGTTTAGTGTCCCTATTACTACAATGGAGTACTTGGTTGGCTACAATTTGTACATGGTCTCCAAATGTTTAATGTCCCATCTCCTGGTAGTCTCAGCTAATTAGTGGGGGGGGGGCATTGATTCCAAGGAATATTTAACATCACAAGCCTCTGAGATATCCTCAAGACACCCTCCCAATCACATGCCCAAACATGCTACACATTTCCATCATTCTCCTGGCCTTCTGGCTTTCTCTTCTGTTTTTCTCTAAAGCTGATTCAGAAACCTACCCTTTCCCTCCCTTTCTGTTCCACCACTCAGTTTCCTCCCTCCATCTGCCTCATATGATCATTTTATTCCCCCTTCTAGATGAGATTCAAGCATTCTTGGTTGAGCCTTCTCTCCTAGCGTCTATAAGTCTCTTTAATGTATGTTGTGTTTTCTATACTTTATGACTAATATACACTTCTCTCTAGGAGTCTGGGTACCCTCATAAGGATGGTGTTCTCAAGTTCCATTCATGAGCCTGCAAAATTCATGATCTTTTTCTTTTAGTGGCTGAAGAGTATCCCATTGTATATATGTATCACATTTTATTTATCAATTCTTCAGTTGAGGAACATCTAGTTTGTGCCTAGTTGCTGGCTATTATGAATAAATCTGCTGTGAACATAGTTCAGCAAGTGTCCCTGTGGTACACTAGGGTATCTTTGAGGTATATGTCCTTTAGAGGTATAACAGGGTCTTGAGGTAGAACTACTCCTGCTTCTCTTTTTTTTTTTTTGATAACCCAAATTTTATGATTTTCCAAAGAAGCTGTAGAAGTTTTAACACTCACCAGCACTGGAGGTGGTTCTCCACAGGGATACCATAATCCCTGAGGAGAGGAGTTCAGAGCTGCTGATGTGCCTGAATGTTGGGAGGTTAGCAGAAGAGGCATTCCTTCTCAATGTCAAATAAACTATTCTAAATTTTTGCCATTAATTATTTTAAATACAAGTGGAGTCCATACTAGAGGTTAATACTGCACAAAAAGCTGTTTCTTACCCTTTAAATAAAAAAAATGTACATTGTCTGTATAGTTCCACAATTCATATATTGGAAGAGAACGGGGCCCATACATGCATACATACAGTCCTGCAAAAGGGAAAGAAATACAATTAGATAAAGACCATAATAAAAGATGTCATATCCTGTCTCAATTCCACAATAACAACCAAAAAAAAAAATCACACAGCAATTGAACACTTCTGACCTGACTAGGTCAATTGCTAGATTCCTCCCATCTCTTATAATCATTGATTAGTAAACAGATATTAAAACTACACAGAAAGCTTATGAGTCACAGCACTCACCTGTAATGTAGACACCTGAAAGGTAGGATAAGAAAAATCAGAAGTTTGAACATCAGAGACCCAAGGTGTGGAAGGAAACTCACACATAGTTTTCAAGAATCTCCAAAGAAAATCCTGGGGGAAATTAGGCAACTGCTATCAGAAGGGGTGAGTGATGTCTAAGAATCTCCAGGTTATAAGTAACTTAAAATTAAGAAAAAAAAAAGAAACAGAAGGGGAAAGCAAAGTCCTCAAATATCTATGTTTAAATCTAAAACACATGTCAGAATATGAATCATGAACCTGGAGAGACAGAAGGAGTTTCTGAAGTAGTTTTGGCTTTTCTTCCAAATATGGTAACACTTAAGAAAGTCTTTTTTTTTTTTCCTGCTATTTATGGTACTTGTCTCTTTATTCTTTGTGTTGGGAGATCCTAGCTTCTTACAGCTGTCAGAAAACAAGTTTGGCCTTAAATGTTCTGATGACAATAACACCATGGGGATGTGTGTGGTCAAGGTCAAGTGATGCTGAGCTTCAGGAGGTGTTTCATGAGAGCAGAACCTCTTCCCAAGTGTTATAGCTCTTAGGACAGAAGGTCTCAGATGATTGAGTAGTTCTTGTACACCTTAAATCCTTCTGAATAGGATTCTTATATACAGTTTTGAGGTGGATCAGGGATTGACAACAGGTACTTCTCATTGGCTTGGTCTGAGAGCTTTGAGGAAACTTGATTTGCATGTGGGAGGGCTTGGTGCTGCTTCTCTGTGACTAATGGCCACACACTTCTCTGCAGGGATTTGGGGGGCTGTGGAGCTATAGCTGCAACAGGAGCCAGGGATACATGAGCCATGGGCAAACTTCTACCATCCCATGAAGGCAAATATCACCCCCAACCAGGTCTCTGGCTTTCAAGGCCTGTGCACGACTGCAGACCAAGATGTCTGTGCACAATTCATCACCCTACATGCCTACACCAAGCCTTGGCTTCCTGCCATCAGAAATCATGGAGATTTGAAGGATATGGAAATGTACAATAAGTTAGCTACTCTGGCAGTGGCCTTGACCACAATGTCCCTAAAAGGCCAACAAAGAATTGCCAGGAGCTGAGAAAGATAATGTACTACTGACAGATCTCAAAAATCTCTACAATGTTTTCCTATGACACTGGGCTAAACTCCCACGTACTCTCAAGACCCAGAAATGCAGCACAATTCTCTGCACATTCACAGGACCTTCTAAAAATGTCAGCCACCCGTGTTATGGCTACCATTTAATATCTCTGAAATTATGGACCCAGGTGAAATTTCTATAATCTTTTTCTTGGGTCCTGTGCAGGATCACCATCCATATCACCGCAAATTTCACATCAAGTTTTGTAAGCACAAGAAGATTTTAAATTTAGGGTGAGGAATTCAAATATCCAAAATTCAATTATTCCATTGAGGGCTTACATATTATACTTTCTGAACCTGATTAGGAAAAATATTGGGCTACTGTTTGATCCACATTCAATAATATAGGGGGATGAGAATATATTTGATAAGCATGTTTAAAAGGAGTTCAGGGTAAACAGGAAGACATGATCCAGATGATGTGAATAGCAGTTGGTTCAGTGTCTCAATTTTTGACAAGTTCTTGTTTAAGAGAATTTCTTTGTTTCTAGGATTGATATTCAGTTTCTGTGCACAGGAGCCCAGAGCTCCTATTGTGCCCAAATGTTGGGAGGTTAGCGAAAGCCACATTCTATGTCATTCCCTGGTAAGCAATTCTAAATTTTTGCCATTGATTCTTTTCAATGTTAATAGATTCCATAAAATGGAGGATAATACTGCTCAAAGAGGATTACACTATAATTTTACACTTTCTACTTAATAAGTCAATTGCTAAATTCCCTCCATCACTTATAGATTTGGATGAGTAGGCAAATTTTTAAATTTCTCAGAATCCTAGATAAAAACAGCACACACCTGTAGAGTCAGCATGTGAATGATAGGGGTGGGAATAAGATGGGGCAAATTAGGAGATTACCATCACATGAGGTGACTGATGTCCACACATCTCTAGTTCATTAGAACTTTTAAATAAGAAAACAGAAGAAATTAATTAATTAATTAATTAATTAATTAATTAATTAATTAATTAATTAAAAGAGGGGTAAAGGAATGGAGGACTCCAAATTCCTTACCGAAAACTCATGTCAGCATCCTACTGATGAACCTATGGAAACAGTGGGAATCTCTGGACCTCTTTGCCCTTCTTCAAATATGGCCACATTTAATGCATGTCCATTGTCTGCTTTTCTTTCCTTTTTTCTTTTTTGGATATTTTCTTCATTTACATATCAAAATCTGTCCCAAAAGTCCCCTATACCCTCCCCGCCCCAGCCCTGCTCCCCTACTCACTCACTCCCATTTCTTGGCCCTGGCTTTCCCCTGTACAGGGGTATATAAAGTTTGCTAGACTAAGGGTCCTCTCTTCCCAATGATGGCCAACTAGGCCATCTTCTACTACATATGCAGCTAGAGACATGAGTTCTGGGGGTACTGATTAGTTCATATTGTTGTTCCACCTATAAGGTTGTAGACCCCTTCAGCTATGGGTACTTTCTCTAGCTCCTACACTGGGAGACCTGTGATCCATCCTATAGATGACTGTGAACATCCACTTCTGTATTTGCCAGGCACTGGCAAAGCCTCACAGGAGGCAGCTATATCAGGGTCCTTTCGGCAAAATCTTGCTGGTGTATGCAATAGTGTCTGTGTTTGGTGGCTGATTATGGGATGGACCCCCGAGTGGTGCAGTCTCTGGATGGTTCATCCTTTTGTGTTAGCTCTAAACTTTGTCTCTGCAACTCCTTCCATGGATATTTTATTCCCTATTCTAGGTAGGAATGAAGTATCTACGAGTTGGTCCTCCTTCCTGATTTTCTTGTGTTTCGGAGGTTGTATCTTGGGTATTCTGTTTCTGGGCTAATATCCGCTTATCAGTGAGTGCATATCAAGTGACTTCTTTTGGGATTGGGTTGCCTCACTCAGGATAATATTCTCCAGATACATCCATTTGCCCAAGAATTCCATAAATTCATTGTTTTTAATAGCTGAGTAGTACTCCATTGTGTAAATGTGACACATTTTCAGTATCCATTCCTCTGTAGAGGGACATCTGGGTTCTTTCCAGCTTCTGGATATTACAAATAGGGCTGCTGTGAACATAGTGGAGCATGTGTCCTTATTACCAGTTGGAACATCTTCTGGTTATATGCCCAGGAGAGGTATTGATGGATCTACCGGTAGTACTATGTCCAGTTTTCTGAGGAACCACCAGAATGATTTCCAGAGTGGTTGTATAAGCTTGCAAACACACCAGCAATGGATGAGTGTTCCTCTTTCTCCACATCCTCGCCAGCATCTGCTGTCACCTGAATTTTTGATCCTAGCCATTCTGACTGGTGTGAGGTGTATTCTCAGGGTTGTTTTGATTTGCATTTCCCTGATAATTAAGGATGTTGATGATTTTCAAGTGCTTCTCGATCCTTCGGTATTCCTCGGTTGAGAATTCTTTGTTTAGCTCTGTATCCCATTTTTAATGGGGTTATTTGAATTTCTGGAGTTCAGCTTCTTGAGCTCTTTGTATATATTGGATATGAGTCCCCTATCAGATTTAGGATTGGTAAAAATTCTTTCCCAATCTGTTGGTGGCCTTTTTGTCTTATTGACAGTATCTTTTGCCCTACAGAAGCTTTGCAATTTTATGAGGTCCCATTTGTCAATTCTGGATCTTACAGCACAGGCCATTGCTGTTCTGTTTAGGAATTTTTCCCCTGTGCCCATATCTTCGAGGCTTTTCCCCACTTTCTCCTCTATAAATTTCAGTGTCTCCCGCTTTATGTGAAGGTCTTTGATCCACTTAGACTTGAGCTTTGTACAAGGAGATAAGAATGGATCAATTTGCATTCTTCTACACAATAACCGCCAGTTGTGCCAGCACAATTTGTTAAAAATGCTGTCTTTTTTCCATTGGATTGTTTTATCTCTCTTGTCAAAGATCAAGTGACCATAGGTGTGTTGTGTGGGTTCATTTCTGGGTCTTTAATTCTATTCCATTGATCTACCTGTCTGTCACTGTACCAGTTCTGTGCACATTTTATCCCAATTGCTCTGTAGTACAGCTTGAGGTCAGGCATTGTGATTCCCCCAGGGGTTCTTTTATTGTTGAGAATAGTTTTTGCAATCCTAGGTTTTTTGTTATTCCAGATGAATTTGCAGATTGCCATTTCTAACTCAGTGAAGAATTTAGTTGGAATTTTGATGGGGATTGCATTGAATCTGTAGATTGCTTTCAGCAGGATAGCCATTTTTACTATATTAATCCTGCCAATCCATGAGCTTCGGAGATCTTTCGATTTTCTGAGATCTTCTTCAATTTGTTTCTTCAGAGACTTGAAGTTCTTGTCATACAGATCTTTCACTTCCTTAGTTAGAGTCACAACAAGGTATTTTATATTATTTGTGACTATTGTGAAGGGTTTTGTTTCCCTAATTTCTTTCTCAGTCTGTTTATCCTTTGTGTAGAGAAAGGCCACTGATTTGTTTGAGTTAATTTTATATCCAGCTACTACATTGAAGCAGTTTATCAGGTTTAGGTGTTCTCTGGTGGAATTTTTAGGGTCACTTATATATACTGTCATATCATCTGCAAATAGTGATATTTTGACGTCTTCCTTTCCAATTGATATCCCCTTGATCTCCTTTTGTTGTCAAATTGCTCTGGCTAGGACTTCAAGTACTATATTGAATAGGAAGGGAGAAATTGGGCAGCCTTGTCTAGTCCCTGATTTTAGTGGAATTGCTTCCAGCTTCTCTCCATTTACTTTGATGTTGGCTACTGGTTTGCTGTATATTGCTTTTATTATGTTTAGGTATGGGCCTTGAATTCCTGATCTTTCCATAACTTTTATCATGAAAGGGTGTCAGATTTTGTCAAATGCTTTCTCATTATCTGAGATGATCATGTGATTTTTGTCTTTGAGTTTGTTTATATAGTGGATTATGTTGAACCATCCCTGCATCCCTGGGATGAAGCCTACTTGGTCATGATGGATGATCCTTTTGTTGTGTTCTTGGATTCGGTTTGCAAGGATTTTATTGCATCAATATTCATAAGAAAAATTGGTCCAAAGTTCTCTCTTTGTTGGATCTTTGTGTGGTTTAGGTATTAGAGTAATAGTGGCTTCATAGAATGAATTGGGTAGAGTATGTTCCGTTTCTATTTTGTGGAATAGTTTGAGGAGAGTTGGAATTAGGTCTTCTTTGAAGGTCAGACAGCACTCTGCACTAAACCCACCTGATCCTGGGCTTTTTTTGGTTGGGAGACTATTGATGACTGCTTCTATTTCTTTAGGGGATATAGGACTGTTTTGATCATTAATCTGATCCTAATTTAACTTTTGTACCTGATATATGTCTAGGAATTTGTCCATTTCATCCAGGTTTTCCAGTTTTATTGAGTATAACCTTTTGTAGAAGGATCTGATGGTGTTTTGGCTTTCTTCAGGATCTGTTGTTATGTCTCCCTTTTCATTTCTGATTTTGTTAATTAGGATGCTGTCCCTGTGCCCTCTAGTGAGTCTGGCTAAGGGTTTATCTATCTTGTTGATTTTCTCAAAGAACCAGTTCCTGGTTTGGTTGTTTCTTTGTATAGTTCTTCTTGTTTCCACTTGGTTGATTTCTGCCCTAAGTTTGAATATTTCCTGCCATCTACTCCTCTTGGTCAATTTCCTTCCTTTAGTTCTAGAGCTTCTAGGTGTGCTGTCAGGCTGCTAGTGTATACTCTCTCTAGTTTCTTTTTGGAGGCACTCAGGGCTATGAGTTTTCCTCTTAGGACTGCCTTCATTATGTTCCATAAATTTGGGTATGTTGTGGCTTCATTTTTATTAAACTCTAAAAAGTCTTTAATTTCTTTATTTATTTCTTCCTTGACTAAGATATCATTGAGTAGAGTATTGTTCTGTTTCAACATGAATGTTGGCTTTCTATTATTTATGTTGTTATTGAAGATAAGCCTTAGTCCATGGTGATCTGATAGGATGCATGGGATAATTTCAATATTTTTGTATCTGTTGAGGCCTGTTTTGTGACTAATTATATGGTCAATTTTGGAGGAGGTACAATAAGGTGCTGTGAAGAAGGTATATCGTTTTGTTGTAGGATAAAATGTTCTATAGATTGATTAAATTAAATGTTCTATAGATTAGTTAAATAAATTTGTTTTATACACTCTGTTAGTGTCCATGTGACTGTGTTTATTTTCTGTTTCCAGGATCTGTCTATTGGTGAGAGTGGGGTGTTAAATTCTCCCACTATTACTGTGTGAGGTGCAATGTGTGCTTTGAGCTTTATTAAAGTTTCTTTAATGTATGTGGCTGTCCTTGTATTTGGAGCATAGATATTTAGAATTGAGAGATCATCTTGGAAGATTTTACCTTTGATGAGTATGAAGTGCCCCTTGTCCTTTTTGATAATTTTGGGTTGGAAGTTGATTTTATTCGATATTAGAGTGGCTACTCCAGCTTGTTTCTTCAGACCATTTGCTTGGAAAATTGTTTTCCAGCCTTTTACTCTGAGGTAGTGTCTGTCTTTATCCCTGAGGTGGGTTTCCTATAAGCAGCAAAATGTTAGGTCATGTTTGTATAGCCAGTCTGTTAGTCTATGTCTTTTTATTGGGGAATTAAGTCCATTGATGTTAAGAGAAATCAAAGAAAAGTAATTGTTGCTTCCTGTCATTTTTGTTGTTAAATTTGGGATTGTGTTCTTGTGGTTGTCTTCTTTTAGTTTTGTTAAAGGATTACTTTCTTGCTTTTTCTAGGGTGTAGTTTCCATCTTTGTGTTGGTGTTTTCCCTTTATTATCATTTGAAGGGCTGGATTTGTGGAAAGATATTGTGTGAATTTGGTTTTGTCATAGAATACTTTTGTTTCTCCATCTATGGTAATTGAGAGTTTGGCTGGGTATAGTACCCTTGGCTAGCATTTGTGTTCTCTTAGTGTCTGTGTAACATCTGCCCAGGATCTTCTGGCTTTCATAGTCTCTGGTGAGAAGTCTGGAGTAATTCTAATAGGCCTGCATTTATATGTTACTTAACCTTTTTCCCTTACTGCTTTTAATATTCTGTCTTTATTTATTGCATTTGTTGTTTTGATTATTATGTGTCCAGAGGAATTTCTTTTCTGGTCCAGTCTATTTGGAGTTCTTTAGACTTCTTGCATGTTCATGGGCATCTCTTTCTTTAAGTATGGGAAGTTTTCTTCTATAATTTTGTTGAATATATTTGCTGGCCCTTTAAGTTGAAAATCTTCATTCTCATCTACTCCTATTATCCTGAGGTTTGGTTTTCTCATTGTGTCCTGGATTTCCTGGATGTTTTGAGTTAGGATCTTTTTGCACTTTGCATTTTCTTTGATAGTTGTGTCCATGTTCCCTATGGAATCTTCTGCACCTGAGATTCTCTCTTCCATCTCTTGTATTCTGTTGCTAATGCTCACTTCTATGGTTCCTGATTTCTTTCTTGGGTTTCTATCTCCAGAGTTGTCTCCCTTTGGGTTTCTACTTCCATTTTTAGATCTTGGATTGTTTTGTTGAATTCCATCACCTGTTTGGTTGTGTTTTCCTGTAATTCTTTAAGGGATTTTTGTGTTTCTTCTACCTGTTTAGCAGTGTTTGCCTGTAATTCATTGAGGGATTTTTGTTTCCTCTTTAAGGGCTTCTACTTGTTTAGCAGTATTCTATTATAATTCCTTGAGGGATTTTTTGTGCTTCCTCTTTAAGGGCTTCTACCTCTTTAGAACTGTTCTCCTGTATTTCTTTAAGTGAGTTATTAATGCCCTTCTTTAAATCTTCCCCCACCATCATGAAATATGATTTTAAATATGCATCTTGCTTTTCAGGTGTGCTGGGGTATTCAAGACTCGTTGTGGTGGGCGTACTGGGTTCTGATGATACCCAGTGTTTTTGGTTTCTGTCAGTAAGATTCTTACATTTGCCTTTCGCCATCTGGAAATCTCTGGTGTTAATGATCAATCTGTCTCTGGTTGGAGCTTGATCCTCCTATGATTCTCTTAGCCTCTGTCAGCACTCCTGGGAGTCCAACTCTCACCTGAGTTCCAGTGGTCAGAGCACTCTCTGCAGGCAAGCTCTCCTCTTGCAGGGCAGGTGTCCAGCAGTCTGGAGCTCTGATCTACCTCCTGAGTTCTGGGGTCAGAATCCTCCCTGTAGGCCGACTCTCCTCTGGCAAGGAATATGCCCAGGCGTCTGGGTCTCAGCTCTGCCTCATGGCGGAGGATGAAGGCCTGAGGGGACCCTGACCAAGAAGCTCTGTTGCTTCTATCTCCCACATACTCTCAGGTGATAAGGAGGTCCTGGATGTGCTAGGGGTCCTGTGGTGTGGAGAGTCCTCTGGTGCCCTAGATGCCCTCGGCTGGGTTCACACAGAAGATGGCAGAGCTGGCCCCTACCTGAATGGATCCCAGCCTCTGGTCAGGTGGGGTTCCTTTGTTGCTGTGCCTGCTGGCACAAGACCCTTCGTGATTCTTTGGAGCTGATGTTGTGTTCCACTCACCCGTGATCCCGAGGTGATCTCGAGGTTCTGAGGTGTGGAGAGCACTCTGTAGCCCTTAGTGTCCTCTGCTGGGCTCAGAAGGAAGATGACGGGGGTGGGGGGTGGCCCTGACCAGAACGGATCCCATTGTCTGCTTTTCACTGAATATTCCTGTTTAATTGTCTTTTTGTGTTGGTATATCCAATCTTATTACTAATGTTAAATACCTGGATTTTACCCTAAAACTTCAGATGGCATTTCTACCATGGAGATGTGTTGATTGAGCAAGGTCCAGAGCCTTGTAGTGGCAGTTAAAGATACAACCCTGTTTTTGGAAGAAAATCAGGACAACCTGAGCAAAAAGATACTAAACTCAAGTGCAGGACTGGAACCAAGTCAGATATCCTGTAGATCCAGGAAACAAAAACAGATGAAGCACATGTGCCAACTTCCTGAGGATGGAGTACTACATGATTCTCAGTGAATTTTTCTAGACTGCAGAAGGGGAAACAGCCTGCAAATTCAGTAGTAGCTTTCTGAATGGAGGAGTGATCTATGGACTTCTCTAATTATATTAGGAAGTAAAGTATGAAATTTAAAAACCACAACAACAATAACCAAAAAAGGTCACAGTTTATAAAGTGGAGATTATTTTGTCTACAGGGTGCCCAACTTGTGAGAGAAAACAGAGACCTATTTAAGACAGACAGAACCAGAATATTGATATATCAATATAATTCCTACAGAAACAATTATTTGGGGGAGGCTGGAAGGTTGTCAGATGGTCCAGTTCTACAAAGCACTGACTGCTCTTTCAGGAGACCTGGGTTGAATTCTTAGCTCTTGCACAGCTACACACAGCCATCTACCTCCAAATACACATGATCTGAAAACATTTTGTGATATCCACAACAACCAGGCAAAACATGGAACATAGATATACATGCAAAAAAAAAATGTCTTACACATGAAAAAACTGAAAAATATATTAATTAAATGGTGAGAAACGGAAGGGAGCTAGAGATACAAATGTCAAAACACCCACAGCAAGACAGATTATGGAAAAAGCTCTGCCCTCAAAACTCAACCAGATCAGTGGTCAGAAAATCCAATTTTCAAATACCCTGCTGAACTTGTGCATTGTTATGTACCTAATGAAACTCACCATCCCAGCTCAGCCTGTAGTGGCAGAGCATGTCCATGATCTCTATTGTTTCCTACAATCTATATGTCTTACACATACCACACCACTGATTATTAATAGGGCTGCAGGAGGCCAGCCTCAGAGGTAAAGAATAGAAATAGCACAGCTGGTAGGACCCTTCCCTCCTCTGAGCACCTGTGGAAGGCACTAAGTTGGATGGTGAACAGGGCAAACAACTCTGTACTTGGATGATGCAGGAAGCCAGGCATGGACAGCCAGAATGGCAATCCTGCAAAGCGTCATAGGGTGGGCCGAGGATAGGCTTTCCTTCCTGTGGTGGTGCTGCAGAGTCCTTGCAGCTACAGAATGAAGTCCTTCCTCTGAAGACCTTCACTCACTTGCCAGAGTCTGAGTCAAGAGCAGCAAGGCTTCCAGCAGCAAAAAAAAAAAAAAAAAAAAAAAAAAAAAAAAAAAAACCCTTGGTCTTGGGAAGATTCTAGGCCCCAGTATAGGGGATTGCCAGGGCCAGAAAGTACAAGTGGGGAGCGTATAGGGGATTTTCGGAGAGGAAACTAGGAAAAGGTATAGCATTTGAAATGTAAATGAAGAAAACATCTAATAAAAAAATCTTTTTTTAAAAAAGATGTCTATAGGTAACAAAGTCTACATCCTAAATGATAGTGCATGTTTAGTTTAGTAAGGTTCTTATTCTCTATACAAGTCAGATCTTAAGAATGAGGCTGAATGCCTTCTCTAAAAATTCACAGTAGAATATACCAATACTTAAAGGGTCATGGCACAAAATCATGGCACAAGTCCTGCTTCCCCACTCCAAAATATGCTCTGGTCTCTGATATCCTGAGTACAGTATCTAGGGGAAAGTTGCTTACCCTGATGCCTCTACCTGTCCTCTTGATAACATCCTACTGAGTCCTAGACCAGATTCCAATTTGGCTGGCAGTATCAATAAAGGGAAAGAAAGCAAAAGCCTATGTCTCTCAGTGGAGTGTCCTGCTCTAAAATCTGGGATTTTATTTCCTCACTGTTATGTCATGGACTTTAATGGTGTGCTAAGGCTTCCTCACTAAGCCTTTGTTTCCTGGTGATCATAGATGGCAGAGTTCTGAAGAAGGACCCAGAACTTTAGGATGAAGCTGTCTGTTCTGTCAGTGGCCATGAACATCATGTCCAGAGAAGGCAAAGTGTAGTAGTGGCAGAAGACGAGAAAGACAATGTACTACTGACACATCTCTGATGAGCTCCAACTCAAAAATCTTCCTAGAGTCTCTGTAACCCTATTACACCAGGCTGACACTAAATAATCTCATGCCTCAGACAAACAGCACAGCACTCTGTGCATTCATGGGGGCCTTTCAAAAAATATCAATTGCCCACATCATGGCCACTCTATTAGGGTTTTAAACTTGTGAACAGACACCATGACCAAGAAAGCTCTTATCAAGGACAATATTTTATTGGGACTGTCTTACATGTTCAGAGGTTCAATACACTATTAAAAAGGTGGGAGCATGGCAGCTGATTCCAAAACCTTTACAGTGGCTTCAATATGCTTGTCTCAGGGAGTTGCACAAACAGCAAGGTTTGGCCATGTTGGCATAGTTGTGAAGTACTTGTGGGAGGAAGAATGTCACTGTTGAATGGGACATTCCTCCTAGCTATATAAGAGCCACCAGTCGTTCAAGCTTGCTTTCAAATCCAGATGTAGAATTCATAGCTCCTCTAGCACCATGACTGCCTAGACACTGCTATGCCTCCTGCCAGGGTTATAATGGACTGAATCTCTAAACATGTAAGCCAAGCACAAGGAAAGGTTGTGCGATTAAGATCTGTCTTGATTGCTTTGCCCCATCTACTGTGAGAATGAAGACCTTTTTCAGCAAGCAGACTGTCGACATTCCAGAAAATGTTGACATCACTCAGGAGGAGCACACAGTCATTGTGAAGGGCCACAGGGGAACACTACGGGGGAAATTCAATCACATCATGTAGAACTGAGCCTTCTTGGAAAGAAAATAAAAGTCTCTGTGTTGACAAATGGTGTGGTAACAGAAAGGAACTGGCCACTATCAGAACCATCTGCAGTCACGTTCAGAACATGATCAAGGGTGGTACACTGGGTTTCTGTTACAAGATGAGGTCTGTGTATGCTCACGTCCCAATCAATGTCGTTATTCAGGAGAACGGGTCTTTGGTTAAAATCTGAAATTTCTTGGGTAAAAAATACATCCACAGGTTTCAGATAAGGACCAATGTTGCTTGTTCTGTCTCTCAATCCCAGAAGAATGAAATAATTCTTGAAGGAAACAATATTGAACTCGTTTCAAATTCAGCCACTCATATTCAGCAAACCACAACAGTTAAAAAACGATGATACCAGGAAGTTTTTGGATGGCATCTATGTGTCTGAGAAGGGAGCCTTGCAGCAGGCTGATATTCTTATTTTGTGTTTGTACCACAGTAAGCCAAGATTTTAAGCTCTACTGAAAACAAAACAAACAAAAAGACTATTTGTGTTCATTAAAAAACTAATAGTGATATGTTATTTTAAAATATCATAGAGGTAGTATATTTGGAGTTATTTGACATTTACATTGAAAAAAAGGTATGTATTTTCAGTATTGCTGTAGACAAACATCTTCATAAGACTGTTCAATTGATTGTTGTTTTATATCAAACAACTTTTATAATACTCATTTTTATTGTTATAATATTTTATAAATTTTTAAAAATATGATAAAAAACAAAAGGTATTACAGGTTTTGAAGGGGAGACTCTCTGGGAGGAGTTGGGTGCAAAAGGGAAAGAAGAATGGGGTGTAAGTCTATTTTCTCAAATATGTTTTTAAATATTAACAAATTTAGATAAATTGAAATTAATATATCTTTTCTCATCACAATGCAATAAAACTTAAAACAAAGGAAAAAATCTCTCTTGATCATGTTTCTTTTCACAACAATGGAAAATCTCCTAAACAGGCCCAGGGGTCAGATGTTCATATTTCATGTTTTTGCCAGAGGCTTGGTTCTGTGTTCAAAGTTTATAGAAGGTCTGGGACTTGTTCACTGAATGTCTCCAGGACAGCGCTGCACGGAATGTCACAATACACAATTGAGGAAGTCGATCTATATCTAATCAACAACTAGGTTGCTTTTTGTAATACAAACTTGACTGGGGGGTGGAGAGGGTATGGGCTGCTTCACAGTTTTAATCCTCATTGGGTGATTGATAGTCTGTCAGGTGTAAAAATTGTTCCAGACCCTGGAATCCAGCAAAGAAATGCATGCAAAATTCATGACTCTGTGATTGAAGGATGGGCAAGCTTTGAAAAGAGCAGTGAACCTGAGTTCATTTCCATGTATCATCAAAGGGCCACACACAACTGCCTTTTAGACAACCTGCAAGGGAGTAGATTGCTGTCCTCTGGATTGCAAAGGTATCTCCAATTGATTGGCATGTACTACAGACTCACAAACATACACAGAAATAAAAATTAGAGCTAACCATAAAACAAGTTCCCTTCTCTAAAACAAGTTTCATGTAGTTGTGAAGTTGCCATACATGGCCAAATGTTGTTTGTTCTAGTCTGCTTTGCTTTTGTAGTGACAAAAAAACTAGGACCAAAACTAATTGAGAAAGAAAGTGTTTATTTCATCTGAGAAATCCCACATCACATTTCAATACTAACTTAGGCATTCAAGGGCAGAACAAGGAGACAGGAGAACCTCATGGAGGACTGCAGTTACTGGGTTGCTCTCCTGTTTTCATATGTAATCCAAGAGAACAATGCCCAACAGTGAGTTGGACCCTTATATATTTACCTAGAGGAAAACTGTTGAAGGTAGTTTCTCCATCGAGTGTTCTTTCCCCTGTATAAAGGAAACTTGTGTCAAATTGACAAAACCAAAACATCAACCAGGACAAGGTCTGAATAAGAATGTCCTGTACAGGCTCAACTGTTTGTTCACTTCATCCTCAACTGCTGGAGCTTTTTGGGAAAGTATGAAACTCCCTGATTGGGTGCCTAGCTGAAGAATCTTTCATGCCTTGTAAATCTTCTCTCTGAAATCATAACACACATTGAAGCCATGCTAAGACACCTAATAAAGAGTCACCTGACCTGTCCCACACCCATATTCTAGATGAACCTGCACCTACCACTTGCATCTCTGAAATGAACACTGACCCTACTCACTCTACAATGACTGTTCTTTTTTTTTTTTCTGGTTCTACACAACTCATACTAACCAAAGTTGGTTTGCAGTTTCAGTCTGTTTGTAGTTCTCTGAGTGTTTCTACATGGTACCAGTTCCTACTTTTATAGAACAGACTGCAGGAACTACCAGTTAGATTTGTTGATAACTGAAGAGCCCAGTTCCAATTGGGGAATAGGGAGAGTCCAATTGAGTTAAAGTAGAAATTAAGATTTACCTATAATGTACCTTAAGCACTCTGAACCCTGGGTCCTCTGTAAGGCTCTTTCCCTCCTTAACTCATGACTCATGATTATGGTTCTAGATCAAGGACAAGGATCAGGAGAGTTCAGGATCAATGCATTCCTCTTTTGCTTAGGAGTACAGACTGTCATGACTTGTATCACTTCACTTTATAATCTTCACGAGCATTAGGGAATTGGAGTCTCTAGGTATTGCCAATTTGAATGAGAGTCATTTTTGCTGCCTTACTGTGGGTCTGCTCTAGTCTCCCCAGCTGTGAGTGCAGGAGGTCCTTGCTACCTCTCCACATTCTCTGAATTCTCTTGAATGATAGACACACATGCAGCCTTCTATTTTAATATGTCTTAAACAGCTCAATAGGCCACACCCAAACTTCTTCACTATTAATGCCTACACTCTGATGGTCCTGAATTATACTTACTATTATCTGTACTCCATCTTTGCTGCCTCAGACCCAGGACTATAATCCTCCCAGGCCCTAATTCCCGACTTTTCCATGTTGTCAGTCTCTGTGTATCTACCCTACTCTTTTCAGAGTGGGACCTTCTCCTTCCAGACATGGTACCTTCCTCCTCCAACTGCATTCTTCTCTAGGAATCCTAGTAGTACCATCTCTGTCTCCCTGCCCAGCCATTGGCCACCAGCAACTCTATTTACCAATCACAGGCAACAGGAGGCATAGATCTTCAGTGTCTTGTATGTAGGCATGAGGATTCCAGTGTAATTTTGAAAACCCAAATAACATAATGCAAGCATTAAGCCAAATCCATAATACATGCTGAGATGAGTAATATAAGGATTAATTCCTGAACTCTAGGAACTCTAGAGTCTGCCTCCTCACTCTAACCTAAAACTTGGAACCAGTATCCAAGGAGTTCTTTGCAGGGACAAGGTGCTTAACCCTGATCCATGTCCTATTGGCTTGAGTCACAATATTCTCCTGAGTCCAACCTCAGCAACCAACATGTCAGCAATTCTAGATCTTTTTATTCTAACTAAGTCTAGATATGGCTATTACAATTTCTGTGTATCCCCAAGGTAAACTGCCTTCTGCCCCTATATTCATCCATACTAACTGTTGAGAACAGAAAATTAAGGTCTATATTTTCTTGAAAATGGTACATAATAATTTCAAACTGAATCACAATAAGTCATGAAGAGCCATAGATAGTTGTTCTAATTAATAGAGGCTTGCATTGTTTGTGAGTATTTTTGTACCACCCCCCCTCTTGATTTACTTTTTTAAAAATTTTATTTATTCCTTTTTTTTACAATCCAGATTTAATCCCCCTCCAAGTTCACCCTGTAACTGTTCCACATTCCATACATACTCCTTTATCTCAATGAGAATGTCCACAACCCCCAAGGCCCACCCCACAAGACCTCTCCACTCCCCAAGGCCAATAATCTCTTGAGGGTTAGGTACATCTCCTCTGACTGAGCCCTAAAGTGGCAATCATCTGCTGTATATATGTTGAGGGCCTGCCCTTGAGCTGGATTCCATGTTGAGCCTGTCACTGGACTTCATATTCCTCAGGTTCTCCTCCATTTTTGTGCCTGCAGTTCTTTCTGACAGTTCTAAGAGTACTGGTCAGAGTTTTTGACTGTGGGATGGCAACCACTTCTCTCACTTGATGTCCTGTCTCAGCTGGAAGTGGGCTCTACAAGTTCCCTCTCCCCACCAATGCAGGGCATTTCATCTAAAGTATCTCCCTTCGAGCCCTGAGAGTTTCTCACCTCCCAGGTCTCTACTACATTCTAGAGGTCCACCCACCTCCTACCTCCTGAAGTTACCCCTTTCCATTCCTTCTGCTGGTTTTCAGGGCTTCAGTCTTTTTCCCCACCCAATATCTGATCACGTTCCACTCTTCCCCTCACTGTTCCCTCCTACTTCCAGGTATCTTCCTCGCTTCACCCTCGTGTGATTGCTTTCTTCTCCCTCCCAAGTGGTATATGATTTTCATCTGACCAGAGATTACTCAAAGACCTGTATTTGGTTCTAATAGCACACCTTGGATCACAAGCACATAGGTAGAGTCAGGCCATAGCCCTGAGTGACTTTCTGTTAATTCTCCCATGTTCAGGACCAATCTGCCCATTCACTGAATTTAAATTTCATCCTGTGGTTCACATTCCTTTCTGAAGGGCATGAGGTCAAAAGGGCATTCCAGAGGCCATACCTGGATATATTGTTATGGAAGTAACACATGAACTGTCAATATGAGGACAGTGACAACAGAGCCCTGATCATAATCAAGGAGGTACTTTGGTCCTCTTTGTGTGGGACACAAGGTTAGGTTAGCATGGAAACCTGAAGAAGAATCAGGATAGAGAAGGGGGCTATATAGGCTGAGCCCTTAGGTTTCTTCCTCATGGCATTATTTACATTAAACTTTCTTTCCTTAAGAAATGCAAAGATTAATTTTGATTTCTTTGAACTGATATTAGAGCTTTGTCCAACTTATAACATTTAGTTTTTAATTTATTTTAAAACAGGTCCTCGCCCTTCCAGTCAGCGCCAGCACTGACAGACCTTGGACTCGGAGTCTGTGGACACCCCCAACGTCCCCACAGGACTCTCCACAGGATCTTAGGACCTCTGGTGAGTGGAACACAACTGCTGCTCCAATCCAATCTTGAGGGACATGAGACAGCATTAATTAGGGAAGCAGAAAACCCAGCCTGACCAGGGTCACAAGTCCCTTCCAGTCGTCACCAGCACCAGCACCGGGGCACCATGGGAGCGGAGTCTGTGGACACACCCAAGGTCCTCAGAGGACTCTCCACGGAATCTTAGGACCTCTGGTGAGTGGAACACAACTTCTGCCAGGAGGCATGTTCGAACACCAGATATCTGGGCACCTCCCCTGCAAGAGGAGAGCTTGCCTGCAGAGAGTACTCTGAGCGCTGAAACTCAGGAGAGAGCTAGTCTCCCAGGTCTGTTGATAGAGGCTAACATAATCACCTGAAGAACAAGCTCTAACTAACCAGAGACAACTATAACAACTAACGCCAGAGATTACCAGATGGCAAAAGGCAAATGTAAGAATCTTACTAATAGAAACCAAGACCAATCACCATCATCAGAATGCAGCACAGCCACCCCACACAAACCTGGGCACCCCAACACACCTGAAAAGATAGTCCCAGCTTTACAAGCATAACTCATGATGATGGTAGAGGACATCAAGAAAGACTTTAATAACTCACTTAAAGAAATACAGAAGAACACTGCTAAACAGGTAGAAGACCTTAAAGAGGAAGCACAAAAATCTTTTAAAGAATTGCAGGAAAACACAACCAAACAGGTGATGGAAATGAATAAAACCATCCAAGACCTAAAAAGGGAAGTACACACAATAAAGAAAACCCAATGTGAGACAACACTGGAGATAGAAACCCTAGGAAAGATATCTGGAACCATAGATGCAAGCATCAGCAACAGAATACAAGAGATGGAAGAGAGAATCTCAGGTGCAGACGATTCCATAGCACATTCCATCAGCACAACAATCAAAGAAAATAAAAATGCAAAAAGATCCTAACTCAAAACATCCAGGAAATCTAGGACACAATGGGAAGACCAAACCTACAGATAATAGGAGTAGATGAGAATGAAGATTTTCAACTTAAATGGCCATCAAATATCTTCAACAAAATTATAGAAGAAAACTTCCCAAACCTAAAGAAAGAGATGCCTATGAACATACAAGAAACCTACAGAACTCCAAATAGACTGGACGAGAAAAGAAATTTCTCCCTACACATAATAATCAGAACAACAAATGCACTAAATAAAGATAGAATATTAAAAGCAGTAAGGGAAAAGGGTGAAGTAACATATAAAGGCAGACCTATCAGAATTACACCAGATTTTTCACCCGAGACTATGAAAGCCAGAAGATCCTGGACAGATGTTATACAGACACTAAGAGTACACAAAAGCCATCCCATGCTACTATACCCAGCCAAACTCTCAATTACCATAGATGGAGAAACCAAAGTATTTCACGACAAATCCAAATTCAGACATTATCTTTCCACAAATCCAGCCTTTCAAAGGGTAATAACAGGGAAAAAAAATACAAGGATAGAAACCACGCCCTAGAAAAAGCAGGAAAGTAATCCTTCAACAAACCAAAAAGAAGACAGCCACAAGAACAGAATGTCAACTCTAACAACAAAAATAATAGGAAGCAACAATTACTTTTCCTTAATATCTCTTAATATCAATGGACTCAATTGCCCAATATAAAGACATAGAGTAACAGACTGGCTACACAAACAGGACCCAACATTTTGCTGTTTACAGGAAACCCATCTCAGGGAAAAAGACAGACACTACCTCAGAGTGGAAGGCTGGAAAACAATTTTCCAAACAAATGATTAGCCATTCTAATATGGAATAAAATCGACTTCCAACCCAAAGTTATCAAAAAAGACAAGGAGGGACACTTCATACTCATCAAAGGTAAAATCCTCCAAAAGGAACTCTCAATTCTGAATATCTATGCTCCAAATGCAAGGACAGCCATATTCACTAAAGAAACTTTAGTAAAGCTCAAAGCACACATTGCATCTCACACAATAATAGTGGGAGACTTCAACACACCACTTTCATCAATGGACAGATCGTGGAAACAGAAACTAAACAGGGACAGAGATAAACTAACAGAAGTTATGAAATAAATGGACTTAACAGATATCTACAGAACATTTTTTCCTAAAACAAAAGGATATACCTTCTTCTCAGCACCTCATGGGACCTTCTCCAAAACTGACCATATAATATGTCACAAAACAGTCCTCAACAAATACAAAAATATTGAAATTGTGCCATGCATCCTATCAGACCACCATGGACTAAGGCTGATCTTCAATAACAACATAAATAATGGAAAGCCAACATTCACGTGGAAAATGAACAACACTCTTCTCAATGATACCTTGGTCAAGGAAGGAATACAGAAAGAAATTAAAGACTTTTTAGAGTTTAATGAAAATGAAGCCACAAAATACCCAAACCTATGGGACACAATGAAATCATTTCTAAGAGGGAAATTCATAGCTCTGAGTCCATCCAAAAATAAACTAGAGATAGCACACATAAGCAGCTTGACAACACACCTAAAAGCTCTAGGAAAAAAAAGGAAGCAAATTCACACTAGAGGAGTAAACAGCAGGAAATAATCAAACTCAGGGGTGAAATCAACCAAATGGAAACAAGAACTATTCAAAGAATCAACCAAACAAGGAGCTGGTTCTTTGAGAAAATCAACAAGATAGATAAACCCTTAGCTAGACTCACTAGAGGTCACAGGGACAGCATCCTAATTAACAAAATAAGAAATGAAAAGTGAGACATAACAATAGATCCTGAAGAAATCCAAAACACCATCAGATCCTTCTACAAAAGGCTATACTCAACAAAACTGGAAAACCTGGATGAAATGGACAAATTTCTAGACAAATACCAGGTACCAAAGTTAAATCAGGATCAAGTTAATGATCTAAACAGTCCCATATCCCCTAAAGAAATAGAAGAAGTCATTAATAGTCTCCGAGCCAAAAAAAAAAGGCCCAAAACTAGATGGGTTTAGTGCAGAGTTCTACCAGACCTTCAAAGAAGATCTAATTCCAGTTCTGTACAAACTATTCCACAAAATAGAAGTAGAAGGTACTCTACTCAACTCATTCTAGTAAGCCACAATTACTCTGATACCTAAACCACAGAAAGATCCAACGAAGATAGAGAACTTCAGAACATTTTCCCTTATGAATATCAATACAAAAGTATTCAATAAAATTCTTGCTAACAAAATCCAAGAACACATTAAAACAATCATCCATCCTGACTAAGTAGGTTTTATTCCAGGGATGCAGAAATGGTTTAATATATGGAAATCCATCTACGTAATCCATTATATAAACAAACTCAAAGACAAAAACCACATGATCATCTCCTTAGACACGGAGAAAGCATTTGAAAAAATCCAACACCCATTCATGATAAAAGTCTTGGAAAGATCAGGAATTCAAGGCCCATATCTAAACATGATAAAAGCAGTCTACAGCAAACCAGTAGCCAACATCAAAGTAAATGGAGAGAAGCTGGAAGCAATCCCACTAAAATCAGGGACTAGACAAGGCTGCCCACTTTCTCCCTACCTTTTCAACATAGTACTTGAAGTATTAGCCAGAGCAATTCGACAACAAAAGGAGATCAAGGGGATACAAATTGGAAAAGAGGAAGTCAAAATATCACTTTTTGCAGATGATATGATAGTATATATAACTGACCCTAAATATTCCACCAGAGAATGCCTAACCCTGATAAACAGCTTCGGTGAAGTAGCTGGATATAAAACAAACTCAAATAATTCAATGGCCTTTCTCTACACGAAGAATAAACAGGCTGAGATAGAAATTAGGGAAACAACACTTCTCAATAGTCACAGATAATATAAAATACCTTGGCGTGATTCTAACTAAGGAAGTGAAAGATCTATATGATAAAAACTTCAAATCTCTGAAGAAAGAAATTAAAGAAGATCTCAGAAGATGGAAAGATCTCCCATGCTCATGGATTGGCAGGATCAACATTGTAAAAATGGCTATCTTGCCAAAAGCAATCTACAGATTAAGTGCAATCCCCACCAAAATTCCAACGCAATTCTTCAACGAATTAGAAAGGGCAATATGAAAATTCATCTGGAATAACAAAAAACCTAGGATAGCAAAAACTCTTCTCAAGGATAAAAGAACCTCTGGTGGAATCACCATTCCTGACCTAAAGCTTTACTACAGAGCAATTGTGATAAAAACTGCATGGTACTGGTATAGAGACAGACAAGTAGACCAATGGAATAGAATTGAAGACCCAGAAATGAACCCACACACCTATGGTCACTTGATCTTTGACAAGGGAGCTAAAACCATCCAGTGGAAAAAAGACGTTTTCAACAAATGGTACTGAAACAACAGGTAGTTATCATGTAGAAGAATGTGAATTGATCCATTCCTATCTCCTTGTACTAAGGTTAAATCTAAGTGGATCAAGGAACTCCACATAAAACTAGAGACACTGAAACTTATAGAGGAGAAAGTCGGGGGAAGCCTCAAAGATATGGGCACAGGGGGGAAATTCCTGAATAGAACAGCAATGGCTTGTGCTGTAAGATTGAGAATTGATAAATGGGACCTCATAAAACTGCAAAGCTTCTGTAAGACAAAAGGCACCGTCAATAAGACAAAAAGGCCACCAACAGATTGGGAAAGGATCTTTACCTATCCTAAATCAGATAGGGGAATAATATCCAATATATATAAAGAACTCAAGAAGGTGGACTCCAGAAAATCAAATAACCCCATTAAAAAATGGGGCTCAGAGCTAAACAAATAATTCTCACGTGAGGAATACCAAATGGCTGAGAAGCACCTGAAAAAATGTTTAGCATTCTTAATCATCAGGGAAATGCAAATCAAAACAACCCATTCTCACACCAGTCAGAATGGCTAAGATCAAAAATTCACGTGACAGCAGAAGCTGGCGAGGATGTGGAAAAAGGGGAACACTCCTCCATTGTTGGTGGGATTGCAGGCTTGTACAACCACTCTGGAAATCAGTCTGGCGGTTCCTCAGAAAACTGGACATAGTACTACCGGAGGATCCCACAATACCTCTCCTGGGCATATATCCAGAAGATGTTCCAACTGGTAAGAAAGATACATGCTCCACTATGTTCATAGCAGCCTTATTTATAATAGCTAGAAGCTGGAAAGAACCCAGATGCCCCTCAACAGAGGAATGGATACAAAAAATGTGGTAAATTTGCATAATGGAGTACTACTTAGCTATTAAAAAGAATGAATTTATGAAATTCCTAGGCAAATGGTTGGACCTTGAGGGCATCATCCTGAGTGAGGTAACACAATCACAAAAGAACTCAAATGATATGTTCTCACTGATAAGTGGTTATTAGCCCAGAAACTTAGAATACCCAAGATATAAGATATAATTTTCAAAACACATGAAACTCAAGAAGAACAAAGACGAATGTGTGGGCAATTTGCCCCTTTTTATAATTGGGAACAAAACACCCATGGAAGGAGTTACAGAGACATAGTTTGGAGCTGAGACAAAGGATGGACCATCTAGAGTCTGCCATATCCAGGGATCCATCCCATAATCAGCCTCCAAATGCTGACACCATTGCATACACTAGCAGGATTTCGCTGAAAGGACCCTGATATAGCTGTCTCTTGTGAGACTATGCCGGGGCCTAGCAAACACAGAAGTGGATGCTCACAATCAGCTATTGGATGGATCACAGGGCCCCCAATGGAGGAGCTAGAGAAAGTACCCAAGGAGCTAAAGGGATCTGCAACCCTATAGGTGAAACAACAATATGAACTAACCAGTACCCCGGAGCTCTTGACTCTAGCTGCGTATGTATCAAAAGATGGCCTAGTTGGCCATCACTGGAAAGAGAGGCCCATTGGACATGCAAACTTTATATGCCCCAGTACAGGGAAATGCCAGGGCCAAATAGTGGGAGTGGGTGTGTAGGGGATTGGAGGGAGGGTATGGGGGACTTTTGGGATAGCATTGGAAATGTAAATGAGAAAAATACCTAATAAAAAATATTTAAAAAGAAAAAAAAACAGGTCCTCAGTATATAGCTCAGGTTGATCTTGGACTTGCAAACATCATGTTGGCAAGTCGAGTTTTGTGCATTTGTCAGACATGTTATACTACCCAAGGCTGTCAGAAACCAGGCTTTACCTCTCAAGTCTGTGCCAGAATAGCACAGAGATCAGCTGTGTGACTTGACAGAAAAACTTCCTAATAGTGTCACTGACAGTTCACAACAGAAGACAATGACACCATGCTCATACACAAAACTGAGAACAAGTATAATTCATCTTGAAACCACAATCCATATTTCTCCTGGTTTAGCACCAGACTGGGGCCTTCACAGATTGAGTGTGCACGTGAGAGAACATCACAGACCCTGGACAAAGCTGAAAAATTGCTGAGACCTTTGGATCACATGATCCAGAGGAACAGGTGCACTGGAAGATTGGTATTAGGAGACAGGAAAATTATTCAGGAGGAAAGCGACAATGTGAAAGCCCAGGTGGAACCAGCAGTAACTGCACAGCCCAGGGCTCCCTTGACTCCACACTGTAACCAATGCCATACAAGCAAGGGATTTAGCACAGCAAACAAATTTCATAAGATTCTGAAATTTATTTTTCCATCAAGTTTTACTCATTTTTAGGACATCAATCAGTCATACAATCTGCCAAGAAGTTGCACCAAAAAAAAAAAAAAGCAAATAATTAAATAAAGACAGAAGCATGGAATGCTATATTGGGGAAAGTGAAATTCCAATCAGGGATGGAGGTTTCCCAGCCCTGCCTGTGTGGGAATATGAGAGATGCCTGGGGAATACACACAGTCAGAGTCAATATGGGGCTTCTTCCTGCTGATGAACTGCTTACAGTGTGCTCAGAGGAGACAGACACATAGTCACAGTCAGATGTGGAAAGAGAAGGCACCATGGGAGAAGAAGTCAGAAACAGTGTTTAATGGCTCTGTACCACATCTGTCTTAACCTGGAGGTAAAAAGAATAAGGAAGAAACACAGATATGTATCATTAAATGGTGACATAGACAACAGCTCATCACTCACTCAATTGAGACCCAATCCCAGGAGTCCCCATCCCTCAGGATTCTCTCCTCTGTCCCTCTCAGGGGTGCACAAGAGGCCCTTTAGGGTGTTACTATTTAATGCTGTAACCAAAAACTGTGCATCAAAGGAATTTCACCTCCCTGTGGCAATATGTTTCCCATAGATGAGTCACAACTCATATTATTGGGTAGACTGAACATAGATGTTTCCTGTTTAAACTGGAAGCATGATTTCATATTAGAGGCCATGGAGGCAGCAGGATGAAGATGGCTTAGGGGGATCTCCTGGACTTTATCTCAGATAAGTGTTCAGAACTGTGGCTCCAGATCGAGATAATCAAGATGGAAACCTGTCTATGAAATGTGATATCTAGAACCCTGGAAGTTTATGCTAAATAGGGAATGTCCCTCTGACACCTTAGACCTGGGAATTAGTTCTCTTCCATGAAGGGAATGGTGGGCTCAGGAGGCTATGGGAAGGAAAATAATAATAATTATTATTAAGTATTATTATTATTATTCTCTTTATTATTTTCTTTATGCTTCACAGAGGAGGTACTCTCAGCACATCTGCCCTGTATGACCTGCAGTTATGTGAATGAAATCTGCTGTCATGTTTAAGGGCTTCCCACAGCTTAGGCTTGTTATTTCCATTGATACATGAATTAAGACCATGACCCTTTCTTACCTCTAGTCCTTCTCTTCCATATAAGAAAAGTCATCACTGCTCCCATAAGGAGTGCTCCAAGTACCAAAGCAATAACAATAGCCAAGAAGGGAATGGTGGGCTCAGGAGGCTCTGGGATGGAAATGAGTGAAAGGAGAGTGACAGTCTGAGTTCCAACTCTCTGTCATTCTGGACTCCCACTCCCTTTCAATGGTCTCTGTGATCACTCACCGTGCTTTGTCCATCTGATGGTGATGGGCTCAGATAGCCCCTCATGATTTACGTGGCATGTGTATATATGCTCTTTTCCAGTAGAGACCACCACAGCTGCCCACTTCTGGAAAGTTCCATCACCAGAAGGCCTGGTCTCTATCATCTCCATGTCCTGGGTCTGGTTGCTTCCATCCCTCTGCCAGGTTAGGGTAATTTCAGGTGGGTAGAAGTTGAAGGCCCAGCACCTCAAGGTGGTTTTCCTATCTGGTCTGATCTTATGGGTCATATGTATTTTAGGGGTGTCTGAGGGAAACAATTGGAAATTTAAGGCATTTGGCATTCTTCCTAGACATTCATCAATGCTCATGTATCTTTCTGTAAATGGACAGCAGAGTTAGTTTGAAGAAAAGGTGCCAACCCCACAGAGCAGTGTAAACTCAGGATACGGATGGGGTAATCTATTCCTGGGAAAGTTTCAGAATCACCATCAGCCAGCACAGAACAGGAGATGCTGTATCTCCTACTAGTGTTATTGACTCCAGGTTCTGTCGGGATGGAGATGAAAGACTAAGAAAGACTGTGGTCCGTCCTCAGAGGGAAAGACACTGTGCATGGACCATGAATGGGTTTGAGTGCTGCCCTGGTAAACAAGTGGAAGGAACAGCTGATTAATTCACAGACTGAACTGAGCTGGGAGAAGCCTTAACCCTCTGGAGAGTTTCTCTGTCTAGTTGAATGCAGAAAACCAGAAGCCTCTTCTCCCTTTGATGCAAGACTGAGTTAGTGTTCCAGCTGCTTTCTGCTGAGGAGGAATCATCAGGGGAAAGGAGCTACAATCTCAGAGCAGATGGGGCAGTTGCTGTCCTTACCTGTTCTCAGCAAACTCTTCTTCCCAAAGGCCAGGAATCGATGGAGTAAGTTCACACATGTAATCTGCAGGAAAGACTTCACCTGGTTTGCATATTTTATTTTCTCCCACATTTCCTTAAGCATCTCACCTGCCTTGCCAACTCCTCTCCATGTCTTCAGATCCTCATTCAGTGTGATGTAATCATGGAGATTGAATGCTAATTTAAAGAAGCCATGACTGAAGTAGCGTCTGTGCATGACTTGGCAGCCATAAGTCTTCTGGATTGTGTGATATCCTGAAAAAGGCCTCGGTCTCAGCCAATTGTACAAGGAAGGTACTTGGAGTGAAACTTAAGTGCATTATCACAGCCCATATGACTTTTCTTAGTGGATTTGAACTTGGATTTGAACGACAGGGAAACCCAGGTCATTGACTGAGCTGTCTGCAGCCTAGTAACCATGGGTCACATTTTTGGGTATAAAGCATGGATGCAGCACATAGGGGCAAACCCATGGGCAGTCTGATGCTTGGAATCTCTGCATGGATTTTACTCACCAATGATGCTATAATTGTAGATGTGTAGCACACTCCTCATTATTTCTTTCAAGATATAGTGTTCTCTCACGACATTACCTGTCGTCTTTTCCCAAAACTCTTCAGTCTCATACATCCATGGTGCCCGGCTCTCCACCCCCAGATTCTCTGATATACTGTTGAATCCCATGATCTGTGTATCATCCACATAGCCGAGAAAGATTAACTGTGGCTCCAGAGGCCCAGGCCATGACAGGAGGGTATATACATATCTCAGAGTGTGTGAACCTAGGGGCAGTGGGTTTTTAAATCTCCACACTCCACCTAGGAGGCAATGCCAGTCCACAGGCCTATTCCCAAGGAAGGTAGGGAGCAAGGGGCAGGATGCAAAATAGAGAAGGGAACAGAAATTCTTGCTGGGTTAGGGAAGAGATATGCTTTCCAGTTACTGCACTCCCAGGGATAAAGTCCCTTTAATTCCCCATGTTTGGTCCTTTTCCTTCAAATTCCCACACTCACCATTTGGATGCTTCGTGATGGCTAAGGTGATCATGAGCAGCAGGAGGAGAGTCTGGGATTCAAAGTTCTTCATCTTCTTGTTGAGTGCAGACTGAGCTTCTGTTAGTAAGTATTCGTTTTATAATCTTGATAAGGAGGAGGCTGATTGGCTTCTCTAAGAAATCCCAATGGTAGTGGTAAACTGTGTTTGCTTTGAGGCATGGAAAGATGAACTCTTGTAAGAGCAGTCCCTAGGGCTCTGATTCACCAACTCAGATCTAGCTCTGGGGCGTGGAATCATAAGCTCAGTGTGTGGTAAGACAAGTTGTTTACCTTGATGCTTGAACTCCTGGCCATGATCACAATGCTGTTCTGAGTCAATGTGATAGACCATTGACTCAGTAAGACTCAGCAATTTCAATGTTAGGATGTCTACAATGGCTGACAAAGAGAATGCTCCTCAGAGTGAATCATGATTGTGTGGATTATATCAACCAATCTTCATCACACTTAAACCTCTAATTTTGTGACATTTGCTTCATCAAACATTAAGAAAGTACATAAGAAGAGAATGTTTGCAAAAAGTAACAATTATTTTCCAAAATACAATAATGAGTTGAATACAACTTCTGCCTATTTTTATTCTCACATTTCCCATTAGATATTCTTGGAATTTTTAAAAATATGTTTATTCAATTTACATCCTGATGTTGTCACCCAGATACCCTCACATAGTTCCTACTGTATCCCCCACCACTTCTCTTTCGACATGGTGGAGGCCCCTCCAAAGTTTACCTCTTCCCTGGCACATCAAGGCTCCGCAGTGCTTGGTACATCTTCTTCCTCTGAGGCCACAAAAGGCATTCCAATTTGGGTAATGTATTCCACACACAGATAACACTTTAGGGACAGCCCTTGCTCAACTTGTTGTGGGCACCACATGAAGATGGAGTTCCATATCTGCAATATATGTACATGTTCAGCATGTTTGGGGTGTGATTGGGAGGAGGAGGAGATAGATCAGAGATGAAGGAATGCCTAGGTCCAAAACAATTTGCTCATTTGTTAGTGATTCAGTCTCTTAGATCCCCTGATGTCCAGGTTAGTTGACACTGTTGGTCATCTTGTGGAGTTCCTGTCCCCTTCAGATACCTCAATTCCTAACTCAACACTTCCATAAGATTCCCCAAACTCCATCCAATGTTTGGCTGTGGGTCTGTGTCTCCATCTCCTTCAGTCAGCTTCTAGATGGAGCCCCTCAGAGGACAGTTATGCTAGGATTCTGCCTTTAACCATAAAAGAGCATCAAAACAGTGTCATTGATTGGAACTTGTTCATGAGATCTGTCTCAAGTTAGGCCAGTTATTGGATGGACATTCCTTCATCTATGATCTATCCCTGGTCTCCAAATTTCCTATACACGGGATAAATTGTAGGTCAAAAATATTGTGGGAGGTTTAGTGTCCCTATTGCTACAATGGTGTACCTTCCTGGTTGCAATGAGTACATGGTCTCTAAATGTTTAATATCCCATCTGCTTGGAGTCTCAGATAATCAATGGATGTTCATTGATTCCAAGGATCATTTCACATCACAAGCATCTGAGATATCCTCAAGGCACCCTCCCAATCACATGCCCAAACATGCCGCACATTTTCATTCATTCTCCTGGCCCTCTGGCTTTCTCTCCTGTTTCTCCCCAAAGCTGATGTAGAAACCTACCCTTCCCCTCCCTGTCTGCTCCACCACTCCATTCCCTCCCTCCATTTGCCCGATAAGATTATTTTATTCCCCTTTCTAGATGACATTCAAGCATCCTTGGTTGAGCTTTCTGTCCTAGGTTCTATAATTCTCCATAATGTATGTTGTATTTTCTATACTTTATGACTAATATACACTCCTCTTTTGGGGTCAGGGTTCCCTCATCAGGATGTGTTCTGAAGTTCCATCCATGTGCCTGCAAAATTCATGATCTCTTTCTTTTAATGGCTGAAGAGCATTACATTGCTTGGATGTACCACGTATTATTTATCCATTCTTGAGATGAGTGATATCTATGTTTTTCCTAGATTCTGGCTATTATGAATAAATTTGCTGTGAACATAGTTGAGTAAGTGTCCCTTTAGTATACTAGGGTATTTGGGGGTATAGGTCCAGTACTGGTATAACAGGGTCTTCAGGTAGAATTATTCATGTTTTTTTCTGAAAACCACTACATTGTTTTCCAAAGTAGTTGTAGAAGTTTTGATACCCAGCAGTAATGGAGGAGTGTTCCCCTTGCTCCACCTCCTTAGCAGTCTCTGCTGTCATTTCACTGTTTGATCTTAAACATTCTAAAGTGTGCAAGATGGAATAACAAGGCCATTTTGATATGCATATCCCTGATGATAAAGCACAATTAACATTTCTTTAAGTTCTTCTCAGCCATTCTAGATTCCTTTGATGAGAATTCTGTTTAGCTATGTGCCCCATTTTTAATTTGGTTATCTGATTTGTTGGTTTCTAACTTCTTGAGTTTGTTGGAATTTTGGATATTAATATGCTGTCAGATGTATGGATGGTGAAGGTGCTTTCCCAATCTGTAGCCTGTGGTTTTTCCTATTGACAGTGTCCTTTACTTTGCAGAACATTTTCTGTTTCAGGGAGTCCCATTAATCACTTGTTCATTTTGCAGCCTGAGCCATTAGTATTTTGTTCCAGAACTTCTCTCCAGTATTATTGTGTTCAAGGCTCTTCCCCAATTTCTTGTCTACTAGATTTGGTTTATCTGATTTTATTTTGAGATCTTTGATCCACTTGGACTTGAGTTTTATGCAGAGTAATAGGTATGCTTCCCTTTGCAATCTTCTACAGGCAGACATCCATTAGACCAGCAACATTTGTTGAAGATACTTTTTTGCCACTTTATAATTTTGGAGTTTTTGTTAAAAATCAGGTGTCCATACATGTGTGGGTTTATTTCGGGGTCTTCAATTCCATTCCATTGATCAACCTGTTCGTTCCCATATGAACCAGGCAGTTTTCATTACTATTGCTTTGTAGTACAGCTTTAGTTCAAGGATGGTGATAATTTTAGTTCTTTTATTTTACTGGAGTCCTACAGCTTAAAATCTTCTCGATGCAATTTTTAATAATAAATGCTAAACCTCCCTTCTAGACCACTACACACCAAAGGCAGTGGGAAAGAAAGGTTGGTATCATTATACAGGGAGAGTGAACCTATTAGAATTTGTTCTTTGGAGCAAATCTCATCTGCATTGTCAGGGAATCAGCCGTTCTGTTCACAAAATAAGCAGCAGCAGTTTGATCCACTGGCAAGCAACTTCACAAATATACCAGCAGTCTAGTTCAGTAGTGTCAGGATAGCAAACATGAATCAAAAGGGATGTTACCACAAAGCAAAAAGAGCTAGGCCTAAGCAAATCCAGCAGGCATCATCAGGAAGGACCAGGACCTAAAGGGATACCAGGGGAAGTTCTTGGCCTTTTCTCTCTCAAGGAAGCAGAGATCAGGGAAGACAGGAGACCAAGAAGCATTGCAAAACAAGCTATTCAAGCAAGCTCGACCCTACATAACTGCCCTTGAGTCCTATTTATACTTGATCCACCAATCATATATATCCTCCATGGGTCTTCCCCTAGCATGTGTCATGTCTCAGCAAACATACTGCCCCAGTGAGTGAGTCTGTCATAGAAAAATTCCACATGAGTCTCTATCAGCTGAAATTACTCTCTCAGTGGAAGCAGTTACAAGTATTCAGAGTACATCTAGTTTTTTGGTGCCATTTCTCTCGATGGACTCACAACAAACCGATATCATCTACATAATGTGAGGCCAAAATTAAATGCTTGTCATAATCACAGAATCCTTCATCATGAGTTCTTTCACATATTTGTTTAGCAGAACTTCCTTACACTATAATCTCCTTTAGCAAAGCACTCCTTAACATGTCTACCAGGCAAAATACCATCCAACACAACTGCCTTTCAAAAGAGAGCAGAAGTTCCAATTCAGAGTCCTAGTATCTACATGACTGCTTACACCTGTCTGTGAATTGAGGCCCTGGAAACCCCATTCTAGATTCTAAATGAGTGGAATGGGAATATATTAATTAAGCATATTACAAATGAGTGCAGTACGGGCAAAGAGATAAGAACCAGAAGCTGTTAATGTCAGTGGATGCGGGGCCTCTATTTTGACATAATACTTGGTTTAATGACTTTCTTTTTATACAATTTCCTAGGATACCATAGTCCCTGAGGAGAGGAGTTCAGAGTTGCTGATGTGCCTGAATGTTGGGAGGTTAGCAGAAGATGCATTCCTTCTCAATGTCAAATAAACTACTCTAAATTTTTGCCATTAGTTATTTTAAATACAAGTGGAGTCCATACTAGAGGTTAATACTGCTCAAAAAGGTGTTTCTTACTCTTTTAATTAGAAAAAAATGTACACTGTCTGTATAGTTCCACAATTCATATATTGGAAGAGAACAGGGCCCATACATGCATACATACAGCCCAGCAAAAGACAAAGAAATACAGTTAGCTAAAGACCATCATAAAAGATGTCAGATCCTATCTCAATACCATAAAAATCACATAGCAATTGTGCCACAGACTATCCTCTTTTTGGATCTCCTATCTGCATGGAATGGGTCTCTGGTTGCAAGTGGACAAGGAACTGGCGAATGACAAACAGAAGCGACACACGAGATTGTGTAGAATCTGAATGTAATTTGTCAAATCAAGCATCAAACTTTTTATACAGAAGAAAATAGGGAAGTTGGGTGACACACCGGCAAGGTTCAAAGAGGTTACTGGATTCTTACACAAAACAGAGGAATGCAAACACGGAAGGACTGGCAGGAACCAATTGGCATAAAATTCAATGTTTAACAACTGGGATCAAAAACAGCTCCACCTAAGGTCCAGGGTCTTAGAAGCCAGGGTCAAGGGCTTCGTGCCCTTGCCATAGTTCCTATTCTAGTCTATTGTATAGTCCACCTTCCCCTTAGGCCATTGGAAATACTTGTGTATGGGTGTAACTCAGCTATCTATAGTTCTAAGTATCTACTCTGGTTCCTTCTTAGATCACAAACTTCCTTCTTCCTAGATAATGGAAAATTCCTGTGTAGCTCAGTGACTTAGCTATTCATGCCCAAGGTCAGATCAAGGACTGCCTAGAATCTAACTTAGCTATATGTCAAAAAATCAATCCTTAGGAGCACTTGTAATACAGCAATATTAAGGGAAAGCACACAGATCTGTTTACCAACTAAAGCAAGGACATTGGAGCATTCTTTATACAGGATGCCACGATTCCAGGAGACTACGTTTCTGTGAACTTTTCGCCTCGGGACAGGGCCCAGGTTTTCGGGACCTGTCGCGCTTGTCACTACTGGAGTGGATGTAGCACAATTGAACACTTCTGACCTGACTCTGTAACTTGCTAAATTCCTGCCATCTCTTATAGTCATTGATAATTAAACAGACTTTAAACTTTACAGAAGGCTTGTGAGTCACAGCACTCACCTGTAATGCACGCACCTGAAAGGTAGGATTAGGGAAATCAGAAGTTTGAAAATCAGAGAAAATCGGAGTACACACACTCACAGTCTCCAGAGAATATACTAGGGGAAATTAGGTAACAGCTATCAGAAAAGGTAAGTGATATCCAGGCATTTCCAGTTTATAAGTAAATAAAATTTAAAAAGAACCAGAAGGGGGAAGCAGGACCCCCCCCCCAATATCTTTGTTTCAACCTAAAACACATGTCAGAATATGAATCATGAACCTGGAGAGACAGAGGGAGTCTCTGAAATGGTTTTGGCTTCTCTTCCAAATATGGTGACACTTAATAAAGTCATTTTTCCTTCTGTTTTCTGTACTTTTCTATTTAACTGTCTTTTGTTTTGGCAGATACTAGCTTATTACAGCTGTCAGAAAACAAGCTTTGACCCTAAACGTTCTGATGTCAATAACATCATGAAGATGGGTGTGGTCACAGTCCGTGGTTTTGTATGGAAATTAAAGACACAGCCTCTTCCTGTCAGAAATTAGAGACAACCTGATGAGAAAGGCAGCATGCTCATACTCAATAATGAAGACTTGCCTCATTCCATAGAAGTACAGAAAACAAAACAGACTATGCAGGGGTGCCTACTTCCTGAGGGTAGAGTACAACATTACACAGAGGGATAGTCCACAATAATGTATGAGGGAAAAGACTCTGCAAGTTCAGTAATGGCTGTCTGAAGCGAAGAGTGGTCTATGGAGAACTCAAAAATATTAGCAAACTAAAGTAGAAAATTTTACAAAACAAAACAAAACAAAAAAATTCCCCATTTCATAAATAGGGATTAGGGGGTCTATAAAGTACTCGCCCTGTGAGATGAAGTTACCAGAGGCCTGTTTAAGATCTAGAATGCCGGCATAAGCCCCTTCCGGTCCGAGCAGCACCGGGGTAGCTAGGGCGCACAGTCGTCTGACTACTGCCAGCTACCCACAACACCCGCCAAGCGATCTAAAGACTTCTGGTGAGTGGAACACAGCATCTGCTCCAATCCAATCATGCGGGACTTGAGACTGCATTAGTCAGGGAAGCAGAAAAACCGGTCGGAGTAGGGGCACAAGCCCCTTTCAGTCTGAGCAGCACCAGGGTAGCTAGGGCGCACAGTCAGCTGACTACCCCCCCCCCCCCCCCCCAGATAACCACAACACCAGCCACGCGATCTTAAAAATTCTGAAGATTGGGATCTGCCCGGCGCGGGAGCACTTTGCCTGAGCATTGGCAGCAGACATCTTAGTTCCGGGACCCTGCCGAGTGTACCCTGCACAGACATCTTGGTTCCAGGACCCCGCCGAGTGTATCCTGCACAGCTCCAGAGAATACCAGATGGCGAAAGGCAAACATAAGAATCCTACTAACAGAAATCAAGACCACTCACCATCATCAGAACTCAGCACTCCCACGCCACCTAGTCCTGGGCACCCCAAAACAACCGAAAAGCTAGACCCGGATTTAAAAGCATATCTCATGATGATGGTAGAGGACATCAAGAAGAACTTTAATAACTCACTTAAAGAAATACAGGAGAACACTGCTAAAGAGTTACAAGTCCTTAAAGAAAAGCAGGAAAACACAACCAAACAGGTAGAAGTCCTTAAAGAAAAACAGGAAAATACATCCAAACAGGTGATGGAAATGAACAAAACCATACTAGAACTAAAAAGGGAAGTAGACACAATAAAGAAAACCCAAAGCGAGGCAACGCTGAAGATAGAAACCCTAGAGAAAAAATCTGGAACCATAGACGTGAGCATCAGCAACAGAATATGAGAGATGGAAGAGAGAATCTCAGGTGCAGACGACTCCATAGAGAACATCGGCACAACAATCAAAGATAATACAAAATGCAAAAAGATCCTAACTCAAAACATCCAGGAAATCCAGGACACATGAGAAGACCAAACCTACGGTTAATAGGAGTTGATGAGAATGATGATTTTCAACTTAAAGGGCCAGCAAATATATTCAACAAAATTATAGAAGAAAACTTCCCTAACCTAAAGAATGGCATGCCCATGAACATACAAGAAGCCTACAGAACTCCAAATAGACTGGACCAGAAAAGAAATCCCTCCCGACACATAATAATCAGAACAACAAATGCACTAAATAAAGATAGAATATTAAAAGCAGTAAGGGAGAAAGGTCAAGTAACATTAGAAGGCAGACCTATCAGAATTACACCAGACTTTTCACCAGAGAATATGAAAGCCAGAAGAGCCTGGACAGATGTTATACAGACACTAAGAGAACACAAATGCCAGCCCAGGCTACTATACCCGGCCAAACTCTCAATTACCATAGATGGAGAAAACAAAGTACTCCACGACAAATCGAAATTCAGACATTATCTTTCCACGAATCCAACCCTTCAAAGGATAATAACAGAAAAGAAGCAATACAAGGACAGAAATCACGCCCTAGAACAAGCAAGAAAGTAATCCCTCAACAAACCAAAAAGAAGACAGCCACAAGAACAGAATGCCAACTCTAACAACAAAAATAAAAGGAAGCAACAATTACTTTTCCTTAATATCTTTTAATATCAACAGACTCAATTTCCCAATAAAAAGACATAGACTAACAGACTGGCTACACAAACAGGACCCAACATTCTGCTGCTTACAGGAAACCCATCTCAGGGAAAAAGACAGACACTACCTCAGAGTGAAAGGCTGGAAAACAATTTTCCAAGCAAATGGTCTGAAGAAACAAGCTGGAGTAGCCATTCTAATATCGGATAAAATCGACTTCCAACCCAAAGTTATCAAAAAAGACAAGGAGGGACACTTCATACTCATCAAAGGTAAAATCCTCCAAGAGGAACTCTCAATTCTGAATATCTATGCTCCAAATGCAAGGGCAGCCACATTCATTAAAGAAACTTTAGTAAAGCTCAAAGCACACATTGCACCTCACACAATGATAGTGGGAGACTTCAACACACCACTTTCATCAATGGACAAATTGTAGAAACAGAAACTAAACAGGGACACAGTGAAACTAACAGAAGTTATAAAACAAATGGATCTGACAGATATCTACAGAACATTTTATCCTAAAACAAAAGGATATACCTTCTTCTCAGCACCTCACAGGACCTTCTCCAAAATTGACCATATAATTGGTCAAAAAACAGGCCTCAACAGATACAAAAATATTGAAATTGTCCCATGTATCCTATCAGACCACCATGGCCTAAGGCTGATCTTCAATAACACCATAAATAATGGAAAGCCAACATTCACGTGGAAACTGAACAACACTCTTCTCAATGATACCTTGGTCAAGGAAGGAATACAGAAAGAGATTAAAGACTTTTTAGAGTTTAATGAAAATGAAGCCACAACGTACCCAAACATATGGGACACAATGAAAGCATTTCTAAGAGGGAAACTCATAGCTCTGAGTGCCTCCAAGAAGAAACGGGAGACAGCACATACTAGCAGCTTGACAACACATCTAAAAGCTCTAGAAAAAAAGGAAGCAAATTCACCCAAGAGGAGTAGATGGCAGGAAATAATCAAACTCAGGGGTGAAATCAACCAAGTGGAAACAAGAAGAACTATTCAAAGAATTAACCAAATGAGGAGTTGGTTCTTTGAGAAAATCAACAAGATAGATAAACCTTTAGCTAGACTCACTAGAGGGCACAGGGACAAAATCCTAATTAACAAAATCAGAAATGAAAAGGGAGACATAACAACAGATCCTGAAGAAATCCAAAACACCATCAGATCCTTCTACAAAAGGCTATACTCAACAAAACTGGAAAACCTGGATGAAATGGACAAATTTCTAGAGAGATACCAGGTTCCAAAGTTAATTCAGGATCAAGTTAACGATCTAAACAGTCCCATATCCCCTAAGGAAATAAAAGGAGTAATTAATAGTCTCCCAGCCAAAAAAAGCCCAGGACCAGATGGGTTTAGTGCAGAGTTCTACCAGACCTTCAAAGAAGATCTAATCCCAGTTCTGCACAAATTATTCCACAAAATAGAAGTAGAGGGAACTCTACCCAACTCATTCTCTGAAGCCACAATTACTCTGATACCTAAACCACAGAAAGATCCAACAAAGATAGAGAACTTCAGACCAATTTCCCTTATGAATATCGATGCAAAAATCCTCAATAAAATTCTTGCTAACGGAATCCAAGAACACATTAAAGCAATCATCCATCCTGACCAAGTAGGTTTTATTCCAGGGATGCAGGGATGGTTTAATATACGAAAATCCATCAATGTAATCCATTATATAAACAAACTCAAAGACAAATACCACATGATCATCTCGTTAGATGCGGAAAAAGCATTCGACATGATCCAACACCCATTCATGATAAAAGTCTTGGAAAGATCAGGAATTCAAGGCCCATACCTAAACATGATAAAAGCAATCTACAGCAAACCAGTAGCCAACATCAAAGTAAATGATGAGAAGCTGGAAGCAATCCCACTAAAATCAGGGACTAGACAAGGCTGCCCACTTTCTCCCCACCTCTTCAACATAGTACTTGAAGTCCTAGCCAGAGCAATTAGACAACAAAAGGAGATCAAGGGGATACAAATTGGAAAAGAGGAAGTCAAAATATCACTTTTTGCAGATGATATGATAGTATATATAAGTGACCCTAAAAATTCCACCAGAGAACTCCTAACCCTGATAAACAGCTTCGGTGAAGTAGCTGGATATAAAAGTAACTCAAACAAGTCAATGGCCTTTCTCTACACGAAGAATAAAATGGCTGAGAAATAAATTAGGGAAACAACACCCTTCTCAATAGTCACAAATAATATAAAATATCTTGGCGTGACTCTAAGGAAGTGAAAGATCTGTATGATAAGAACTTCAAGTCTCTGAAGAAAGAAATTGAAGAAGATCTCAGAAGAGGGAAAGATCTCCCATGCTCATGGATTGGCAGGATCAACATTGTAAAATTGGCTATCTCGCCAAAAGCAATCTACAGATTCAATGTAATCCCCATCAAAATTCCAACTCAATTCTTCAACGAATTAGAAAGGGTAATCTGAAAATTCATCTGGAATAACAAAAAACCTAGGATAGCAAAAGCTCTCCTCAAGGATAAAAGAACCTCTGGTGGAATCACCATGCCTGACCTAAAGCTTTACTACAGAGCAATTGTTATAAAAACTGCATGGTACTGGTATAGTGACAGACAAGTAGACCAATGGAATAGAATTGAAGACCCAGAAATGAACCCACAAACCTATGGTCACTTGATCTTCGACAAGGGAGCTAAAACCATCCAGTGGAAGAAAGACAGCCTTTTCAACAATTGGTGCTGGCACAACTGGATGTTATCATGTAGAAGAATGCAAATCGACCCATTCCTCTCTCCTTGTACTAAGGTCAAATCTAAGTAGATCAAGGAACTTCACATAAAACCAGAGACACTGAAACTTATAGAGGGGAAAGTGGGGAAAAGTCTCGAAGATATTGGCACAGGGAAAAAATTCCTGAATAGAACAGCAATGGCTTGTGCTGTAACATCGAGGATTGACAAATGGGACCTCATGAAACCGCAAAGCTTCTGCAAGGCAAAAGACATAGTCAATAAGACAAAAAGACCACCAACAGATTGGGAAAGGATCTTTACCTATCTTAAATCAGATAGGGGACTAATATTCAATATATATAAAGAACTCAAGAGGGTGGACTCCAGAAAATCAAATAACTCCCTTAAAAAATGCGGCTCAGACCTCCTTAGAAGTGGGAACAAAACACCCATGGAAGGAGTTACAGAAACAAAGTTTGGAGCTGAGATGAAAGGATGGACCATGTAGAGACTGCCATATCCAGGGATCCACCCCATAATCAGCATCCAAACGCTGACACCATTGCATATACTAGCAAGATTTTATCGAAAGGACCCAGATGTAGCTGTCTCTTGTGAGACTATGCCGGGGCCTAGCAAACACAGAAGTGGATGCTCACAGTCAGCTAATGGATGGATCACAGGGCTCCCAATGGAGGAGCTAGAGAAAGTACCCAAGGAGCTAAAGGGATCTTCAACCCTATAGGTGGAACAACATTATGAACTAACCAGTACCCCTGAGCTCTTGACTCTAGCTGCATATGTATCAAAAGATGGCCTAGTCGGCCATCACTGGAAAGAGAGGCCCATTGGACACGCAGACTTTGTGTGCCCCGGTACAGGGGAACGCCAGGGCCAAAGGGGGGGAGTGGGTGGGTAGGGGAGTGGGGGTGGGTGGGTAAGGGGGACTTTTGGTATAGCATTGGAAATGTAAATGAGCTAAATACCTAATAAAAAATGGAAAAAAAAAAAATGCGGCTCAGAGCTGAAGAAAGAATTCTCACCCAAGGAATACCGAAAGGCTGAGAAACACCTGAAAAAATGTTCAACATCCTTAATCATCAGAGAAATGCAAATCAAAACAACCCTGAGATTCCATCTCACACCAGTCAGAATGGCTAAGATAAAAAATTCAGGTGACAGCAGATGCTGGCAAGGATGTGGAGAAAGAGGAACACTCCTCCATTGTTGGTGGGATTGCAAGCTTGTACAACCACTCTGGAAATCAGTCTGGTGGTTCCTCAGAAAATTGGACATAGTACTAGTGGAGGATCCGGCAATACCTCTCCTGGGCATATATCCAGAAGATGTCCCAACCAGTAAGAAGGACACATGCTCCACTATGTTCATAGCAGCCTTATTTATAATAGCCAGAAGCTGGGAAGAACCCAGATGTCCCTCAACAGAGGAATGGATACAAAAAATGTGGTGCATTTACACAATGGAGAACTGCTCAGCTATTAAAAAGAATGAATTACGAAATACCTAGCCAAATTGTTGGACCTGGAGGGCATCATCCTGAGTGAGGTAACCCAATCACAAAAGAACTCAAATGAAATGTACTCACTGATAAGTGGATATTAACCCAGAAACTTAGTATAGCGAGATATAAGGTACAATATGCAAAACATATGAAACTGCAGAAGAAGGAAGACCAAAGTGTGGACACTTTGCTCATTCTTAGAATTGGAAACAATCACCCATGGAAGGAGTTACAGAGACAAAGTTTGGAGCTGAGACAAAAGGATGGTCCATCTAGAGACTGCCATATCCAGGGATACATCCCATAATTAGCCTCCAAGCGATGACATCATTGCATACACTAGCAAGCGTTTGTTGCAAGGACTGTGATATAGCTCTCTCTTGTGAGACTAGGCCGGGGCCTAACAAACACAGAAGTGGATGCTCACAGTCAACTATTGGATGGATCACAGGGCCCCCAATTGAGGAGCTAGAGAAAGTATCCAAGGAGCTAAAGAGATCTGCAACCCTATCGGTGGAACAACATTATGAACTAACCAGTACCCCAGAGCTCTTGACTCTAGCTGCATATATATCAAAAGATGACCTAGTCAGCCATCACTGGAAAGAGAGGCCATTGGTCAGGCAAACTTTATATGCCCCAGTACAGGGGAACACCAGGGCCAAAAAATGGGAATGTGTGGGTAGGGGAGTGGGGGCAGGGGAGGAGGTGGGGGACTTTTGGGATAGCATTGGAAATGTAATTGAAGAAAATTCGTAATAAAAAAAAATAATAATAATAATAAAAAGAAGGAGACAACCAACCTGAAAAAAAAAAGAAAGAAAATGTCATGCTAAAAACTACTACTGAATAGCATTAGTAAAAGCTTTTAAGAATTAAAAAAAAAAAAAAAAAGATCTAGAATGCCAAAATTTTGGAAATGTTTTTTACAGGAAGAATTGGAGTGGAGTTAGGGATTGGTGGCTGGGCAAATGAACCAGTGATAATGAGAACTGACTGCTCTTCTAGGACACCTGGGTTCAGTTGCTGGCACCTGCATATAGAGAGACAACCATCTGACTCTAGTCACAGGGAATCTGAAGTCTTTTCCTGATCTCCACAGACACCAGGCTGTTGAGGTTTTGTCAGTTACTGTCTATTATAATGGTAATTTCTGGCTCATAAGACATGGAGCCTTCATGTAGGACCTAGAGTCCTGTCACACAGTTAATTCTTATTAAATAACAATGACAACAGCCAATAACTAGGCAGAAGAGACCAATGGGGGTTGAGGATTTAATGGCTTTTCAGAGAGGACATTGAGGAGAAAGGAGAGGAGTGAAGTCAGTGTGGTAGAAGAACAACATGTAGGAGGGAAAATGAGAGCTGCCATGAGCTAAGAACCAGGAGACCATGGCCCAGAGGGCAACCCAGTTGGGTTAAGAGCAGCCCACATGGAACATAGTAAATAGTAAATGATAACTTGGGGTTATGAATAGGAAAGAAGATTCTAATAGCATGGAGGATAGGTAGCTGCCCAGCTATTGTGTTGCATAAGGTATATTTAAAAATATAAAAGGTGCATGTGTCTTTTATCCAGAAACATAAATGGTCAAAAGCAAGAAGAAGCCCTGGGCCAGAATTTTCAAGACTTAATGCTACACAAAGTAAAATCAGGGTGTATGGATATATGTGCAGGACAAACAACCATACACATAATAAAAGTGAAAAAATTAGTTTAAAAGGGAGAAGTGGTGGAAAAAAAAGAGATACTAATGCTGAGCACAGCATAGCAGGAGAGATAATAGAAAATGATTTCTCTCAGACTCAACCACATTAGTGGCCAAAGCTATTTTTCAAAACCTCCGGCTGAGCTGTCTACCTAGTGACATTCATCATACTCTGATCAGCCTGTAGTAGAAAAGCAAGTCCAAATATCAATGGTTTCCCACAATCTGTGGGTCTTACATATAGCCTACAACAGAATATGAACCAGGGCTACAGGAGGCCAGCCTCATAGGAAAGGGAATGGAAATAGCACAACTGGTAATAGCCTGAAGCCAAACACAGTGGGATTCTTCTCACTTCCTGGGATCTGAAAGTGTTCACAAGGCTGGTGGTAAGCAGGGCACAGAGCTCTAGACATTAATGGTGCAGGAAAGCCAGGAAGGAGCAGATAGAATACAGAGTCTGGAGGGTCTGGAAATCTAGGTCTAGACTAGGTTTCCTTTCATGTGGTGGTGCTATACAGAGTTCGTGCAGCTTCATAAGGAGGTTCATTTTCTGAAGACCTATATTCAATTGGGAGTATATGAGTGAAGGCCAGGAATGCTGCCAGCAGCAAGAGGTTGGCCAGGAGAGACAAGTTCTTCCTAAAGGATGGTATAGATTTAGTACAGAATGGTTCTTATTCACTACACAAATGTGAGCTTCTGTATGAGGCTGACAGGCTTCTCTGGGAATTCCTGTGGGATGCCTAGGCTCATGGAAGGATTAAGTACTAGGAGAGAAATCTTCAGAGCCCTGCTTGCTCACTGCAAAGGCAGATCTGGTCCCTGGTATCCTGGCAGCAGAGTCTAGGAACAAGTTTCTTACCCTAATGCCTATACGTGTCCTGCTGGCATTATTCTGAATTCTAGACCAAATACCAATCTAGATAACAGAATCAATTAAGGAAAGGACGAGAAAGGAAAGAAAGGACCAACATCATTAACTGAGGTGTCAACTCTGGTTCCTCATCAGGGGCTTCACTTCTGCACCTTATCATCATTGACTTTAAGTGGCATGTTGAAGACACCTGTGTGAACCTGTGTGCCAGAGGCTTTCCAGGGAGCTCTCTGGACAGGCCTGGTGGGAGATTCTGGTGAAGGGATGAGAGTGCAGCCAGGAAGGGGAAGTCATTTCTGCTGTTTCAGCTGCTGCAGTTGGCTCCACCTGTCTCTCTGCCATTCCTTTCTGGTAATTCAGTTATTCTGAGCTTCCCTACACTGGGTTGGGTCAGGCTGGGCCAAGGAGAGGCCGAGTAGCCAGTGAGGAGTGGGGCAGAGCTTCAGGCGGTGTTTCAGGAGAGCAGACCTCTTCCCAAGTGTTACAGCTCTTAGAACAGAAGCTCTTAGATGATTGAGTAGTTCTTGCACACCTTTACTCCTGGATAGGATTTTTATATACAGTTTTGAGGTGGGTCAGGGATTGACAACAGGTACTTCTCATTGGCTTGGTCTGAGAGCTTAGGGAAAACCTTATTTGCATATGGGGGAGATTGGTGCTGCTCCTATTTGACTAATGGCCACACACCTATCTTTAGGGGGTAGGCTGTGGGAGGCTTTAGCTGTGACAGAAGCCAGGGGTCCAGGAGGCATGGCCAAACTCATACAGTCTAATGAAGACTGAAGTTACCACTCACTAGGTCTCTGGCATTCAAGGTTTATGCTCTACTGGGAACCAGGCTGTATGTGCACAGTTCACCGTCCCACACATGTGCACCAAGCCTTGGCTTCCTGCCATCAGAAATCACAGAAACTTTAAGGATCAAGAGATAAAGTAATTGATATCGAGACATTCCCCCACCTGGGGATCCTTCCCATATGAAACCACCAATGCAGACACTATTGTGGAAGCCAACAAGTGCTTGCTGACAGGAGCCTGATATAGCTGTCTCCTGAGAGACTCTGCCAGTGCCTGACATGTACAGAAGTGGATGCTCACAGCCATCCATTGGATGGAGCACAGGGTCCCAAATGAAGAAGCAAGAGAAACTACCCAAGGGGCTGAAGGCAAATATGGTCCCTGGTTTTCTGGCAGCAGTGCCTAGGGACAGCTTGCTTGCCCTGATGCCAATACCTGTCTTGTTGACATTCATCTGAATCCTAGACCAGATACTGCTCTGGCTGACAGAATCAATGAAGTAAAGAAAGGTAAAGGAAAAGAAAGACAAGACCAATATCTCTCACTGAAGTGTCAACACTGGTTCCTCACCTGGGGTTTCACTTCTGCATCTTAATATCATGGACATTAAGTGGTATGTTGAAGACACCTGTGTGAGCCTGTGTACTCGAGGCTTACTGGGTAGACCTCTGGCCTGGCCTGGTGTGAGAATTCCTGCTAAGGCAAACCATTTCCTCTGCTTCAGATGCTGCAGTTGTTTCTACCTCTGTCTCTGCATTGCCACTCTGCCCTGCCCTGCAATGAGTCTGGTCAGGGAGAGCAAATGAGAGGTCTCCTAATGATTAAAGAGTGCTGCTGAGCTTCAGGCAGTGTTTCAGAAGAGCAGACCTCTTCCCAAGTGTTACAGCTCTTAGAACAGAAGCTCTTAGATGATGGAGTAGTTCTAGCACACCTTAAAAACTTCTGGATAAGATTTTTATATACAGTTTTGAGGTGGGTCAGGGATTGACAACAGGTACTTCTCATTGGCTTGGACTGAGAGCTTTGGGGAAACCTTATTTGCATGTGGGAGGGCTTGGTGCTGCTTCTATGTAACTAATGGTCACACACCTCTCTACAGGGTGTTGTGGGACTGTGGGAGGCTGTAGCTGTGACAGGAGATAGAGACACAGGAGCTGTGGTCAAACTCCTTCTATCCCAAGAAGACAAAATCACCACCCACCAGGTCTCTAGGGTTCAATGCCTGTGTTCAACTGCAGACTAGGCTGGCAGTACACAGTCCACCAGCCCACACCACGGCACCAAGCCTTGGTTTCCTGCCATCAGAAATCCCAGAAATTTGAAGGATCAAGAAATGTAGGCTGGAGTTAGTTACTCTGGCAGTAGCCTTGACCACTATGTCCCTAAAAGGCCAAGAAAGAAGTGCCAGAATCTGAGAAAAATAATGTACTACTGACAGATCTCAAAAATCTCTACAATGTTTTCCTATGACACTGGGCTAAACTCCCACGTACTCTCAAGAACAAGACATGCAGCACAAGTCTCTGCACATTCACAGGACCTTCTAAAAATATCAACCACCCATGTTATGGCTACCATTTAATATCTCTGAAATTTTGGACCCAGGTATACTTTCTTTTATCTTTTTCTTGGGTCCTATGCAGAATCAGCACCCATATCACTGCAAATTTCACATCAAGTTTTGTAAGCAAAGGAAGATTTTAAATTTAGGGTGAGGAATTCAAATGTCCAAATTCAATTGTTCCTTTGAGGGCTTACATTTTATATTTTCTGTACCTTATTAGAGAAAATATTGTTGGGCTACTGATTGATCCACATTCAATATTATAGGTAGATGAGAATACATTTGAAAAGCATGTTTAAAAGGAGTTCACGGTGGACAGGAAGACAAGATCCAGATAATGTGAATGCCAATTTTTGACAAGTTCTTGTTTAAGAGAGTTTCTTTGTTTCTCAGTCTCTGTGGACAGGAACTCAGAGCTGCTATTCTGCCCAAATGTGGGAAGGTTAGTATGAGTCACATTCCATGTCATTCTCAAGTAAGCAATTCTACATTTTTGCCACTGATTCTTTTCAATACGAAACAGATTCCATAAATGGAAAATAATATTTCTCAAAGAGGATTACACTGTAATTTTACACTTTCTACCTGATATGTCAATTGCTAAATTCCTCCCCTTTCTTATAGACTTGGATGAGTAGACAATTTTTTTTCTTTTTTTTAATTAGATATTTTCTTTATTTACATTTCAAATGCTACCCCAAAAGTCCCCTATATCCTCCCCCTGCCCTGCTCCCCTACCCACTCACTCCCACTTCTTGTCCCTGCCTTTCCCCTGTACTGGGGCATATAAAGTTTGTTAGACCAAGGGGCCTCTCTTCCCAGTGATGGCTAACTAGGCCATCTTCTGCTACATATGCAGCTAAAGTTCTGGGGGTACTGATTAGTCCATATTGTTGTTCTACCTTTAGGGTTGCAGACCCCTTCAGCTCTTGGCCATCTTCTACTACATATGCAGCTAGAGACATGAGTTCTGGGGGTACTGATTAGTTCATATTGTTGTTCCACCTATAGGGTTGTAGACCCCTTCAGCTATGAGTACTTTCTCTAGCTCCTCCATTGGGAGCCCTGTGTTCCATCCTATAGATGACTGTGAGCATCCATTTCTGTATTTGCCAGGCACTGGCAAAGCCTCACAGGAGACAGCTATATCAGGGTCCTTTCAGCAAAATCTTGCTGGCGTATGCAATGGTGTCTGTGTTTGGTGGCTGATTATGGGATGGACCCCCATGTGGGGCAGTCTCTGGATGGTCCATCCTTTCAGAGCAGACAAAATTTTAAACTTCTCAGAAGCCTAGATAGTCAAGCACACACCTGTAGTGTTAGCCTGTGAATGGTAGGGGTGGTAATAAAATGGGGCAAATTAGGAGATTACCATCACATGAGGTGACTGAAGTCCACTCATCTCTAGTTCATTAGAACTTTTAAATAAGAAAACTGAAGAGCTGAAAAATAAAATAAAATAAAATAAAATAAAATAGGGGTGAAGGGATGGAGGACTCCTAATTCCCTACCTAAAACTCATGTCAGCATCCTACTGATGAACCCAGGGAAACAATGGGAGTCTCTGGAACTCTTTGCCCTTCTTCAAATATGGCCACATTTAATGCATGTCCATTGTCTGCTTTTCACTGAACATTTCTGTTTAATTGTCTTTTTGTGTTGGTAGATCCAAGCTAATTACCTTGATTTTACCCTAAAACTTCAGATGACAATTCTACCATGGAGATGTGTTGATTAGACGAGGTCCAGAGCTTTGTGGGGCAGTTAAAGACACAACCCTGTTTTTTGTTTTTTTGCTTGGTTTTTGTTTTTTTGTTTGTTTGTTTGTTTTTTGTTTTGTTTTGTTTTGTTTTTTGAGAAAATCAGGACAACTTGAGCAGAAAAATACTAGACTCAAACTAAGGACAGGAAACAGGTCTGATATCCTGTAGATCCAGGAAACAAAAACAGATGAAGCACACATGCCAGCTTCCTGGGGATGGAGTACTACATTATTCTCAGTGAAATTTTTCTAGAATGTACAAAAGGAAACAGACTGCAATTTCAGTAATAGCTTTCTGAAGTGAGGAGTGATCTATGGTCATCTCTAAATATATTAGCAAGTAAAGTATGATATTTTACAAACCACAACAATACCAAAAAAAGTCACAATTTAAAAAGTGGAGATTATTTTGTCTACAGGGTGCCCAACTTGTGAGAGAAAATAGAAAACACTTTAAGACAGACAGGACTAGGATATTGACATAATTCTTACAGAAACAGTTATTACGGGAGACTGGAAGCTTGTCAGATTGTCCAGTTCCAAAAAGCACTGACTGCTCTTCTAGGAGACCTGGGTTGAACTTTTAGTTCCTGCACACCTACACACAACCATCTAACTCCAAAAACAATCTGAAAACCTTTTCTGATATACACAGCAACCAGGCAAAACATAGAAAATAAACATACATTCAAAAAAGTCTTTCACATGATAAAAAAATATATTCATTAAATGGTGAGAAGCAGAAGGGAGCTAGAGATACAAATGTTAAAACATGCACAGCAAGACAGATTATGGAAAAAGCTCTGCCCTCAAAACTCAACCAGATCAGTGGTCAGAAAATCCAATTTTCAAATACCCTGCTGAACTTGTGCATTGTTATGTACCTAATGAAACTCACCATCCCAGCTCAGCCTGTAGTGGCAGAGCATGTCCATGATCTCTATTGTTTCCTACAATCTATATGTCTTACACATACCACACCACTGATTATTAACCAAGGCTGCACGAGGTCAGCATCAGAGGAAAGGGAATAGAAATAGCACAGCTGCTAGGACCCTTCCCTCCTCTGAGCACCTGTGGAAGGCACTAAGTTGGATGGTGAACAGGGCAAACAACTCTGTACTTGGATGATACAGGAAGCCAGGCATGGACAGCCAGAATGGCAATCCTGCAAAGCGTCATAGGGTGGGCCGAGGATAGGCTTTCCTTCCTGTGGTGGTGCTGCAGAGTCCTTGCAGCTACAGAATGAAGTCCTTCCTCTGAAGATCTTCACTCACTTGCCAGAGTCTGAGTCAAGAGCAGCAAGGCTTCCAGCAGCAAGAAAGGGTCTAGAGGTAACAATGTTTACCTCCTAAATGATGGTGCAGATTTGGTTCAGTAAGGTTCTTATTTCTATACAAGTCAGAGCATAAGGATGAGGCTGAATGCCTTCTCTAAGAATTCACAGTTGAGGGTATCAAGACTTAAAGGGTCATGAAAAGGTTAAATATTAGGAGAGAAATCTCCAGAGGCCTGATTCCCACTCCAGAACATGCTCTGGTCTCTGATATCCTGAGTACAGTATCTAGGGGAAAGTTGCTTACCCTGATGCCTCTACCTGTCCTCTTGATAACATCCTACTGAGTCCTAGACCAGATTCCAATTTGGCTGGCAGTATCAATAAAGGGAAAGAAAGCAAAAGCCTATGTCTCTCAGTGGAGTGTCCTGCTCTAAAATCTGGGATTTTATTTCCTCACTGTTATGTCATGGACTTTAATGGTGTGCTAAGGCTTCCTCACTAAGCCTTTGTTTCCTGGTGATCATAGATGGCAGAGTTCTGAAGAAGGACCCAGAACTTTAGGATGAAGCTGTCTGTTCTGTCAGTGGCCAGGAACACCATGTCCAGAGAAGGCCAAGTGTAGTAGTGGCAGAAGATGAGAAAGACAATGTACTACTGACACATCTCTGATGAGCTCCAACTCAAAAATCTTCCTAGAGTCTCTGTCAACCTATTACACCAGGCTGACAGTCTAGAGAATCTCATGCCACAGACAAACAGCACAGTACTCTGTGTATTCATCAGGGACTTTCAAAAATATCAACTACCTACATTATGGCCACTGTATTAGGGTTTTACAGTTGTGAACAGATACCATGACCAAGAAAGCTCTTATCAAGGACAACATTTTATTGCGACTGTCTTACATGTTCGGAAGTTCAATACATTAACAACAAGGTGGGAGTATGGCAGCTAATTCCAAAACCTGTATGGTGGCTTCAATATGCTTGATCCAGGGAGTTGCACTTTTAGGAGGTTTGGCCTTGTTGTCATAGTTGTGAGCTATTTGAGGGAGGAAGAATGTCACTGTTGAATGGGACATTCCTCCTAGCTATATAAGGGCCACCAGTCATTCCTGCTTACTTTCAAATCATGATGTGGAAGTCACAAACCCTCAAGCACCATGACTTCCTGGACACTGTCATGCCTCATGCCATGATTATAATGGTCTGAATCTCTGAACACGTAAGCCAAGAACAAGGAAATGTGAAATCAAGATCTGTCTTGATCATGGTTTCTTTTCACAGCAATAAAAAACTTCTTACAAAGGCCCAGGGTTCAGATGTGATTCATATTTCACTTTTTTGCCAGAGGTTTGGTTCTGTGTTCCAAGTTTAGAGGGGATTCTGGGACTTGTTGGTTGAATGTCTCCAGGAATGTGCTGCACTGAATGTCTAAATACACAATTGAGGAAGAAGATCAACATCTAATCAACAACCAGGATGCTTTTTCTAATCCAAATTCCATGTTTGGGGAGGTGGTGATTTCAATACTGAGTTAGGCATTCAAGGGCAGAACATAGAAACAGAAGCACCCCATAGAGGACTGCTGGTACAGGGTTTCTCTTCTGCTTTCATGTATAATGCAATAGAACATGCCAAACAGTGAGTTGGTCCCTTACATACTTGCCTAGAGGAAATCTGATGAAGGTAGTTTCTCCATTGAGCGTTCTTTTCCCTGTATAAAGGAAACTTATGTCAAATTGACAAAACCAAAACATCAACCAAGACAAGGTCTGAATAAAAATGTCCTGTACAGGCTCAACTGTTTGTTCACTTCATCCTCAACTGCTGGAACTTTTTGGGAAAGTATGAAACTCGCTGACCTGGAGCCTAGCTGAAGAGTCCTTCATGTCCTGCAACTCTTCTCTCAGGAATCACAGAACACATTGAGGTCATGCTGAGTTCCCTAATAAAGAGTAACCTGACCTGTCCATCACCCATACTCCAGATGACATTTCAACTACCTCTTGCATCTCTGAAATGAACACTGTACATTTTCATGCTGAAAAAAGTGTTTTTTCTTCTTGTACCACACAACTCTTACTACCTAAAGTTGGTTAACAGTTTTAGCAGGTCTGTAGTTCTCTGAGTGGTTTTACATAGTTCCATTTCCTATTATTATTAAACAGACTGCAAGAACTACCAGTTATATTTTGTGATCACTGCAGAGCCCACTTCCAATTAGGGAACAGGTAGACTTCAGTTGAGTTAAGGCAGAAATTCAGATTTTCAGGTAGTGCACCTAAGCCAATCTGAACCCTGAGTCTTCTGTAAGGCTCTTTCCCTCCTGAACTCAGGACTCATGAATATGGTTTTGGATCAAGGACAGGGATAAAAAAAATCAGGATACAACGATTCCTCTTTTACTTAAAAGTACAGTCTTCATCAGAACTTTTGCTTCATTTTATAACCTTCATGTGCATTAGGGAGTTGGTGTCTCTAGATATTGCCAATAAGAATGACAAACAGCATTGTTGCTGTAGTGTGGGTCTGCTATAATCTCCCCCGGCGTGCCTGCAGAAGATCCTTGCTACTGATCATATTCTCTGAATTTATGAATGAAAGACACACGTGCAACCTTCTATTTTAATATGCCTTAAACAGCTCAATGGCCCACATCTAAACTTCCTCATTGCTAATGGCTCCCCTCAGATACTCCTGAGTTATTTCTTATTAAAATCCATATTCCATCTCTACTACCCCAGACCCAGGCTTGCAGACCTCCCAGGCCCTAATTTCCAACTTTTACATGTTGTCAGTCTCACTGTGTATCTGTCCTACACTTCTCATGGCTAGACCTTCTCTTTCCTGACATGGTAGCTTCCTCTTCCTGCTGCTTTCTTCCTAGGGAATCCTAGTAGTCTCACCTCTGTCTCCCTGCCCAGCCATTGGCCACCAGCAACTCTATTTACCAATCATATCCAACACGAGGCCTAGACCTTCAGGGTATTACATGCAGTCCTGAGGATTCCAGTGTAGTTTTGGAAACCCAAATAACATTATGCAAGAAATTAACCAAATCCACAACACACGATGAGATAGGTAATGTAAGGATTAATTCCTGGAATCTAGGAACTCTAGAGTCTGCCTCCTCACTCTAACCTAAATTTGAGGGCAGTATCTTGGGTGTAGTGTGTGGGAACAAGTTACTTTACCATGATCCATGTTCTACTGGCTTGAGTCACAACTTTCTCCTGAGTCCAACCTCAGGCACCAACATATCAGCAATTCTAGACCACTTCTAGACATATTCTAAATATGTCTGGATGTGTCTATATATATTTACAATTTCTCTGTATCTTCATGGTAAATTGCCTTCTGTCACCTATATTCATCTGTACTGGCTGGTTTTATGTGTCAAATTGACACAGGCTGGAGTTATCACCAGGAAAGGAGCTTCAGCTGGGGAAGTGCCTCCATGAGATCCAGCTGTGGGGCATTTTCTCAATTAGTGATCAAGCGGGGAGGGCTCCTTGTAGGTGGTACCATCTCTGAGCTGGTAGTCTTGGGTTTTATGAGAAAGCAAGCCAGTAAGAAACATCTCTCCTTGGCCTCTGCATCATCTCCTGTTCCTGACCTGCTTGAGTTCTAGTCCTGACTTCCTTGGTGATGAACAGTAGTATGGAAGTGTACCATGAATAAACCCTTTCCTCCATAACCTACTTCTTGGTCATGATGTTTTGTTCAGGAATACAAACCCTGACTAAGACATCATCCATAATGACTATGTTGGAAACAGAAATTTAAGACCCTTATTTTATCAACATGATACATAATACTTTCAATCTGGATCAAAATAAGTCTTGACGATCCATGGATACTTGTTCCTATTAATGGGCTCTTGCATGGTTTGTGATTGTTTTTAATCCATGTGATTTTCATCTAGCCACTGGTCCCTCAAATCCCTGTATTTGATTCTAATAACATGGTTGGGATAACAAGCACAATGGTAAAGTCTGATCATAGCCCTCCCTAAGTGACCCTCTGTTACCTCTATCATGTTGAGGATACATCCATACACTGAATCTGATTTTCATCCTGTGAGTCACATTTTGCCTAGAGGCATAAGTTCTAAATGGCATTCCAGAGTATTCCTGGATATTTTGTTATTGAAATACCACATGGAATGTCGATCTGGGGTCAGTGAGCGGAGAGCCCTGATCATGATCAAGGTTGCCCCTTGGTCCCCTATGTGTGGGTCAGGAGGTTAGGTGAGCATGGATACCTAAAGGAGCCTCAGGATAGAGAAGGGAGCTATGTAGCTGAGCCCTTGTGTTACTGCCACATAACTTTATTTACATTAAACCTTCTTTCTATAAGAAAAGGATATTAATTCAGATTTCATTGAATTGACATTAGCATAGTAGAGCTGTGTCCACTATATACAATTTAGTATTTAATTTATTTGACTAATGCCTTATTTTAGAACAGGTTCTGAGTATGTAGCTCAGGTTGATCTTGAGCTTGCAAACATCCTGTTGACAAATCGAGTTCTGTGGATCTGTCAGACATGTTATACTACCCAGGGCTTTCAGAAACCAGGCTTTACCTTTCACAACTTTGACAGAATAGCACAGAGAACAGCTGTGTGATTTGACAGAAAAACTTTCTAATATTGTCACAAATATTTGAAAACAAAAGACAACGACACCAGACTCATATATAAAACTGAGAACAAGTATAATTCATGTTGAAATCAGAAATTAAGTAACTCCTGATTTAACCTACTGAGGCCAGTAGAGACTGACTGTCCACATGAGAGACTATCACAGACCCTGGAAAAGGCAAAAAAATGCCTGAGACCTTTTGATCACATGACCCAGAGGAACAAGACTATTACAATATTGGAATTAGCAGATAAAAAAATTATTCAGGAGGAAAGCTCAGGTGGAACCAGCAGCAAATGTACACAGGCCAGGCCTCCCGTGACTCCACACTATAACCAATGCCATACAGGCAACGGATTTAGCACAGCAAACACAAATTTCCTAAGGTTCTGAGCCTTTATTTATTTTTTTAATTTTTTAAAATAATTTTTATTAGGTATTTTCCTCATTTACATTTCCAATGCTATCCCAAAAGTCCCCCATACCCTCCCTCTCTACTCCCCACAAGTAGACCAATGGAATAGAATTGAAGACCCAGAAATGAACCCACACACCTATGATCACTTGATCTTTGACAAGGGAGCTAAAACCATCCAGTGGAAAAAAGACAGCATTTTCAACAAATGGTGCTGGCACACCTGGTGGTTATCATGTAGAAGAATGCAAATTGATGCATTCCTATCTCCTTGTACTAAGGTCAAATCTAAATGGATCAAAGAGCTCCACAAAAAAACAGAGACACTGAAACTTATAGAGGAGAAAGTGGGGAAAAGCGTCGAAGATAGGGGCACAGGGGATAAATTCCTGAAGCAATGGCTTGTGCTGTAAGATCGAGATTTGACAAATGGGACCTCATAAAACTGCAAAGCTTCTGTAAGGCAAAAGACACCGTCAATAAGACAAAAAGGCCACCAACAGATTGGGAAAGGATCTTTACCTATCTTAAATCAGATAGGGGACTGATATCCAATTTATATAAAGAACTCAAGAAGGTGGACTCCAGAAAATCAAATAACCCCATTCAAAAATGGGGCTCAGAGCTAAACAAAGAAGTCTCACCTGAGGAATACCAAATGGCTGAGAAGCACCTGAAAAAAATGTTTAGCATCCATAATCATCAGGGAAATGCAAATCAAAACAACCCATTCTCACACCAGTCAGAATGGCTAAGATCAAAAATTCACGTGACAGCAGATGCTGGTGAGGATGTGGAGAAAGAGGAACACTCCTCCATTGTTGGTGGGATTGCAAGCTTGTACAACAACTCTGGAAATCAGTCTGGCGGTTCCTCAGAAAATTGGACATAGTACTACCAGAGGATCCGGCAATACCTCTCCTGGGCATATATCCAGAAGATGTTCCAACTAGTAAGAAAGAAACATGCTCCACTATGTTCATAGCAGCCTTATTTATAATAGCTAGAAGCTGGAAAGAATCCAGATGCCCCTCAACAGAGGAATGGATACAAAAAAAAAAAAAAAATGTGGTACATTTACACAATGGAGTACTACTCAGCTATTGAAAAGAATGAATTTATGAAATTCCTAGGCAAATGGTTGGACCTGGAGGGCATCATCCTGAGTGAGGTAACACAATCACAAAAGAACTCAAATGATATGTACTCACTGATAAGTGGATATTAGCCCAGAAACTTAGAATATTCAAGATATAAGATACAATTGGCAAAACACATGAAATTCAAGAAGAACGAACACCAAAGTGTGGACACTTTGCCCCTTCTTAGAATTGGGAACAAAACACCCATGGAAGGAGTTACAGAGACAAAGTTTGGAGCTGAGGCAAAAGGATGGACCATCTAGAGACTGCCATATCCAGGGATGTATCCCATAATCAGCCTCCAAACACTGACACCATTGCATACACTAGCAAGATTTTGCTGAAAGGACCCTGATATAGCTGTCTCTTGTGAGACTATGCAGGGGCCTAGCAAACACAGAAGTGGATGCTCACAGTCAGCTATTGGATGGATCACAGGACCCCCAATGGAGGAGCTAGAGAAAGTACCCAAGGAGCCTTTATTTTTTCCATCAAGTTTTACTCATTTTTAGGTCACCAATCAATCACACAATTTGCCAAGAAGTTGCACAACTATATATGAATGCTTAACTAAAGACAGAAGAAGGAAGTGGTAAGTAGGTTTGGGAAATCTAAATTCCAATCAGAAATGGAGTTTTTCCAGCCTTGCCTGTGTTGGAGCATGAGAGATGACTGGGGAATACACAAAGTAAGGATGGGCATGGGGCCTGTCACTACCTGTGAACTGTCTACACTGCGCTCAGAGGAGACAGTCACATAGTCACAGTCAGATATACAAAGAGAAGGCACCATGGGAGGAGAACCCAGACATAGTGTTTAATGGCTAGGGATCACATTGAGACATCTGTCTTAACCTGTAGATAAAAAGAATAAGGAAGAATTACAGATATGTATCTTTAAATGGTGACATAGACAAGATCGCACCCATTCAAATGGCCCCAATCCCTTGAATCCCCATCCCTCAGGGTTCTATCCTCTGTCCCTCTCACAGATACATACCAGGCCCTATAGGATGTCACTTTTTAATGCTGTAACAGAAAGCTGGGCATCCTAGGAATTTCACCTCACTGTGGCAAGCAAAGCAAAACTGGGTGTGCTCTTTTCTATATTAATAGAATTTTCCCATGAAGGAGTCACAACTATTATTACTGACTAGACTGAATATAGCTTTTTCCTGTTTAACCTGGAAACATACTCTTATATGGGAGGTCATGGAGGCAGCAGGATGAAGATGACCTAGAGAGATCTCCTGGTCTTTATCTTACATAAGTGTCCAGAACTGTGACTGCAGGTCCAGATAATTATGAGAGAAACCAGTGCATAAAATGTGATATCTAGAATGCTGGATATTTATTCTTAATGGGAAATTGTCTAAGAGCTGAGAATAAGGTCTGTGTTATTTCTGTCATTGTAGTTGTGATTCTGTTTATTATTTTCTTTATGTTTCACAATGAAGTTAGTCTCCATTGTGTGCGAACTGCAACTGTGTGGTTGAAATCTGCTGTCATGTGGCAGGGAACTCTCCCAGCTTGGGCTTGATATTTTGTTTTCTTTGTTTTACTTTGTTTTTCTAAGACATGGTTTCTCTCTGTAACCCTGGCTGTCCTGGAGAACATAGATGGGAGCTAATCAGTCTAACACATAGAAAAATGGATTAGGGGAAATTTACTCAGTAATTTTGCTATGGATGTTTTAATAATGCATAGGACTCTGCCTCAATTATTGAGGTACTGTCAAGTCATATTAATAACTAATAGAGGTTATTAAAATCCATTTGTGGCATAGAACTCATGCCTTCAGGAAGTCATTCCCAGGGTGAATAACACATTCAGGCATAGATTGGTCCTGTACATGGAAGCAGTAACGCAGCCTAGGGCTATGCCCAGAATCTATTTTTGGAGCTTCAGTGCCAGCATTGATATTAGAAAAAAAGAGAGGTCTTTGAGGAACCACTGGCTTGATAAAAATCACAAGCATTAGAACTAAAAAACCCATATGAACTAACCAGTACCCACCAGAGCTCATGTCTCTAGCTGCATATGTATCAGAAGATGGCCTAGTCGGCCATCATTGGAAAGAGAGGCCCATTGGTCTTGCAAACTTTATATGCCTTAGTACAGGTGAACGCCAGGGCCAAGAAGTGGGAGTGGGTGGGTAGGGGGTGGGTGGGTGGGGGGAGGGTATGGGGGAGTACTGGAAATGTAAATGAAGAAAATACCTAATTAAAAAAAGGAAAAAAAAGACCATATGTCACCTCTAATAGGAACAGCTCTTTTTGGACCCACAAGGGACATTGTGACCCCAGGTGATAGTGATTTAATACTTCCTTCAACGAAATAAGAGTCTCAAAATTCAGATCCCAACATATTCAAATACAGAGTGACTAGATAGTCCAAATAAACAAATTGACCTTGGAGACACACAAATTCTCAGTATGTATAAAAATTTTGAGAGTAAAATGATTTGTAGAATTGCAGACATATTGGTCCCTGATGTGGGACTCAAAAGGCAGTTGTGACTCAGGCTAGGAGTTCATGGATCAGGGAAAGCAACTTTTCCCCAGACACTGTTTCCAGTATTCCAGGCCCAAGGTTAGAGGTTAGGTTAGAGTGAGGGGCAGGTTCTAGTTCCAGGGAGTTACTCCTTCCAGTGCCCAAGTCATCATGTCTATACCTCCTATTGGCAATTTCTAGAGATATTAATCATCTAATGTGGGTGAAGGTTATAAAGTGAAGAGATAACTGTCCTCACTAAGACTGTACCCCTAAAGAAAACTGAGGACCCCTGTACTCTTAACCATTCTGATCTTAGCTCTACAACCATATTGTGAGTCCAGAGTTCAGGAGGGAATGAGCTTCTCTATAGAGAAGCCAGGGTGCAGACCAGCAGGGATGCATCATTCAGGATACTGCATTTCTGCTTTGACTCAACTGGACTCTCCCAGTTGTCCCACTTGAGAGCTGGGATCTGAAGTATCACCAAGTCTAACTAGAATTTGGTGAGGGTTATTACATAAAAATAGGAAATGGTACCACATAAAAACTCTCAGAGTACTACAAACAGACTCAATCTGAAAACCAATCTTGGGGAGTGTTCATGCCGGGGAAGCAAGCAGTAGGTAAATATTATAGAGAGTATGGGTAAAGAACAGGTCAGGATACTGTGGACCAAAGAATTTAGCATGGCCTCAAGTGAAGGTGAGCTCTGTGCTTTGAGCTAATATTTGTAGGACAAGTCCCAAATGCTCCTCTACACATAAATCCTACTTCTAAGTCTTTGGCAAAAACATGAAATCTGACACATTGGGACCCACAGCCCTTGGACTCAGCAGGGAGGGAAAAACTCAGGCACACATATCTTTCTAATCCTGCCTGACCATTGCCTCCTGTTTCCCACCCTAACATGCAACAGCTATAGAGCCATGGAAGCTTCCCCAGGCCACAGACTCAAACTATGGAATCAAGGTAAGATCAGACTTTTAAATGGCGCCCATGGGAACACAGATGTGCCAAGAGGAGAGTTGTATTTTATAAAAAAGGAACAGGATATGTTTTGTAGAGCATGGTATGGTGAGGTGGGAGGAGAGCCTGGGCAGGCCCAGCACTGAGAATTCACTTCCCCCACTTGACAGAGCTACAAGCTATAAGATGGTTGTTGTAGAGAGTAGAGTTTATTTGCGGACATGGGAAGAGGAGTTAAGAGGGAGTAGAGGCAGAGAAACACAGAGAGGAGAGAATGGGGGAAAGAGAGAAAAATAGAATGAGAGAGAGAGGAATGGAGGAACCAGGCCAGAAAGACTTGGAGACAGAGGGAAGGAAAGGGGAGGGGGGAGAGGGAGAAATGAGTCAGTGTCAGAGAAAGAAAAGGCATAGAAAATAAGATAGAGAGGAGGAGCCAAACACCCCAATTTATAGCAAGCCAGGTCTACCTGGCTGTTGCCAGGAAACTGTTGGGAAGAGCATTGGACCCAAGAAAGGATCAGGACAAGGAAACCTGGGTCCTCTATCTCACAGACTAAAATTTTTAAAAGATTCCCGATGAATGTGCAGGGTACTGTGTTGCATATCTGGGTCTTGAGGATCTGCAGATGGTCAAGATAGTGTCAAAAGAAGACACTGGAGAGAGTAACTTACCTTTCTCTCCTTCTCTCAGATCTGTACTTAGTCTCTTAAGGACATGATATGCATGTGCACTGACAGAGCAGCCAACTCCATCCTAAATTTCTTCACATCTCTATCATCTCTGATCACTAGGAAGCTAAGGCTTAGTGTAGGTGGCCTGAGCCTCCTAGGAAAGACCATGATATAAAAGTGACAAAATGAAACCCCAGGATCAGGCCCCAGAACTGGACACTCCAATGAGAGATATGGGGCCTTTGCTTTCCTTTCCTACATTGATTCTGTCAGCCAGATCACAATCTAGCCTGAGACTCAGAAGGATCTTGTCAACAGGCATTTACAGGAATCAGGGTAAGCAACTTGTCCCCAGACACTGCTTCCAGGATACCAGGGCCCAGAGCAGAATTGAAGGTGGGGAAACAAAGCTCTTGAGAATTGACTCCTAGTAGTTAGTCTTTCCATAGCATTTCAGGTCTCTGTACCTCCCACTGGGAATTCTTAGAGAAGGCAGTCAGCCTCATCCTGTAGCTCAGACATTTATTGTGAATAACATTCATTCTGGACTAAAAATCACTACCATCATTTTAGGAGGAAGATGTCATCACCCCTAGCCCTTCTCTTTCTGCTGGAAGTAACCCTGGCCTTGCCTTAGAAGCTGACAAGTGAGTGCAGGTCTTCAGAGAAAGAACGTCATGCTGAAGCTGCTAGGACAATGTACAACACCATCACAGGCAAGGGAAGCCTAGCCTTGACCCTAGCCTTGTCAGATCCTCAAGGCTCTCAAATTAGCCTATTCCTGCCTGGATTTCTGCATCATCCAGGCCCAGACATCTCTGTCCTATCCACCACCCAGCCTAGGTACTTCTTTCAGGTCCCAGCAGGAGGGTGAGAGACGAATACATGTTGGCTTTAGACTTCTACCAAATATACTGGTCTATTTAGGTACCTCTGAGGCTGGTCTCCTGCAGCCCTGGTTCATGTTCAGTGGTAAGAAATGTACATTGTGGGAAACAACAAAACTTAACGGTTTCCCCTACACTGACCACCTTGTGGTGCTATACATTTGGTGCTTTGCTAACTTTGCACATGTTGCACTTCTTCAAGGGTGGTTTCCTTATGGATTTGTGGAGATCTCTATGTAAACCACAAGCAACCTGCCTTTCCTAATCCAAACTCCATTCTCAGATAATTCCTCAGTAGGCTGTCGAGATTCTGCCAAATTGTTCCAGACCCTGCAGTCCAGCAAAGAAAAGAATGTAAATACCACTACCTTGGGATTGGAAGTAAGGCTTAGCTCTTAAAAGATCAAGGGACCTGGGTTCATTTCCAAGCATCATCAAAGAGCCACTCACAACCTCCCATTATTCCAGCTCCATGGGATTAGATGCTGTCTTCCAGATTGCAAAGTCATGTCCAACTGATTTGAATGTAACACACACACACACACACACACACACACACACACACACACACACACAAGCATACACAGAAGTTAAAGCTAAAATTAACCATAAAACAAGTGCCCTTCTTCAAAACAAGCTTCACATAATTGTGATGATGCCATAACCGCCAATTGTTTGTGCTACCCAGCTTTTATACTGCTGCAAAAAAAAACAACATGCATAAAAATATCTTTAGGAAAAAAGAGTTTATTTCATCTGACAAATCCATGAGCACATTTCAACAGTGAGGTGGGCATTCAAGGGAGGAACATGGAGGCAGGCCTATTCCGTGGAGGACTGCTGCTTACTGGCTTGTTCATTCCGCTTTCTTATATAATCCAAGAGCACCTGCTTTACAGACTTGTCTAGAGGCAATCTTATGAAGGCATTCTCTCCATCGAGTTTCCTTTACTGTTTAAAGAAAGCTGGTATCAAATCCACAAAACGGAAACAACAGGCATGACCTGGTCTGACTATAAATGGCCTCTACAGGCTCAAGTGTTTGCTCACTTTGTCCCTTTCTGCTTGGGCTTGGGGGAAGTTATGAAACTTCCTGATGTGGAGCCTAACTGAAGGAATCCTCATGTGTGAAAATCTGCTCTCAGAGATCACAGCTCACATTGAGGCCATGCTAAAACCCCTAATAAGGAGTCACCTAACCTGTCCCTCACCCATACTCTAGATGACCTTTCACCTACCTCTTGCATGCCTGGAATCAACACTGTCCCTTCTGACTCTGGTGTCTTTTCTTTTTTTCCACTCAACTTATACTACCCAAAGTTGGTTTGCAGTTTTAGCCTGTTTCTAGTTTTCTGATTGTTTTTACATGGTACCATTTCCTGTTTCTATATTCCAGACCTCAAGAAATATTAATTAGGTACCAGGCGTGGTGGCACACGCCTTTAATCCCAGCCCTCGGGAGGCAGAGGTTGGCCGATTTCTGAGTTCGAGGCCAGCCTGGTCTACAAAGTGAGTTCTAGGACAGCCAGGGCTATACAGAGAAACCCTGTCTCGGAAAAAAAAATATTAATTGGATTTAGTGATAACTGAAGAGCACAATTCTCCAATTGGGGAATAGGGAGAGGCCAGGTAAGTTAAAGCAGAAATGTAGTTTTCTATGTAATTCACCTTAGCCAATCTTAGCCGTGGGTCCTCTGTGAGGCTCTTTCCCTCCTGATCTGAGGACTCATGCATATGGTTCTGGATCAAGGACATGGGTCAGAAGGGTTCAGGGAGCAGATTCCTCATTTTGCTTTAGGAGTTCAGGCTGAGTCAGGTCTTGTTTTGCTTTACTTTATAATGTTCAGGTTCATTGGGTGGTTGATGTCTCTAGCAATTACCAGTACTAATGGCAGACATGATGAGATGTGTAATGTAAGTATTAACTCCTAGAATCTAGGAACTCTAGAGCCTGACTCCTCACCTCTTGGGGTTAGTATCCTGGAAGTGGTGTCTGGGGACAAGTTACTTTGCCCTGACCCATGTCTTCCTGCCTGAGTCACAAAGTCTTCTGAGTCCAAACACAGGGACTATTAAGTCAGGAATTCCTGAACATTTTGTTTTAAATATGTCTATAGATGTCTATATATACTTAAAATTTCTGTGTATAACCAAGGTAAATTTCCTTCTGTCATCTATATTCATCCATACTCACTATGTTGGGGAACTGAAATTTGAGACCTTTATTCTATTGAAAATAATATATAATAACTTGCAACTGTGTCACAATAAATTTTGTGAATCCACAGATCCTATTAATGGGGACTCAAATGGTTTGTGTTTTTTTTTTTAATCCCTGTGATTTTCATCTGGCCAGTGGCTCCTCAAGTACCTCTCTTTGATTCTAATAGTATAAGTGGACACCAGGCACATGGGTACAGTCTGGCGTGAGCCCTAGGAGACCCTGTTACTTCTTTCATATTTAGGCCCAATCTGTCCATTCACTGAATCTGATTTTCATCCTGTAAGTCACATTCTTCAGTGAAGTGCCTAAATCCAAATAGCATTCCCGAGATCATGCCTAGCTAAATCTTTATGAAAATACCACATGGAGTTTCAACCTGGGCACAGTGAGAAATGAACCCTGATCATGCACAAGGCGGGACCTTGATCTTCCATGTGAGAGCAAGGAGGTTAGGTTATCAAAAATACCTGAAAAAAAGCATCAGGATTGAGACAGTGGCTATATTGCTGAGTCATTATGTTTCTTAGACACAACTTTGTTTACATCAAACCTACTTTCTATAACAAAAGCAAATACTAATTCAGATTGTTTGGATTGACATTAGCATGCTAGAGCTATGTCCAACATAATACCATTCAGTTCTTAAAGTATTTGTCTAATGCTTTACTTGGGAACAGGTCCTCAGCCCAGGTTGGTCTTATTCTTGCATACATCCTGTGGACAAAACCTCTTCCCTGGTGGTATTTCAGACATGTTATACTACCCAAGGCTATCAGTTTACCTCTCACATCTTTGATAGAATAGCTCAGATATCTTTTGTGGGACAATAACAGAAACATGTCCTAATATTGTCACTGACAGTTGACAACAGAATACAATGACACAGAGTAATACACATAAATGAAAACAAGAATAATCCAAGTTGAAAACAAGATCTAAATATCTCCTGATTTAACATCAGACTGAGGCCTGACCAGACTGACTCTCAATATGAGAGAATATACCAGACACTGGACAAAGCCCTAAAAATGTCTTAGATGTTTTGATCACATAACCCAGAAAACAGGTATATTGAAGGAGTGGGATTAGGAGAAAGCAAGATGATGACACACAGGTGGAAAGGGACAATGGAGAAGCCCAGTTGGACCCAGCAACAACTGTGCATAGTCCAGGGCTCCCTTGACTCCACACTAAAACCAATGCCATACAGGCAATGGATGTAACACATCAAACACAAATTTCATACGTTTATCAGCCTTTATTTTTTCCATCAAATTTTACTCATGTTTAGGAAATGAACCATTGAAATGATCTGCCAGCATGTTGCACAACCATATACAAATGCTTAATTAAGGACAAAAACATGAAGTGGTAGGTAGGCTAGTAAAAGCTAAATTCCAATCAGGGATGGAGAATTCCTAGCTCTGCCTGTGTTGGAGTAGAAGAGATGACTGGGGAATACACAAAGTAAGGATCAGGATGAGGCTTGTTGCTGCCCATGACCTGCTTACACTGTGCTCAGAGAAGGGAGACACATAGTCATAGTCAGATTTAGAAAGAGAAGGCAACATGGGAGGAGAAACCAGACACTATGCGTAATGTCCAGGTACCACATTGAGACATATACCTTAACCTGTAGATAAAAAAGAACAAAGAAGAAACCCAGATATATGTCTTTAAATGGTGAGATAATTAACAATGCATCACTCACTCAAATGCGTCCCCATCTCTCAGTGTTCTATCCTCTGTCACTCTCACAGATACACACCAGGCCCTTTAGGATGTCATTTTTTAATGCTGTAACATAAAGCTGGGCACCTAGGAAATTCACCTCACTGTGGCAAGCAAAGCAAAACTGGGTGTGCTCTTTTCGATATTAATGTAAGTTTCTCGTGGATGAGCCACAACTATTATTACTGACTAGACTGAACATAGCTTTTTCCTGTTTAATCTGGAAACATGCTCTTATATGGGAGGTCATAGAGGCAGCAGGATGAAGACGACCTAGAGGGATCTCCTGGTCTTTATCTCAGATAAGTGTCCAGAACTGTGACTGCAGATCCAGAGAATCATGATGGAAACCTGTACATGAAGTGTGATATCTGGAACCCTGGAAGTTTAATCTAAATAGGAAATTGTCTCTGACAGTTGAGATGGAGGTCTCTGTCACCTCTGTCAATGTAGTTATGATTCTGTTTATTATTTCTGTTATGCTCAAACAATGTAGGTACTCTCAGCACATCTGCCATGTATGAACTGCAGCTGTGTGGATGAAATCTGCTGTCATGTGGCAGGGCACTCACAGATTGGCAGTGTTAGTTCCCTCAAGACATAAATTAAGTCCCTGCCCCTTTCCTAACTCTAGTTCTCCTATTCCATATCAGAAAAGCAACCACTACCCCCATAAGCAGAGCTCCAAGAACCACAGCAATAACAATAGGCATGATGGGTAAGGTCGGCTCAGGAGGCTCTGGGAAGGAAACAAAGAAAAGCAGAGTGACAACACTGACATGCTGCTCTATATCTTGACCATGCTGTAGTTGTCTCTGAGGACTCCCATTCTCTCAGAACCGTGTCTATGTTCACTTTCAGTCCTTACCCCATCTCAGGGTGATGAGCTCAGGCAGCCCCTTGTGATTCACATGACATGTGTATCTATGCTCTTCTCCAGAAGGTACCACAACATCTGCCCACTTCTAGAAGCTTCCATCCCCTGCAGGCATGGTCTCTGACACCTCCATGTGTGAGGTTTGGTTGCTCTCATCCCTTTTCCCAGGTCAGGGTAATTTCATCAGGGTAGAAGTTGAAGGCCCAGTACCTCAATGTGATTTTTGTGTCAGGTCTGACCTTACGAGTTACATGTATTTTAGGAGTGTCTTCGGGAAACAATCAGAAATGTTAGGCATTTGGCATCCTTCCTGGGGATCAATCAATGCACATGTAACTTTGTGTGAATACAGTAGATTTAGCTTGAAGGAGAGGTGCCAACTCCTCACAGCAACCTAAACTTAGGATATGGATGAGGTAATCTATTCCTTGGATGGTTTCAGAATCAACATGAACCAGGATAGAGGAGCAAATGATGTATCTCCCTGTAGGAGTATTGAATTCTGGTTCTGGGAGGAGATTAAAGACTCAAAGACACATTGGGGATAGACCTCAGAGTCATTGTACACAGACATTGACAAGCCTGAAAGAGATCATGGTTCATGAATTAAATGGGAGTAGCTGCTGTTTAATTCACAAACTGAACCCTCCTAAGAGAATGCTGAACACTAGGGAGTCTTTTTTCATGTAGATACAGGAAACCCCCAAGCCCTCTTTCCCCTTTGATGCAAGACAGGGTTAGTGTTCCAGCTTCTCCCTGTTGAGGAGAAATCCTCAGGGGACAGGAGCTCAAGTGTCAGAACAGATGGGGCAGTGTGTTTTCTTACTTTGTCTCAGCAAAAATGCTTTCCCATAGATCAGCTCACACCCAACAGGTAAGTCTGCAAACCTTCTGGAACACCTGATGAATCCCACAGCTTCTTGCACATCTCAGCAAATTTGCCAACTGGAGTCCATGTCATCAGGTCCTTATTCAGCCTGATGAAATCATGGTCATTGAAGGCTACTTCAAAGAATTTGTGACTGAAATCACCTTGAAACAGGACATAGCAGTCATACCTCCTCTGGGTTGTGTGATATCCTGAACAATAACCCACTTTCAGTCACTTCAACAAGCCCTAGAAAGTGATAGAATCACACAGAGAAATGGTCTCTTTGATATGCCATTTCTAATTGGACTGATTTGATCTTAAAGTGGACAGCAATTCAGAACAGTGTCTCTTGAGTCATGGGTCACATTTTCCAGGGGAAATACTTGGACACGGAGACTGGGATCAACCCCATGGTGAGCTGTGAATTTGTGGTTTGTGATTGGGGCTCACTCAACAGTTGCACTGTAGTTGGAGATTTTGAGCCTTCTGTTCATTAACACTCTTAATTGCTGAAAACAGTCTAGAACAGCATATGTTCTATCCTTCCAATTCTTTGGTTTCTTTTGATCTTTCCATGGTGCACAGTGTTCCATTCACTAAACATCTTCTCTGTAGTTGAATCTCTCAAATTGTGTGTCATCAACAACACTTATGAACTGGGCCTCAAGAAGCCCAGGCCAGGTGAAGAGAGCTTGGTAAAATCCAAGAAAGTATGCACCTAGATATAGTGAGTCTTTAGATGTTAACCCCACACTAGGACCCCATGTTGCTCCACAACACAGCCCCCAAGAATAGCTGGAATTAGAAAGCAAGGAGCAGGGGTAGGATATAAAATGGAGAAGTGAATGGAAGTTTTTTCTGGGCTAGAGAGAAGACAGAGTTTCCTGGTGCTCCACCTGTAGGGATGGAGTCCTTTGCTGATGTCCTTTCCCTATCGACAACCCCACTCACCCTCTGGTCAGAGACAGTAGAGCCAGCAGCAGCAGGAGGAGAGCCTTGGTAACACAGGTCTTCATTCTGTTTGAAGAATGGAGACAGAGACTCAGACTTTGCTATTATCTGTTCATTTCCTAATCTTGAAGGGATGAGCCTGATCAGTTTTTCTTAAGAATTCCCAAAGGTAGTGATAGAGGACATTTGGGTTTGGTGATGGAAAGATGGATGCCTGGAAGAGAACTCTCTAGGGCCCTCTCCCTTCACAGCTCAAATACAGCTGAGATGCACTGTCATGAGGGGGTTTCAGTCATGGATTCTTAGAATTCTTAGGCATCAATGGACCCATTTATATCTCAATGAATGGAGACCTGAGGACTTGGACTACAGCTGGCAGAACAGCTGAAAGACTCAGACAACTGTGGGAGGGGTTAGATTACGCACAAAATGTGAAGACTTACCTGGAGTTTGAATGTCAGAAGACATTCCTCTCATAGCTGGACTATGGGAAGGAAATTTTGCTTAGAAGAGGTAAAGAAAAGAAAATGTTCCATGTTCTGTGAGAATGGAGCTCCTGTCCTCTGAGAATTAGACCTAAAGGGCTAAGCCTTCACTCAGGACATGGAGGGGGTAGAGACCAGGCCTGCAAGAGATGGAACCTTCCCAATATAGGTAGTGTAGTAATGCCCTGGGGAAGAGCAGAGATACAGATGTCATGTGAATCATGAAGGGCTGCCTGAGTCCATCACATCAAGATGGGGTAAGGACAGGGAGTGAGCACAAAGACTATTTAGAGAGAGAGAGGGTGTCCTTTGTGAGAACTAGAGCAGGGTCAAGACTGAGAGGTGGCGGTCAGAGGCCTCACAATTGCTTACTTTCCTTTCACTTTCCAGAGCTGCCAACATGCACCTTCCCATTCATGGCTATTGTGACTTCTCTAGTTCTTAGAGCCCTTCTTATAGGAACAGTGGTGACTTTTCTGATACAGAGGAGAAGGACTAAAAGTAAACAAAGGATGGAATGAATCTTAGTTCACATCTCCATGGGAATTTCAAACTTGAGCTGAGCGTGTGACCTGACATATGACAGCAGATTCCCTCCACACAGCTGCTTATTTAGCCTGGGATTTATGTGCTGACATTAACTCCATTGTGTAGCATAAAAAGAATAGTGCACACATTCATAGCAGCAATGACAGAAGTGGCAGAGATTTGATGCTCAGCTCTCAGAAATCAGAGGGAATTTTCCTATTTAGAATAGAAACCCAGGCAGCCAGTTATCCCTCTTCATGTACATATCTTCCATCACATTTATCTGAATCTACAGTCACAGTTCTGGACACTTATCTGAGATAAAAATCAGAACATTTTTCTAGGCCTGGATCCTGCTACCTCCATGAGCTCTAAAAAAGGGTTTATTTCCAAGAGTAAAGTGAGAGACAGCTATGTTCAGTCTCGCCAGTAATCACAGTGGTGGCTATTCCCTACACAACTTATAACAATACAGAAAGGAGCCACTGGGAAATCTCAGCCAGCATGTGTCTCCTCAAACTGTCTGTACAACACTGAAGTCTCTCTAGTTTCAGTAATTCCAGAGTTACAATATTCCTCTTTCTTTTGGTGGCACTAGATACCAATCTTGAACTCTTTATAGGCCTAAATCATCTGTGCTAACTGGTTGGTATTGGATCTCATCACCATCAGTTGAACAGACCCTAATCTCTGCTTTATATACTGCAAAAGCTTATTGATTATGCATGGACCCAATGTGGGCAGTAACAGAAGAATCATCAGGGGCCCTGTGAATGTTGAAATGAGGATAGTTAACAGTAGGGAATTATCAAATAGTGAATGATGTACCAGCTTTTGGAGTTTTCTCGTTCTCTTTGGCGCCTTTCTGTGCTTTCTCTAACCTAAGCTAGTGATTCTCTGATTATTCCAGAGTGATTTACATAAAAGCAACATTCTTCTCCTAGAGCAGCACACAGGCCTCCCTGCTGCAGAAACACTAAGTCTAACCCTAGTCTGTTCTGCAAAACTTCCTCAGCCAGGGAATCTACATTTCCCTCTAGGCATGCAATGGATTTTTCTAAGCATTGGTTGTCTTGATCTGTATCTAATTTAAGACTGTTATAGCTCTTCTCTTGCAATCTTAGGGCTGCTATCACAGTGCCTGACCCAGCTAGCCCTGCTCTCAGAATTACAGCCAAAGTTAGGAAAATAGGTTCTCTCTTCTGCCTCATGAGGTCTCCCCCAACATGTCTTATTAGGTTCTTCAGCACTATTTCCTCTGAATAATAGGTTATGCCTGGCACCAACTGTACTAGAATACAGAACTCCTCACAGTAGGGGAATTAAGGACCTCTCTCTGTACACACAGAGTCAACCCTGTTGAACAGCCCCACAAAGCCTGTTCAGGTGGAATAACCCATTTGGAATGAACTGTGGGGATTGTTTGCTTACAAAGATGCTGATATGACAAGGGAACTTTTCCCAGGTAGGTCCCCTGTCCTGATATTGTCTGCTGGGTTAGGCTGGGCCTTCTTGGGATCATCTGCATGCAGTGTCTCTCTCAGACACTATATTTAGATATAAATCCAAGACCTTCATAAAAGGAGGATCTGGCATTATACTACAGCTAGCTGGAGGTGGTTAGATCTGGCTGGGAGCCTTTCAAAATCTGTAAGGTTTTTAGCATCATTGACCAGAGCAGATCTAAAGGCTCTGTGCAATTTTTAAAAATCCCAAGGCTGGAGAACCCTGCTGTGGGTGCACTGGTTGGGGCAGCAGTCTCAGGTCTGAGGACCAGCTTTGGTGCAGGTTTTTTCCAGGGCAGGACCTCTTGATATAGGTTTAGGGTTTGCCAGAATTCACTTTGGACTTACAGCCACCAACAGGGAGTTCACAACCGGTTTTACTACAAGTCTGATGGTGAAGAGGAGGCCAGGACTAATCCCTGCAAAGATGTGGAGTTGGAGGCCCCAGGACTTCCCAGCTTCCCAAGCATTTTCCTCTTTCCCTTTGTCTGTGAACCTCAGTAAAACTTCAGACCTGCTCCCCTTCCTGGTGAGCACGATAAGGTCTTCCTTCAACACTCCCCAGGTTTTTATCCCTGTAACTGATGTCTCACATCCCCAGGAAGCACAGTAAAATTGTTCTGAACCCCCACATGTAACAATTCTTTTTTTCTCCAGGACATATATAAAAAGTTCTCCACCCACATGGTAGGTATGAATGCCATAAAGTCTGTTGGGTGTCAGGCCATGAGTTATCAGACAACTGGCACAGATCAAAGGCAAAGTCTGGAAACCATGGTGTCCCAAGTGGCTTTTTTGTATTAGCCAGTTGGGCCCCAGTAACCTGTTTCAGGATTCTCAATTGTCCAAGTCAAGTCATAAGGCTGGTGTGAGTTTTTGATCTGTGAATGGAGACATGGGCTGGGAACATTAGTGCATGCAACCAGTAAAAACAGTAAGCTTGGGACCTAGTTAATTATAACTTGAAGGGATGAGTGCTCCTTTGGATCCTCTATTCCAGCATTGGCAGCTGTGAATTCTGACCATCTTCTTCTGGAAAGAATGGATCAGCATGTCTAATGTGAGTGCAGTGTATCCAAACAGTGACCCTGTCCACCTATACAACTGTTGGAGCTGTTAGCAGGATGACTTAAGGTCCCTGCCACTAAGACTCCAGCTCTTCCTGGCGAAACCTAGTCTCCAGGTTGAAACTTGTGGGACTCTGGAACCCGGTCTATTTCATAGAGGGCACCCAGTTTAGGCCACACCTGCTCATGTACCCATTGTGTTGCTCTGACCTTAGTTATTAATACATCATCTTCTAATTCTACGATGGTTGCTGACTGAAGGTTAGGAACAATAGGGGCCGGGACACCATACATGATTTCAAAAGGAGTTGGTCCTAACCAGTAAGAGCAAAGGGAAGGCATGCCACTAGTCTATGGCAGTCTCCAGGGCTAATTTAGTCAAGGTCTCCTGAAGTGTCTGATTCATTCTTTCTACCTGTCCTGAACTTTGGGGCCTGTACACAAAATGTAATTTCCAATCCGCCCCAATATATCTCACTATATCCTGGCTTACTTTGGACACAAATGCTGGTCCATTGTCTGACCCTATCGTATGCGTGAAGCCATACCTGGATAGGATATATTCCAGTAACTTCTTAGCTACTACGTTTGCAGTCTCAGTCTTCGTTGGAAAGGCTCTGACCATATGGAGAATGTATCCACGAACACTAGTAAGTACCTGTAGCCGTACTTTCCTGGTTTGATTTCTGTAAAATCAACTTCCCAGTAGGTCCCTGGTCTCTAACCTCACAGACATGATCCAGGATGTTTGGCAGTGTTGTGGGTGTTGGTCAGTTGGCAAGCTTTGCAGCTTGATACTACATCTTTGATAGTATGCTGCATGTTTCTGAAAATCACTTTAGGTTGTCTCACTGCATCTGCCATCTGTTTCACTCCCATGCGAGTGACTCTGGGGATTTTCTTGAGGATAGATCTTTCTAGGGAGGCTGGTAATATTAGCTAACCTTCAGTCATCTGCCACAAGCCTTCTGAACTCCAGCTCATGGGCTGACTCTTGGCCCATTTGTCCTCCTCCTCTGTGTAGGCTGGGCATTCCAGTAGGTTGGGGTTGGATGGTTCTGGTAGAGTGGCAGCTAACACGGAAGCAGCTGTTTCCTCTAAGGCTTTGAACTTTAACTCTAAGAACTTTGGCAGTTCTGACAGTCAAGTTATTACCTCTGGCAACTGCCGTGGTTCTGTTTTGGTGGCCCGGACATTGTATGATTGCCACTCTCTTTGGCATCCTGAGGGCTTCAAGTAACTGTAGGATCTCATCTTTGTTTTTGATAGTTTTTCCTTCTGCAGTTAGCAGCCCTCTCTCCTGGTATATGGCTCCATGTATATGGGTGGTCGCAAATGCATACCAGCTATTGATGTAGATGTTGACAATCAGTCCTTTTCCCATTATGAGGGCCTGAGATAGTGCTATCAGTTCAGCTTTTTGAGCTGAGGTACCTGGGGAGAGAGACCAGGCCCAAATTACCTCCATTTCTATGGTCACTGCTGTTCCTCTCTTCCTCTGTCCCTCTCGAATGAAACTGCTTCTATCCATGAACCAAGTCTGCTCTGCCCCTGGTAAAGGCAAGTCTTTTAGGTCCAGTCTAGTACTGTATGCTTGTGCCAAGATTTTACTGCATTGGTGGAGCAGCTGATCTAAGTCTGGGTCAGACAGGAGGGTTTCAGGATTTAAGGAAGCAGGCTGCTAGAAAGTATCTTGGCCAGGATCGATTAGTAGGGTTTGATAGTGAGACACATGGGCATTACTGAGCCACATGTCTTGTGGGTGTTTGAGCACTCCTTTGACTGCACGGGGGTAGTCATGTTTAAATTCTGTCCATAGTTAGTTTATCTGCATCTTTAACCATTGATGCTGTGGCTGCAAAGATGTGCAGGCACAGTGGCCATCCTGCTGCCACTGGGTCTAATTTTTTTTGACATATAGGCCACAGGCCATTTCCATGGTCCCAGAGTTTGAGTCAAGACCCCTTTGGCTATTCCGTTCCACTTGTCGATATACAGATGAAATGGTTTTGTGATGCCTGGGAGCCCCAAAGCAGGAGCTGACAGTAGGGATAAAATCCCTTTTAAAATGATAAGAAAACACAATCAAACAGTCAAAGGAAATGAAAACACTGTCGAAGATCTAAAAATGGAACCAGAAACAATAAAGAAATCACAAAGGGAGACAGCCCTGGAGTTAGAAAACCTAGGAAAGAGATCAGGAGTCATAGATGCAAGCATCACCAACAGAATACAAGAGATAGAAGAGAGAATCTCATGTGTAGAAGGTACCATAGAAAATATTGACACAACAGTGAAAGAAAACACAAAAAGCAAAAAACTCCTAATCCAAAACATCCAGGAAATCCAAAACACAATGAGATGTGGATAGCAACAAGTGCTTGTTGACAGGAGCCTGATATAGCTGTCTCCTGAGAGTCTCTGCCAGTACCTGACAAAGAAATAATTAGGTGCTCAAAGCTATCCATTAGACGGAGCACTGGGTCCCCAAAGAAGAAGCTAGAGAGGATCCAAAGAGCTGAAGCCCCATAGGAGGAACAACAATATGAACTAACCAGTACCCCCAGAGCTACTTGAGACTAAACCAGCAACCAAAAGAATACACATGGTGGGACTCATGGCTCCAGCTGCATATGTAGCACAGGATGGCCTAGTCAGTCAACTATGGGAGGAGAGGCCCCTCCCCTTCCCCCTACTCACCAACCCACCCACATTCTTCACCAAAATACCACAAAAACAGTCTTTATGCCACATTCTGAAATTCTTCTCCTTTGAAATCTCTTGGGCCAGGTCAACACAGTTCAAATCACTCCCAGCAACAAAGTCTTCCATATTCCTACTAGGATAACCCATTAAGCCCCTTTTAAAGCATTCCATTGCTTTCCAAATCCAAAGTCCCAAAATCCACATTCTTTCAAATAAAAGCATGGTCAGGCCTATCACAGCAATACCCCAGTCCCTGGTACCAACTTCTGTCTTAATTAGGGTTTTACTGCTGTGAACAGACACCATGACCAAGGCAAGCCTTACAAAAAACAACATTTAATTGGGGCTGGCTTACAGGTTCAGAGGTTCAGTCCATTATCATCAAGGTGAGAGCATGGCAGCATCCAGGCAGACATGGCACAGGCAGAGCTGAGAGTTCTACATCTTCATCCAGGGTTGTAACTTTTCCTTGATCTACCTGTCTGTTCAATGTACCAGTACCATGCAGTTTTTATCACAATTGCTCTGAAGTATAGCTAGAGATCAGGGACAGTGATTCCACAGAAGTGAATGCTCACACCTATCCATTGCATAGAGCACAGAGTCCCCAATAAAGGAGCTAGAGAAAGTACCCAAGAGGCCCTTGGTCCTGTGAAGGTACTATGCCCCAGTATAGGAGAATGCCAGGGCCAGGAAGCAGGAGTGGGTGGGTTGGGGAGCAGGGAGGGGGGAGGGTATAGAGGACTTTCAGGATAGCATTTGAAATGTAAATGAAGAAAATATCTAATAAAAATTAAAATAAAAAAAGAAAGGCATGGTACTACTCTGGGATCTCAAACACCCTTTGTAGTAACCAAATAATATAGAATTTCCACTTCCCTAAACCCAAGTCCAAACATACTTCTCTGGTCAATGCCTGACAGCAACATAAACTTAATTTTTAAACCTTCAAAATATTCTTCCTGAACTGTAAATTAATTGCCAACACCTTTATTCCCAGCCCGTGAGAGGCAGAGGTAAGTAGATCTCTGAGTTCAAGGCCAGTCTCCTACACATATTAAATTTCAGGACAGGCAGACAAGCAGCTCTACAAAGAGAATCTCTGTCTCAAAAACTCAAATATGTGTGTGTGTGTGTGTGTGTGTGTCTGTGTGTGTGTCTGTGTGTGTCTGTGTGTCTATGTGCATGTAAAATCAAATATGTATATACACACACATATATATATATATATATAATTTATTATATGTGTAATTATATTATATAATATCATAAAACATTTCATTTAATATACTTACTATATTATATAGATACAATATATTTTATTATATTTTATATTTGTCCTGTTTATTTCAATGAAGCTGTATTTTCTACATTGTAAGTGTCTTAGTCAGGGTTTTTATTCCTGCACAAACATCATGACCAAGAAGCAAGTTGGGGAGGAAAGGGTTTATTCAGCTTACACTTCCATACTGCTATTGATCACCAAGGAAGTCAGGACTGGAACTCAAGCAGGTCAGGAAGCAGGAGCTGATGCAGAGGCCATGGAGGGATGTTCCTTACTGGCTTGCTTCCCCTAGCTTGCTCAGCCTGCTCTCTTATAGAACCCAAGACTACCAGCCCAGAGATGGTCCCACCCACAAGGAGCCTTTCCCCCTTGATCACTAATTGAGAAAATGCCTTACAGTTGGATCTCATGGAGGCATTTCCTCAACTGAAGCTCCTTTCTCTGTGATAACTCCAGCTGTGTCAAGTTGACACAAAACTCGCCAGTACAGTCGACCCCTTGTCAACGTGACACACAAACAAATCACTAGTAAGCCTCAACCCTTATTTCTTATTCATCCCCAAGATCTAAATAACTTTAAAAGTCCCACAATCTTTGCAAATTCTTAAAATTTCAATCTCTCTTAAAATCCAAAGTCTTTACAATTAAAAGTCTCTTAACTGTGGGTTCCACTAAAATACTTCCTTCAAGAGGGAAAAATATCAGGGCACAGTCACAATCAAAAGCAAAAATTAAACTCCAACTGTCCAATGTCTGGGATCCAACTCATGATCTTCTGGGCTCCTCTAAGGGCTTAGGTCACTTCTCCAGCCCTGTCCTTTGTAGCACACAGCTTGTCTTCTAGGCTCCAGCTGCCTGTACTCCACTGCTACTGCTGTTCTCCGTGGTCATCTCATGGTACTGGCATCTCCAAAACACTGCTGTCTTCCACTGTAACTAGGCTTCACCAATAGCCTCTCATGGGCTCTCTTCATGGTACCAAGCCTCAACTCCTTTGCATGACCCCTTCAGTCCTGAGCAGTCAATTGCAACTGAGGCTGCACTTTCACCAAAGGCCTTCCATGGCCTCTCACAGTGCCAAGCCTCAGCTGCTCTGTGTGACTCCTTCATGCCTTCAAAACCAGTACCACCTGGGTGACTCTTACACATTACCAAGTCCAGCCGAAGCACAAGGTACAACCTTGGCTATCTCTGGAACACAGCCTCTGTGCTCTCAGAAAACACTTCCCAGAAGATGTCACCTCAATGATGCTGGTCTCTTCTTAATCACTGCTAATTTCTTAGCTCCAGCTAACCAGCATCAATAGTCCCAGTAACGCCAAGTTTTCACTTGAGTAGTTGTGGTATCTTGTTAATCACAGCTGATTCCTCAGCCCCAGCTAACCAGAACCACAGAATCTTCACAATCCAAAATATCAATGGCCCTGAAAAGAGTCTTTAATTTTCCCTCTGAAATTTCACAAGCCAGGCCTCCATTTTCTGCACTGTTCTCAACGTTATCTTCCAAGCTCCTACACAACATCTCACAGAGTTCTTAACACCGAATGGATCTTCTAGCCCACAAGTTCCAAAGTCCTTCCACAGTCCTTCCCAAAACATGGTCAGGTTGTCACAGGAATACCTCACTATGCTGGTACCAATTTGTCTTAGGCAGGGTTTCCATTTCTGCACAAACATCATGACCAAGAAGCAAGTTGGGGAGGAAATTCAGCTTACACTTCCATACTGCTATTGATCACCAAGGAAGTCAGGACTGGAACTCAAGCAGGTCAGGAAGCAGGAGCTGATGCAGAGGCCATGGAGGGATGTTCCTTACTGGCTTGCTTCCCCTGGCTTGCTCAGCCTGCTCTCTTATAGAACCCAAGACTACCAGCCCAGAGATGGCCCCACCCACAAGGAGCCCTCCCCCTTGATCACTGATTGAGAAAATGCCTTACAGCTGGATCTCATGGAGGCATTTCCTCAACTGAAGCTCCTTTCTCTGTGATAACTACAGCTGTGTCAAGTTGACACAAAACTAGCCAGTATAGCAAGTGAAACTAAGATATTAAAAAAAATAGGATTAAAGGCCAAGAAATCTCTAACAAGGAAGATGAGCCTGTAACAAGCAGAAATGTTCATATCTATTATTTTTAACATTTCATTGTATTTTGGAAGACAGTTGTTGCTTTTGGTAAACATTCTGCTTTCATTCGTACATGCACTGTATTACTTGCGTGTTCAATGCATCAAATGTCTGAAATCTTACACTTCCTCACACAGTGAACTTGGACTTACATAACGTCTGTAATCATTAGTTTCTTTGATGGTAGATAATTTCTAAAACTGTGTGGATTTCCTGACATCAAAATGCTTGAGAACTGCTGATTTATTGGTCTCTGGATGGGCTCAGAGGATATTATGACCAGAATGAGGGGAACAACAATCAGGGTCCCCAGACACTGTTAGGATTCCAGGCCCCAGCGATGGATCTGAGCTGAGTAGGCAGAGCCCTGGAGCTTTCTCTCCCAGGAGTTCATCTTTCCATGACTCACTGCCATTGGGATTCCTTAGAGATCCAATCATCCTCCTTCAAATCAAAATGTATTATAAAGGGAATATCGGCTACCAGAGACTCAGTCTCCACTCTTCTAGCAGGATAAAGACCTTTGTCCCTGAAGTTCTCCTCCTGATGTTCCTGGTTGTGATGACCCTGACCCAGCATCCAGAGGGCAAGTGTGTGTGTCATGAGAGAAAGGACCTCAACTGGAAGAGCAAAAAGAATGCATATCCCCTGGGGCAGCATCAGGGAAACCTAGTCCCCAGCTTAGCCCAGACATCACCTTATGTTTTTTTCTCCATACTGCATTCTGAGGATTTCCCTGCTCCACTACAAATCCAACCACACCCCATACCTGCTTGGGATCCTGGGAGAAGGGTTGGAATTTCACCTTGGGCTGCCTATAGGTTCAAACTTTCAACTCTATTTCCAAACCCTCCTGACCTGACCTGACCTGATCTAACCTCTGTAACTCCAGTTCATCTATGCTGCCCACATGGACCACACACAGCACCAGGGATACAACAGCAGAGGAAAGAGCCCAAGGTGGAGCCATAGTTACCATGGTTAGAACAGCAAGGAGTAGAATACTGGGAAAGGCAGACAGAGAGAAACCTGAGACTCACAAAGAAGTTCATAGAAAAACTGAACAAACTGTTCCACCTCAACAGCCATAATGCAACTGGTGAGTTAACTGCACTAGAAATCCCAACTTTCCAGATCCCCAAGGGGTTGCCCCTAGGCACCATGTCTTTACCCCAGAAAATATTACCCATGGAGACTCTAGAATCCAGAGAGCCACTGTTCTAGGTTAAGTCCAAATGTGAAGGTTAGAAAAGTACCTGGATGGGGTGTGTACTCATTGGGGGGTCCTACCAATAACTCAACCCAGTGAGAATGGCTGAGAAAGAGGTCTTGCCTAGGCTATCACATAATCTGCAATGTGTTCTGTGGTGGGTACTATAACCAAGGATACTGTGAATTAACCTATAATGGCCACCTTTATATCACTCTGAAAAAGCACTTGGACGAGTCAATAAGTCAGCTGAGATCCTCAGGAGTAAGTGAGAGGGGGACAGTTTGGCAAGGGAGTTAAAGTCATCCCTGAAGGGAACCAGAAAGAGTTGCTTCTCCGCACATGGACTATGGGGAGGAGAACAGGTAAGAATGAAATTGCTTCCATCTGCTCTGAGACTTCAAGATAGTCTGATGAGGTCTTCAGAATTGTGTGGAAAATCTTTCCTGACATGAGCACCCCATCTGCATTGAAGCAGATGTAGGGTTCAAAGTGACCCTCGGGACCCAACTAAAATGCTCGAGTAGTCTATTCACCAGGTTCAAGTGAGGATGCTTGAATCCTACTTAGAAGGGGGAACTAAATAGTCATGGGAGGCAGAGAGAGCAAGAGATCTGGGTGAGAGAGGACAGGAAGATGAGAAGAGAGTGCAGGACCAGGCATGGGGAGAAAGAGAAGAGAGGCCCAAAAGTCCAGGATAATAAATGAAAATCTGCAGTTGCTGGGGCTGGGAGATTCTCTAGGAAGTCCCAGAGACCCAAGATGAGGGAGGCTCCCAGGAGTCAAGGCAGGTGGCCTTAGCCAAAATGCTCAACAGTGTGGATATGGAAACTGAAGAGACCACGTCCAGTAGACAGACAGGACACTCTGTGGAGGAATGGGGACACCAAACTACCTACAAGTTTTTTTTTTCCATTTTTTATTAGGTATTTAGCTCATTTACATTTCCAATGCTATACCAAAAGTCCCCCATATCCACCCACCCCCACTCCCCTGCCCACCCACTCCCCCTTTTTGGCCCTGGTGTTCCCCTGTACTGGGGCATATAAAGTTTGCAAGTCCAATGGGCCTCTCTTTCCAGTGATGGCCGACTAGGCCATCTTTTGATACATATGCAGCTAGAGTCAAGAGCTCCGGGGTACTGGTTAGTTCATAATGTTGTTCCACCTATAGGGTTGCAGATCCCTTTAGCTCCTTGGCTACTTTCTCTAGCTCCTCCATTGGGAGCCCTATGATCCATCCATTAGCTGACTGTGAGCATCCACTTCTGTGTTTGCTAGGCCCCGGCATAGTCTCACAAGAGACAGCTACATCTGGGTCCTTTCAATAAAATCTTGCTAGTGTATGCAATGGTGTCAGCGTTTGGATGCTGATTATGGGGTGGATCCCTGGATATGGCAATCTCTACATGGTCCATCCTTTCATCTCAGCTCCAAACTTTGTCTCTGTAACTCCTTCCATGGGTGTTTTGTTCCAAAATCTAAGGAGGGGCATAGTGTCCACACTTCAGTCTTCATTCTTCTTGAGTTTCATGTGTTTAGCAAATTATATCTTATATCTTGGGTATCCTAGGTTTGGGGCTAATATCCACTTATCAGTGAGTACATATTGTGTGAGTTTCTTTGTGAATGTGTTACCTCACTCAGGATGATGCCCTCCAGGTCCATCCATTTGGCTAGGAATTTCATAAATTCATTCTTTTTAATAGCTGAGTAGTACTCCATTGTGTAGATGTACCACATTTTCTGTATCCATTCCTCTGTTGAGGGGCATCTGGGTTCTTTCCAGCTTCTGGCTATTATAAATAAGGCTGCTATGAACATAGTGGAGCATGTGTCCTTCTTACCAGTTGGGGGACCTTCTGGATAAATGCCCAGGAGAGGTATTGATGGATCCTCAGGTAGTACTATGTCCAACTTTCTGAGGAACCGCCAGACTGATTTCCAGAGTGGTTGTACAAGCCTGCACTCCCACCAACAATGGAGGAGTGTTCCTCTTTCTCCACATCCACGCCAGCATCTGCTGTCACCTGAATTTTTGATCTTAGCCATTCTGACTGGTGTGAGGTGGAATCTCAGGGTTGTTTTGATTTGCATTTCCCTGATGATTAAGGATGTTGAACATTTTTTCAGGTGTTTCTCTGCCATCCGGTATTCCTCAGGTGAGAATTCTTTGTTCAGTTCTGAGCCCCATTTTTTAATGGGGTTATTTGATTTTCTGAAGTCCACCTTCTTGAGTTCTTTATATATGTTGGATATTAGTCCCCTATCTGATTTAGGATAGGTAAAGATCCTTTCCCAATCTGTTGGTGGTCTTTTTGTCTTATTAACGGTGTCTTTTGCCTTGCAGAAACTTTGGAGTTTCATTAGGTCCCATTTGTCAATTCTCGATCTTACAGCACAAGCCATTGCTGTTCTGTTCAGGAATTTTTCCCCTGTGCCCATATCTTCAAGGCTTTTCCCCACTTTCTCCTCTATAAGTTTCAGTGTCTCTGGTTTCATGTGAAGTTCCTTGATCCACTTAGATTTGACCTTAGTACAAGGAGATAGGAATGGATCGATTCACATTCTTCTACACGATAACAACCAGTTGTGCCAGCACCAATTGTTGAAAATGCTGTCTTTCTTCCACTGGATGGTTTTAGCTCCCTTGTCGAAGATCAAGTGACCATAGGTGTGTGGGTTCATTTCTGGGTCTTCAATTCTATTCCATTGGTCTACTTGTCTGTCTCTATACCAGTACCATGCAGTTTTTATCACAATTGCTCTGTAGTAAAGCTTTAGATCTGGCATGGTGATTCTGCCAGAAGTTCTTTTATCCTTGAGAAGACTTTTTGCTATCCTAGGTTTTTTGTTATTCCAGACAAATTTGCAAATTGCTCCTTCTAATTCGTTGAAGAATTGAGTTGGAATTTTGATGGGGATTGCATTGAGTCTGTAGATTGCTTTTGGCAAGATAGCCATTTTTACAATGTTGATCCTGCCAATCCATGAGCATGGGAGATCTTTCCATCTTCTGAGATCTTCCTTAATTTCTTTCTTCAGAGATTTGAAGTTTTTATCATACAGATCTTTCACTTCCTTAGTTAGAGTCACGCCAAGATATCTTATATTATTTGTGACTATTGAGAAGGGTGTTGCTTCCCTAATTTCTTTCTCAGCCTGTTTATTCTTTGTATAGAGAAAGGCCATTTACTTGTTTGAGTTTATTTTATATCCAGCTACTTCACCGAAGCTGTTTATCAGGTTTAGGAGTTCTCTGGTAGAATTTTTAGGGTCACTTATATATACTATCATATCATCTGCAAAAAGTGATATTTTGACTTCCTCTTTTCCAATTTGTATCCCCTTGATCTCCTTTTGTTGTCGAATTGCTCTGGCTAATACTTCAAGTACTATGTTGAAAAGGTAGGGAGAAAGTGGGCAGCCTTGTCTAGTCCCTGATTTTAGTGGGATTGCTTCCAGCTTCTCTCCATTTACTTTGATGTTGGCTACTGGTTTGCTGTAGATTGCTTTTATCATGTTTAGGTATGGGCCTTGAATTCCTGATCTTTCCAACACTTTTATCATGAATGGGTGTTGGATCTTGTCAAATGCTTTTTCTGCATCTAACAAGATGATCATGTGGTTTTTGTCTTTGAGTTTGTTTATATAATGGATTACATTGATGGATTTTCGTATATTAAACCATCCCTGCATCCCTGGAATAAAACCTACTTGGTCAGGATGGATGATTGCTTTAATGTGTTCTTGGATTCGGTTAGCGAGAATTTTATTGAGGATTTTTGCATCGATATTCATAAGAGAAATTGGTCTGAAGTTCTCTATCTTTGTTGGGTCTTTCTGTGGTTTAGGTATCAGAGTAATAGTGGCTTCATAAAATGAATTGGGTAGAGTACCTTCTACTTCTATTTTGTGAAATAGTTTGTGCAGAACTGGAATTAGATCTTCTTTGAAGGTCTGATAGAACTCTGCACTAAACCCATCTGGTCCTGGGATTTTTTTGGTTGGGAGACTATTAATAACTGCTTCTATTCCTTTAGGTGATATGGGACTGTTTAGATGGTCAACTTGATCCTGATTCAACTTTGGTACCTGGTATCTGTCCAGAAATTTGTCCATTTCATCCAGGTTTTCCAGTTTTGTTGAGTATAGCCTTTTGTAGAAGGATCTGATGGTGTTTTGGATTTCTTCAGGATCTGTTGTTATGTCTCCCTTTTCATTTCTGATTTTGTTAATTAGGATTTTGACCCTGTGCCCTTTAGTGAGTCTAGCTAAGGGTTTATCTATCTTGTTGATTTTCTCAAAGAACCAACTCCTCGTTTGGTTAATTCTTTGAATAGTTCTTCTTGTTTCCACTTGGTTGATTTCACCCCTGAGTTTGATTATTTCCTGCCGTCTACTCCTCTTGGGTGAATTTACTGACTTTTTTTCTAGAGCCTTTAGATGTGTTGTCAAGCTGCTAGTATGTGCTGTCTCCCGTTTCTTCTTGGAGGCACTCAGAGCTATGAGTTTCCCTCTTAGAAATGCTTTCATTGTGTCCCATAGGTTTGGGTACGTTGTGGCTTCATTTTCATTAAACTCTAAAAAGTCTTTAATTTCTTTCTTTATTCCTTCCTTGACCAAGGTATCATTGAGAAGAGTGTTATTCAGTTTCCACGTGAATGTTGGCTTCCCATTATTTATGTTGTTATTGAAGATCAGTCTTAGGCCATGGTGGTCTGATATGATACATGGGACAATTTCAATATTTTTGTATCTATTGAGGCCTGTTTTGTGACCAATTATATGGTCAATTTTGGAGAAGGTCCCGTGAGGTGCTGAGAAGCAGGTATATCCTTTTGTTTTAGGATAAAATGTTCTGTAGATATCTGTCAGGTCCATTTGTTTCATAACTTCTGTTAGTTTCACTGTGTCCCTGTTTAGTTTCTGTTTCCACGATCTGTCCTTTGAAGAAAGTGGTGTGTTGAAGTCTCCCACTATTATTGTGTGAGGTGCAATGTATGCTTTGAGCTTTACTAAAGTTTCTCTAATGAATGTGGCTGCCCTTGCATTTGGTGCATAGATATTCAGAATTGAGAGTTCTTCTTGGAGGATTTTACCTTTGATGAGTATGAAGTGTCCCTCCTTGTCTTTTTTGATAACTTTGGGTTGGAAGTCGATTTTATCCGATATTAAAATGGCTACTCCAGCTTGTTTCTTCAGTCCATTTGCTTGGAAAATTGTTTTCCAGTCTTTCACTCTGAGGTAGTGTCTGTCTTTTTCCCTGAGATGGGTTTCCTGTAAGCAGCAGAATGTTGGGTCCTGTTTGTGTAGCCAGTCTGTTAGTCTATGTCTTTTTATTGGGGAATTTAGTCCATTGATATTAAGAGATATTAAGGAAAAGTAATTGTTGCTTCCTTTTATTTTTGTTGTTAGAGTTGGCATTCTGTTCTTGTGGCTGTCTTCTTTTTGGTTTGTTGAATGATTACTTTCTTGGTTGTTCTAGGGCGTGATTTCCGTCCTTGTATTGCTTCTTTTCTGTTATTATCCTTTGAAGGGCTGGATTCGTGGAAAGATATTGTGTGAATTTGTTTTTGCCGTGAAATACTTTGGTTTCTCCATCTATGGTAATTTAGAGTTTGGCCGGGTATAGTAGCCTGGGCTGGCTACCTACAAGTCTTATGACCCCAAGTTGGTCCTGTCTAAGACAAATGCAGGGTCAAAGATGGAGCAGAAACTAAAGAAATGGTCAACCAGTGACTGGTCCATCTTGAGATCTATCCCATGAGCAGGTACCAATCTCTCACACTATTAATGATGCTATGTTATGCTTGCAGACAGGAACCTAGAATAGTAGCCCTCTGAGAAGCTCTACCCAGCTGCTGACTGAGAAAGATGCAGACACCCACATTAGACAATCATTGGACAGAGATCAGGGCCACCTAAGGAAAAATTAGGGGAAGAGTTGAAGACCTTCAAAGAGATGGGAAACCCACAGGAAGACCAAAAGCTCAAATAACCTGGACACTTGGGAGCTCCCAAAGACTGAGCCACCAACCAAAGATCATACACTGGCTGGCCCAAGGCCCCCAGTACATATGTAGCCAAGAGCTGCCTTGTCTGACCTCAGTGGGAGAGGATGCACCAGAGTGGGGGGATGCAGGGTGAAGGCTGCCTTCTCAGAAGCAAAGGGGAGGGGAGATTTGGGGAAGAACTCTTCAAGGGAGGACAGGAATAGGGAACAGCATTTGGAGTGTAAATAAATAAATAAATTTTTTAAAAAGAAAGAAAAGAGAAATATGGATTTCAATAGTAATTATACTTTTGTGAATATCAATCCATATTTGCCATGTTAAGAACTCAGAATTGCCGGGTAGTGGTGGCACATGCCTTTAATCCCAGCACTTGGGAGGCAGAGGCAGGTGGATTTCTGACTTCGAGGCCAGCCTGGACTACAGAGTGAATTACAGGACAGCCAGGGCTACACAGAGAAACCCTGTCTCGAAAAACAAAACAAAAAAAGAACTCAGAATTTTGAGACATTTGCTTTATGAAGATTTTATTATCTGATTGTATGCAGACTATTTCAAGAGAAAAATAGCTATTTTCCAAATTACACTGATATGATAAATAGTAACTAGAATGTTAACTTTTGTGCATGTTCTCACCTTTTCCATTTGTATATCCTTGCTTAGCTTTCTGGCTGTTTTGAAAATCAGGAATGTACATGTTCAGAGAAATATGTCAGAGGGATAATTTATACACATTCATTTTTCAGTCCTTCGTCTCCACCTTGTGTTTGCTTGCCAGTATTACAGTTGCCTTTAATGGCCAGAGGGGGGGGACAGAAACCATTAAGTTTCAGCAACTTTTGATCTGGGAAACCTGGATGATCAGAATACACAAGAGCAACCAGTGCTCCTCACTTCTGAGCCCTCTCCCCGATCAAAGAGGATTTGTTTTCATGAGCATCTTCAGAAGAGTGTAGTTCATATCCAGAAAATTCCACTTCAGTCCCACAAAGTCTTTGGAGGCCGTGGAATGCAGGAGTCTCTGTAGTATTGTCATCCTAGTTGTTAAGGTCAAAGAAAGTTTGCTGTCTGACAGCCCTAAAGAAACTAGGCTTGGCTATCCATCCAAAATAAGTCAACTGAAGAGACAAGAACTGGGAAAAGAACTGGGGCCTCATTGGGTATGCTGTGGGGGAAGATTTGCGGGACACTAAATCCAGCTGGACTTCAGTCATAATGACCTAGAATGCCCCCTAAAGATGACACCAACTGGAGAACAGGTGTTCAAAAAATTAAGCCTATTGAGGGTATTTCTCATTCAAACTATCACAGAGCATATCTGTAAACTGCACAACTAACAGAGAACTTGATTGTGAGCCCACTTTGTTTTAAGATTAATTTTTATTCTTTTTTACATGTATGTCAATATATGTATGAGGATGTACACAGTAACACCAGCCATACTGGATATGCCCGGAGCTGGAGCAACAGGTGTTTGTGAGCCACCTATTGGAAGTGCTTGTAACTGAAACTGGGAACACTGCTATCTCAAGAAGCTATGGTAGCCACTAATTCAAATATTCAAACCCAGGAACACAATGTTGCTAACTTTCTTTTGCTGAATTCCAGAGCCTGGAACAGGGCCAGGCAGGTGACAGACTCCCCAACACTTACTTAGGACTAAATCTCAGGAGCAGGCTGTGGCTGCCTAAAGGTGGGCCTGGAGCAGGAATATAGAGGGATTGTCTCTTCCATTTGTACAAGAGGGACATCCTACATGCTTCAAGACAAGAGACCTTGACCAGCAAATTCTAGAGCCCCCAACATACTTGGGGTACAGCACCAAGTCTTTGGGCAAGGGAGGAAATTGTCTGAGGCACTGTGAGGTAGTCAGAAGAGAGGGGGCATCTCAGGAACAGGAAGTCCTCCTCATCCAGCATTCCTGCTGCTTCCTATCACCAAGACCTACCCAGGCCACAGCTACCCAGCCATGAGAGCTGCCCCATGCCACAACACCAAACTTGGGCACCATAATTAGGCACCAATACCACATCAGAACCAAGGAATGATGGGTGTGTGGTCATGGATGTGACAAGGTGAGTCTACATCTGCATAGGACCCAAGCTGGGGACAAGGGGCAGGATGCCTGGGTCCTCACTCTGAACTGTGGGATATGATCATTGAATTCACAGGGTAGAGAGTCTCTATCTTTTAGGTCTACCCTGCATTTGAGGAGGACTGTGCTATACCTAAGGTTGGAGGTTAATGGAGGGATCATGCTGGTGTCATGGGGGATAGTGAGCAGATGTCTGGGCTCAGGGTCATGAGAGCCCTGCCAGTATCACTTTATCATTCTCAGTTCATGCTGCTTCTAATCTAGGCCCTCTGAAGACAGTCTCCATGACCTCTGACAGAGCAGCCAACTCCCATCCCCTTTATCTCCCTTAGATCCTTGTGTTCCAGGAAGACAAGACTTTGCACAGATGGCCTGGACCACTCAAGAAAGCAACATGACATTGTGGCATAATGAATAAGGCTACAAAGACCCCAGGATCAAGGACCAGGAGTACACATAGTCTTCACTTTCCCATGCCTATGTTGATTCTGTCTATGATACCTGCATCTGGGATTGGAGCCAGAGGATGTTTGTGAACAGTAGCATAAGGCAAGGAACCAGGGAAAGCCACTCATCCCCAGACAGTGCTCCCAGGATACCAGGCCCAAGAGTGGGTTAATTAAGGAAGCAGGGCTCTGGAAATGCTGTTCCCAGGAATTAATCTTTCTACTACTCAACCAGCTAAAGTCTCTGACATTGTCACTGGGGACTCATACTCTGCCTATCACACAGGATGAGGACCATGACATCAGGTGCCCTCAGCTCCTCAAATTGCAGGGACAATGACCCTGAAGACAGCAGTGTGGGGTCATGAGACTTTGCAGGAAGGATTGAGGATGAATCATCAGAGAAGCTATGCCTCCATTTGCCCTACCATATCCTCCCTGCTCCACTTTTTGGGGGCACCTTCTGAGTTCTCTTCTCAGTCATGCCCAAAGCCTCCTGTTCTGGTCCAAGCCTCAACAAAGGTATTCTGGGAAGAGAATGGGGTTTTACCACACAATATCCCCAGGCTTACAATCACTGCAGTATGTCTATACGCTCTTGTCAAGGGTTAGCCTCATGTAGATGTTATGAGGGCAGAATTCAGTTTGTGGAATTCCACAGAAACAGAACTGAGCCACTGAGGTCCTTTGTGGATAAGGAGGGGCATAGTATTGGTGGGGAAAGACTCAGAGTGTCCTGAAAGTCACAAGGGGTTCCAAAGAAGAAACTGAGAAAATTTCTCAGCTTCTAAACAGCAAAGCTCTACAGGTGAGTGGTCTGAGTTTAGAAGTCAGGACCCCTCCATCTTCCCACAGACAGACCAAAGTCACCCATTTCCACTACTTAAGGGTGAGGCTCCATCAAATTGACCCATAGAAACACTGGAACCTGGAGGGACTTGAGACCTCACTGGGTTTTAGCTGCAGTTAAGGGTTGAAAGGGCTTAATGGTATGGAGGCAAGTATGACTTTGTGTGTGGCTCTGGCAGGCAGCAATTCTGACCTCAATGGCAGGACTAGGATATCATACTCTGAAGAATGTGCATGGCCGTGAATTGCCCACAAAAGGGTTTTTCCTTAAGGTGCTATGAGTGTGCCTGCCCTAGTCACCCTGAGAGAGCTCACCCTGAAGGAGAGCATAAGCTCCTACACTGAAGAAAGCAAGACTGCTCAGATGCTCAGGTACCAGAGAGACTGTGGTGATTGGCATACAGCTGAAGAGTTAGTTTCCAGGAGGGAAGTAGGTGGAGAGTCCCACCCAAGTGCATGGAGATGTTCCACACAAAGCTGAGGACTCTTTAGGAGAGGTCTCTGCTCACAGATAAGAGGGACCCTGTGATAACCTTGATTCTGTCTTTCATCGAAGGGGGATGAGGGCTCCGGGGGTTTCAGTTTCAGTATAAGAAGGACTCGCCAAAGGGTTCACTGTTACACCAAGTAACTGTCTACTAGCCTGCCTGCCACCCAGCCTTTCCTTTCAATGTGCATCCCAGGGAGAACCATGACATCTCTAAGGCCTGATCTCTGACCAAACACGATGCCCTTCAAGTTCTGACTCCAGGGTGACTGAGTGTCTGAATCACCCACCCAGGACCAGCCATCTGTTTTCCTAGAGAAAGACCTGCAGTCTCCTCCTCTGTGCTGGCTCATGATAATTCAGAAATGCTTCAAGGAATAAAGTATCCAGATGGGGAGTTGAAGCTGCTCTGTAGACTCTGTACCTTCCTCTATCCCAGAATGTAAAATGACTGAACCTTCCAGTTTTTCTCATTAGACTTACCCAAAGACACATAGGACACATCAGGTCAGAACTACAGGTGATGTCATCCTGAAGTGCTGGACCCTGGGATCCTTATTGATGAGCTCAGCCTCAGCTGGCAGAGGGATGGGAACATCAGCCATTGCTCCCCATCAAGGCAATTGTTCTTGCCCTTCTTCTTAAAGCCGTGGTTATCCAAGATGCGGTGATATTTCTGTCATGGAAGAGGAGGAGCAAAGGTAAGAAAGGGGCAGGCTCTGAGTTCCAGTCTCCTGGGGATTTCAAGCCTGAGATATTTGTATGACCTGCCCCCTTTAATCCCAGCAATCGGGAGGCAGAGGCAGGCGGATTTCTGAGTTCGAGGCCAGCCTGGTCTACAGAGTGTGTTCCAGGACAGCCAGGGCTTCACAGAGAAACCCTGTCTCGAAAAACAAAACAAAACAAAACAAAACAAAACAAAACAAAACAAAATTAATGACCTGCCCCATAAGAGGAAAGTGGTTTGCACATATAGGGACTTACTGCTGGGGCCTGTGTGTGAAGATTTACTGTATTGTAAATGAAATGGTTGATGGATTCATTATTCTAATGATGGAGGTAATACAGGCCTGACTCCCAGCAGAGATTGTGGAGAAGGTCCCCAGTGGTAACAAACATCCAGGAGGACAGTTGGTCCTCTTAACATACAGTCTTGCATTCTGTTTTCACATGCTTCCACTTATACAACTGGAAACTTCTCTGAGATAAGAGCTAGGAGGCTCCACTGGATCTCCATGAATCAGGAGCCTCACAGTCCTCTCATAAAATGTTTTCTTTCCAAAGATGAAATATGAGGAATCTATGCTCAGGCCAACAGTAAGTACTGTGAGGCCTGATGCCCTGGGATTCTTGGTAGAAGAGGCAGGAAACAACTGCTTTGGATAATCTACTGAGTCACATATGCTAGCATCAGTGGGAAAACCATTAATAAGAGATCAGAAAACAAAAGAGGTGATCACTAGGGAATTGCTCAAGCTTGTCCAAGATACCCAAGAGGGAAAACTCAATTCCAAACAAATAATAGGCTGCAGAGTGCTGAAAGCTGATATCTCATATCAGTATTCCCAGCCATGGGCCCAGAGCCTCAGACCAGGACTGAATTGTGATCAGCCAGGATCTAACTCAGGGTCACATCACTGTGAGTGACATGAACAGAGATTTTTGCAAAGTTCACAGAACTCTACAGCAGCCAGTCTAGACTCCCTTCATTTACAGGTAGTAGATCTCATTCCAGATAGCTGAATAAAGGACATGCCTAAGTGAAAACTATTACTACAAAATGTTGAACCTGCATCTGTTCCCACACAGGGTTAGTAGAGCTCTTCTTCCTGCCCAGCCTGAACTCCTTTGCAATATAGTTAGAAATGTACTGTTCTTGCACAACATAAAAAAAAAGTCCATCCATCAGCAACTGATACCTTACCAAGTTGACGACAACAAAGATAATATCTAAGCTCCCAAGATAACATTGGCGATTTTGAGTCCAAGAATTAGTCACAGTCAACTTAAGGGCTCTTTAATGCTTCCAAAGTTTTCTATGGAAAATATGTGACCATATTAAAGACTGAGGTTTTGACAGTTTGTACTAAAAGAACTTGGTCAAAGAATGTCCTACTTCAAAATAACATTCAATAACTTAGCATCCATTCAGTGGGCAAGATTCTCCTCTGGATGAGAATGCAGCCAATAATGAGGGATTCAGTGATATTTGAACCTTGTGGAAGTACCACTTGTGCCCATTTAGTGACTTATCCTTGAGAAAAATTTACAATTAGCCCACTTGGTTGGCAAATTCCTTTAATCTCGGCAAATTGGAGCCAGTAGCAGATGTATGAGTGCTAGGCAAGCCTGGTCTACATATACACTTCCAGGACAGCCAGGCTGCATACTGAGATGTTGTTTAAAAAGAAAGCTAATGTGAAGGGTCCTTGATGATCCTGCAGAAGACCAGAGTTGATTCCCAGCATTTGAGTCTTGTAGATCACATGTTCCTTAACTCCAGATCTAGGGTTTCTTACGATCTTTTCTCAAACATATGAGTACCTTCCCCTTGCAATCACACAGAGACACACAAAAATACATACAAACAAGTTATATTTAAAAAAAATGAATTTTTCTGTGTTTCAAATATAAAAAAACTGTAAAAAGGATGACAAAAAATACTATGAACTGTGGAAAGGAAGATGAAAATCAGAACTCCCTGAAATGTTAAATATAAAAAAAGTTTTCTGAGAGCATTGTTTCATTTTGGAAATTTGTTTTTACTCTTCTTATTCAGCATACATGCAATTAGTTATTAGTATCTACACTGAATCAAAACACTTGAAACCTCCAGTTCCTACCATGATAGTATGAATTGTTATAATCCATACAAGTACAGTCATCATAGAAGGATAAACAAAATCTAAGTATGTGCAAAGACTCTGACATTGAAACATTTGACAATTACTGACTTACTGGCCTCTGTGCAATGACTCAAGGATGTTGTGACCTGGACCAGAGGACAGACTTGTTCTTCAAAATGGATGCCAGGGTACCAGAATGCAGAACTGGGTGCAAGATGGGTAGCAGGACTCAAGAACACCCCTACACACCCAGGAATTAATCTCCCCAAGACCCACCTCATCAGGTCTACTTCAGTACCTTTGGAAAATCTAAGAGAAACCAATCAGCATCAGGCACATCAGGGTTATAGAGTCAAGAAATACCAGGCCTGATTGAGACTTCATTCATGTCACAAAACGAGGAACCCTGGTCCCTGTAAACTCCTTCTCCATTTGTTGGTTGCTTTGGCCATGAACCCAGCATAATGCAGGTTGTTGCAGGGCTTGAAGGGACTTGACCTTTTGGGGAGCAGGACACAGCATCTGGAATGATCATCTCTGCATCTTCTACCTTGCCTAACCAGACACTCCCTGATGCCCTAGCTGGATCACTCCTGACCCTCTCCTGCATCCCAGGTCTACAGACATGCCAGCACCCCTTCTGTGTTCCTTACCAACCTACTCTGGGTCCAGGCTGAAGAGTCAGTGTTTCAATGTGCCCCACACACAGGCTCACACTAGCTTCAGACTTTAAACATTGTGATTTTGGGCCTGGAATGTTGGAGGTCATCCAGGTCAGCTATGTAGACTCCATACAGTTTCAGGGAGTCAACAGCAAAGAACCAACTGCAAGGATAGAACTTCGGGCTGCTTAGATGGAGCAGGAGCCACCTGAATATTGGGAGAAGGAGAAAACACAAGTCCTGATCTTGTCACAGACCAATGAGTTCTTCAGTTCATGGTGGATTACTATGAACATAGATTCGATGGTGAGTCATCTCAAGCCTGAGGTTGATTCCTCAATGCCCTCTTGGCTGGCTCAATAACTCCACTCTAGTTTCCCAAATCAGAGATTCAGCCATAGTTGAAGGGACCTCTGGGAAGTTTTGACCAGAGAGAACCACACACTGTGACCTATTTAGGAGTTTAGTTGGGGACAAAATCCCAGTAGAGGGAGAAGCCTCACAGTGATGAGAGACTGAATGGGAGTGGAGCAGAATATCATACCCTGCAGGGAATGTATGGCTGCAATGTGGCCAATGATGGGAGCTTCCTTCTTGGTCACTATTGGTTCACTTACTGTGGTTATGATTACATCATCCTGAATGAGACCCTGAGCTCTTTGGAATGCACAGGACAGGGTAGCTCAAATGCTGAGGAGTTCCTGGGGGGCTGAAGGCATGACAGAAAGTTGGAAGACTTACCTGCAAGGGGTGTGCGTGGAAAGACTTCTTAGATGCCTGGACATTGGAAAAGAGACCTTGCTGCGCTCTGGTAAGAGAGGCCCTTGCCAACCCCTTCTGCTCTCTGAGATTGGAGCTCCTGCCTCCCTGATGCCTCCACCTCAGCAGGGAGCAGCTGGAATGCTTACACTGTCTTGCATCAAAGGGGAAAGAGAGCTCCTTGGTTTCCTGACTCAACATGAGAGAGGGACTCTCCAGAGGATTCAGCCTTCTCCCAGGACAGTTCAGTGTGTCCATTAACAGCAGTTCACTTCCATCTCAGGCCTGATCACTGTCCATGCACGATGACATTGAATGTCTGACTCGAGGGTTGCTGAGTCCCTAGACCCCTCCCCAGTCAGAACCAGAAGTATATATGTTTAGAAGGAGACCCAAAGTCTCCTGCTCTGTGTTGGCACATGGTTATTTTAAAATATTCCAAGGAATAGATCATCCAGATCCTGAGTGTAGGCTTCTGTGTGGACTCTGCTCCCTCCCTCATCCATGTCTACCACCCTTTCCAGGGATGGTCCCATGGGCACTGCTCAGGCCCCAGGAGCAGTGCAAAATACCTGAATTTTCCAATTGTTCCCCTCAGATGCCCCCCGAACACATGTGACCCACCATGTAAGACCTGAAGGGAATGTCACCCTGAGGTGCTGGGCCTTGGGCTTCTACCTAGCTGACATCACCATGACTTGGAAGAGGGATGGGATCATCCACACCCAGGACATGGAGCTGCCAGACCCCAGGCCTGCAGGGGATGGAACCTTCCAGAAGTGGGCAGCTGTGGTGGTTCCTTCTGGAGAAGAGCTGAGATACACATGTCATGTGCACCATGAAGCCTTTCACTCTGAAATGGGGTAAGGTGTGGGTATGAGCACACACTTGGCTCTTGGAAAAATTGTGAGCTCTTTGAAAAATCAGAGCAGAATTAGGACTGAGAGCTAGGTTCAGACTCCTCATTCTTCCTTTCTCTCCCCAAAGCCTCCGCAAACCATTCCCATCATAGCAATTCTCATCGGCCTGGTTCTTGGAACTTGGGTGGTGGGAACTGTGGTGATTTTGCTGGTGCGGAAGAAATAAAGGTAAGAAAGGGGTAGGGTCTGAATCCTTGTCTCTCTACAGATCTGCAGAACAAGCTATAAATGTACCCTGCCTCATTAGGGGAAAGATTTATCCATTCAGGCACTGGGACTTGTGTGCTGGCATTAACTCTATCATAAAGCATAAAGGAAATATAGAAAGATCTACTGTTCTTGTAAGACCCCCTTTCGGGGACCCCCACTCTAGTCTCAGGATTGTGAGAGCACCCAAAGAAACACGAGGACCCACTCGCTCTAATTACATAAGGACGTTTAATTACGGAGCTCCGGACCGACATGCATCCCACACAGGAGATAACGGATGTTGGCCACGAGGCTCGAAAGCCTGGGGCTTTTATGGGGTAAGGGGCTTAGGGGTGTGGAATTCAGCATAGCGACACACTATTGGCTTATTCAAACATTAACAGAAAGAACACAGTGCATCAGGACTTTGTTCCTGTGGGCTGGGGGCTTATCTTTGTTCACATAGCAACCAGTTGATGTATGACTTTTACCCAGCGCCAAGGGGCAATAGACAGAGGGGAGAGATTCCGACCAGATGGTGTTGACTTAGATAATATAGCCTTGCTATGTCTTCACAGTCCCCTTTATCTTATGGTCAAGATGTTCCCAGGAATGTTTTAACTACGAGGCATACCCAGGTTTGTTTTTCTCTTTTCTCAGCCCCAGGCAGCCTCTAGGCTCACAAACAACCAGCAATTTCTGAGTACTTTATATGACTTACAGGTCTTGAAATTTCATCTTTCTTTCATTCTCTTGATGGAGGTGATGGAGACCTGATTGTGACTCCACACAGACAGAGAGATGTCGCAGAGAAGGTCCCTGCTGAGAACAAACCTACAGATTGCCACTTACTCCTCTTTACTTACTATCTTCCATGTGTTTCCTCCCCCATCCATGCAGGTACAGTTACAGTTCTAGAAATTTCCATGGGTTTTGACCAGGAGATCCCTCCCACTCCCACAACATTAGTGTTTCCTTTGTCTCTCATTGGCTGTGCTCTAACCACAGTTGGGAAATAGGCACCTATAATTCAGCAAAAGGGAAGCCAAGTACCCATTGTGGGTGTGCACACATTTTTTCTCTGGGCCATATAACTACTGCCTCTTAACAGGTCTTATGCTATACTGCCATAGGCATGGACAGTGCCCAGAGATCTGATGCATCTCTCCCAGTAGGATAGGAAGTACTTAAAAAACATATTCCTGAGCTTGGCTCACATCATAGACTTGAATTGTTGTTAGTATGGATGCCTGTTTGGTATCATGGCTTAACAACCACTAATCATATTTTTTCTTCATTATTTCCTTCCATAGTGTGAGATACAATCTTCTGTGACTTCAAAAGCTCCTGACTTTTCTTTCAATGGCTGACACCTGTGTCCAGGTCTCTGTCTCCTCTCAGGAGAGGCAGGTCTGGGAGACCGACATCAGAAACTGACCTTCAGTTTCCAATGAGCTGTAAATTTATTTTTCCATGTTTAACAAGAGGATTTTTTAAAATTTCTTGTTGTTTGACTTCTTCCTATGGTGTATTTAATGAGTAAACCCAATCAAAGCAAGATGAATAACAAAGCAACTCTGTCTTGAGAGTTCTCTATCTTTTTCTGAGTGCCATTCTTTCTCTTCAACCTCATATTTAAATCTGTTCATTTCTCTTCCTAATAAACTTCAACTTTTATTCATACCGGTTGTCCGAAATTTTCTTCTTTCCAAGACAAGAATCTCATCTTCACTTAAGTGGAGGTTTCTTGTAAATGACAGTTTTATTTCCTCAGATGATGATATAAGATGAAAGATGAACCTTAGCTCTGGGAATATGCAGCTTGGACTGAACCCAGAGCATGTCCTTTTCTGTTCTAACTAACCCAAGGCCTTGACCTGCAAGCTATCAGCCTCCATACCATCTAATCTTCCAAGCTGACTGATTCAATACAGCTTTCTCAGCTTCTGACTGAATTGCTTTGTTGGCCTCATACTAAATTTGGCAATCTGTTCTAAGTCCTCTGGCTCCATCTCAATCTCTGTCTACTTCTGTCTTCACCTTGTATGTCTTGTATGTTATGTTCTCTCTGTAATCTAACTTTGTAGAACTGTCATGGCAAAACTGCAATACAAATATAACATACCACACCACACTTTACTCTCTTGCTGCTGTTCTCATGAGAGTTGGCCATATCCCAGGTATGACTTGTTCTTTCAAATATTTCTCTAATCCATCATTTTGTCTGGCCCTCAACTAGATTCCACTTTCAAACATGGTGGCTTACTTCTACGAACTAATCTTTGCTTCATTGCTGGGGATTAAAAGTGTATACTAAGGGTGTGTCTGCATTCCAGCCAGATTATATCTTTGGATAGGATCCCTTGCAAGAGCAACCATGTTGCTGCATTAAAATTCCTCTACAATTTCTAAACAGAAGACCTTACACATGCACCATGGAGCTGTATACCCTACATAAAACTGGGACTGGCCTTGTTCCTGCTGACCAGAAGGACTCTCTGAAACAACGTTGGACAGGTTGCTTGTCTATCACTGAGCTGCTCTTTTGCTTTGCCTGTCACCTACAACCCTTCCTGCGAGAGACACAAGTATTTTATAAGAGAAAGATTAGCATCAGGAAACTAGGAATTACTACAACTTTTCTCCTCAGTCATAAAAAATATTAGCCATAGAATCCTGGGAGTAGTGTTTGGACACTAGTTTCTTTAATCAAATCCATATCCTTCTGGTCCTGTCCACAGATCCTGCTGAGTCCCAACACAGGGACCAATAAGTCAGTAATTCTCAATCAGTTCATGGAAAAATGTCTATATATGCTTAGGGCTTATATAGATCTCAGTAATAAATATACTCATGTGTATTGGATCAATTTATATTGACTGTATTAGGAAGTGCAAGTTTTAAGATATTTACTTTCACTAAAGACAATATCAAATAACTATGATCTGAGGACAAAAGTGGGACTCAGTGACCCTGGGCAATCAACATCGTTACTCGTGGCTGTCAAAATTATATCAGAAATTAACTGAATCCCAAGACACTAGGTACACTTAGGAGGTGTGTGTTTGCTTGTTTGTTTCTTCTTTTGTTCTTGTTGTTTTTGTTGTTGTTGTAATTATTCTTCTCCTCCTCCTCTTCCTCCTTCTCCTCCTCCTCCTCCTCCTCCTCCTCCTTCTTCTTCTTCTTCTTCTTCTTCTTCTGCTTCTGCTTCTGCTTCTGCTTCTGCTTCTGCTTCTGCTTCTGCTTCTTCTGCTTCTTCTGCTTCTTCTGCTTCTTCTGCTTCTTCTTCCTTTACTAAATCTTGAGGTGGAAAGACCTTTTTACTGATTCATTCTGAATTTCACATCATGCACCACAATCCCATTCCCCTCCTGTCCCTCCATACCCAACCTCTTTCCTTGCAAACTCTCACTCCTAAAAGAAAAAGGGGGAAAGAAGCTCACGGAGGAAACTGTAGTGTATCTCAATGTGTCTCACAGTATATTTGTCTACAGTTCTTTATTTGCAAATATTCATTGGAATGCATCATTAGTTTGTGTTAAAGGCTCTGTCTTCTACTATACTCTCAATACCCAGGACTCATGTTGGAAACCTTGTGATTGACAAGAAGATCCTACAGCTTGAGATCTGTTGATCAACCCCTTCATGTGCTTCGTAGATGGAATACATGTTGGGGTGGGCCAACTCAAAGCCCTGAACCTGAGCCTGGGAAGTAGCTGAGCTGGTGGTTAAGTTGCCAGATATTCTGCACCATCACCATTAGGACAGGCTCTCCATCACTGCCCCCAGCTAGCTCACCCAGGGCTATACCCAGCAAGAGACAGAGTTATCTCTCCTGCTCTCATGCCCTTGGTTTACCAGCACCCATGCCAGCAGGGCTTTATTGTATTGCCCAGACAAGATGCAGGGCCTAGTTTGCCAAGTGTTGCAGTTAGTGAGGAACAGGGCCAGCTTCATAAACTTGGTGCCAGCTCTCCTGACCTGCCAGAGGTGGCAAGAGATAAAGGGAAGGCCTATTTCTCTCAACAACACCATTGCATGGCAGATGTGTGGCAGAGCCAGATTTTCCATGATCATGCCCATGGGGCATGCTCTCCCACAACCCCTGCAGGCAAAGGGCCAGAAAACTTCTTCTTGGGAGAGATATGGGGCCTGCCCTCCTGAGTACTGCAGATGTTGATGTGCAAGCCCAGTTTTCCTGCTCTCAGGCATTTAGGCCAGCTCTGTCAGGGTTCCCAGGTAATGATGGCCAGATCCACGGGGCCCTCAGACATCAACAGGACCCCAGATGGCAGACCAGACGAGGAATACCCACAAGATATTGATGGCAATATATCACCTCTCCTGCAGGGACACAAATCCTGGCATGCCCTTAACAGCAACATGGGCCAGGACCTCAAAATGGCCATAGATGGCATCACCAGCTACTCACATTAGGCTGTTCCTCACTACTGTCAAGTCTCTAGTTCTGGTTATCTGCATTGTTCACACATCCTTCTGCTTCTTTTTCTCTTCCATCTCTCCACCATGTACTTGCTTATCTCAGACACTCCTTGGGCCTCTGGGTATCTGAGTATCTGGGGTCATCTTAGGACTGCTATGCCCTGTCTCTGTGTGGCATTGAGCAGGGGTCATCTTGGGCTTGCTCTGTCCACCCAGGACACAGGAGGCTGTTCTGGTGGTCATCTTTGGCATATGGGGAAGGCACACTTTTAATTTGGATCTCCTGAATTGGCCAGATACACCTTTATACTGAGCCAAACCTTATGCTGGCCACCCCTATAAAAAACATGGAAGGAGGAATGTTTTCTGCTCTTATCTACCTTCCCTCACTCTGGCTGGAATTCATTCCTTCACTAGCTTTAGAGTCTGCCTCAGGATTCTGGTGTATACAGAAGTCGGGTTGAAATATTCAGTCTCATGAATTTAACAACTACTGTATACTTGTACTTTCCTTAACTAGAAAGTGATTGTTGGACTACCTTGACCACAGCTTGTAAGACATTCTAATAAATACCTTTTATGTACACACATACATACATGCCCACACTCATATCTACATATGCAAATATACACATACATACATATATGCACATAACATATACAAACATATATTTATCCCATAAGTTCTCTTTATATAGAGGACTGTGACTAATATTGTCTTATTTTGCAGACTCAGTATCTGTGAGCCCTGATCATCATGGCTCTTGTTCAGGGCAGGGGTCTCTAAGAGACTCTCTCTGTTTGGAACATCAGAGCCTGGATCTCAGATGTATCAGGAAAGTCTGGGCATGGCAATAGAAGTAACTTGCCCAAATGATATAGCCAAAGGCTTTTATGCACACACACACACACACACACACACACACACACACACACACACACACAACCTGGTTGACACATTTCAGTTAGTAATAACAGTTAGCAAAGAATGGAACTACAGAGGCCAAAATGTAACATTAGTAAAGTCAGGCACTTTCCCAGACCTATGGACTGTGATGGATTTGGGTTTTGCTCTCATTTTTGCAGATGTTGGGGTTTCCATGTTGTGTTCTTAGGTCAGAATTGTGCCTCTAACATAGCATCCTTTCTGCAAAGGGCTTGGCAGGGTGCTCTTTCAATATGGCCTTGATGGGGGTGACCTTGTCCTATTATACAGTATCCACATAATCTCACTGATATATACACATGAATAGAACAGCTAGTCAGACTTCTCATCAGAGACTATGAAAGCCAGAAGAACCTGAACAGATGTCATACAGACTAAGAGAAGATAAATGCTAGCCAAGGTTACTATACCCACCAGAACTCTCAATAACCATAAAGGGAAGAATCAAGGTATTCCATGACAAAACCAAATTTACACAATAAATTTTTTTTGCACATATCCAGCCCTTCAAAGGATAATAAAGGGAAAACGCCAACACAAGGAGGGAAACTACATTCCTGAAAAAGAAAGAAAGTAATCTTTCAACAAACATAAAAGAAGATAGGATAACCTCATGAACAAAATGTCAACTCTAACAACAAATATAACAGGAAGCAAAAATGGCTTTTCCTTAATATCATTTAATATCAATGGACTCAATTCCCCAATAAAAAGACATAGACTAACGGACTGGTTACATAAACAGGACCCAACATTTTGCTTCATACAGGAAACTCACGTCTGTGAGAAAGACATACACTACCTCAGAGCAAAAGGCTGGAAAACAATTTTCCCAGCAAATGGTACCAAGAAACAAGCTGGAGTAGCAATTCTAATATTGTATAAAATAAACTTTCAACCTAAAGTCAACAAAAAACATAAGGAGGGAGACTTCATACTCATCAAAGATAAAATTTACGAATATGAACTTTCAATTTTGCACATCTATGCTCCAAATGCAAGGGCATCCATATTTATCAAAGAAACTTTAGTAAACCTCAAAACACACATTGTACCACACAAAATAATAGTGGGACACTTCAACACCCCACTCTCATCAAAGACAAATGGACAGATCCTGGAAACAGAAACTAAACAGAGACACAGTGAAACTAAAAGACGTTATGAAACAAATGGATTGAACAGATATCTACAGAACATTTTATCCTAAAACAAAAGGATATACCTTCTTCTCAGCAACTCATGGTACCTTCTCCAAAATTGATCTTATAATTGGTCACACAACAGGCTTCAACAGATACAAAAGTACTGAACTTATCCAATGCATCCTATCACATTACCACAGACTAAGGATGATCTTCAATAACAGCATAAATAATAAAAAGGAAACATTCACGGAGTTTAACAACACTGTATTTAATGACAACTTGGTCAAGGAAGAAATAAAGAAAGAGATTAAAGACTTTTTAGAGTTTAATGAAAATGAAGCCACAACATACCCAAACTAATGGGACACATTGTAAGCAGTCCGAAGAGGAAAACTCACAGCTCCAAGTGCCACCACAAAGAAACTAGAGAGAGCATACACTAGCAGTCTGACAGCACACCTAGAAGCTCTAGAATAAAGGGAAACCAATTCAGCCAAGAGGAGTAGATGGCAGGAAATAATCAAACTTAGGGCTGAAATCAACTTAGTGGAAACAAAAAGAACTATAAAAAGAATGAACCAAACTAGGAACTGGTTCTTTTAGAAAAACAATAAGAGAGACAAACCCTTAGGCAGCCTAACTAGAAGGCACAGGGACAGCATCCTAATTAAGAAAATCAGAAATGAAAAGGGAGACATAACAACAGGATCTGAGAAAATCCAAAACATCATCAGTTCCTGTTACCTCCTTCCAGCCTAGCAAGGCTGGCTGTGACCATCCACCACTGCTTGAGCAGAGCCACCTGCTGTGCTGCTCCTTTGATGTGCCACTACCTGCCTGAGGCTCAACCTGCCAGAGGCTGAACTGGTTCTCTTCCAAGAATCTTCTGGAGTTAACACCGAACTGCTATCTTCCAGAGTTCCCACTAAAAGGCTGACCTATCTACTTCAAAGGAACTTTGCTTGGCCAGGAACTGGCCTCCCCTTTTCTTTATAAAGCCTGTTTGCCCACATTAAAATTGAACCTTGAGCAGAGTCTTGTCTAGGTTCCTTCCTTATCTCGTGCAGCCTAGCCCTTCTGCTCTTCCAGATTTCCAAAATGCCTTTCCAGGCTAGAACCTGGGTCTGTGATCTGCTGGCCGGACACAACAAGTTCCTACTACAAAAGCCTATACTCAACAAAACAGGAAAACCTGGATGAAATGGACAATTTTCTAGACAGACACCAGGTACTAAAGTTAAATCAGGATCAGATTAACACTCTAAACAGTCCCTGAAAGAAATAGAAACAGTCATTAATAGTCTCCCCCCCCTCCAAAAAAAAAAAGCCCAGGACCTGATGGGTTTAGTGCAAAGTTCTATAAGAACTTCAAAGAAGACCTATGTCTAATACTCCTCAAAGTATTCCACAAATAGAAACAGAATGTACTCTATGAATTTGTTCTATGAAGCCACAATTACTCTGATACCTAAACCACAAAAAGACCCAACAAAGAAAGAGAACTTCAGAGCAATTTCCCTTATGAATTTCAATGCAAACATATTCAATAAAATTCTCACAAACCTTTTTTTCAGGTGCTTCTCTGCCATTCAGTATTCCTCAGGTGAGAATTCTTTGTTCAGTTCTGAGCCCCATTTTTAATGGGGTTATTTGATTTTCTGAAGTCCACCTTGTTGAGTTCTTTATATATGTTGGATATTAGGCCCCTATCTGATTTAGGATAGGTAAAGATCCTTTCCCAATCTGTTGGTGGTCTTTTTGTCTTACTGACGGTGTCTTTTGCCTTGCAGAAACTTTGGAGTTTCATTAGGTCCCATTTGTCAATTCTCGATCTTACAGCACATGCCATTGCTGTTCTGTTCAGGAATTTTTCCCCTGTGCCCATATCTTCAAGGCTTTTCCCCACTTTCTCCTCTATAAGTTTCAGTGTCTCTGGTTTTATGTGAAGTTCCTTGATCCACTTAGATTTGACCTTAGTACAAGGAGATAAGTATGGATCGATTCGCATTCTTCTACACGATAACAACCAGTTGTGCCAGCACCAATTGTTGAAAATGCTGTCTTTCTTCCACTGAATGGTTTTAGCTCCCTTGTCGAAGATCAAGTGACCATAGGTGTGTGGGTTCATTTCTGGGTCTTCAATTCTATTCCATTGGTCTACTTGTCTGTCTCTATACCAGTACCATGCAGTTTTTATCACAATTGCTCTGTAGTAAAGCTTTACTGCTAACCGAACCAAGAACATATTAAAGCAATCATCCATCCTGACCAAGTAGGTTTTATTCCAGGGATGCAGGGATGGTTTAATATACGAAAATCCATCAATGTAATCCATTATATAAACAAACTCAAAGACAAAAACCACATGATCATCTCGTTAGATGCAGAAAAAGCATTTGACAAGATCCAACACCCATTCATGATAAAAGTTTTGGAAAGATCAGGAATTCAAGGCCCATACCTAAACATGATAAAAGCAATCTACAGCAAACCAGTAGCCAACATCAAAGTAAATGGTGAGAAGCTGGAAGCAATCCCACTAAAATCAGGGACTAGACAAGGCTGCCCACTTTCTCGCTATCTTTTCAACATAGTACTTGAAGTATTAGCCAGAGCAATTCGACAACAAAAGGAGATCAAGGGGATACAAATTGGAAAAGAGGAAGTCAAAATATCACTTTTTGCAAATGATATGATAGTATATATAAGTGACCTTAAAAATTCTACCAGAGAACTCCTAAACCTGATAAACAGCTTCAGTGAAGTAGCTGGATTTAAAATTAACTCAAACAAGTCAATGGCCTTTCTCTACACAAAGAATAAACAGGCTGAGAAAGAAATTAGGGAAACAACACCCTTCTCAATAGTCACAAATAATATAAAATATCTTGGCGTGACTCTAACTAAGGAAGTGAAAGATCTGTATGATGAGAACTTCAAGTTGCTGAAGAAAGAAATTAAAGAAGATCTCAGAAGATGGAAAGATCTCCCATGCTCATGGATTGGCAGGATCAACATTGTAAAAATGGCTATCTTGCCAAAAGCAATCTACAGATTCAATGCAATCCCCATCAAAATTCCAACTCAATTCTTCAACGAATTAGAAAGAGCAATTTGCAAATTCATCTGGAATAACAAAAAACCTAGGATAGCAAAAACTCTTCTCAAGGATAAAAGAACCTCTGGTGGAATCACCATGCCTGACCTAAAGCTTTACTACAGAGCAATTGTGATAAAAACTGCATGGTACTGGTATAGAGACAGACAAGTAGACCAATGCAATAGAATTGAAGACCCAGAAATGAACCCACACACCTATGGTCACTTGATCTTTGACAAGGGAGCTAAAACCATCCAGTGGAAGAAAGACAGCATTTTCAACAATTGGTGCTGGCACAACTGGTTGTTATCGTGTAGAAGAATGCGAATCGATCCATACTTATCTCCTTGTACTAAGGTCAAATCTAAGTGGATCAAGGAACTTCACATAAAACCAGAGACACTGAAACTTATAGAGGAGAAAGTGGGGAAAAGCCTTGAAGATATGGGCACAGGGGAAAAATTCCTGAACAGAACAGCAATGGCATGTGCTGTAAGATCGAGAATTGACAAATGGGACCTAATGAAACTCCAAAGTTTCTGCAAGGCAAAAGACACCGTCAGTAAGACAAAAAGACCACCAACAGATTGGGAAAGGATCTTTACCTATCCTAAATCAGATAGGGGACTAATATCCAACATATATAAAGAACTCAACAAGGTGGACTTCAGAAAATCAAATAACCCCATTAAAAAATGGGGCTCAGAACTGAACAAAGAATTCTCACCTGAGGAATACCGGATGGCAGAGAAACACCTGAAAAAATGTTCAACATCCTTAATCATCAGGGAAATGCAAATCAAAACAACCCTGAGATTCCACCTCACACCAGTCAGAATGGCTAAGATCAAAAATTCAGGTGACAGCAGATGCTGGCGTGGATGTGGAGAAAGAGGAACACTCCTCCAATGTTGGTGGGATTGCAGGCTTGTACAACCACTCTGGAAATCAGTCTGGTGGTTCCTCAGAAAATTGGACATAGTACTACCGGAGGATCCATCAATACCTCTCCTGGGCATATATCCAGAAGATGCCCCAACAGGTAAGAAGGACACATGCTCCACTATGTTCATAGCAGCCTTATTTATAATAGCCAGAAGCTGAAAAGAACCCAGATGCCCCTCAACAGAGGAATGGATACAGAAAATGTGGTACATCTACACAATGGAGTACTACTCAGCTATTAAAAAGAATGAATTTATGAAATTCCTAGCCAAATGGATGGACCTGGAGGGCATCATCCTGAGTGAGGTAACACATTCACAAAGGAACTCACACAATATGTACTCACTGGTAAGTGGATATTAGCCCCAAACCTAGGATACCCAAGATTTAAGATACAATTTGCTAAACACATGAAGCTCAAGAAGAATGAAGACTGAAGTGTGGACACTATGCCCCTCCTTAGAATTGGGAACAAAACACCCATGGAAGGAGTTATAGAGACAAAGTTTGGAGCTGAGATGAAAGGATGGACCGTGTAGAGACTGCCATATCCAGGGATCCACCCCATAATCAGCATCCAAACGCTGACACCATTGCATACCCTAGCAAGATTTTATTGAAAGGACCCAGATGTAGCTGTCTCTTGTGAGACTATGCCGGGGCCTAGCAAACACAGAAGTGGATGCTCACAGTCAGCTAATGGATGGATCACAGGGCTCCCAATGGAGGAGCTAGAGAAAGTAGCCAAGGAGCTAAAGGGATCTGCAACCCTATAGGTGGAACAACATTATGAACTAACCAGTACCCCGGAGCTCTTGACTCTAGCTGCATATGTATCAAAAGATGGCCTAGTCGGCCATCACTGGAAAGAGAGGCCCATTGGACACGCAAACTTTATATGTCCCAGTACAGGGGAACGCCAGGGCCAAAAAGGGGGAGTGGGAGGGTAGGGGAGTGGGGGTGGGTAGGTATGGGGGACTTTTGGTATAGCATTGGAAATGTAAATGAGCTAAATACCTAATAAAAAATGGAAAAAACAAAAAACAAACAAACAAACAAAAAAAGACATCCGGGCACCTTCCCTGCCAGAGGAGAGGTGTCCATCCTGCCTCAGAGGACTTTGCCATTGCACCTGGGGGAGCCATCTTGGTTCCCGGACCCCTCAGAGACTAGTCTGCGCAGGTGAGAGTGTAGACTACAGAAGCTAACAGCTTCTGGGTCACGCAGAAGCCACACAGCTTCTGGGGCAGACCCCGTTTCTGGCTACAGACATCCGGGCACCTTCCCTGACAGAAGAGAGGTGTCCGCCCTGACTGGGAAGGCTTTGCCAGAGCACCTGGGGGAGCAGTCTTGGTCGCGGACCCTCAGAGACTAGTCTGCACAGGTGAGAGTGTGAACTACAGAAGCTAACAACTTCTGGGACAGGCAGAAGCCACACAACTTCTGGGGCACACCTTGTTTCAGGCTCTAGACATCCAGGCACCTTCCCTGCCTGAGGAAATGTGCCTACCATGCCTGGGAGGGCTTTGCCAGAGCACCTAGGGGAGCCATCTTGGTTCCGGGACCCCTCAGAGACTAGTCTGTGCAGGTGAGAGTGTGGACTACACAAGCTACACAGCTTCTGGGACAGGACCTGTTTTGGGCCTTCTCTTCTGCCAGGAGACAGGTCCAAACGCCAGATACCTGTGCACCTTCCCTGCAAGAGGAGAGCTTGCCTGCAGAGAGTACTCTGACCACTGAAACTCAGGAGAGAGCTACTCAGCCAGGTCTGCTGATAGAGGCTAACAGAATCACAGGCAGAACAAGCTCTAAACAGAGACAACTATAACAACTAACTCCAGAGATTACCAGATGACAAAAGGCAAACGTAAGAATCTTACTAACAGAAACCAAGACCACTCACCATCATCAGAACCCAGCACTCCCAACTCAGGCAGTCCTGGATACCCCAACACACCCGAAAAACTAGAACCGGATTTAAAAGCATATCTCATGATGATGGTAGAGGACATCAAGAAGGACTTTAATTACTCACTTATAGAAATACAGGAGAACATTGCTAAAGAGGAACAAGTCCTTAAAGAAAAACAGGAAAACACAACCAAACAGGCGATGGAATTGAACAAAACCATACAAGACGTAAAAAGGGAAGTAGACACAATAAAGAAAACCTAAAGTGAGGCAATGCTGGAGATAGAAATCCTAGGAAAGAAATCTGGAACCATAGATACAAGAATCAGCAACAAAATACAAGAGATGGAAGAGAGAATCTCAGGTGCAAAGGATTCCATAGAGAACATGGGCACAACAATCAAAGAAAATGCAAAATACAAAAAGATCCTAAGTCAAAACATCCAGGAAATCCAGGACACAATGAGAAAACCAAACCTACAGATAATAGGAGTAGATAAGAATGAAGAATTTTAACTTAAAGGGCCATCAAATATCTTCAACAAAATTATAGAAGAAAACTTCCCAAACATAAAGAAAGAGATGCCCATGAACATACAAGAAGCCTACAGAACTCCAAATAGACTGGACCAGAAAAGAAAAAAAAAAAGTCTAGACCAGAAAAAAAATTCCTCCCGACACATAATAATCAGAACAACAAATGCACTAAATAAAGATAGAATATTAAAAGCATTAAGGGAAAAGGGTCAAGTAACATATAAAGGCAGGCCTATCAGAATTACACCAGACTTTTCACCAGGGACTATGAAAGCCAGAAGATACTGGACAGATGTTATACAGACACTAAGAGAACACAAATGCCAGCCCAGACTACTATATCCAGCCAAATGTGCAATTACCATAGATGGAGAAACCAAAGTATTCCAGACAAAACCAAATTCACACATTATCTTTCCACAAATCCAGCCCTTCAAAGGATAGTAACAGAAAAAAAAAAAAAAATACAAGGATGGAAACCACTCCCTAGAAAAAGCAAGAAAGTAATACTTCAATGAACCTAAAAGAAGACTGCTAAAAGAACAGAATGCCAACTCTAACAACAAAAATAATAGGAAGCAACAATTACTTTTCCTTAATATCTCTTAATATCAATGGACTCAATTCCCCAATAAAAAGACATAGACTAACAGACTGGCTACACAAATAAGGCCCAACATTTTGCTGCTTACAGGGAAAAAGAAATACACTACCTCAGAGTGAAAGGCTGGAAAACAATTTTCCAAGCAAATGGACTAAAGAAACAAGCTGGAGTAGCCATTCTACTATCGAATAAAATCGACTTCCAACCCGAAGTTATCAAAAAAGACAAGGAGGGACACTTCATACTCTTCAAAGGTAAAATCTTCCAAGAGGAATACTCACTTCTGAATATCTATGCTCCAAATGCAAGGACAGCCACATTCTTTAAAGAAACTTTACTAAAGCTCAAAGCACACACTGCACCTCTCACAATAATAGTGGGAGACTTCAACACACCATTTTCATCAAAGGACAGATCTTGGAAACAGAAACTAAACAGGGACACAGTGAAACTAACAGAAGTTATGAAACAAATGGATTGAACAGATATCTACAGAACATTTTATCCTAAAACAAAAGGATATACTTTCTTCTCAGCACCTCATGGTACCTTCTCCAAAATTGACCATATAATTTGTCACAAAAGAGGCCTCAACAGATACAAAAAATTTGAAATTATCCCATGCATCCTATCAGATCACCATGGACTAAGGCTGATCTTCAATAACAACATAAATAATAAAAAGCCAACATTAACGTGGAAACTGAGCAACACTCTACTCAATGATACTTTGTCAAGGAAGGAATAAAGAAAGAAATTAAAGACTTTTTAGAGTTTAATGAAAATGAAGCCACAACATACCCAAACTTATGGGACACAATGAAAGCATTTCTAAGAGGAAAACTCATAGCTCTGAGTGCCTCCAAATAGAAACGAAAAAGAGCCCACACTAGCAGCTTGACAAGACACCTAAAAGCTCTAGAACAAAAGGAAGCAAATTCACCCAAGAGGAGTAGACGGCAGGAAATAATCAAACTCAGGGGCAAAAGCAACCAAGTGGAAACAAGAAGAACTATTCAAAGAATCAACCAAAGGAGGAGCTGGTTCTTTGAGAAAATCAGCAAGATAGATAAACCCTTAGCCAGATTCACTAGAGGGCACAGGGACAGCATCCTAATTAACAAACTCAGAAGTGAATACGGAGATATAACAACAGATCATGAAGAAATACAAAACACCATCAGATCCTTCTACAAACGCCTATACTCAACAAAACTGGAGAACCTGGATGAAATGGACAAATTTCTAGACAGATACCAGGTACCAACGTTAAATCAGGATCAGATTAATGATCTAAACAGTCCTACATCCCCTAAAGAAATAGAAGCAGTCATTAATAGTCTCCCAACCAAAAAAAAAAAAAAACCCAGGACCAGATGGGTTTAGTGCAGAGTTCTATCAGACCTTCAAAGATCTAATTCCAGTTCTTCACAAACTATTCCACAAAATAGAAGCAGAATGTACTCTACCCAATTCATTTTATGAAGCCACAATTACTCTGATACCTAAACCACAGAAAGACCCAACAAAGATAGAGAACTTCAGACCAATTTCCCTTATGAATATCAACGCTAAAATAATAAAATTCTCACTAATCGAATCCAAGAACACACCAAAACAATCATCCATCATGACCAAGTAAGTTTTATTGTGGAATGCAGGGATGATTTAATATACAGAAATCCATCTACGTAATCCATTATATAAACAAACTCAAAGACAAAAACCACAATAAACTAACAAGATGATCAATCTCATTAGATGCAGAGAAAGCATTTGGCAAAATCCAAAACCCATGCATGATAAAAGTTTTAGAAAGATCAGGAATTCAAGGCCCATACCTAAACATGATAAAAGCAATCTACAGCAAAACAGTAGACAACATCAAAGTAAATGGTGAGAAGCTGGAAGCAATCCCACTAAAATCAGGGACTAGACAAGGCCCACCTATTCAACATAATACTTGAAGTTCTAGCCAGAGCAATTTGACAACAAAAGGAGATCAAGGGGATACAAATTAGAAAGGAAGAAGTCGAAATATCACTTTTTGCAGATGATATGATAGCATATATAAATGACCCTAAAAATTCCACCAGAGAACTCCTAAACCTGATAAACAGCTTCAGTGAAGTAGCTGGATTTAAAATTAACTCAAACAAGTCAATGGCCTTTCTCTACACAAAGAATAAACAGGCTGAGAAAGAAATTAGGGAAACAACACCCTTTTCAATAGTCACAAATAATATAAAATATCTCGGCGTGACTCTAACTAAGGAAGTGAAAGATCTGTATGATAAAAACTTCAAGTCTCTGAAGAAAGAAATTAAAGAAGATCTCAGAAGATGGAAAGATCTCCCATGCTAATGGATTGGCAGGATCAACATTGTAAAAATGGCTATCTTGCCAAAAGCAATCTACAGATTCAATGCAATCCCCATCAAAATTCCAACACAATTCTTCAACGAATTAGAAGGAGCAATTTGCAAATTCATCTGGAATAACAAAAAACCTAGGATAGCAAAAATTCTTCTCAAGGATAAAAGAACCTCTGGTGGAATCACCATGCCTGACCTAAAGCTTTACTACAGAGCAATTGTGATAAAAACTGCATGGTACTGGTATAGAGACAGACCAGTAGACCAATGGAATAGAATTGAAGACCCAGAAATGAACCCACACACCTATGGTCACTTGATCTTCGACAAGGGAGCTAAAATCATCCAGTGGAAGAAAGACAGCATTTTTAACAATTGGTGCTGGCACAACTGGTTGTTATCGTGTAGAAGAATGCGAATTGATCCATACTTATGTCCTTGTACTAAGGTCAAATCTAAGTGGATCAAGGAACTTCACATAAAACCAGAGACACTGAAACTTATAGAGGAGAAAGTGGGGAAAAGCCTTGAAGATATGGGCACAGGGGAAAAATTCCTGAACAGAACAGCAATGGCTTGTGCTGTAAGATCGAGAATTGACAAATGGGACCTAATGAAACTCCAAAGTTTCTGCAAGGCAAAAGACACCGTCAATAAGACAAAAAGACCACCAACAGATTGGGAAAGGATCTTTACCTATCCTAAATCAGATAGGGGACATATATAAAGAACTCAAGAAGGTGGACTTCAGAAAATCAAATAACCCCATTAAAAAATGGGGCTCAGAACTGAACAAAGAATTCTCACCTGAGGAATACCGAATGGCAGAGAAGCACCTGAAAAAATGTTCAATATCCTTAATCATCAGGGAAATGCAAATCAAAACAACCCTGAGATTCCACTCACACCAGTCAGAATGGCTAAGATCAAAAATTCAGGTGACAGCAGATGCTGGCGTGGATGTGGAGAAAGAGGAACACTCCTCCATTGTTGGTGGGATTGCAGGCTTGTACAACCACTCTGGAAATCAGTCTGGCAGTTCCTCAGAAAACTGGATATAGTACTACCGGAGGATCCAGCAATACCTCTCCTGGGCATATATCCAGAAGATGCCCCAACTGGTAAGAAGGACACATGCTCCACTATGTTCATAGCAGCCTTATTTATCATAGCCAGAAGCTGGAAGGAACCCAGATGCCCCTCAACAGAGGAATGGATACAGAAAATGTGGTACATCTACACAATGGAGTACTACTCAGCTATTAAAAAGAATGAATTTATGAAATTTCTAGCCAAACGGATGGACCTGGAGGGCATCATCCTGAGTGAGGTAACACATTCACAAAGGAACTCACACAATATGTACTCACTGAGAAGTGGATATTAGCCCAAAACCTAGGATATCCAAGATATAAGATACAATTTCCTAAACACATGAAACTCAAGAAGAATGAAGACTGAAGTGTGGACACTATGCCCCTCCTTAGAGGTGGGAACAAAACACCCTTGGAAGGAGGTACAGAGACAAAGTTTGGAGCTGAGATAAAAAGATGGACCATGTAGAGACTGCCATATCCGGGGATCCATCCCATAATCAGCTTCCAAATGCTGACACCATTGCATACACTAGCAAGATTATGCTGAAAGGACCCTTATATAGCTGTTTCTTGTCAGAGTATGCCTGGGCCTAGCAAACATAGAAGTGGATGCTCACAGTCAGCTATTGGATGGATCACATGGCCCCCAATGAAGGAGCTAGAGAAAGTACCCAAGAATCTAAAGGGATCTGCAATCCTATAGGTGGAACAACATTATGAACTAACCAGTACCCCGGAGCTCTTGACTCTAGCTGCATATGTATCAAAAGATGGCCTAGGCGGCCATCACTGGAAAGAGAGGCCCATTGAACACGCAAACTTTATATGCCCCAGTACAGGGGAATGCCAGGGCCAAAAAAGGGGAGTGGGTGGGTAGGGGAGTGGGGGTGGGTGGCTATGGGGGACTTTTGGTATAGCATTGGAAATGTAAATGAGCTAAATACCTAATAAAAAATGGAAAAAAAAATTAACTCAAACAGTCAATGGTCTTTCTGTACACAAAGGATAAAAAGGCTGAGAAAGAAATTAGGGAAACAACACCCTTCACAATAGTCACAAATAATATAAAATACCTTGGCGTAACTCTAACTAAGGAAGTGAACGTTCTGTATGATAAGAACTTCAAGTCTCTGAAGAAAGAAATTAAAGAAGTTCTCAGATGTTGGAAAGATCCCCCATGATCATGGATTGGCAGGATCATTATAGTATAAATGGCTATCTTGCCAAAAGCAATCTACAGATTCAATGCAATCCCCATCAAAATTCCAACTCAATTCTTCAACGAATTAGAAAGGGCAATCTTCAAATTCATCTGGAATAACAAAAATCCTAGGATAGCAAAAACTCTTCTCAAGGATAAAAGAACCTCTGGTGGAATCATCATGCCTGACCTAAACCTATACTGCAAAGCAATTGTGATAAAAACTGCATGGTACTGGTATAGTGAGAGACAAGTAGACCAATGAAATAGAATTGAAGACCCAGAAATGAACCCACACACCTATGGTCACTTGATCTTTGACAAGGGAGCTAAAACCATCCAGTGGAAAAAAGACAGTATTTTCAATAAATGGTGATGGCACAAATGGAGGTTATCATGTAGAAGAATGCGAATTGATCCATTCCTATCTCCTTGTACTAAGGTCAAATCTAAGTGGATCAGGGAACTCCACATAAAACAGTGAAACTTATAGAGGAGAAAGTGGAGAAAGGCCTCGAAGATGTGGGCACAGAAGAAATTTTTCTGAATAAAACAGCAATGGCTTGTGCTGTAAGATCTAGAATTGACAAATGGGACCTCATAAAATTACAAAACTTCTGTAAGGCAAAAGACACCGTCAATAAGACAAAAAGGCCACCAACAGACTGGGAAAGGATCTTTACCTATCCTAAATCAGATAGGGGAATAATATCCAACATATATAAAGAACTCAACAAGGTGGACTCCAGAAAATCAAATAAACCCATTAAAAAATGGGGCTCAGACCTAAACAAATAATTCTCACCTGAGGAATACCGAATGGCTGAGAAGCACCTGAAAAAATGTTCAGCATCCTTAATCATCAGGGAAATGAAAATCAAAACAACCCTGAGATTCCGCCTCACACCAGTCAGAATGGCTAAGATCAAATATTCAGGTGACAGCAGATGCTGGCGAGGATGTGGAGAAAGAGGAACACTCCTCCATTGTTGGTGGGATTGCAAGCTTGTACAACCACTCTGGAAATCAGTCTGGCAGTTCCGCAGAAAATTGGACATAGTACTACAGGAGGATCCCGCAATACTTCTCCTGGGCATATATCCAGAAGATGCCCCAACAGGTAAGAAGGACACATGCTCCACTATGTTCATAGCAGCCTTATTTATAATAGCCAGAAGCTGGAAAGAACCCAGATGCCCCTCAACAGAGGAATGGATACAGAAAATGTGGTACATTTACACAGTGGAGTACTACTCAGCTATTAAAAAGAATGAATTTATGAAATTCCTAAGCAAATGGATGGACCTGGAGGGCATCATCCTGAGTGAGGTAACCCAATCACAAAGGAACTCGCACAATATGTACTCACTGATAAGTGGATATTAGCCCAGAAACTTAGGATACCCAAGATATAAGATACAACTTGCTAAACGCATGAAATTCAAGAAGAAGGAAGACCAAAGTGTGGACACTTTACCCCTTCCTAGAAATGGGAACAAAACACCCATGGAAGGAGTTACAGAGACAAAATTTGGAGCTGTGACAAAACGATGGACCATCTAGTGATTGCCATATGCAGGGATCCATCCCATAATGAGCTTCCAAACGCTGACACCATTGCACACACTAACAAGATTTTGCTGAAAGGACCCAGATATAGCTGTCTCTTGTGAGACTATGCCGGGGCCTAGCAAATACAGAAGTGGATGCTCACAGTCAGCTATTGGATGGGTCACACGGCCCCCAATGCAGGAGCTAGAGAAAGTACCCAAGGAGCTAAAGGGAACTGCAATCCTATAGGTGGAACAACAATATGAACTAACCAGTACCCCGGAGCTCTTGTCTCTAGCTGCATATGTATCAAAAGATGGCCTAGTCAGCCATCACTGGAAAGAGAGGCCCTTTGGACTTGCAAACTTTATATGCCCCTTACAGGGGAACGCCAGAGCCAAAAAGGGAGAGTGGGTGGGTAGGCGATTGAGGGGGTGGGTATGGGGGACTTTTGGTATAGCATTGGAAATGTAAACGAGGAAAATACCTAATAAAAAAAGAGAGAGAGAGAGAAAAAAGAGTGCCACCTTCCTTTAGTAAAATCTATCATCAAATGCCTTTGAAGGCATGCCCAAAAGTTGGTCTTTTAGATGACCCTAAATCCACTCACCTTGACTATGGAGATTAGCCATCACGGATAGTCTATGAGAAACAAGAGCAGCTATGGTTGATTGATTGATTGATTGATTGATATATTGATAGATTGATTGATTGATTTGTGCCTTTCTCAGAAAAGGATAAAAAGGACCTAAAGGTATCAGCTATAATAGAGTCCAACCAAAACCTGATCACAGCAGGCCACTCCCGAGTGAATCTGCTATTTGTTGGAGTTACTGTGTACTGCAGACACTGGGTGCTGCAGCTGCTTCTGGTGCTATGGGAGCAGATGCTGGAGGCTCATTTTGCAGGCACCTGGCAAGGAGCCTACAAGACACAGAAAACCCATGCTTTCCCTTCATGCTGCTCTACTGCCATCTACTGTACGAGCTTCAGAGTCTTCTGGTAAAGAACAGATCACTAAGGCCTCAGGATCATTTCTGAAGCTTAGATGCAGTATAAATAATGTGTGACACAACAGGAGCAGTATCTGGACTTTTTATCAAACAAAAAATCGGAGGGAGATCACAAGTCTATAAATATAAAAATATGATGGTATTGATGCACTGCAATGCTCATGAAGTACTTTGGCTCTTTTGCTTTGTAATCCGTACATTTAAGAGACATTCAAACATTTCCGAGATTGGTTAAATTCTGACATCAAGACTTATGGTGACATGAACATATGGTGACTCTACATGTGCAATTAAGACCTTGCATCATGTTGCTGGAGAGAAGGCTCAGTGCTTAAGAGCACTGACTGCTCTTCCAGAGGTCCTGAGTTCAAATCCCAGCACCCACATGGTGGCTCACAACCATCTGTGATGAGATCTGATGCCTTCTTCTGGTGTGTCTGAAGACAGCTACTGTTCAACATTCTTAGCATCAGAGAAATGCAAAGCAAAACTACTTTGACATTTCATCATACACCTGTCAGAATGTCTAAGATCTATAAGACAGGTGATAGAGTATAACTTTAATTTTTTCAATGCCTGCCTTTAAAGATGGTCCATAAATGTTTTAGCCTCCCTTCTAATCCATCACCCACCAGAAGTAGTGGGAAGGAAAGGATATGGGGGAAGTAAACCTGTTTTGAAATGGTTCTTTGGAGTAAATCCCATCTGCATTGTCAGAAAATCAACAGTTCAGTTCCCAGCATAGCGGAGGCAGATGAATACACCCACAAACAATTCATGGATATTCCAGCAGTCCAGTTTGGTAGAGTCAGAACAGCAAACACAATCAGCAACAATGACCCTACCTAGCAGAACAGGCAGGCCTCAGCCTACTTGGCACAAGTCAGCTGGACAAGGGCCAACCAGGATGCCAGGAAAAGTTCTCTGCAACAAAGTGAAGACCAGCAAAGACTCAAGACCAACACGGTGCATAGCACTCTACATGCAAGCCAAACTCTAGTCACAGTCCATTGAGTCCTATTTATACTCCCTCCAAGCATCACATATCCTCCATGGGGCTTCCCTCACCACCTGTCTTAACAGAGCAGTGAGACTCTCTCAGCTGACATCAATCTGCCAATTGGCCTGAGTACACAGAAGTAGCAAGAAGCTATCAACATACCAGGAAAAGTTTTTTTTTTTTTTTTGGTATATATCTCTCTATGAAGTCCTGACAAAAGGAGCTCAACTATGCAATGTAAGGCAGACCAATGCATGCATGTCATTAGCAAAGAATCCACCACATATTCTTTCATGTGCTTGCTTTAGCAGAATATTCTTTCACCTGTATCTGCTTCAGTGAAATGTTCCTTCACATGTTTGCCCCAGCAAAACGCCATCAGACACAACTGACTTTGCAAAGAACCTTAGAGTTTCTACTTCAATAGACTAAGGAGATAGGGGTGGGAGAAAATAGTTACTGGATGCAAAATAAATAGTAATGGATAGATGGGACACTGGGGTAAGAGGATCTAGTGGGAGATGGAAGGGATCGGGGGATGAAGGAGGAAATACATGGAGAGACAGCTAAAATTAAGGACTGTATTGGGGTAGTATGGAAACCTAATACATAGGATTCTAAATGACCACAACTGTAAGCTCCACTGAGGACCAATCAGAATAATGGTCAGTTAGACCTGTTCTGTCTGGTTAGGGAAAACAGCTTGCGTCAGAGCCGACCACCAGGCAGCACATCCTGCACCTGTGCATGAGCTCGCTGTGGCTTTTCCTTCATAAGCCGGCCCTGAGAGATGTTCAGCATCATAGCTCAGCACCCAGATACTGAGCTGTGGCTCTATTGATCAGTATTAGGGTGTATATTCCATAAATCATCGCTGTCTTTCTGAGATTGGTTTCCATGTGGTTTGTGGGCAACTCCTGAACCCACAAACCCAACAGTCCCATCTTAAGCTTATTGTGCAGAGATGATTGGCTCAATTGTCACCAGGAAAATTTTTACCAAATTTTGTGTTTAAATATGCCTAAAATAAACTAATTGGTGTCAGACTCTTTAAGTTTGAACCAACACTGGTCTCTTAAACTTGTTAAACCAAACTTCCTCCTTGCCTCCCACAGATCATCTCTCTGCTTACCGTGGTTGTCTCAGAGATTACGACAGTGATATTTTATTTACCGTATCATTATCGGTAAGAAACCTGTTTGTTTTCTAAAGAGAGACAAAAGGTGAATGGATCCGTAAGTGAGGAGAGATGGGGAGGAACTCGGAGTAGTAGAGGGAGCAGATAACCTTCTCGGGATATACTTTGGGAGAAAAAAGTCTATTTTCAATAAAAGGAAAAACCATAGAGAGATGACTGCATGTTTCCTTGCTTGTCCTGAGCTCAACTTCTCCACTCTGATACAGTCAAGGATGCACCACCCACCACTCCAGTCCAACACAGAGACTCTTTGGTTGAGACTCAACTTGAATGATGAGTAGAGGCTGACTGCGGACATTTCCCATTTCATTTCGTACACCTGACATCAGGGAGGCTGCTTGCCCTTCCTAGACTTGTCTATGGAAGTGACAGGGACAGGTGGGTGGGTAATGGAAAGATGAACTCCTGGGTTTTGCATCTCTAGAGTCCTGTTTTCCACCTCAGACCCACCTCTGTGGCCTGGTATCCTGGAAGCAGTGTCTGGGGACTTGAGGCTTACTGTAAATCCTTTTGATGGTTCTGTTGACAACATCCTCTGAGTCCAGCTTGGGGGAGACAGCAATTCTCAGTCTTTCAGCACAGGATCTCTACACACTTAGAATGTGAAAGGACCTCAATGTAATTCTGCTTATGTGGATTTTATCAAACCATACTGACCATGCCTTGAACTGAGAGCTTTGAAACATTTGGCTTATTGAAGATATTGTAACTACTTGCTTATAAGTAAGATTTATTAAAAGAGAATTAACTATTTTTCAATGCATAATTATGTTGAATAGAATACACGTTTTATTTTTTGGTGTTTACATTCTGGCAAGCACCTTTATCTTTTCCATCAGTTAGTAGATTGTTTCTTCTTCTAAAACAGCTTTTTATTTAATTTAAGAAAATTCACCTTAACAGAAACATGAAGGCTATATATATATTTATGTGTTTGTTAGTGTGTGTGTCTCTCTGTGTGTGTCCGTCTGTCTGTCTTTGTCTCTGTCTCTATCTCTATGTGTGTGTGTGCATCTGTTTGTCCCTGTCTTTCAGCCTCTGTCTATTTCTCTGTCCCTGTCTCTGTGGATGTTTATTAGTGTGTCAGGGGACAGTAATAGAATATTCAGCTGCCTGTATATGACAAAGAGAAACCATAAATACTGTAAGTGTAATTAGAGAAGGTTGTGGCTAGCAAGTCTATGCTGGAAATGCAGTTCTGGTCCTTTGCAAGAACAGCAAGTGCCTTTCATTGCGGAGTCATCTCAGCAGCCACAGGAGATTATATTTCTTCATATTTAATAATTATAATAAAATTTTATTTTAAGAAATTTAAAATAATTTATGAACTAATTAATTTTTATTAATATCATTAGAATATTTTGGAAGATGGGATATAGTTATGTAAACTACCCTGGCCTGGGACTTGTTATGAAAATCAAGGTGGTCTGGAACACCAAGATCCCTTTGCATCTGCCTTCTGTATGCTGAGCTTAATGGCAAAAGGTCTGGGCTAGTGAAATATATCTCAGCAGGTAAGAGCACTGGCTGGTCTTCCAGGGAAACCGTGTGGGATTCCTAGTATCCACATGGCTACTCAAAATGTTCTATGACTGCAGTCTACTGGGACCCCAACCTCCTTTCTGGAGAGATTAGGGTACAGTGACCTGCTAATGACAAGATGCCCAAGCAGGATACACTCCACTGGGCTCCTTGCAGAGTTTGCCTTTGATGCATTACTAAATTGGCATGTGTCGCACTTCTTCAAGGTTGTCTTCCCGGTGGACTTGCAACATCATTGGCTCATTTGATGTCTTCTGCCTCTATATCCATGGGAGAGCATTGTACATGGCATATGTACTGTGTCCATAAATGTTATTCTTAAAGGAGGTCAAGGTTTGACCAAGACCTTAAATGTTTAAGTATTCACACATTTAAATAAAAATGATCAAGACAGTCAGCTGTAAATTGTAAAAAAAATCAGTTTTATAGGCTTTCCCTTGCTCTGAATAATGACATAAGGACCTTTATAATTATTAATAAAACTAGGTACAATAGCTGGGCAAATTCTAAGCTATTCTAATCCTGGAATGCTGGCCTAGGCCCCGTCTCAGCCATGTGGCCTGTTACCTGCCATCTTAGCCAAGCTCCTCCCTGCTTCTTTATCTATATCCTCATTTCACACTTCACACACACACACACACACACACACACACCTTCACACTGGCTCCGAAATTGCAGCCTTTTCCTCTCCTGCCCAGATATCATGTGTTCAGTTCTAATATTATTGTCCATGAAGAACATGATGGAAAACATTTTATAAAATACTGAGTCAGGTGATACTTCATAATAGTGACAATACCAAAGTCTGGGCGACAACCAGGTTTCTGGGTACAGAAATCAGAATTTGAATACACAGTGCACAAAATTATCCACCAACCAGTCGATATCACCACAAATTTCCCATAAAAATTTTAAGTCTAAGAAGTTGTTAAATTTATGGTGAAGAATTCAAGTGTCCAGAATTACAAGTATTCCTTTGAGGGTTGAGTTTTTAATCCCTGTTTACCTGAATAGAGAAGGATTGGTGGGCTATGGATGGATTCATATTGTACATTAGAGGCCTGAGAATATATTCATTAATTATATTCCAAAGGAGTGCAGGGAGAGGAGAACCAGAAGCTTCGAATGACAATGTCAGGGTTGTTCTCTATTTTAGAAAAATCCTCATTTTAAAGATTTTCTTTGTGTAGTTTCCTGTTACATTATTCAGACCTGGTGGACAGGAGTCCAGAGCTGGTGACATACCCAAATGTTTGTAGGTCACCATAATTCTCCATTACTTTCATTCCCAATGTAAAGGAATCTAATGTTTTGCCATTGATTCTGTTAGGTGGGAATGGATGGAGGCTAAGGCTGTTCAAAAAAACTCTTCAATACCTTTTAATTTTTACGAAAAAAATTTTGTTTAAAATTCTATTTACAAAAGTCGTATTTTGGAACAGCACATGGTCATTTCATGACTCTCATCCAAGACCATGAGAAACTACATGAGATCCATGTATGTCAACACAACAATAACCACAACACAGTCATAACCAGAGCAAAAGTGCACACTGAAAGTGGACACTTAATAACTGTCTATGTTACTTGATAAGTTCCTGCCATTTCTTATAGACATGGATGAGTTAAAATACTTTACAATTTCAAAGAAGGCTTCCTTATCCCTGAACAGACCTGTTATGCCAGCACATGAAAGGTAGGGGTAGAAATATTAGGAGTTCAAGGATCAGCGACCAACGATAATGAGAGGACACACATGCACAGTCTGAAAGAACCTCCATAAATTAACCTGGGACAAATTAGGTAAGTGGTATCACAAGAAGTGAGTAATGGCCAGAAATTTCCAGTTTATGAATGAAGGAAATTTTTTTAAAAATGAAGAACTAGAGAAGGGAACACAGGGAGACTACTAATTTCTATATTTAACCCTAAATCTCATGTTAAAATTCTAAAAATGAACCTGGAGAATCTGAGGGAAATCTCATTACTGGCTTGCTTCTCCTTCAAATATGACTACATTTAATAAATTCCTTTTCCTACATTTTACTATAGGTGTCTCTTTCGTTGTTTTTTGTTTGTTTGTTTGTTTGTTTTTGTATTTGCAGAACTTTGGTCATTAAAATTGTCAGAGCAGGCTTTAGCACTAAACCTTCTGATGATAGTACCACAATTAAATTGTGTGTGCTCAAAGACCCAGGGTTTGGGGACCATCAAAGACACACCCCTGTTGCTGCAAGGAACTAGAGACATCCTGAGGAGAAAGATCACAGATACCTATTCAGTACTAAAGATGGGCCTCATGCCATGTAGATACAGAAAACAAAAGCAGAAGGCAGAGATGCCCACTTCCTAAGGATGGTGGACAATATAACACACAAGGACAGTTCAGTAAAATGTGCAATGGAAAAGTCTCTGCAACTTCAGTAATAGCTGTCTGAATTCAAAATGATCTACAGACATCTCTAATTATACTGGTAAAGTTCTCAAGAATGGCCTAACCAGTGCCTTTATATCAGTGGATCTAAACCAGAGGTCTACAACTACCTTGGCAAACCTCTGTATCCAAAAATACTTACATTGAGATTAAAATACAAATGACAGTTGTGAAGTAGCAAAAAGGGTAATTTGATGGTTGGGGTCACCACAACATGAGGAACTGTTTTAAAGGGTTCCAACATTAGGAAGGTTGAAAACCACTGCCTTGGATAATGCACTGAGTCACATATGTCAGCAGCAGTAGGAAGCCCATTAATAAGAAATCAGAAAACAAAACAGGTGATCACTAGGGAATTGCTGAACCTTGTTCCAAGACTCCCAAAAGGGATACCTCACCTCCAGGCAAATCATAGGCTACAGAGTGCTGGAAGCTGACATCTCAGAACATCATTTCCAGCCCTGAGCCCAGAGTCTCTGACCAGGACTGAATTGTGACCAGACAGGAATGAACTCAGAGTCACATGAACAGAGGTTTTGCAAACTTCACAGAACTCTATAGCAGCCAATCTAGACTCCTCTCATTTACAGGTAGTAGATCTCTTTCCAGATAGCTGAATAAAGGACCTGCCTAAGGAACAACTATTTCTCCAAAATGTTGAACCTGCGTCTGCTGCCACACAGGATTTGTAGAGCTCTTCTTCCTTCCCAGCCTGGACTCCTTTGCAGTCTAGTTAGAAATATATTGTTCCTCCCACAACATGAAATTTTTAAAAAGTCCATTCATCAGCAACTGATCCCTTACCCAGTTGACTACAACAAAGATAATATCTAAGCTCCCAAGATAACATTAGTGATTTTGAGTACAAGAATTCATTACAGTCAACTTAAGGGTTTCTTATTGCTTCCAAAGTTTTCTATGGAAAATATGTGGCCATATTAATGACTGACATCTTCACAATTTGTATGTAAAGGACTTAGACAAAAAACATCATACTTTGGAGTAACATTCATAGACGTAGCATTCATTCAGTGTACAAGATTCTCCTCTGGATGTGAATGCAGCCAATAATGGAGGATTCAATGATGTTTGATGTCCTCAGTGTGGACAACCTTGAGGAAGTACCGCCTGTGCACATTTAGTAACTTATCAATGAAAAAAAATTTACAATTATCCCACTTGGTGGGCAAATTCCTTTTATTCTGAGCATTTTGGAGCCAGTAGCATGGATATCTGTGTCCTAGGCCGTCCTGGTAAACATAGCCACTTTCAGAGCAGCCAGGCTACGTACCGAGATGCTGTTTCAAAAAAAAGAAAAAAGTAATATGAAGGGCCCTTGTTGCTCTTGTAGTGGACCAGGGTTGACTTCCCAGCACTTGAGTCTGGCAGGCCACATGTTCCTTAACTCCAGATCCAGGGTTTCTGACTACCTCTTCTAGAATCTATATGAGTACCTGCCCCTGAAATACACACAGAGACACACAAAATTCATACAAATAAAAGAGTCTTAAAATTGTTTCTCTGAAAATATATATGTGCAGCTTCATTTTTCTGCGTTTCATATATATGTATATCTCAGAAGACCCAAAATCGTATGATCTGTGGTGGGGAAGATGAAAATAAGAACTCCCAGAAATGTGAAATATCCAAAACAATCTTCGAGTGGCATTTACCATCTCAGAAAATTGTTCTTTCTCTTTTCATTCAGCTTACATGCAAATAGTAATCAATATCTGCATTGAATCAAAAAAAAAAACTCAAAATGTCCAGTTCCTACCATAATAGATATGGATTGCGACAAACACAAGTACAGTCACCACAGAAGGCTACACAAAGCCTAAGCGTGTACAGAGTTTCTAACAATGAAATGTTAGACAATTGTTGACTTACAGGCCTCTGATCTAGGAACCAAGGATGTTGTAACTTGGACCAGAAGGACAGACTAGTGCTTAGACACTGATGCCACAATACCAAGCTGTAGAGAACTGTTGCAAGTTGGGGAATTAGTACCCTAGAAATCTCCCACACCCAGGAATCGATCTCTCCAAGACCCACCCCATCAGGTCTACGTCACTGCCTTTGGGAAATCTAAGAGAAGCCAATCAGCATCAGCCACATCAGGTTATAAAGTGAAGACAGACTAGTCCTGATTGAGACTCCACTCATCAGAGAGGATGAGGAACCCTGGATGCTGCACACTCCTCCTCCTCTTGGTGGCCATGGACCTGAACCAGTATTGTGCAGGTGGGTGTGGGACTGGAGGGAATTGGCCTTTTGGGGAGCAGGAAATAGCACCTGGAATCCTCATTTCTGCATCTTCTCCCTTGCCTAACCAGACCCTCGATGATCCCCTAGCTGGATCACCCCTGACCCTCTCCTACACCTCAGGTCCATAGGCATACCACCACCCCTGCTCTGTTCCCTACCAACCTGCTCTGAGTCCACGCTAAAGAGTCAGCATTTCAATGTGCATCACCCACAGGCTCACACTGGCTGCAGACTTTCAACGCTGTGATTTTGGAGCCTGGCATGGTTAATTCCCGGTTCATCCACATTGGCTATGTAGACTCTATAGAGTATCAGAGATATGACAGCAAAGAACCAATTGCAGTTTTGCTACCTCGGGTTGCATGGATGGAGCAGGTGCCAATGACATATTGGGCCAGTGAGACAGCAAGCATTGCGGAATTGTCACAGGTAGACAGGCGAATTCTTCACTTCATGGTGAACAAAAATGAACAAAGAATGGACGGTGAGTCACCTCAGCTCTGAGGTCATGACAAATCAATGTCCTCGTGGTCTGACCCCAATAAGCTCCACTCTAGTTCCCCAAGTCAGAGATTCATCCATAGTCGAAGGGACCCCTGGAAGCCTTTGACCAGAAAAAACCACAGATTGTGATCTAGTTAAGGTTTAAATTGGGGACAAAATCCCGAGGGTTGGTGGTAAGAAGACTCACAGTGATCAGGGGCTGAATGGGGGTGGGGCAGATTATCACACCCTGCAGGAAGTGTATGGCTGCAATGTGGCTAATGATGGGAGCTTCCTCGGCGGTCACTTCCGGCTCACCTACTATGGCTATGATGACTTATACCTGAATGAGAACCTGAGCTCCTGGATTGCACATGGAAACGCAGCTGAATATGTGAAGAGCAGGTGGGACGGTGGAGGTGATGCAGAAAGGTGGAAGACTTACCTGCAAGGAGTGTGCGTGGAAAGGCTTCTTAGATACATGGTCCTTGGAAAGGAAGCATTGCTGCGCTCCGGTAAGAGAGGCCCTTGCCAACCCCTTTTGCTTTCTGACATTGTAGCTCCTGCCTCCCTGAGGCCTCCTCCTCAGCAGGGAGCAGCTGGAATGCTTACACTGTCTTGCATCAAAGGGGAAAGAGAGCTCCTCGGTGTCCTGACTCAACGTGAGAGAGGGACTCTCCAGAGGATTCAGCCTTCTCCCAGGACAGTTCAGTGTGTCCATTAACAGCAGTTCCCTTCCATCTGCACTGTGTATCATGGCCTCTCTCAGGCCGGATCACTGTCCATGTACGATGACATTGAATGTCTGACTCGAGGGTTGCTGAGTCCCTCAGAACCCCTCCACAGTCAGAACTAGAAGGCTATTTGCCTAGAGGGAGACCCAGAGTCTGTTGTTCTGTGTTGGCGCAAGGTTATTGTAAAATATTCCAAGGAATAGAACATCCAGATCCTGAGTGTAGGCTTCTGTGTGGACTCTGCTACCTCCCTCATCCATGTCTACCACCCTTTCCAGGGATGGTCCCATGAGCACTGCTCAGGCCCCAGGAGCAGTGCAAAATACCTGAATTTTCCAATTGTTCCCCTCAGATGCCCCCCGAACACATGTGACCCACCATGTAAGACCTGAAGGGAATGTCACCCTGAGGTGCTGGGCCCTGGGCTTCTACCCAGCTGACATAACCATGACTTGGAAGAGGGATGGGAACAACCACACCCAGGACATGGAGCTGCCAGACACCAGGCCTGCAGGGGATGGAACCTTCCAGAAGTGGGCAGCTGTGGTGGTTCCTTCTGGAGAAGAGCTGAGATACACATGTCATGTGCACCATAAAGGGTTACCTGAGCCTCTCAAGCTGAAATGGGGTAAGGAGTGGGTGTGAGCACACACTCTGCTGTTGGGAAAATTGTGAGCTCTTTGAAGAACCAGAGCAGGATCAGGGTTGAGAGCTAGGGTTAGACTCCTTACTCTTCCTCCTTTTCCATCCTCAGAGCCTCCACACACCATCCCCATCATAGCAATTCTCATCGGCCTGGTTCTTGGAACTTTGGTGGTGGGAACTGTGGTCATTTTTCTGGTGTGGAAGAAATAAAGGTAAGAAAGGGATTGGGGTCTTAGTTCCTGTCTCCCTAGAGATTTCAAGGCCAAGGTATAAAAGTACCCTGACTCATTAGAGGAAAGATGTATTCCCTCAGGCACTGGAGCTGGTGTGCTGACATTAACTCTATCATGAAGCATAAAGGAAATATAGAAAGATCCACTGCCTCTTGATGGAGGTGATGGAGACCTGATTCTGATTCCTTACAGACAGAGAAATGTCACAGAGAAGTTCCCTGCTGACAACAGACCTACAGAAGGCCATTAAGTCATCTTTACATACAATCTTCCATTGTGTTTTCTGCTGCATCTATGGAGGTGCAGTCACAGTTCAAGAAACTTACCTGGGGTTTGAACAGGAGATTCTTCTACTCCCACAACTTTATTGCTTCCACAGTCTCTCACTGGCTGCCCTCTTCCCACATTAGGGAAATAGACATCTATAATTTGTCTGCCAGTAATTAAGTAGGAGAAGGTTTCTGAGCCCCTTGCAATAGGGAAGACAGGTACTCATTGTGTGTGCTCACACATTTTCTCTCTGGGCCCTATTGCTGTGGGCCCTTAACAGGTCTTATGCTGCACTGCCATAGGCATGGACAGTGCCCAGAGATCTGATGCATCTCTCCCAGTAGGATAGGAAGTACTCGAAGAACATGTTCCTGAGCTGGGATTACTTGCTAGACTGGAATTATTGTTGGTATGGATGCCTGTTTGTTATCATGGTTTAATAGTCACCAATCAGAATTTGTTTTTCGTTATTTCCTTCCATAGTATGAGATACAATCTTAGGTGACTTCAAAAGCTCCTGACTTTTCTTTCAATGGCTGACACCTGTGTCCAGGTCTCTGTCTCCTGTCAGGAAAGGCAGGTCTGGGAGACGGACATCAGAAACTGACCTTCAGTTTCCAGTGAGCTGTAAATTTATTTTTCCATGTTTAACATGAGGATTTTGTTAATTTCTTATTGTTTGACATCTTCCTATGGTGTATTTAATGAGTAAACCCAATCAAAGCAAGACGAATAACATAGCAACTCTGTCTTGAGAAGTTGAAATCCATTCATTGGGTCTTCTCTATCTTTTTCTGAATGCCATTCTTTCTCTTTAACCTCATATTTAAATCTGTTCATTTCTCTTCCCAATAAACTTGAAATTTGATTCATACTGGTTGGCTTAAATTTTTTTCTTTCCAAGTGAAGACTCTTATCTTCACTTAAGTAGAGATTTCTTGTAAGTGACACTTTTATTTACTCAGATTATAATATAAGATGAAAGCTGAACATTAGCTGTGGGAATATGTTGCTTGGACTGATACCAGAGCATGTCCTTTTCTGTCCTAAATATTCCCTAGGCTTACGCCTGAAAGCTTCCAGCCTCCGTACAACCTAATCTTCCAAGCTGACTTATTCAATCCCGCTTTTCTCAGCTTCTGACTGAATTGCTTTGTTGTCCTCATTCTAACCTTGGCGATCTGTTCTGAGTCCTCTGGCTCCTTCTCATTCTCTGGCTACTTCTGTCTTCAACTGTGCCTTGCATGTTCTCTCTATAATCTAACTTTGTAAAACTGTCATGATAAAACTGCAATACACACACCTCATACCACACCACACTTTTCCCCCTTCCTGCTGTTCTCATGAGAGTTGAGCATAAATCTATTTCTGACTTGTTCTTTCAAATCTTTCTCTACTTCATCATTCTGTCTGGCCCTCAAATAGATGTCACTTTCAGATATGTTTGCTTACTTCTAAAACTAACCTTGCCTTAATTGCTGGGGATTTAAAGTGTATACTAATGGTGTGTCTGCATTTCAGCTGGATTAAATCTTTGGATAGGATCCCTTGCAAGAGCAACCATGTTGCTGCATTAAAATTCCTCTACAATTTCTAAACAGAAGACCTTACACATGCACCAGGGAGCTGTCTACCCTACATAAAACTGGGACTGCCCTTGTTCCTGCTGACCCAAAGGACTCTCTGAAACAACGTTGGCCCGGTTGCTTGTCTGAGCTGCTCTTTTGCTTTGCCTGTCACCTACAACCCTTCCCCTAAAACTATATGAATATCCAGAGAGTGGTTTGTTTTATTTTTGTGGTTGTTTTATCATTGGTACGCTTGTGTTTGTAACACTTGTATGTCTAGTGCCCATGAGTGTCAGAGGAGGGCCTCAGGTACCCTACAATGGGGGTTACAGGCAGCTGTTAACTGTCATGGAGACATTAGAAACCAAACACAAGTTCTCTGGCATAACAATCAGTGTTCTTACCAAATAATAAGTACCAAGAGCTCCTAGCAACTAAGCGCTCTTTCTGCCCTTTAATTATGTATGTGTGTGTTTATGTGTGTGTTTTTTGTTGTGTTTATGTCTCCTTCTGTTTATGTGACTATGTGTAAGGGGAAGAGAGAGAGAGAAAGAGAGAGAGAAGGGAGAGAGATGGGATATGAATGTTTGTGTACAGGAATACAGTGCCCTTGGATGGTAGAAGAAAGCAGTGGAGCCCCAGGAGATGGCATTTCAGAAAGTTGTGAACTTCCTTATTAAGCATGCTGAGAACCAAACTCAGATTCCTAGGATATGCTCTTAACCACCAAACCATCTTTCTGACTCTTTGAGTCAGAACTGCACTACATAGTTTTCAAACACTTCCCAATAGCAGTGAGAGACACAGGTATTGTACAAGAGAAAGATTAACTTCAGAGAACTAGGAATCACTACAACATTATTTCTCACACAGCCCAAATATTAGACATGGAATTCTCCTAGGAGAAGTGTTTGGGTACTACTTTCTTTAACCAGATCCATGTCATCCTGGTCCTTTCACAAGCAGTCCCAGCACAGTGCCCAATAAGTCAGTAATTCTCAATCAGTTCATAGAAAAATGCCCATACATGCTTAGGGTTTATATAGGTCTCAATAATAAATATGCTCATGTGTATTGTATGAATTTATATTGACTGCATTAGAAAGTGCAAGTCTTAATATATTTACTTCATTAAAGACGATATCAAATAACCGTAATCTGAGGACAAAGGTGGAACTCAGTGACCCAGGGTCATCAAGTTAGTTATTCATGGCTGTCAAAATTACATCACAAATTAACTGAAACTCAAAGGACTAGGTAACCTTGGGAGGTGTGTGTCTGCCTGATTGTTTCTTCTTGTTGTTCTTGTTGTTCTTGTCATTCTCATTGTTGTTGTTGTTGTTGTTGTTGTTCTTCTTCTTCTTCTTCTTCTTCTTCTTCTTCTTTTTCTTCTTCTCTTCTTCTTCTTCTTCTTCGTCTTCGTCTTCGTCTCCTCCTCCTTCTCCTCCTTCTTACTCTTCCTCCTCCTCTTCCTCACTAAATCTTGAGGTGGAAAGACCCACTTTTTATTTAACTTTTTACTTAATACCTTCTGAAATTCACTACATGCACCACAATCCCATTCATACCCACCCTCTTTCCATGCAAACTCTCCCTCCTAAAAGAAAAAGAGGGAAAGAAGCCCATTGTAGAAACTGTAGTGTATCGCAATGTGTCTCACGGTATATTTGTCCATACTTTTTTATTTGCAATATTTCATTGGAACTGCTCATTAGTTTGGGTCAAAACCTCTGGCTTCTGCTATACTATCAATACTGGGTCTTCACAAGGAATCCTGTTGGATACCGTGTTGTTGACCTGTGTCAAGAAGATATTACAGCTTGAGATCTGTTGGTCAACCCCTTCACATGCTTCATAGATGGGATATATGTTGGGGTGGGCCAACTCAAAGCCCTGGATCTTTGCCTTGATCTTATCTGTGTTGGTAGTTTAAACTGCAAGATATTCTGCACCATCACCATTAGGACAGGTTCTCCATCACTGCCCACAGCTAGCAAACCCAGAGCTATACCCAGCAAGAGACAGAGTTAGCTCTCCTGCACTCATGCCCTTGGAGCAGGTTTGCCTGCACCCATGCCAGTAGGGCTCTATTGTATTGTCCAGGCAAGGTGCAGGGCCTAGTTTGCCAAGAATTGCAGCTAGTGAGGAACATAGCCAGCTTCATGACCTTGGGGCCAGCTCTCCTCACCTGCCACAGGTGGCAAGAGATAAAGGGAGGGCCTCTTTCCCTCAACCACAGCACTGCATGGCAGATGTGTGGCAGAGCCAGCTTTCCCATGCTCACACACTTGGGACATGCTCACCCACAATCCCTGCAAACAAACTACCAGTAACCTGTGCTTCCTGGGGGAGGTATGTGGCCTGATCTCCTGGGTACTGCAACTGCTGAGGTTCAGGGCCATCTATCCTGCTCTCAGGCATTTAGGCCAGCTCTCTCAGGATGCCCAGGTCAACATGGCCAAATCCACAGGGCCCTCAGATAACAACATGGCCCCAGGTGGCAGCCCAAACCAGGGATATCCACTAGCTATTGATGGTAATATATTCCCTCTCCTGCAGGGCCAGGAATCTGGATGTGACGCTCTACAGCAACATGGGCCAGGAACTCAAGATAGCTGTTCCTCACGACTCTCAAGTCTCTAGTTCTGACTCTGTTCATTGTTCACACATCCTTCTGCTAATTTTTCTCTTCCTTCTCTCCACCATGTACTTGCTTATCTTAGTCTCACCTGGGGCCTCTGGGTATCTGGGTATTTGGGGTCATGTCCGGAGTACTATGCTCTGCCTCTGTTTGGCACTGAGCAGGGGTCATCTTGGGCTTGCTCTGTCCAGCAAGGACACAGGATGGTAGTCTGGGGATCATCTTTGGCCTGGGGGGAAGACACACTTTTAATCTGGATCTTCTGAATCAGACAGATACACCTTTATACTGAGCCAAATCTTCTGCTGGCAGCCCCAGCCCCTATAAAGAACACGGAAGAAGGAATGTTTACTACCTCCCCTCACTCTGGCTGGAATCCATTCCTTCACTACCATTAGAGTCTACCTCAGGATTCTGGTGTATACAGAAGACCCAATGAGACATCCAGTCTCATGACTTGAACATCTACTGGATTCTTGTACTTTCCTTTAACTAGACAGTGATTTTTATACTAGCTGAACCACAGCCTGTAAAACACTCTAATAAATACCCTTTATATACACACATGCACATACTCATACATAGATATGCAAATATACACATACATAATATATACACACGTAAAATGTACAAACATATATTTATTCTGTAAGTTCTCTTTCTATAGAGAACCTGAACTAATATTGCCTTATTTTGCGGAATGAGTGTCTGTGAGCCCTGATCCCCATGGCTTTTGTTCAGGACAGAGGATTCTAAAAGACTCTCTCTGTTTGTAATATTAGAGCTTGTATCTCAAATGCATAAGGAAATTATGGGCAAGGTCATAGAGGGAACTTCACCAAATGATATAGCCAAAAGTAATTTGTGCACACAAACACACACACACATATCCTGGTTGACACACTTCAGTTAGCAAGAGCCGCTAGCAAAGAATGGAGCTACAGTGGCCAAATGTAACGTTAGTATAGATACGTTCTTTCCCAGACCAATGGACTATGATGGATTTAGTTTTTGCTCTCATTTTGGCAGGTGTTGGGGATATCCACGCTGGACTCTTAGGTCTTAATGGTGCCTCTAACATAGTATCACTTCTGCACAGGACTTGGCAGAGTTCTGTTTCAATATGTCCTTGATGGGAGTGACCTTGTCTTAGTGTACAATATCTACACAATCTCACTGATTTGTACACATGAATAGAACAGCTATCCATGCATGGTTGTGTATGGTGCTTAAAATTAACTGGGAGTTTATAACCACCTTTGATTATTTAATTCCCAAATAAAAGATACAAAATCTTTACATTCATAATAAGCCTTAAAATCACTAGAGCTGGGAAGATTTCAACCTTCTATGCTATTTTGTCTACCTCACTATCAATAACCTGTAGATATGACTGCCCGTGTTCTATCTGAGCTGCTCCTATTCCAACTGGCTGGCCCTCAAGGCCATGCTCTTATGATCTACCCACCTCAAGATGTCTTCTTCTCCCTTCTTCTCTCTCTCCTTTTTTCCTTATCATCTCTCCTCAGACCCAAGCTCAGCAACTGTAACAATGTCTACTTCTCTTCTTGCACTACTACAGGCTTTCCTATGTTTATTTAATCTAGAGTTTTAAATAAGGAACAAAGTGGCAGAGCATCACGTGGTGTATGTGTGGATTCCTTTGTCCCTGAGGATCTATCCACCTGGGAGCAATCAATCTTGGGGGCCAGTATTTAGCTTTACAATCCATAGCAAACAACCTAACTTCAACAGTGGAACCTTAATCCCAGCACTTGGGAGGCAGAAGTAGCAGCAGGTGAATCCCTGTGATTGTGTCCCAAGCCTTGTCTACACAGCAAGTTCCAGAACATCCAAGGGTGCCTAATGAGGCATTGATAAAATTAACAAAATAATAAAATTAATTAGAGCAGCTTTTCACATGTCAATCATACTTCCATAAAAAATGATTTAAAGGCTGGATTTTATTCTAAAAGAGTCCTAGAATTCTTGGTTATAAGAAGAGAGCCGGGTTCAAACTAAATTGTTACTTTATAAGACTTCTCCAGAAAGCCATGCATAAATAAAATCCAGCCTTTAACTCGTTTTTTCTTGAAGTATGGTTGACATGTGAAAAGCTGCTCTGATTTATTTTATTAACTTGTTAATTTTATCAATGCTTCATTAGGCACCCTTGGATGTTCTGGAACTTGCTCTGTAGACAAGGCTTGGGACACAATGTTGCCTGAGCTCCTGGCACACTGTCAATATCTAGTGTGTTGCTTGGGTTAGGTCACGTTAATCAGGACACAGGGGATACAGAGTAACCGTGCTTTACTGAATTTTCCATCATCTTTTATAGTCAAGCAAAATAAAGATTTCCCACAGATTCCAAGTCTCACCAGCTTCTGTTTCTGAAGCCATAGTTTATCTGGGTTCAAGGTGACCCAAGCATCCTTGAAGACTGAGATATTTGTCAGCAGTCCAAAGCTATTATGGGTTTCCTAGATTAACTAAAACGAAGTGTCTCATGAGAAAATTATCATGGAGGCCACTTCCTCAGGCATGCAGCTCACTTGGCAGACATTAGTGTTCTCTGCTAAGAAAGTATGTTTTCTCAGTGTCCCAGTATGCTGGGATTTACAGATATCCTTAAGTCACATCACAGCTAGTAAGCTGCAGCAGTCACCTCATACCATTTCTCTACAGCACACAGTGCTCAATATCTGCTGGCCAAACTTACAGGACTCTTTTTTCTCTCTCTCTCTTTTTTATTAGGTATTTTCCTCGTTTACATTTCCAATGCTATCCCAAAAGTCCCCCATACCCACCCCCCAATGCCCTACCCACCCACTCCCCCTTTTTGGCCCTGGCATTCCCCTGTAAGGGGCATATAAAGTTTGCAAGTCCAAAGGGCCTCTCTTTCCAGTGATGGCTGACTAGGCCATCTTTTGATACATATGCAGCTAGAGACAAAAGCTCCGGCGTACTGGATAGTTCATATTGTTGTTCCACCTATAGGGTTGCAGTTCCCTTTAGCTCCTTGGTACTTTCTCTAGCTCCTCCATTGGGGGCCGTGTGACCCATCCAATAGCTGACTGTGAGCATCCACTTCTGTGTTTGCTAGGCCCCGGCATAGTCTCACAAGAGACAGCTATATCTGGGTCTTTTCAGCAAAATCTTGCTAGTGTATGCAATGGTGTCAGCGTTTGGAAGCTGGTTATGGGATGGATACCTGGATATGGCAATCACTAGATGGTCCATCCTTTCATCACAGCTCCAAATTTTGTCTCTGTAACTCCTTCCATGGGTGTTTTGTTCCCATTTCTAAGGGGGGGGGGCAAAGTGTCCACACTTTGGTCTTCGTTCTTCTTGAGTTTCATGTGTTTAGCAAATTGTATCTTATATCTTGGGTATCCTAAGTTTTTGGGCTAATATCCACTTATCAGTGAGTACATATTGTGTGAGTTCCTTTGTGATTGGGTTACCTCACTCAATATGATGCCCTCCAGGTCCATCCATTTGGTTAGGAATTTCATAAATTCATTCTTTTTAATAGCTGAGTAGTACTCCATTGTGTAAATGTACCACATTTTCTGTATCCATTCCTCTGTTGAGGGACATCTGGGTTCTTTCCAGCTTCTGGCTATTATAAATAAGGCTGCTATGAACATAGTGGAGCATGTGTCCTTCTTACCGGTTGGGACATCTTCTGGATATATGCCCAGGAGAGGTATTGCGTGATCCTCCTGTAGTACTATGTCCAATTTTCTGAGGAACCGCCAGACTGATTTCCAGAGTGGTTGTACAAGCTTGCAATCCCACCAACAATGGAGGAGTGTTCCTCTTTCTCCACATCCTCGCCAGCATCTGCTGTCACCTGAATATTTGATCTTAGCCATTCTGACTGGTGTGAGGTGGAACCTCAGGGTTGTTTTGATTTGCATTACCCTGATGATTAAGGATGTTGAACATTTTTTCAGGTGCTTCTCTGCCATTCAGTATTCCTCAGGTGAGAATTCTTTGTTCGGTTCTGAGCCCCCCCTTTTTTTTCCCCCCAGAGGGTAAAGTTTATTTCTAAGTCCACAGATGTGAGGAAACTATAGACTGTGGCAAGCGGTGCCAGGAAGTGCCATGTTGTACTTGCAGAGACACTTCACGCTCTTCAGATGTCAGCTCCTTCATCAACACAATGGCAGTGCCACTCTCCAGGTTCTTAAGTGATTATGTAGTGGGCACTAATTTTACATATTATTTCCAATAAAGAAGTTTCCCTCACAGCAGCTCACCAGTGCTAGTTGACCTACTGAAAGAAAGTAAGATAATATTCTAGATGCAGCTACCCAGGGATACATCATACATGTACTGATTCTGAATTTCTTGGGGAAAAAAAAAAAAGCAGACAAGAAGGCTTGTTGTGGCAGAGAGAGGCAAAGATGCATCCTATGGAAACTAAACATAAGCCCATACATAACACCCTAAGGAAAATTGTGTAACTTCAGCCTAGAAACCGGAGTAAGCAACTGGCTGTGAATGTTCTGACAGTTGGATTCTAATCACTTGACAAAAACCAGAAAATTATTTCACAGCATGCACTTTAGTACGTCCCAGTTGAAGAAAATTTGCCTGAAATGTTTACCCATCTCTTCCCTTTACACTGCTTACTGTAAGCTATTGGGTAATAAGGATAGGAACCTAAGGTTGGCAGCCTGAAGGCAGAATTTCCCAGAATATAATCTGAAAATGGACGGATTCCATGCAGTCTTTTTTTTTTCTTTCCATTTTTTATTAGGTATTTAGCTCATTTACATTTCCAATGCTATACCAAAAGTCCCCCATACCCACCCACCCCCACTCCCCTACCCGCCCACTCCCCCTTTTTGGCCCTGGCGTTCCCCTGTTCTGGGGCATATAAAGTTTGCGTGTCCAATGCTGAGCCCCATTTTTTAATGGGGTTATTTCATTTTCTGGAGTCCACCTTCTTGAGTTCTTTATATATATTGGATATTACTTCCCTATCCAATTTGGGATAGGTAAAGATCCTTTCCCAATCCTTACAGGACTCTTAACCAATGAGCCTTTTCTCTAGTCCCAGGCTTCCTCTTCATTTTATTGAATAAGAATACTTCTGATTAATAAATTATTAATAATGTAATTACTAAGAAATTATTGTGAAACAACTTTTTAAAATATTGAGCAGCTCTAAAAACAACTTTTATTACAATGATATTTCTCAAAATTTTCCAATTCACTTTGATTGATAGTGTGATGGTTTATATATTCTTGGGCCAGGGAGTGGCACCATTTGGAGGTGTGACCTGGTTGGAGTAGGTATGCCTCTGTGGGTGTGGGCTTAAGATCCTCACCCTAGTTGCCTAGGAGTCAGTCTTCTGCTAGCAGCCTTTGGATGAAGATGTAGAACACTCAGTTCTGCCTGTGCCATGCCTGCCTGGATGCTGCCATGCTCTCACCTTGATGATGATAATGGACTGAACCTCTGAAACTGTAAGCCAGCCCCAATTAAATGTTGTTTTTTATAAGACTTGCCTTGGTCATGGTGTCTGTTCACAGCAGTAAAACCCTAACTAAGACAGATAGGTTGAGAGATAATATATTTTGTCGCTATGGGTGTGACACTTGTCAATAACAAATCTACTGATTTTTGGCTTAGGCAAAAAATAGGAAGTGGAACATTTGGGAGGAGAGAAAATTCTGGACTAGAGCCAGGCAGGATATTTGCCTGGAGAAGGTGTGAAAAGTTGGATGTTTGATACCTGAGAACAGGTAACCAGCTGTGTGGCAAAAATGTAGACTAAAATAAATGGGTTACTCTAAGTTTTGATCTAGCCAGAGAAGAGCCTAGCTATATTGTCAAAGCATGTGTAAATTTATTTTGATTCTGAGTTTTATTTCTGAGAGCCTAGGGGCTTAGAGGAAGAACTGGGACCTAACTTCCACACATAAGGGTCATGGGACCTTCCAAGTGAAAGGCTAAAACAAACAAATGGATAAACCTAAAATTAAAGTTAAACTTATTCCTAATAAAACTATCAGTGTTACTATGTAAATGAAACAGTCAATGAAAATGGTTGCACTCTTTGTGTGAGACTCATATTTTGAGGATGACCATAGTTACCAACCCTCATCAAAGAAGCAAACAGACCAACACAGAGAATCATGACTGCACACAGCACAGAGAGCAAGAGATCTTGGGGTGGCCAGTCCCCACTGATATATCAACATTACAGATCCTGCATCTATGCCTCTGGACAGAAGGAATGGAAAGATTACAAAAGCCAGAACAGCAGGAGGTCTGGTGGGAAACAGTCTCTCCTAGAAATAACTGCATAGACAAGACAGGATCAAGAGCAACAAAACTTGATAAAGTGAAAGAGAGAACTTCTGTGGGGCCCAACCCCTAGACGAAGAATTGCAGGCAACTGATGATAGCTGAGCTAGAATTAGCCTCTCCATGGCTGAGCCTCTTATTGGATGGCCAGTGGAGAGTGGTCAGCCCTGAAACCACAGACACACAAACAACAAAAACAGACTCAGCGTGTTGCATTCATATACCTGTTTGTGGAAACACAGGCACACATACATTGTTACCTACACAGACATAGGTAACAATGATGGAGAAAGAAAAAGAAGCTATTAAGAGGAAGAACTTGGAAGCGTTGGAAGGAGAGTAACTGAGAAGGGATAGAGGGAGGCAAGTGGGGATGATGCAATTCTACTTCAATCAAAATATATCTAAGAAATGAAATGGGATAAGTGGCCTGTCTTTTTTAAAAAAATGCTATTCTAGTGGTGTGAAGGTAAGATCCTTTACAGTCACTGTGTGAGGGTTGTAAAGGTGTCAGGTGGGACTGGAGAGCTGACCCAGCTGAACAGCACTGGCTGATCCTCCAGAGAACTGTGGTCAGAGAACTGTGGTCTAATTCCCAGCACCTACATTGTGACACACAGCCTAGTGGGAATCTCTGGACAAAGCACACCAACACCAGAGTGCAAGAGAGGCATAGGCACCAGTGGATTTAAAAACCAGGGTATCTCCTAAAAAGGCCTATTTCTGGTTTGCATTCTCATTTTGTACTCTAAGACCACAAGGTGGGGCTAACAAGCAATTTTACAATTTATGAGCCAGCAGGTATTAAGGGAAATGAGGCATTGTTTCAGCTACTTCTCCAGGTTATTCTGTTCCATGTGGCAAGTGAGGTTAATCTTATAACTGAGTATCACTCAGTGCTTTACGTAAACTATTAAATAATTCAATGTATCAGTCAGTATCTTAGTTTACCCCAACAGTCTGTAGCTCCAGTTCCAGGATGTCTGTTGCCACCTTCTGGTCTCCTGTGGTACTGCATGCATGTGGTACACTGGCAAACATGCAGGCAAAATAGCCATACATGCAAAGTAAAATAAAACTTTAAAAGGCGTCAGGCACTTACTTATCAGGTTTTACTGGGGTCACGCAGAAGACAGGTATTTAATTCATCTTATGAACTATAGGATGAGAGAAAGAGTTGTGGTACAGAAATCATATAGTTTAAAAAAGAGACAGCAGGAGAGAGGATGGCTGGAATGTAGCTCAAATAGTATAGTGCTTTGTCCAACACACAGAAATACATGGATTTCATCTCCAGAAAGAATAAAACAGATATGGTATCAGGATCCATGGAACTTGTCTCATTTAACCAAAACAAAACCATTGGAGGTGGGGAGATACCTCAGTGAACAAGAGCACTTCTTCCAGATTTGTCATGACAACCAGAGAAATTCCCAAAGAACCCTATGTCATCCTAGACCCGAGTGTTCAGATCTGCAACTAATCTTTAATAATGCATGAATGAAAAATGTACCTTAGGAGATTAAGAGTGAATGAGTGAATTTTGAGCTAATTTATCCTGACACTGAAAATTGGAGATCAGAAAAAATAGCTGCTTTCAGAAAAAATTAGTTATGTTTCTTGCTGGTACAAGAAAATATATGACAAGAACAGCCTAAGATAACAGGCTTATTTTGGCTCACAGTTGAAAAGAATAGTCTGTCATGGGAGGGGAACAAGATGATATGGTGTAGGCTTAAATTTTTCTCACTCTAACTTTTAACAATGTATCTTCAGTGCTTTAACCTCTGTTCTCCACACTGCCCACCAAAGGGGCTGGGAAAGAAAGGTTATTAGGGTACAGGAAAGTGGACCTGTTTAGAAATTGTTCTTTAGAGCAAATCCCACCTGCATTGCAAGATAAGCAGTTCAGTTCACAAGTCAGCAACAGCAGCTTGCAAATGCATGCAAATACTTGAGCAATCTACCAGCAGTCCGGTTCTGTAGAGTCTGGAAACAAAACAGGAATCAGCACTGGTGGCACAATCTTGCAGGAACAGCCAGGACTCAGCCAGATTGACACGAGTCAGCAGGAGAGATTAGGACAACCAGGAACACTAGAAGTTCTCACTTGTGCCTTTCTCAACAAATTGAAGATCAAGAAGTGTTGCAAAGCTAGTTGTACAGGCAAGCCCCTCTCACAGTCCATTGAGTCCCATGTATACTCCCCCACCCCAGCCATCAAGTGTCTTTCTTGCCTTCGCACACGAGTCTGTCTTAGCAAATCTTCACTCTAGTCTTTATCAGCTGACATCACTCTGCCAATCAGCTGGAGTCCAAGGATATAAGAAGAAGCTGCCAGCACACCACCAGGAGTTTATGGTGCATTTCTCTCTATAGACTCCTGACAGATGAAAGGAGCTCCACCACACATGTAAGATGAATCATGGAATGAGTGAAGAATCCTCCATCTCAAGTCCTTTAACATGTTTGCGCTAGCAAAACACCCTTTCACCTGTGTCTGCTTCAGAAAAAAATGTTCCTTCACATGTCTGCTTTAGCAAACCTTATTTTTCCTAATATCTGCTTCAGGAAAGCATTCATTCATATGTTTGCCCCACCAAAACAGCATCTGCCAATAACAATGACTTTCCAAAGAATCCCTAAGTTTCCACTTCAGTATAGCATCTCTGTTGCAGGACCATGGGAGGCTGCTGGCTCTGGTCTCAGCCAATCAGGACACTCAGCACCAGGAATGCAGTGCTCACCTGGCTTCCCCCCCCCTTGTATTTAGTCTAGGGCTACAGTCTAGGATTATAGTGTCACCTTCCTTTCGTTAAACCTCTCTGCAAATGCGTTTGAAGGCATGCCCAAAGGTTTGTCTCATAGATGACCCTAAATCCATTCACCATGACAAAAAAGATTAATCATTACAGTTAGTCTATGAGAAACAAGAGGGGATGTGATTTTAATTTTTTTTCCTTGCTAAGAAGAGGATAAAAAGTACCTCAATGGAGGACTTCTAATATAGTAGAGTCCAACCAAAACCTATTCACAGAAGACCACTCCTGAGTGGAACCCCTGGAGGGCATCTGAGGAAGCTGCTGTTTGTTGGAGTTGCTGTGTACTGCAGACACTGGGTGCTGCAGCTGCTTCCTGTGCTATGGGAGCAGATGCTGGAGGCTCATTTTGCTGGCACCTGGCAAGGAGCCTACAAGACACAGAAATGCCATGCTTTCCCTTCATGGTGCTCTACTGCCATCTACTGGACAAGCTTCAGAGTCCACTGGCAAAGAACAGATCACTAAGGGCTCAGTATCATCTGTAGCTGAGATGCAGTATAAATACTTTCTCACACAATGAGAGCAATACCTGAACCTTCTAGCAAACAAAAATTGGAGGGAGATTACAACCTACAAATATAGTATTGATACACTGCAACGCTCATGAAGGTCTTTGGGTTATTTTTACTTTGTAATCAGTATATTAAAGAGACATTAACAAATTTCAAAGATTGTTTAAATTCTAATAACCAAAATTATGGTTGACATGAACATATGATGACATTAAGTGTACGATTATGACCATTCTTCACAATCTGCTACCGTACAAATGTTAAATTATGATTACTTTGGATCCTAAATCAAATGGTTTAAAATAGCAACCGGCATGCATCAGGAACACCTTATACATGAAAATTACTTTTTGCTTTGAGGGAGTTAGTAAAGGGTTTTTAATGCTGAAGTGAATTAAAGAACCCACCTCTCTCTAGATGTAGGGCAGGTGTTGAACACGGGTAAGTGTCAGGGCACTCTGGTGGAGTCAGCTTGTGAGGCAGAAATGCCAAAAAGCTGCTCATGAGAAATGAATTTCTAGGACTCTCCTCCTGGATATTCTGGCGAAAGCCAACTCTCCAGTTTGGATCGGTTTGTCAGGCGAAAAGCCTGGAAGCTGTTTCACGAGGATAAGAGTCCAGGGAAATTTTCCTCCCAGAGTTATGGCATCTCTTTCCCTAACCCATTATATTCAAATTTCCACCACATTAATCTAGTGTATAGATTCACGTGCACTCTATATAGTATTACCTTACAGTAAATGCCTTTTAAGATTGTATTCTAACATAGCTAAAGCCTTTTTCCAGTGTTCTTAGATTCCAGATAGCAGCAAGGAGCTTAACCTATTCAGTAACTAATTAAGCCCTACCATAAAACAATACAGCACCTGCTATTTACTCAGCTGCCTGTAGATAGAGACTAAAAGTCTCACTGAGATAGAAATCTTTTACTACAGGCTACATTCCATGTCAAGTATAAGTTGATATACTACCCTGATAAGGGGGAACTCTCCAGACAGGATAAGTTTTACTAGACCTAGGAATATAGAGCTCCTGATAACACACTACTCTTAAGGCCTATCAAGAGTTAACAACCCCCTGATGCTTTTAGGCTGATCCTAGGCAGGGCTTGTTATCCCTAATGTAAACATTTAATTAGTCCCTGCAAATTCCTTTCTGCTGTAACTGGTGAATTTCAGTGTATCTTGTCTTTTTGTGATTTGTATCCTCTGATAATTCGTTGTAATATAAGTCTGAAGCTCAACCAGAACATTACATTCAGATCCAACACCACTCTCGTGTGTCTGACTGTCACTACATCCTAATCTCTGCCCATTTACTCTAGAGACTCTTTCCTACGCAGGCACAGGGGACCAGAGGGCCTGCGGCAGGTAAGGCCATGCTAAACTCTGAAATAGCTATTAATATTAATCCGTTCTAGACACTTCTATTGTGAGCACTCTTTCACACACTACTATTCCTGGAATAACCAAGACACTGGGAGTGGGGAAATCTGACTACCTATTCAGCAGAGATTGGACTTTCCTTTGCTGTTGGAGTCACCTGGAATAAAGCCATTAATCTAGTGGATGTGATAAAAGTTTAATTAAAAAAAACAGCAACTTAGACACTCCTGTATGTAAGGAAATATTATCAAACAGAGAAGGGGTGGGAAGAATGGAAGCTAAAGGGAGTTTTCTGTGATAGAGCATCTCTTAGGAATATCAGAAGCTGTATCCATAAAATCCCACCAACATGTCTACCCAAACATGGGCTGAATGAGACAATGCCAATATTCATGACAAAGTGACCAAGAAAAGTCCAGGAGGCCTCAGTCCTCCACAAAGAACAACAGGCACCTAAGGAAATCTGGGAGTGGGAGGGATAGTCTTCCACAGAGGAAAGCATCAAGTGGTTATCCAATACCACATGGGCAGGTTGAAAACATATATACGAATACTGTTATATAGGCTGAGCAGGTAATATATAGGAGTGGAGGGGTGGTATGTGTGGTATGTGGAGCACACGCACACACGCATGGAGCAGGTACATAATAACAGTAAATTTTTAAAAATCCATTTGGAAAAGAATAGGAGAGTTTTATGGGGTAGAGAAAAGGGAAAGGAGAAATGTAATTAATTATATGATAATCTCAAATTTTAAAAAACTATAAATTTTTTAAAAGCAACGTAGAGGATAAAGAGGATTATTTCAGGCTACAATTCCATGTCTCCCTCCATCATTGTGAAGAAGTCAAGGAAGAATCTTCAAATCATCAAGAAGAGAGAATCCAGCCTGGGAAACACATAGGCTAACTACAGATCTTCACCTCTAACTCACCTTTTCAAAATCCAATCCCCCAGGCTCATTCTGAGTTCTAAAGTCCACCATCTGCTGTGACTCCCCCTTTTGGTCTGCCCCTTTCTCCAGTGGACTACACTGATCTTCTAGTCCAAATTTCTTTCTCTCTCACTCATGGCTTATCACAGTCCCCAAAGCCAACAGGCATTCCCTGGGAATCTGCAGGCCACTTTGACCAACAAAGAATGTAGGCTACTTTCAGATCTCCACCTCTCCTCCATTATTCCAAGTCTGACCCACCATTCTCATCTCTACCTCTGTTGCAGACCTTCTTCTCTGTGGCCTCTCCTCACTCTCTACACCCATTTCCAGGGAATAAATAGAGCCTGATGAAACACCATTCTTTCCTCCCTCCTGTGGATACACACACACACAGCCCACCCCCTCCTAGTGCTTCCTTATTCATGTCAGCTCCCAATCCCTAGAAATACATTTTACATAGAACCCCCAGTGGCTACATCTATCAGGATTCTAGAAGTAATTCCTACCTGGTGATACCCAGTCACTAGAGTCTCACATGAAACAGAAATATTAACAAAAACAAAAAGCAAAATACTCACACAACAAAGACCAGATATTGGTGCCTAAGATATGATCTTTCCGAACCCAGATACCCATATGCCAGCATAAAGACAAATCAGTAACAGCCCGGGGGATGTGACTTCAACAGAGCCAACCGACACTATCACAGCAGACAATAAGTGTTACAACACAGCTAAAGCATGCACACGCTTATACACACACACACACACACACACAGAGAGAGAGAGGATATTAAGATAGCCTTTATTAATAGGATAGAGGTTCTTAAAAGGAAATTAATTTTAAAATCCTTTAAAGAAATATATGAAAACACAAACGGTGGAAGGAAATGGATAAAACAGTTCCAGACCTGAAAATAGAAACAGAATCAGTAAAGGAACCCCAAACTGAGGGAAATATGGAAATAAATAATGTAGTAATTCTAACAGGCAAACCTCACTGACAGAATAGCAAGAATGGAAGAGGGAATCTAAAGGGTTTCAGCAAAATCCTAGAAAGACTAGGTCCTTCAGTAAAGAAAACATTAAATCTGAAAATATCCTGGCACAAAACATTCAGGTAATCCAGGACACCATGAAAGGACAAATCTAAGAATAATAGAAATTTTAAAAAGGGGGAGGAAACACAGGTCAAACTAGTTGGAAGTGGCATACACCTTTAGGTCCAGTATCATGGAGGGAGAGGCAGGCAAATCACTGAGTTCCAGACCAGCCTGGTCTACACAGTGAGTTCCAGGACATCCAGAGATACACAGAGGAACTGTGCCTCCAAAAACCAAAAGAAAACACAGGTCAAGGTCACAGAAAATATTTCCAACAAAATCATAGAAGAAAAATTTTCCTAACCTAAAGAAGATGATGCCTATAAAGGTGCAAAAGGCATCCTGAACACCAAATAGACTGGGCTAGAAAAGAAAGTCCCTTTGTCACATAACCATCAAAACACTAAACATCACAGAAAAAGAAAAGTATTAAAGGAGGATGGGTAAAAAGACCAAGCTGCATACAGAGGCCGACCTATTAGAATAACACCTGGATACCCAATGAAGATCCTAAAATCGAGAAGGGCCTGGACAGATGTTCTAAAACTTGAAGACACCAGAAGTGCCAGTCTAGAGCACCATAGTAAGAACAAGTATCAATCAAGTACCAATCACAATACTTAAAAAAAAAAAAGAAAAACATTCCATAGTAAAACCAAAGTTAAATTTGGGAGGCAGAGACAGGCGGATTTCGGGTTCAAGGCCAGCCTAATCAGCAGAGTGAGTTCCAGGACAGCCAGAGCTATACAGAGAAACCCCGTCTCAAAAAACAAAACAAACAAAACAAACAAACAAGCAAAAACAAAAACAAAAAACAAGTTAAGCAATATCTAGCTACAAATCTACCTCTAAAGAAAGTAATAAAAGGAAAACTTGAGCCAAAAAAAAAACGATTAATCACACCTAAGTAATAAATAATCCGCACACAAGAAATAAATAATGGGGCATTATCCTGAGTGAGGTAACCCAATCACAAAAGAACTCAAATGATATGTACTCACTGATAAGTGGATATTATCCCAGAAACTTAGAATACCCAAGATATAATTTACAATTTGCAAAACACATGAAACTCAAGAAGAACGAAGACCAAAGTGTGGACACTTAGTCCCTTCTTAGAATTGGGAACAAAACACCCATGGAAGGAGTTACAGAGACAAAGTTTGGAGCTGAGACAAAAGGATGGACCATCTAGAGACTGCCATATCCAGGGATCCATCCCATAATCAGCCTCCAAACACTGACACCATTGCATACACTAGCAAGACTGTGCGGATAGGACCCTGATATAGCTGTCTCTAGTGAGACTACGCCGGGGCCTAGCAAACACATAAGTGGATGCTCACAGTCAGCTATTGGATGGATCACAGGACCCCCAATGGAGGAGCTAGAGAAAATACCCAAGGAGCTAAAGGGATCTGCAACCCTATAGGTGGAACAACATTATGAACTAAACAGTACCCCAGAGCTCTTGACTCTAGCTGCATATGTATCAAAAGATGGCCTAGTCGGCCATCACTGGAAAGAGAGGCCCATTGGACTTGCAAACTTTATATGCCCCAGTACAGGGGAACACCAGGGCCAAAAAGTGGGAGTGGGTGGGTAGGGGAGTGCGGGGGGAGGGTATGGGGGACTTTTGGGATAGCATTGGAAATGTAAATGAGGAAAATACCTAATTAAAAAAAAAAAGAAAAGAAGAAAGATGGTTGAGTTCTAGGCCAGAAAAAAAAAAGAAAGAAAGAAAAAAAGAAAGAAAGAATGAATGAATGACAAATCAGCAAATCAATAGAGGGGGAAAACACACACACCACCACCACCACCGCCACCACCACCACCAAAGTAACAGGAATCAAAAACACTGCTCATTATCTCTCAATATCAATGGTCTCAATCCCCCCCCCAAAAGACGCAAACTAACAATATGGATATAAAAACAGTGTGCAACCTTTTGATGCATCCAAGAAACAGAAACACATCTTGACATCAAGGATGGACATCAGGGAAAATGGGTGAAAAAAGATATTCTGAGCAAATAGACCTAAGAAGAAAGCTGGTATAGCCATTTTAATATCTGACAAACTAGACTTCAACACAAAACTAATCAAAAGAGATACATACTCATCAAATGAAATGTCCACCTAGAGCACATTGCAATTTTTGATGCATATGGCCCAAATATATTTCAATTCAATTCAGAAAAGAACATTAGTACAGCTTAAATCATATATTGTTCCACTCACTGATAGTGAGAGACTTCACTACTTGACTCTTGCCAACAGACAGGTCATCCAGACAAAAACTAAACTAAGCAGAGAAATGCTGGAGCTAACTGGTGTTATAAACCAAATGGACCTAACATATCATTAAGAATTAAGAAGCCATCTAATTGTCTGTATAGCATCACTACAAGATAGTACATCTTCGTAGATCTGCAGAAATCTGCACAAAACGGGTGAGCTAATACCTAGTGATTGACACATATGTTTAATAATAACATGAAAGCTTATTAATAGTGGGAATCTTTCCTAAAATGAATTCTCTTCCCCTCTCTACCTTTGGATGAAGATATAGAACTCTCAGCTCCTCCAGGCCTACATCTACCTGGACGCTGCCATGTTCACACTTTGATAATAATGGACTGAACCTCTAAACCTGTAAGCCAGCTCCAATTAAACGTTGTCCTTTATACTAGTTGCCTTGGTCATGGTGTCTCTCCACAGCAGGAAAACCCTAACAAAGAGAGTGGGAGAAATAAGAACTCACAAAGTAGCAAACACCAGCTACATCCTGATAAAAGAGGAAGTGGGCAATAGCCTTGAATGTATTGCTGTAGGAAATGACTTTCTAAACAGAACACCAATAACACAGGCACTAAGATCAACAATTAATAAATGGGACCTCATGAAACACAAAAGCTTCTATAAGGCAAAGGACACCATCATTCACACAGTGTTGACCTACAGAATGTGAAAGATATTTACCATCTACATATCTGATAGAGGGCTAATAGACAAAATATACAAAAACCTTAAAAAACAAGATATAAAGAAAACAACTGAATTTTAAAATGGGGTGCAGAGAATTCTCAAAAGAGGAAAGACAGATGATTGTTTAAAGAAATGTTCAACATTCTTAGCCATCAGAGAAATGGAAATCAAAACTACTTTGAGATTTCATCTCACAATGATTAGAACAATCTATAAAACAAGTGATAGAGTGAAAATTTAATTTTTTCTTTTATTTTCTCTCCCAAATATAATTTTTTCAATGCTTACTTTTAATGATGGTTCTTAAATGCTTTAACCTCCCTCCTAAACCAAAAACCATGTGACATAGTAGAAAAGACTGGAAATGGGGGAAAGAAGACGAGTTTAGAAATGGTTCTTTGGGTAAATCCCATCTGTGTTGTCAGGAAATCATCAGTTCAGTTCACACCTCACCAGTGGCAGCTCTATACACTCACAAACACTTCATGGAAATACCAGCAATCCAATTCAGTAGTCAGGACCGCAAACACAATCAGCAAGAGTGGCACAATCTAGCAGAACAGCCAGGTCTCAGCCGAATTGTCACAAGTCAGCTGGACAAAGGCCAACAGGAATGCTGGGAAAAGTTTTCGGCAAAAAATAAAAAAATAAAATAAAATAAAAGGATCAGTGAAGAACAACAAGAGTTGCACAACACTCTAAAAGCAAGCCAATCTCTTCTCACAGGCCGTCAAGTCTTATTTATACTCACTCCAAAAATCACATATCCTCCATGGGTCTTCCCTCATCCACCATCTTGATTCAGCAGTGAATTTCTCTCAGTTGATATTACTCTGCCAATCAGCTTGAGTGTGCTAATCTTCAAGAAGCTGTCAACATACCACCCCAAGTTTTCTTGAGCATTTCTTTCTTTTGGAGTCCTGACAAAAGGAACTCAACTACACAAAGTGAGGTAGATCAATGCATGCATGTCATTAACAAAGGATCCATCGTGTGTTCTTTCCCATGCTTGCTTTAGCAGAATATCCTTTCACTTGTGTCTGCTTCTGTGAAATGTTCTTCACAGGCTTGCCCCAGAAAAAAACATCATCAGACACAACTGACTTTCCAAAGAACCCTAAAGATTCTACTTCAATAGAGTAAGAAACTAGGAATGGAGGCAAATGGTTAATGGAAGCAGAATAAATAGTCATGGATGGATGTGGGGCTGGAAGGGAGATTGTGATGAGGGAGAAAATACATGGAGAGACAGCTAAAATTAAGGGCTATTTTGGGGTAGTATGGAAACCTAATACATAAGATTCTTAAAATGTTTACATATACGAGGAAAATGAAAATGAAATTACCAAATAGTGGGGAAGACAGAGGCCCAAGTTCACATTTCTTATCATCAAATGAAGCTTCTTGTATAGGAACAATTTGTCTAAGTGAGTTGTTAGCCAAAAAGGTCCCAAGGGAATCCCCCAAACAACCCAGGCTGTTGCCAAGAATATAGATTGTTCTCCACAAACTGACTGCAAGGCCCCCATTGCTGAAGACAATACCTACAAGACTGTATGCAAACTGTCACATGTAATCAATCTATAAAAACAGTCATAATGGAAGATATCATGTGTACTTTACAAAGAGTTTTGATGTCAACGGTAAGGTCTTCCCCTCTAGAATAGCTGCAGACATCTTGTTCCATACCCGCCAGCTATTTCATATTGTTGCTGTAAGATGTCTCCCTGTCATTGATCCAGAAAAATAACTTGACACAGAGCAGGCTCTTGCTGAACACATCATAGCTTGTTATGTTATGTATATTCTGAAATTTGTTAATTTTAAGAAATTCCACAGCTGTAACCTCTATTTAGGACCAATCAAAATAATGGTCATCTAGAACTATTCTGTCTGTTAGGGAAAACAGCTTGAGTCAGAGCCGACCACCAGGCAGCACATCCTGCACCTGTGCATGAGCTCGCTGTGGCTTTTCCTTCATAAGCCGGCCCTGAGAAATGTTCAGCATCATAGCTCAGCACCCAGATACTGAGCTGTGGCTCTATTGATCAGTATTAGGGTGTATATTCCATAAATCATCCCTGTCTTACTGAGATTGGTTTCCATGTGGTTTGTGGGCAACTCCTGAACCCACAAACCCAATAGTCACATCTTAAGCTTATTGTGCAGAGATGATTGGGTCAATTGTCACCAGGAACATTTTTCACCAAATTGTGTTTTGTTTAAATATGCCTGAAATAAACTATTGGGGTCAGACTCCTTAAGTTTCAACCAATAATTTATGTTCTTAGACTTGTTAAACCAAACTACCTGCTTGCTTCCCACAGATCATCACTCCACTGACCGTGGTGGACTCGGAGACCACAACAATAATATTTTATTTACCGTATCATTATCCCTAAGAAGCCTGTTTGTTTTCTAAAAAGGTGGGTAGATCCAGATGGTTGGAGAGATGGGAAGAAACTGGGAGGAGTAGAGAAAGGGGACACCCTTATCAGAATGTACTATGGAAGAAAAAAATCTATTTTCAAGAAAAGGAAAAAACAGAGAGAGATGACTACATGTTTCCTTGCTTGTCCTGAGATCAACTTCTCCACTCTGATACAGTCAAGGATGCACCACCCGCCACTCCAATCCAACACAGAGAATTTTTGGTTGAGACTCAGCTTGGATGATGTGTAGAGGCTGACTGCGGACATTTCCCATTTCATTTCGTACACCTGACATCAGGAAGGCTGCTTGCCCTTCCTAGACTTGTCTATGGAAGTGACAGGGACAGGTGGGTGTGTAATGGAAAGATGAACTCCTGGGTGCCGCATCTCTAGAGTCTTGTTTCCCACCTCAGACCCACCTCTGTGGACTATTATCCTGGAAGCAGTGTCTGGGGACCTGATGCTTACCCCAGAGCTTGTGCTGGTCCTGTTGACAACATCCTTCTGAGTCCAGCTTGGGGGAGAGTAAGTCAGCAACTCCCAATCATTTTCATGACAGGATCTCTACTCACTTACAAAGTGAACGGGCCTCAAGGTAATTCTTCCTAGGTGGATTTTACTAAACCACACTGACCATGCTATGAACTGAGAATTCACACTAGACTTATTGAAGATATTGTAATTATTTGCATGTAAGAATGATATTTTAATTAAGTATTTTTCAAGGCATAATTATGGTAAAATAGATTTTTTTTTGAAATTTACATTTTGTCAAGGAACTTTGCCTTTTCCATTAATTAATGGGTTGTTTATTTAAAACAGCTTTTTACTTAATTTCAGAAAATTAACAGAACCATGCTTAACAGAAATATGTAAGCTATATATATTTTAAGTGTTTTTGTGTGTCTGTCTCTATGTGTAGATTCTGTCTCTATATCTATGTGTATGTGTGTATATATTTGTCACTGTCCCTGTCTATTTCTCTGTCACTGTCTCCATGTATGTTTAGGAGTGCATAATAGGACAAAGAGTCACCACAAATACTGAAACTGTAGGTAGAAAAGGTTGTGATTGGAACGTCTGTGCAAGGAATTCAGTTCTGGTCCTTTGCAAGAACAGCAAGTGCTTTTCATTGCTGAGCCACAGGAGAATATTTTTACAACTATTAAATAATTGGGATAAAATTTATTTTAAGAAATTTAAATTATTTTATAAACTAGTTAAATGTTTTTATTACTACCAGCAGAATACTTTTTATAGATGGGTTATGTTATATAAACTGCCCTGGCCTGGGACTTGCTATGAAGTTCAAGTTGGTCTGTAACACCAAGATCCCTTTGCATCTGCCTTGTCTATGCTGAGCTTAATCATTATAGGCTAGAGAGATAGCTCAGCAGGTAAGAGGACTGGAAAACGGTGTTGTATTCCTAGTATCCGCATGGCTACTCACACCTCTCTATGACTCCAGTCTACTGGGACCCCAACTTCTTTTCTGCAGAGCTTGGGGTACAGAGACCTGCATAAAGACAAAATGCCCAAGCAGGATCCTCTCCACTGGGCTCCTTGTAGAGTTTGCCTTTGATACGTTACTAAATTTGCACATGTGGTACGTCTTCAAGGTTATTTTCCCTGTGGACTTGCGACATCATTGGGTCATTTGATGTCTGCTGCATCTACATATGTAGGAGAGCATTATACATGGCATATGTACTGTGTCCATAAATGTAATTTTTAAAGAGGTCAAAGTTTGACCAAGACTTTAAAGGTTTTAGTATTCACACATTTAAATGAAAATGATCAAAAAAGTCACTTGTAAATTGTAAAAAATCAGTATTATAAGCTTGCTCTTGCTCTGAATAATGACATAAAGACCTTTATATTTATTAACAAGTTTAAGTACAATAGTTGGCCAAATTCTGAGCTATTCTAATCCTGGAATGCTGGCCTAAGCCCTTTCTCAGCCATGTGGCCTGTTACCTGCCATCTTAGCCAAGCTCCTCCCTGCTTCTTTATCTATATCCCCATTTGACCCACACACACACACTCACTCTGGGCCTGAAATTGGAGTTTTTTTCCTGTCGTGCCTAGCTATCGCGTGTTCAGTTCTAAGATTATTGACCCTGAAGAACATGATGGAAAACATTTTATAAAATACTAATTCAGGTGAAACTTCATAATAGTGACAATAGCAATGTCTGGGCTACAACCAGGTATCTGGGTACAGAAAACAGAATTTGAAAACACAGTGCACAAAATCATCCTCCAACACCTAAATTTCCGTATCACCACAAATTTCCCATAAAACTTTTTAGTGTAAGAAGTTGTTAAATATGGAGAAGAATTCAAGTGTTTAGAATTACAAATATCTTTTTGAGGGCTAAAAATTTATCCCTGTTTTAGCTGAATAGAGAAGGGTTGGTGGGTTATTGATTGATTTACATTGTACATTAGAGGGGCCAGAGAATATGTTAAATAATTATATTCTAAAGGAGTGCAGGGTGGGTAGGAGGAGGAGAACCAGAAGCTTTCAATAGCAGTGGCAATGAGGTTCTATATTTTAGAGAAGTCCTCGTTTTAGTGAATTTCTTTGTGTGTAGTTTCCTCCCACGCTATTGGTGGACAGGAGTCCAGGGCTGGTGACATACCCATATGTTGGGAGGTTAGCATGATCCTCCATTCTTGTCATTCTCAGTGTAAACAAATCTAATATTTTGCCATTGATTCTTTTAAATGGGAATGGATTCTATAAAATGGAGGCTAATGCTGCTCAAAACAATCTTCAATACCTTTTCTTTTTTATGAAAAATGTTTTTAAGATTGTATTTACAAAAGTCTTATTTTGGAACCACACATGGTCATTTCATGCCTCTAAACCAGCACTTTGAAAGAAGAGACATAAATACCAGGAGATGAAGACTATAAGAAGCTACACTAGATCCTAAATGAATGCAACAATAACCACAACACAACAATAACCAAAACAAAATTGCACACTAAAAGTGTACACTGCCAGGCAGTGGTGGCACACGCCTTTAATCATAGCACTTGGGAGAGAAAGGCAGGTGGATTTCTGAGTTTGAGGCCAGCCTGGTCTACAAAGTGAGTTCCAGGACAGCCAGGGCTATACAGAGAAACCCTGTCTTGAAAAAAACAAAAACAAAAGAAAGAAAGAAAGAAAGAAAGAAAGAAAGAAAGAAAGAAAGAAAGAAAGAAAGAAAGAAAGAAAGAGAGAAAGAAAGAGAGAAAGAAAGAAAGATTACACTTACTACCAGACTATATTACTTGCTAAATTCCTGCCACTCCTTATAGACATGGATAAGTGGAAATACTATAGAACTTCAAAGAAGGCTTTTGTATCACTGCATACACTTGTAATGCCAGCACATGAAAGGTAGGAGTAGGAAAGTCAGAAGTTCAAGAATCTGCGACCAATGATATGGGAGGACACACATGCACAGAGTGAAAGAACCTCCATAGAATAACCCAGGACAAGTTAGGTTACTGCCATTAGAAGAGGTGAGTGACAGCCAGAAATCTCCAGTTCCTGAATGAAGAAAAATTTTTAAAAATGAAAAACTATAAAAGGGGGAAAGCAAGACTCCTAATTTCTATATGTAATCCTGAAACTCATGTCAAAATCCAAAAGATGAATCTGGATAACCTGAGGGAGTCTCAAAACTGGCTCACTTCTCTTTCAAATATGACCATGTTTCATAAATTCTTTTCCTGAATTTTACTATATCTATCTCTTTCATTGTTTTTTGTTTGTTTGTTTGTTTGTTTGTTTGTTTTGGCAGATCTTCGCACATTACAGTTCATAGAAACCAGGCTCTGACACTAAATTTTCTGATGATAGTATCACCCTTAAGTTGTATGTGCTCAAGTGTTTAGGGCTTTAGGGTCCATCAAGACATACTCCTGTTGCTGTCAGGAACTAGAGACATCCTGAGAAGAAAGACCACAGACTTATATTCAGGACTGAAGATGGGTCTCATACCATGTAGATACAGAAAACAAAAAAGAGGAAGCAGGGATGCCCACTTCCTAAAGATGGAGGACAACATAACAGATAAGGATATCCCTGTAAAATGTGCAATGGAAAGGTCTCTGCAACTTCAGTAATAGCTGCCTGAATTAGAAATGATCTACAAGTCAGGCATGGTGGCGCACACCTTTAATCCCAGCACTTGGGAGGCAGAGGCAGGCAAATTTCTGAGTTCGGGCCAGCCTGGTCTACAAAGTGAGTTCCAGGACAGCCAGGGCTATACAGAGAAACCCTGTCTCAAAAAAACCAAAAACCAAAAAAACAAACAAACAAAAAAGAATGATCTGCAGACATCTCTAAATATATTAGTAAAGTTAAGTAGGAAAGTACACAATCCAGAACAAAAGAAAGTGCTCTTTTCATAAATGGAGATTACTGTGTCTATAAAGTACCCATCCTGTGAGAAGTAATGGCCAGAGGCCTGTTTAAGACAAAGAACTCCAGAATACTGCTATAGGTTTTCAGGAAGAATTATTTGGGGGATCTAGGGGCTGGACAGATGTGCCAGTGATAAAGAGCACTGACTGCTCTTCCAGGAGACTCACATTCAATTTCTAGCACCTGCACATCAACCTACAACCATCTAATTCCAGGGGATCTGGACCCATTTTCTGATATCTACAGCCACCAGATACCATCATGGTGCTTAGACATATGTACAGGGGGCAAAAGTCATACACATAATAAAAATGGATCATATTTGTTTATTAATGGAGAAAGGAAGGGACAAAAGATAGAAATGTTGAAAATAACCACAACAGGAGGGATTATGGAAAATATTCTCCCTTAAGGACTCAGCCAGATCAAGAGCCAAAGCCATTTTTCAGATACTCTTGTTTATCTAATTTATTGTTGTTATCTAACTAGTGACACTCACCATCTCTGCTCAGCCTGTAGTAGCAGAGAAAGTCCAAGATCTCTATTGTTTCCCACAATTTACATGTTTTACATATAACCCCAAAATGAAATGGACCCAGGACTCCAGGAGGGCAGCCTCAGAAGAAAGAGCATAGAAATACCACAGCTCTTAGGAGCCTGAAACTAACATGCAATGGGACCCTGCCCTCCTGCTGGCACCTGAGAAAGTTCACTAGGCTGGGGGGTCAACTGGGAGCCCAGCTCTGGACCTGGATGGTGCAGGAAGCCAGGAACAGGGAGCCTAAAGGGGAAGCCTGGAGTTGCTGGAAGGGACAGGGCCAAGGCTATGCTCCCCTTGTCTGCAGTGATGCTGAACAGCATCATTGTGGCTTCAGAATGAAATTCTTTCTCTCAATTCCAATACTCACTTGTCAGTGTCAGAATCCAGGCCAGCATGGCTGCCAGCAGCAAGAGGAGGGCTGGAGGTAACAAAGTCTTCCTCCTAAATGATGGTATTAATTTAGTCCAGAATGATTTCCATTCACAATACATTTCTGAGCTTCTAGAAGAGGCTGAATGGCTTTTTTTAGAGTGTCCAGTGGGAGATACAGAGACCTGAGGGGTCATGGAAAGATTAATTGTAGGAGAAAAACCTCCATAACCTGGCTTCCTGACCGAAGATTCAGCTCTAGTCCTAGATATCATAGGAGCAGTGTCTTGGGACAAGTTGTTTACCCTGATCCCTGTACATGTCCTGTTGAAAACATCCATCTGATTCCAAGCCCAGATGGCTGACAGAATCAAGGAAAGAAAAAGATAACAAAGTCCTACAAAACTCCCTGATATGACCATCCTCTTGCTGATCTGGGGTTTCCTTGCCTACTCATATGTCATGGTCTTGAACTGGTAAGCTGAGGCCTCCTTCACTAATCCATAGCTTTCTGGTGATCAGAGACCAGCATGACTCCCAGGACCTTGGACAGACCCAGGATCTCAGGATCTGAGGATCCCAGAGTCACAGGACCACAGAGACAGCTTGACTTGGAGGAGTTCTGACACAACCAGGATCACAGGAAGGACAGGCTCCAATCAGACATAGCCAGTGCAAGTAGCACTAGAGAAAACCAGATGGTGGGAGGCAAACATAAAAACATAAGCAACAGAATACAAGATTACTTGGCATTATCAGAACCCAATTCTCCCACCATAACAAGTCTTAGATACGCCAACACACTGGAAATGCAAGGTTCAAAACGAAAATCACTTCTCATGATGATGATAGAGGACATTAAGAACAACATAAATAACTCCCTTAAGGAAATACAGGAGAACACAGGTAAACAGCTAGAAGCCCTTAAAGAAAAAAACACAAAAATCCCTTAAAGAGTTACAGGAAAACACATTAAACAGGTGAAGGAAGGGAACAAAACCATCCAGGATCTAAAAATGGAATTAGAAACAATAAAGAAATCACAAAGAGAGACAACTCTGGAGTTAGAAAACCTAGGAAAGAGATCAGGAGTCATAGATGCAAGCATTGCCAACAGAATACAAGAGACAGAAGAGAGAATCTCAGGTGCGGAAGATACCATAGAAAATATTGACACAACAGTGAAAGAAAACACAAAAAAGCAAAAAACTCCTAACCCAAAACATCCAGGAAATCCAGAACACAATGAGGAGACAAAGCCTAAGGATAATAGGTACATAAGAGAGTGAAGATTCCCAACTTAAAGGGCCAGTGAATATCTTCAACAAAACTATAGAAGAAAACTTCCCCAACCTAAAGAAATAGATGCCCATGAACATACAAGAAGCCTACAGAACTCCAAGTAGACTCTACCAGAAAAGAAATTTCTCTCATCACATAATAATCAAAACACCAAATGCACTAAACAAAGAAAGAATTTTAAAAGCAGTAGGGAAAAATGTCAAGTAACATATAAAGGAGACCTATCAGAATAACACCAGACTTCTCACCGGAGACTATGAAAGCTAGAAGATCCTGGGCAGATGTCATACAGGCCCTAAAAGAATACAAATGCCAGCCCAGGCTACTATACCCAGGAAACTCTCAATCATCATAGATGGAGAAAGCAAGAGAATCCATGACAAAACTAAATTTACACAATATCTTTCCACAAATCCAGCCCTACAAAGGATAAGAGATGGAAAACACCAACACAAGGAGTAAAACTACACCCTAGAAGAAGCAAGAAAGTAATCTTTCAACAAACCCACACAAACATATCCCACCTCTAACAAGAAAATTAACAAGAAGTAACAATCACTTTTTATTAATATCTCTTACTATGAAAATTAATATTACCAACATATCCTAATCGATTGAAATTCAAAAATATGAGGAATTAGAAATTTGTCAGCTGTCATCTCTTGGTCTCTCTAGTTTTGTAATGGGATAAATAGGTCCAATAGTGTACAATCCATATACACTTTCTGCTTGTTTGTACATGACAAGGTTTTGCTGTGTGCCACATAATGGTCTTGAAATCATGCGTCTCCTATCTTAGCCTCTCTATTATTAGGATTGTTTATTTAATGTCTTTACACTATACTTTGGATTTCAGAACAGCTGACATATTTCAAAATTATTTATACAGCCAAGGAACTATAGACAATTAATTTGGGAGGTGGCTTGTAAGAGAACAGCAAAGATAAGACTGAAGGCTTTGCTTGCTATTTGTAATTATTGAATCAATTTTGAAGAAGAGGACTTAATAAGTTACTCTTATTCTGAGATTAATGCTTTCCAAAATCATCACAGTCGATGAACCATAATCTTACCCTCACCTAACGTCTGTGCCACCATCCAAACAGAACCATTGTCTACTGAAACAGTGGATGAATGACTTGATGAAGAGACCATCTTAATACACACACCATTTCTTAAATGGATGTAACTTGTTCCCTGCGGGCTGAGAATGAAAACAATCACTCAAGTCGAATAGCTTTGAGTATAGCAGGAAATCTGTATCCAAATATTGTGCCTACAATTCATTCCTTGATGCAGCAGAACTGTCAATGCTTAGCTTATCTACTATGGAGGTAAAATCCTTTGGTGATGTGAGGGAAATTCAAGTACAGCCTTATTACAATGAATTCCAATGTCCAAAACTGTTCTTATTTTGTGTTTGTATCACAGTAAGCCAAGATTTTTAAGCTTTACTAAAAACAAAACAAAAAAACAAACAAAAAGACTTTATCTATTTATATTCATTAAAAATACTAATAGTGATTGTGATGGTGTTAGATCTAGTGGGGAAATCCCCACCCAATTCCCGATTCGGCGTGCACCCAAAAAAAATCACGAAGGACCATCTCTTGTTGTAATTACATGAGGACGTTTAATTACGGAGCTCCGGACCGACATGCATCCCACACAGGAGATAACGGATGTCGGCCACGAGGCTCGAAAGCTAGGGGTTTTTATGGGGTAAGGGGCTTAGGGGTGTGGAATTCAGCATAGCGACAGACTATTGGCTTATTCAAACATTAACAGAAAGGGCATCAGGACTTTGTTCCTGTGGGCTGGGGGCTTATCTTTGTTCACATAGCAACCAGTTGATGTATGACTTTACCCGGCGCCAAGGGGCAATAGACAGAGGGGAGGTTCTGGCCAGATGGTGTTGACTTAGATAATATAGCCCTGCTGGTCCTTGCATACCTTTTTATCTTTACAGTCAAGATGTTCTTAGGAATGCCTTAACAACAGCCCTGCCCTGGCATGCCTGGGGGCTGTTCTGCTTTGTTCTCAGTCTCAGGCCGGGACAGTGGGCTCCTAAACAACTCACAAGTTATAATATTTCATCTTCTTTCAGTGGTTTGTATATCCTTGGACCAGGGAGTGGCACCATTTGGAGGTATGGCCTTGTTGGAATAGGTGTGACCTGGTCAGAATGGGTGTGTCACTGTGGGTGTGGGCATAAGATCCTCACCCTAGTTGCCTGGAAGTCAGTCTTCCACTAGCAGCCTTTGGATGAAGATGTAGAACTCTCAGCTCTACCTGTGCCATGCCTGCCTGGATACTGCCATGCTCCCACCTTGATGATAATGGACTGAACCTCTGAATCTGTAAGCCAGCCCCAATTAAATGTTGTTTTATTAAGACTTGCCTTGGCCATGGTGTCTGTTCACAGCAGTAAAACTCTAACTAAGACAGTGATATATTATTTTAAAATATCATACAGTTAATATATTTGGACTTATTTAAAATTTATATTGAGAAAAAAGTATATATTTTCAGTATTGCTGTAGACAAACATCTACATAAGACTGTTCAATTGATTGTTGTTTTATATCAAACACCTTTTATAATACTCATTTTTATTGTTACAATGTTTTATAAATTTAAAGAATATTTAAAAAAGAAATGTATTGCAGGTTTTGAAGTGGGGCTCTCCAGGAGGAGTTGGGGGTACAAAAGGGAAAGAAGAATGTGATGTAAGTCTATTTATTCAAACTATGTTTTTAAATGTTAACAATTCAGATAAATTGGGACTATGTATCTTTTCTCATCACAATTCAATAAAACTTAAATCAAAGGAAAAGAAAAGAAAAGAAAAGAAAAGAAAAGAAAAGAAAAGAAAAGAAAAGAAAAGAAAAGAAAGTGTGATGTCCTGGTAGACCCAGCCTTCCCTGGTCTGAATGCATTGCCTGCTGTAACAAGACAGCAGCTGTGTTGAACAAAATGTATCATAAATTGTGGAGGGTTAGATATGCTGGGGAGACAGACAGTCCTGTGGGATATAAAGACAGAATGCAGTCTGGTTGCAGCCTTGATGCCCTTGGGAGTCCTGCCTGGGATCCCAGATGTCTACTGCACTCCTGGGCAATCCCTTACAGTGTTGGTCACACCATGAGGCAGCACTCCATGAGTCAGGTCTCAAATTCTGCTCACACTCTAGACATGTCTTTAGCAGTCTCATTTTGAAACATGACCTGACCTCTATAAGGATCATCCTGTCATCTTGTGAGCACACACTTGGCCATGTCAGTGGTCTGTGCAGACTCTGAGTCTGACCAGATTTCTATCACACTGAATTTTGAACGGTCTGATTTAAAGTTTCTTCCTTCCAGTATATGCGATGCTGCCAGGTTTTAGCATGTATTCCAATGATCTGACTGTCCTAATAGTGTGGTTCCTGGAGGGTTTGGGGCTAACCACAAGCTCAGTAGAAACTTTCGAGAAAATTACACTGATTGGGTACTGAGAGCTGAGGGTTTTCCATTATCTCTCCTGCTGTGGCTGCTTGCAATGTTTGTCTCCCTTTCCCCCCCTCTCCTGACTTAAAATATCTGTTCCTGAGAGCACAGAGGAATTTTTCAGGGGCTTTCTGTCTTTACCATAACTCAGGGCATTTCTATTCAGTGGGGGTGCTGGCTAGGCCCACAGTTCCCCCATTATGAACTCTGGACTTTTCCCTTCTACTTTATGTTTCCTTTTATACTTTGCAAATAACATACGTGATTCTTACCATCACTCACTGCTTCTGATAGTTTTTATTCAAGTCACCCTGGCTTATTCCTGGGAGATTTTTCCATGTGCTCCTGAGTGTCCCGGCCCCAACCAGTTTTGTTTCTTGCTTCTACAGAGCGTTAGATCTGTGCTCAGTGCTGCAGATGAAGAAGGTTCACGCTCCTGTTCAAAGAACAGGGAAGAAGAAAGGAGAGGTCTGTGACTGCTGCCTACCCACCAAGTTCATCTGCAGGATCCTACCATGAGGGTTAGGCTTCAGTACAGGAGAGGAGGACCCTTCCCTCATCAGCTTTATATAATTTCCTATATTTCTTTGCAAATAAATAATAATAATATTATTATAATAGAGATTTCTGGACATCGCTCACCTCCTCTGACAGCTGTTGAGTAACTTTCCCCACTTCATTCTCTGGGCAATCTATCAGAGTGAGTCTGGGTCTTCCTCTCCACCAAGGATCTCCATGATCTTGAACTCCTTATCTTCCTGCCTGCACCTCCCAAGTGTTGGGTTTGCCCGAGTGTGCCACGACAGGTTAGCTCACCTGAGACAATCTGAAGTGTGTCTACTTATCTGTGTGGAGAGAAGATTGCAGTAATGTTTCAGATGAGATTTTTAGACAGGAAGTAATTACTTGCCACCTGAATTCTTGTCATTGTTTTTTGCTCTTTGAGAAATGAATCCCCTCTAGTTCAGGAAGGTCTTAGACTCCTCTGCTTCCCAATTACAAATGTTACAGGCATGCACTACTATGCCCTGCTACATTAGAAGAATTCTGTAAGAGAATATTTTTAGTATTAGATAATATTTTACACTGTCTTGGGTTTTCTATTGCTGTAAAGACACACTGTAATAGCCTCATATTCATGAATTCCATGCCAATTTAAAAGAATCAAGAAGAAATGAAGATACCATAGGTTTACATAATTAACTAGGACCTATGTCTCAACAATGACTTAACCATAGCCTTTTAGATCAGTGGTTCTAAACATGTGGGTCGCGACCTCCTTGGCAAATCTCTGTATCCACAAATAATTACATTGTGATTAAAATACAAAATTACAATCATGAAGTAGTAAAAAATAATAATAATTTGATGGTTGGGGGTCACCACAGCATGAGTATCTATATTAAATGGTTCCAGAATTAAGAAGGTTGAAAACCACTGCTTTGGATAATGCACTGAGTCACATATGCCAGCAGCAGTGGGAAGGCCATTAATAAGAGATCAGAAAACAAAACAGGTGATCACTAGGGAATCGCTCAAGCTTGTTCCAAGACTCCCAAAAGGAAAACCTCACCTCCAGGCAAATCATAGGCTGCAGAATGCTGCAACCTGACATCTCAGAGCAGCATTCCCAACCCTGGCCCCAGAGCCTCCAACCAGGATTGAATTGTTATCAGCCAGGACTGAACTCAGAGTCACATCACTGGAAGTGACATGAACAGAGGTTCTTACACACTTCACAGAACTGTACAGCAGCCAGTCTAGATGATCCTCATTTATTTGTAGTGGATCTCATTCCAGATAGCTGAAAAAAGGACCTGCCTAAGGAACAACTATTTCTCCAAAATGTTGAACCTGTATCTGCTGCCACACAGGGATGATAGAGTTCTTCTTCCTGCCCAGCCTGAACTCCGTGGCAATATGGTTAGAAATGTATTGTTCCTCCCACAACATAAAACAAAAAGTCCATTCATCACGAATTGATCCCTTCTCCAGTTGACTATAATAAAGATAATATCTTAGCTCCCAAGATAGTATTAGGGTTTTTGAGTAATGGAATTCTTCACCATCAACTTAGGGCCTGATTAATGCTTTCAACGTTTTCTATGGAAAATATGTGGCCATATTAAGGACTGAGTTTTTGACAATTTGTACTGAAAGGACTTAGTCAAAGAACGTCTTACTTCAAAATGACGTTCATTAACATTCAGTGTGAAAGATTCTCCTATGGATATGAATGCAGCCAATAATGAAGAATTCAGGGATGTTTGATGTCCTCAGTGTGGACAACCTTGAGGAAGGAAAGTGCCACCTGTGCCCATTTAGTGACTTATCAATGAGGAAAATTTACAATTAATCCAAATGGTTGGCAAATTACTTTTATTCCTAGCAATTTGGAGCCAGTAACAGATGGATGTCTAAGCGCTAGGCCAGCCTGGTCTACATAACCACTTCCAGGTCAGCCAGGGCTCCAAACTGAGATACTGTTTTCAAAGAAAACTGATATGAAGGACCTTGCTGCTTTGCAGATGACCACAGTTGATTTCGCAGCATTTGAATCTGTTCCTTAACTCCAGATGCAGGGTTTCTCAATACCTCTTCTGGAACCTACGAGTACCTGTTCTTTGCATACACCCAGAAACACACAAATATACATACAAATAAAAGTGAGTAATAAAATTGTTTCTCCTAAAATATATCTGTGAAACTGAATTTTTCTGTGTTTCAAATTTAAAAAAAAAAAAAACCAAAAACAACCTGCTAAAAGGAAGACACAAAATTCTATGATCTGTGGGAGGGAAGATGAAAATAAGGACTCCCAGAAATGGTAAATATCTAAAAGGCTCTGCTGACATCTTCATTTCCTTTTGGAAAACAGTTCTTTCTCCTTTATTCAGCTTACATGCAATTAGTTATCAATATCTGAATGGAATCAAAACTCTCAAAACATCTAATTCCTACCATGATAGACATGGATTGACATAATCCACACAAGCACAATCACCACAGAAGGCTACACGATGTGTAAGCATGTACAGAGTTTCTAACATTGAAATGTTTGACAATTGCTGACTTACAGGCCTCTGGGCTAGGACTCAAGGATTTGAAACTTGGACCAGAGGACAGACTTGTTCTTAGACACTGATGCCAGAACACAAAGCTGTATAACAGGTGCAAGGTGGGGAAGCAGTACCCTAGACATCCCCCACACCCAGGAGTTGGTCTCTCCAAGACCCACCCCATCAGATCTAAATCATTACCTTTGGGAAATCTATGAGAAGCCAATCAGCATCAGCCACAGCAGGTTATAAAGTGAAGAGATACCAGGCCTGATTGAAGCCCTACTTATCAGAGAGGATGAGGAAGCCTGGACCCTGGGACCTCCTCCTCCTGTTGATGGCAATAGACCTGACCCAGTATTGTGCAGGTGGGTGAGAGGCATGGAGGGAACTGGCCTTTTAGGGAACAGGACAGAGCACTTGAAATCCTCACCTCTCCACTTTCTTCCTTGAATAATCAGACCCTCCCTGATCTCTGAGCTGGATCACCCCTGACCCTCTCCTGCACCCCAGGTCCACAAACACACAATCACTCCTGTTCTACTCTCTACCAACCTGCTCTGGGTCCAGGCTGAAAAGTCAGGGTCTCAATGTGCACCACCCGCAGGCTCACACTGGCTGCAGATTTTCAACATTGTGATTTTGGAGCCTGGCATGTTGGAGGCCCGGTTCATCCAGGTCGGATACGTAGACTCCATACAGTTTCAGGGATTCGACAGCAAAGAACCAAATGCAAGGATGCAACCTCGGGCTGCTTGGATGAAGCAGGAGCCACCTGAATATTGGGAGAAAGAGACAGCAAAAGCCCTGAGCTTCTCACTGTCAGGAAGACGAATTCTTAAGTACATGATGTCTGCAAATAAAGACAAGAAGAATGGTAAGTGATCTCAGGGCTGAGGCCATAAGTCCTCAGTGCCCTAATGGTCTGACCCAATAAGCTCCACTCTAGGTCCCCAAGTCATAGATACAGCCATAGCCAAAGGGACCTGGTGACTTTAGAGCCAGAGAACTACAGACTGTTACCTGGTTAGGGGTTTAGTTGGGGACAAAATCCTAGGATGTAAGAGAAGCCTCATAGTGACCAAAGGCTGAATGGGGGTGGGGCAGGTTATCACACCCTGCAGGAAGTGTATGGCTGCAACGTGGCAAATGATGGGAGCTTCCTCGAAGGTCACTACCGGCTCACATACTATGGATATGATTCCTTAATCCTGAATGAGGACCTGAACTCTTGGACTGCAGAGGGTGAAGTAGGTGAAAAATTCAAGACATACCAGGAGCAAGGAGGCATGACAGAAAGTTGGAGGACTTACCTGCTAGGGGAATGCGTGGAAAGGCTTCTTAGATGCCTGGACCTTGGAAAGAAGACCTTGCTGCACTCTGGTAAGAGACACCCTTGCCAACCCCTTCTGGTTTCTGAGATTGGAGATCCTGCCTCCCTGAGGCCTCCTCCTCAGCAGGGAGCAGCTGGAATGCTTACACTGTCTTGCATCAAAGGGGAAAGAGAGCTCCTTGGTTTCCTGACTCAACATGAGAGAGGGACTCTCCAGAGGATTCACCCTTCTCCCAGGACAGTTCAGTGTGTCCATTAACAGCAGTTGCCTTCCATCTCAGGCCTGATCACTGTCCATGCACGATGACATTGAATGTCTGACTCCAGGGTTGCTGAGTCCTTAGACCCCTTCCCCAGTCAGAATCAGAAGTCTATTTGTCTAGAGGGAGACCCAGAGTTACCTGCGCTGAGTTGGTTCATGGTTATTGTAAAATATTCCAAACAATAGCTCACCCAGAACCTGAGTTTAGGCTTCTGTGTGGACTCTGCTCCCTCCCTCATCCAAGTCTCCCATCCTTTCCAGAGATGGTCCCATGAGCACTGCTCAGGCCCCCGGAGGAGTACAAAACACATGAATTTTCCAATTGTTCCCCTCAGATGCCCCCCGAACACATGTGACCCACCATGTAAGACCTGAAGGGAATGTCACCCTGAGGTGCTGGGCCCTGGGTTTCTACCCAGCTGACATCACCATGACCTGGAAGAGGGATGGAAAAAACCACACCCAGGACATGGAGCTGCCAGACACCAGGCCTGCAGGGGATGGAACCTTCCAGAAGTGGGCAGCTGTGGTGGTTCCTCCTGGAGAAGAGCTGAGATACACATGTCATGTCAACCATGAAGGGTTACCTGGGCCACTCACTCTGAAATGGGGTAAGGAGTGGGTGTGAGCACACACACTGCTGTCAGGAATTGTGTGAGCTCTTTGATGAACCAGAGCAGGATCAGGGTTGAGAGCTAGGGTCAGACTCCTCACTCTTCCTTCTTTTCCATCCTCAGAGCCTCCACACACCATCCCCATCATAGCAATTCTCATCGGCCTGGTTCTTGGAGCTTTGGTGGTGGGAACTGTGGTGATTTTTCTGGTATGGAAGAATTAAAGGTAAGAAAGGGGCAGTGTCTGAATACTTGTCTCTCTACAGATCTACAGACCAAGCTACAAAAGTACCTGGCCATTAAAGGAAAGATGTATCCACTCACGCACTGGGACTTGTGTGCTGACTTTAACTCTATCATAAAGCATAAAGGAAATATAGAAAGGTCCACTGCCCTCTTGATAGAAGGGATGGAGATCTGATTGTGACTCCCCACAGACAGAAAGATGTCACAGAGAAGGTCCCTGCTGAGAACAAACCTAAAGAAGGCCAGTTAGTCCTCTTTACTTACTATGTTCCATTGTGTTTTCTCCTCTGTCCCCTGAGCTGCAGTCCCAGTTCAAGAAACTTCCCTGGGGTTTGACCAGGAGATTTTCCACTCCCACAACATTACTGCTTCCACAGTCTCTCACTGGCTGTGTTTTCCCCACAGGTGGGAAAGAGGCACCTATAATTCAGCTGCCAGTAATTAAGTCTGAGTTGGTTCCTGAGATCCTTGCAGTAGGAAACACAAGTACCCATTGTGGATCCTCACACATTTTTTTTTCCTCTGGGCCCTATTGCTGTGGGCTTTTAACAGGTCTTATGCTGTTCTGCCATAGGCATGGACAGTGCCCAGAGATCTGATGCATCTCTCTCAGTAATATAGAAAATACTCAAAGAACATATTCCTGACCTGTGTGACTTGCTAGACTGAAACTGTTGTTAGCATGGATGCCTGTTTGGTATGATGGTTTAATAATCACCAATCAGAATTTGTGCTTCATTATTTCCTTCTATAGTGTGAGATACCTGTCTTGTGTGACTTCAAAGGGTCCTGACTTTTCTTTCAATGGCTAGCATCTGTGTCCAGGTCTCTGTCTCCTGTAAAGACAACACAAGGAAGTGAGTTCAGCCCAGACCTGAGCATGACTCCCCTCCACACTGACCTGTGTGTCTTCTCCAGTCATCTCTCCTGATCCAGGAGAGGCAGGCCTGGGAGATCTCCATCAGTGACTGACCTTTGGTTCCAGTGAGTTGTAAATTTATTCTTCCTACTTCAATATTAGGGTTTTGGTCATTTTTTTGTGAATTCTTCTCATTGTTTATTTAATGAGTAAACCAGATCAAAGCGTGATGAATAATATAGTAACTCTGTCTTGAGAAGTTGAAATCCATTATTTTGGTCTTCTCTGTCTTTTCCTAGGTGCCTTTCTTTCTCTTCAACTTCATATATGCATGTGTTAATTTCTCATACTAATAAACTTGAACTTTGATTCATACTTGTTGTCTTTAATTTATTTTCTTTCAATGTCAAGAGTCTCATCTTCACTTAAGTATAGGTTTCTTATAAATTACACTTTTATTTCCTCCGATGATAAGATAAGATAACAACTGGACACAAGCTGGGGTAATACATGGTTTTGGACTGAAACCAGAGCATGTCCTCTTTTCTAATGATTGCTAGGCCTAGGCCTGAAAGCTTCCAGCCTCCACACAATCTAGTCTCCCATGCTGACAGGTTCAATCTGGTTTCTCTCAACTTCTGACTGAATTGCTTTGTTAGCCTCATTCTAACTTTGGCAATTTTTTTCCTAATCTTCTGGATCCTTCTCATTTCCAGGGCAGTTCTGTCTACACTTGTGTCCTGTATGTTCTCTCTGTAATCTAACTTTGTAAAACTGTTCTGGTAAAACTGCAATACACACACCGCATACCACACCACACTTTCTCTCTTGCTGATGTTCTCATGAGAGTTGGGCGTATCCTATTTCTGACTTGTTCTATCAGATCTTTCTCTAATTAATCATTTTGTCTGGCCGTCAATAAGATATTGCTTTCAAACATGGTTCCTTATTTCTACAAACATTACTTCATTGTTAGATCTGGCAGGATTTTCCCTGTCCAATTCAATTAAAATATTAGTACAGTAAGAGGCCTGTGATTAAATGAGAAAAATGGAGGTAGCAGAAAGAGTTGCATGGACAGAGAGCAACTCAAAGGAGAGGAAGAAGCCAAGATAGAAGTGGACAGACACATAAATAGCCACAGGTAGTTATGAATATCATTTAGGCATAGAATAGCCGGACGGTGGTAGTACACGCCTTAAATCCCAGCACTTGGGTGGCAGAGGCAGGCAGAATTCTGAGTTCAAGGCCAGCCTGGTCTACAAAGTGAGTTCCAGGACAGGCTACACAGAGAAACCCTGTCAAAAAAAAAGCATAAAGAGATAGAATAATTGCATGTGTCTGATCTTGGTGGGCAGCTTGTATCATTATCAATTAGCTCTGAAAATATTGTGTGGGTATCTTGTGCATTGAGAATTTATTGATATATAAATCTGTCTTGTAAATTATAAACTTCTAGAGTTTGTTTCTACCGGGTGGATGGGTGTTGTAGCAGCTGACTGTGGGGAGGATGGTTGTTGTATGGGTCTCCATGGCAGTGAAAGGAACTCGGGAGCTCCAAGCACTGCAGGAGAGTTGGCAGGCAGACAGTAGCTGGACGGAGCACAGGAACTTGGAGGTTCTACTATAGATCCCTCAACAGTCATAGACAAAAGGTATGTAGTAAGGGTGTGTCTGCATTCAAGCTGGATTGTATCTTTGGATATGATCCCTTGCCACAACAGCAATGGTGCTGGATTAAAATTTCTAAACAGAAGTCCTTACACATGCAGCATGGAGCAGTCTCTACCCTACATCAAACTGGGTCTGCCACTATTCCTGCTGACCAGAAGGACTCTCTGAAACAACGTTGGCCAGGTTGCTTGGCTATCACTGAGCTGCTCCTTTGCTTTGCCTGTCACCTCCAACCTTCCGCTTCACCATCTGAAGATCCACAGAGTGGATTGTTTTATTTTTGTGGTTGTTTTATCTGAATATATGCTTGTCTCTGTAACACTCATATGCCTAGTGTCCATGAGTGACAGAGGAGGGTCTCGGGTCCCCTGGAACTGGGGTTACAGACAGCTGGCTTCTATCATGGAGCCATTGGAAACCAAACACAGTTTCCCTGGAATAACAACCAGTGCTCTTAACAAATAACAAGTACCAAGTTTTCCTAACAACTGAGCTATCTTTCTGCCCTTTAATTGTGTTTGTGTGTGTGTGCTTATGTGTATGTTTGTGTTGTATATATGTCTCCCTCTGTGTATGTCAGTATGTATAAGGGAAAAAGAGAGAGAGAGAGAAGAGAGAGAAATGGGAGATGAGTGTTTGTGCACAACAATATAGGGCCCTTGTAGGGTAGAATGCAGTGGAGCCCTAGGAACTGGCAGTTTAAACTTCCTTATTAAGCATGCTGAGAACCAAACTCAGATTCTCAGGAACTGCTCTTCACCACTGAACCATCTCTCTGACTCTTTGACTCAGAACTAGACTACATAGTTTTCTAACACTTCCAAATTGGAGTGAGAGGCACATTGGTTTTATAAGAGAATAATTAGCTTCTGGGAACTAGAAATCACTACAACTTGCCTTCTCACCCAGACCAAATATTGGGCATAGAATCTTGGGAGTAGTGTTTGGGTACTAGTTTCCTTAACCAGACCCATGTCCTCTTTGTCCTGTTCACAAGTCCTCCTGAGTCCTGGCACAGGGGGCAATAAGTCAGTAATTCTTCATCAGTTCATGGGAAAATGCCCAAACATACTTAGGTTTAGTTAGATCTCAAAAATAAATATGTTCATGTGTATAGTATCTATTTATATTAACTGTATTAGGAACTGGAAGTTTTAAGATATTTACTTCACTAAAGACATTATCAAATAACTATAACCTGAGGTTAAAAAGTGGGACTCGGTGACCCAGGGCCATCATGATAGTTATTCTTGACTGTCAAAGTTACATCAGAAATTAACTGAAACCCATCCTCTTCTTCCTCTTCTTTCTCCTCCTCCTCCTCCTCCTCCTTCTTCTTTCTTCTTCTTTCTTCTTTCTCTTCCTCTTCTTCCTCTTCTTCCTTGTCTTCTTCTTCTTCTTCTTCTTCTTCTTCTTCTCCTTCTCCTTCTCCTTCTCCTTCTCCTTCTCCTTCTCCTTCTCCTTCTCCTTCTTCTTCTTCTTTTTCTTCTCTAAATCTTTAGTTGGAAAGACATAGTTTTTATTTAACTTTTTATTGATTCATTCTGAATTTTACATAATGAACCCCAATCTCATTCACCTCCTGTCCCTCCATACCCACCCTCTTTCCTTGCAAACTCTCACTCCTAAAAGAAAAAGGCAGAAAGAAGCTAATTGTGGAAACTGTAGTGTATCACAATGTGTCTCAAGGTATATTTGTCTACATTTCTTTATTTACAATATTTCATTGGAATGAGTCATTAGTCTAGGTCAAAGGCTCTGTCTTCTACTACACTATCAAAACTGGATCATCACCAGGACTCCTGTTGGAAACCTTGTGATTAACATGTGTCAAGAAGATCCTGCAGCTTGAGATCTGTTGGCCAACCCCTTCATGTGCTTCATAGATGGGACACATGTTGGAGTGGGCCAACTCAGACCCTGGATCTTTGCCTAAGTGGTAGCTGAGTTGGTGGTTAAGCTACCAGATATTCTGCACTATCACCATTAGGACAGGCTCTCCATCACTGCCCCCAGCTAGCTCTCCCAGGGCTATACCCAGCAAGAGACAGAGTTACCTCTCCTGCTCTCATGCCCTTGATTTACCTGCACCCATGCCAGCCGGGCTCTATTGTATTGTCCAGGCAAGGTGCACAGCCTAGTTTGCCAAGAGTTGCAGCTAGTGAGGAACAGGGCCAGCTCTCCCCACCTACCATAGGTGGCAAAAGATAAGGGGAGGGCCTCTTTCCCTCAACTACACCACTGCATGGCAGATGTGTGGCAGAGCCATCTTTCCCATACTTATGCCCATGGGGCATGCTCACCCACGACCCCTACAAACAAAGGGCCAGCAAACTGTGCTTCCTGGGAAAAGTGTGTGGCCTGATCTCCTGAGTACTGTAGATGGAGAGATACAGGGCCAGGTTTCCTGCTCTCAAGCACTTAGGCCAGATCTCTTATGATGCCCAGGTATAAATGGAGATATCCACAGGGCCCTCAGATATCAACATGGCCCCAGGTGGCAGCCCAGACCAGGAATATCCACTAGCTATTGATGTTAATATATTCCCTCTCCTGCAGGGCCACAAATCTGGACATGGCCCTTTACAGCAACATGGGCCAGGACCTCACTATGGTCATAGGTGGGCATCACCAGCTACTCACATCAGGCTGTTCCTCACTACTCTAAGTCTCCAGTTCTGCCTCTCTTCATTTTGTACACATTGTTCTGCTTTTTGTTTTTTGTTTGTTTGTTTTTTTTTGTCTTCCATCTCTCCACCATGTACTTCATTATCTTAGTCACACGTGGTGCCTATGGGTATCTGCGGTCATCTCAGGAGTGCTATGCCCTGCCTCTGTGTAGCACTGAGCAGGGGGTATCTCGGGCTTGGTCTGGCACACCGGACATAGGATTGGTGGTCAGGGGGTCATCTTTGGCACAGGGCGGGGAAGACAAACTTGTAATCTGGATCTCCTGAATTGGGCAGATACAGCTTCGTATTGAGCCAAACCTTATGCTGGCTGCCCCTATAAAACACATGGAAGAAGGAATGTTTTCTGCTCTTCTCTGGCTCCCCTCCGCACACTGACTTAATCCATTCCTTCACTAACATTAGCTAGTGTCTACCTCAGTATTCTGGTGTATACAGAAGACCCGCTGAGTCATCCAGTCTCATGAACTGAATGAACATCTACTGGATTCTTGTACATTCCTTAACTAGACAGTGATTGTTGGACTAGTTGGACCACAGCCTGTAAGCCACTCTAATAAATCCCCTTTATACATACACACGCACACACTCATACAAATATATGCAAAAATACACATACATACACATATACACACATAACATAGACAAACATATATTTATTCCATAAGTTCTGTTTCTATAGAGAACCTTAACTAATATAGCTTACTTTGCAGACTCAGTGTCTGTGAGCCCTGATCCTCATGACTTTTGTTCAGGATAGAGGGTTCTAAGAGATGCTTTCTGTTTGTAATATCGGAGCCTGGATCTGAGATATATCAGGAAAATCTGCACATGGCCATAGAGGGAACTTGCCCAAATGATATAACCAAAGGCTTTTTTATGCACACACACACACACACACACACACACACACACACACCTAGTTGACACTCTTCAATTAGCAAGAACAGTTAGAAAATAATAGAGCTACAAAGGCCAAAATGTAACATGAGTATAGTCAGACATTTTCCCAGACCTATGGACATATTTGGGTTTTGCTCTCATTTTTGCATTTGTTGGGGTCTCCATGCTGGGCTCTTAGGTCAGAATGGTGTCTCTAACATAGCATCACTTGTGCAAACGGCTTAGCAGGGTGGTTTTTCAATATGGCCTTGATGAGGGTGACCTTGTCTTAGTATACAATATCCACACAATTCACTGATTTGTATACATGAATAGAACAGCAAGCCAGGCATGTTTGTGTATGGTGGTTAAAAATATTGGAGGTTTCTAACCACCTTTAACCATTTAGTTCCCAAATAAGACACACAAAACCGTATTATTCATAATAAGCCCTAACAACACTAGAGCTGGGAAGATATCAACCTTCTATGCTATTTTGTTTACTTCCCTATCAATAACCTCGATATATGACTTCCCATGTTCCATCTGAGCTGATCCTACTCCAGCTGCCTGGCCCTCAGGGCCATGCTCTCATGATCTACTCACCTCGAGATGTCTTCTTCTCCCTTCTTCTCTCTCTCTCTCTCTCTCTCTCTCTCTCTCTCTCTCTCTCTTTTTCCTTATATTCTCTCTACAGACCAAAGCTCGGCAACTGAAACAATGCCTACCTCTCTTCTGCACTATTACAAGCTTTGGTATGTTTATTTAACCAATAGTTTTAAAACGAGGAACAACGTGACAGAGCATCCTGTGGTGTATGTGAGGATTCCTTTGTCCCATGGATCTATCAGGGGAGCAACCAATCTTGGGGGCCAGTATTTAGCATTATAATCCATAGCAAACAACCAAACTTCAACAGTGGTATGCTAATCCCAGCACTTGGGAGGCAGAGGTAGGGGCATGAGGATCCCTGGGATTGTGACCCAGCCTTGACTACAGAGCATCTAAGGGTGCCTAGTGAGGCACTGATAAAATTAACAAATTAATAAAATAAATTAGAGCAGCTTTTACATATCAACCATACTTCAATAAAAATTATTTAAAGGCTGGATTTTATTCTAAAGGAGTCCTAGAAGTTCTTGGTTATAAGAAGAGACCCAGGTTCAAAGTAGATTCTTACTTTATAAAGTGATGCAGACTTCTCCAGAAAAACCATGCCGTGGAGCTCGAGCTCCAGGAAACTCTCAATATCCAGTGCATTGGTGTCCCTTGGATAATTAGGTCACATTAATCAGGACACGGGAGATACAGAGTAACTGTGCTTTATTGAATATTCCAGCATTGTTTATAGGCAAGCAGAATAAAGATTTCCCACAGCTTCCAATTCTCAACAGCTTCCGTTTCTTAAGCAATAGTTTATCTGGGTTCAAGGTGATCCAAACCTCCTTGCAGACTGAGAAATCAGTCAGCAGTCCAAAGCTATTACGGGTTTCCTAGATTAACTAAAGCAAAGTGTCTCATGAGAAAATAATCATGGAGGCCACTTCCTCAGGCATGCAGCTCACTTGGCAGATATTAGGATTCTCTACTAAGAAAGTATGCTTTCTCAGTGTCCCATTGTGCTGGGATTTACAGATATGCTTAAGTCACCTCACAGCTAGTAGGCTTGAGCAGTCACCTCATGCTATTTCTCCACAGCACACCATGCTCAATATCTGCTGGCCAACCTTACAGGACTCTTAACCAATGAGCTTTTTCGCTAGTCCAGGCTTCCTCTTCATTTTATTGAAAATAATACTTCTGATTAATAACCTAAAAAAATTATTGTGAAACAACTTTTTAAAATATTGAATGGCTATGAAAACAACTTTTATTACAATGCTATTTCTCAAATTTTTCTAATTCACTTTGATGATAGGTTTAGAGAGAATATCGTATATCTCTTTGGATGTAGCACTTGTCAATAATAAATCTTCTGACCTTTGGCTTAGGCAGGAAATAGGAAGTGGAACATCTGGGAGGAGAGAAAATTCTAGGGCAGTGTCAGGCAGGAAATTTGCCTGGAGAAGGTGTGAGGAGACGGATGCTTGATACCTGAGTACAGGTAACCAGCCATGTGGCAGAATATAGATTAAAATAAATAGGTTACTCTAAGTTTTTATCTAGTCCGAGAAGAGCCTAGCTATATGGCCAAGGTATGTGTAAATTTATTTTGATTCTAAAGATGGCCTAGGCGGCCATCACTGGAAAGAGAGGCCCATTGGACACGCAAACTTTATATGCCCCAGTACAGGGGAACGCCAGGGCCAAAAAAGGGGAGTGGGTGGGTAGGGGAGTGGGGGTGGGTGGCTATGGGGGACTTTTGGTATAGCATTGAAAATGTAAATGAGCTAAATACCTAATAAAAAATGGAAAAAAATTATTTTGATTCTGAGTTTTATTTGTGAGAGTCTAGGGGCTTGGAGGAAGAACTGGGACCTAACTTCCACAGATAAGGGTCATGGAGCCTTCCAAGTGAAAGGCTGGAACAAACAAATTGATAAGCCTAAAATTAAAGTTAAACTTATTCCTAGATAAAAGTTTCAGTGTTACAATGTAAAGGACACAGTGCCCTTTGTCAACAAAAATAGTTGCACTCTTTGTGTGAGACCCATCTTTTTTGTATAACCATAGTTACCACCCCTCATCAAGAAGCAATCTGACTCCGGGCAGTGGTGGTGCACGCCTTTAATCCCAGCACTCGGGAGGCAGAGGCAGGCAAATTTTTGAGTTCAAGGCCAGCCTGGTCTACAGAGTGAGTTCCAAGACAGCCAGGGTTACACAGAGAAACCCTGTCTCTAAAAACAAACAAGCAAATAAACAAACAAAAAAGGAAGCAATCTGACACCAACACAGAGAATCACGACTGCGCACAATGCAGAGGAGATCAACAGATCTTGGTGAGGCCAATCCCCACTGATATATCAACATTACAGATCCTGCATCTATGCCTCTGGACAGAAGGAATGGAAAGATTACAAAAGCCAGAACAGCAGGAGGTCTGGTGGGAAACAGTCTCTCCTAGAAATAACTGCATAGACAAGACAGGATCAAGAGCAACAAAACATGACAAAGATGAAAGAGGGCATTTCTGTGGGACCCCACCCCTAGACGAAGAATTGCAGGCAACTGATGATTGCTGAGCTAGAATTAGCCTCTCCAGGGATGAGCCTCTTATTGGATGGCCAGTGGAGAGTGGTCAGCACTGAAACCATAAACACACAAACAACAAACACAAACTCGGCATGTTGCATTCATATACCTGTGTGTAGAAACACAGGCACACATACATTGTTACCTACACAGACATAGGTAACAAGGATGATGAAAGAAAAAGAAGCTATTAAGGGGAAGAACTTGGGAGGAGTTGGAAGGAGAGTAACTGAGAAGGGATAGAGGGAGGCAAGTGGGGATGATGCAATTCTACTTCAATCAAAATATGGCTGAGAAATAAACTGGGATAGGTGGCCTGTTTTAAAGACAAAATATATTCTAGTGATGTGAAGGTAAGACCTTTACAGTCACTGTGTGAGGGTTATAAAGGTGTCAGGTGGGGCTGGAGAGCTGACCCAGCTGAACAGCACTGGCTGATCCTCCAGAGAACAGTGGTCTACTTCCCAGCACCTACATTGTGACGCACAGCCTAGTGGGAATCTCTGGACAAAGCACACCAACACCAGAGCACAAGAGAGGCATGGGCACCAGTGGATGGAAAAACCAGGAAAGCTCCTGTAAGGCCTATTTCTGGCTTGCATTCTCATTTTGTACTCTAAGACCACAAGGTGGGGCTAACAAGCAACTTTACAATTTGAGAGCCAGCAGGTTGTTAAGGGCAATGAGGCATTGTTTCAGCTACTTCTCCAGGTCATTCTGTTCCAGGTGGCAAGTGAGGTTAATCTTAAAACTGAGTATCACTCAGTGCTTTACAGAAACTATTAAATAAATCAATGTATCAGTCAGTATCTTAGTTTACCTCAAGTGTCTATGACTCCAGTTCCAGGATGTCTGTTGCCACCTTCTGGTCTCCAGTGGCACTGTATGCATGTGCTACCCTGGCAAACATGAAGGCAAAATATCCATACATGCAAAGTAAAAGCAATAATTTGAAAGGTGTCAGGCACTTACTGAGGGTTTATCAGGCTTATACTGGGGTCCCACAGAAGACAGGTATTTAATTCATCTTATGAGTTATAGAATGAGAGAAAAAGTTGTGGTAAAGAAGTCATATAGGAGACTGCCATATCCGGGGATCCATCCCATAATCAGCTTCCAAATGCTGACACCATTGCATACACTAGCAAGATTATGCTGAAAGGACCCTGATATAGCTGTCTCTTGTCAGAGTATGCCTGGGCCTAGCAAACATAGAAGTGGATGCTCACAGTCGGCTATTGGATGGATCACATGGTCCCCAATGAAGGAGCTAGAGAAAGTAGCCAAGAAGCTAAAGGGATCTGCAACCCTATAGGTGGAACAACATTATGAACTAACCAGTACCCCGGAGCTCTTGACTCTAGCTGCATATGTATCAAAAGATGGCCTAGGCGGCCATCACTGGAAAGAGAGGCCCATTGGACATGCAAACTTTATATGCCCCAGTACAGGGGAATGCCAGGGCCAAAAAAGGGGAGTGGGTAGGTAGGGGAGTGGGGGTGGGTGGCTATGGGGGACTTTTGGTATAGCATTGGAAATGTAAATGAGCTAAATACCTAATAAAAAATGGGAAAAAAAAGAAGTCATATAGGTTTAAAATAGAGGCAGCAGGGGAGAAGATGGCTGGGATGTAGTTCAGTTAGTATAGTGCTTTGTCCAAAACATAGAAAGCCCTGGATTTCATCCCGGGTAGTATAAACCAAATGTGGTATCAGGCTCCATTGACCTCATTTAACCAAAACAAAACCATTGGAGCTGGGGAGATCCTCAGTGAACAAGAGCACTTTCTGCTCTTCCAGATTTGTCATGACAACCAGGGAATTCCCAAAGAATGCTACATCATCCTAGACTCTATTGTACAGGTCTGCAACTAATCTTGAATAATGTATGAATGAAAAATGTACTCTGGAAGATTAATAGTGAATTTAGAGCTAATTTATCCTGACCCTGGAAATTGGACATCAAAAAAAAAATAGTTTCTTTTAGAAAAATTGGTGATGTTTCTTGTTTGTGCAACAAAATATTTGACAAGAACAACCTAAGATAGAAGTCTTAGGGCTGGAGAGATCGCTCAGGAGTTAAGAGTACTGATTGCTCTTCCAGAGTTCCTGAGTTCAATTCCCAGCAACCACATGGTGGCTCACAACCATCTGTAATGGGATCTGATGCTCTCTTCTGGTGCATCTGAACAGAGCAATGGTGTACTCATATGCATAAAATAAATACATAAAAGGCTTATTTTGGCTCACAGTTTGAAGGAATAGTCTGTCATGGGAGGAGAGAGGAGATGATTTGGTGTAGGGTAAATTTTTCTCAACCTGACTTTTAATAATGTTTCTTAAATGCTTTACCATCCTTTCTAGCTCACCTCCCACCAGAGGTAGTCGGAAAGAAAGGTTACTAGGATTCAGGCAAAGTGGACTTGTTTAGAAATTGTTCTTTGGAGCCGGGCAGTGGTGGCGCATTCATGTAATCCCAGCACTTGGGAGGCAGAGGCAGGTGAATTTCTGAGTTCAAGGCCAGCCTGGGCTACAGAGTGAGTTCCAGGACAGCCAGGGCTACACAGAGAAACCCTGTCTCAAAAAAACAAGAACAAAAACAAAAAACAAAAAGAAAGAAATTGTTCTTTGGAACAAATCTCATCTGCATTGTCAGATAAGCAATTCAGTATAGCATCTCTGTGGCAACAGCATATGAGGCTGCTGGCTCTGGTCTCAGCCAATCAGAACACTGAGAACCAGAAATGCAGTGCTCACCTGGCTCCCCACCCCACCCCAATAGTCTAGGACTATAGTCTAGGATTATAGCGCCACCTTCCGTTAGTTAAATCTCTCTGCAAATGCCTTTGAAGGCATGCCCAAAAGTTTGTCTTTTAGATGACACTAAATCCACTCACCTTGACTATGAAAACAGTTCGTCTATGAGAAATAAGAGGAGCTGTGATCTTATTTTTATTTTTTATCTATCTATCTATCTATCTATCTATCTATCTATCATCTATCTATCTATCATCTATCTATCTATCTATCTATCTATCTATCTATCTATTTTGCCTTGCTAAGAAGAGGATAAAAAGGACCTCAAAGGAGGACTTCTACTACGGTAGAGTCCAACCAAAACCTGTTCACAGCGGGCCACTCCAGAGTGAGACTGCTGTTTGTTGGAGTCGCTGTGCACTGCAGACACTGGGTGCTGCAGCTGCTTCCTGTGCTATGGGAGCAGATGCTGGAGGCTCATTTTGCAGGCACCTGGCAAGGAGCCTACAAGACACGGAAATGCCATGCTTTCCGTTCATGCTGCTCTACTGCCATCTACTGGACAAGCTTCAGTGTCAGCTGGCAAAGAACAGATCACTAAGGGCTCAGGACCAATTTTGTAGCTGAGATGCAGTATAAATAATTTTTCACACTATGGGAGCAATACCTGGACCTTTTATCAAACAAAAAAAAATTGAAGATCACAACTCTATAAATATAGAAATATGATGGTATTGATGCACTGCAATGCTCATGAAGTACTTTGGCTCTTTTGCTTTGTAATCAGTATATTAAAGAGACATTCACACATTTCAGAGATTGTTTAAATTCTGACATCTAGACTTAATGGTGACATGAACATATGGTGACTTTAAATGTACAATTAAGACCATGCATCATGGTGATGGAGAGATGGCTCAGTGTTTAAGAGCACTGACTACTCTTCCAGAAGTCCAGAGTTCAAGTCCCAGCCACCACATGGTGGTTCACAACCATCTGTAATGGGCTCTGACGTCTTCTTCTGGTGTGTCTGAAGACAGCTACAGTATACTCATATACATAAAAAAATAAATAATTTTTTAAACTTTTTTTAAAAAAGACCATCACAATCTGCAAGTGTACATGTGTTAAATTATGATTATTTTGGAGCCTAAATCAAATGATTTAAAATAAGCTAGCAGCATGCATTAGGAACACCTTATACATGAAAATTACTTTTCCCTTTCTGGGAGTTGATAAACAAGGGTTTTATAATGTTGCACTGAATTAGAGGAACCCACCTCTCTCTAGACGTAGGGTAGGTGTTGAACTCGCCTAAGGCACTGCTAAACTCTGAAATCACTACTAATATTAATGAGTTCTATATGTATAGGTTGTGAGCACTCTTTTGCACATTATTTTTCCTGGAATAATCAAGACACTGGGAGTGAAAAAAAAATCTGACTACCTAATCATCAGGAATTGGACTCTCCTTTGCTGGTGGAGGCACCTGGAGTAAAGCCACTATTCTAGTTGATGTGATAAAAGTTTAACAACAACAACAAAAAAGGAAGTTAGGCACTCCCGTACTTAAGGAAGAATTTTGGAAGGGAGAAGGGGGTAGGAAGAATGTAAGAGACATGAGGTTTACTGTGAGGTTGTGTCTCTTCGGAATATCAGATGCTGTACCCATAAAGTTCCAATGTGGCTGCCCAAACGTGAGCTGAGAGGAAAACAGCAATATTCACGCCAAAATGAATGGAGAAAAGTCCAGGAGGCCACAGTCCTACACACACACACACATACACACACACACAAACACACACACACACAACTACAGTCACCTAAGGAAATCTGGGAGTGGGAGGAACAGTTTTCCACAGAGAAGAGCTTTATCCAATACCACATGGTCAGCCTTGAAAACATATATACTAGTAAGGTTATACAGACTGAGTGTGTGCATCTGTGTGCATGCATGTGTGTGTGTGTGTGTGTGTGTGTGTGTGTGTGCGCGCGCGCGCGCATATGTGTGTTGTATTGTAGTGCATGTGCAGGCACACAATAACAGTTAATTTAAAAAGAAGCTGGCTACTTGGGAAAGAATAGGAGAGGTGTATGGGGTAGAGAAAAGAGTAAGAAGAAGTCTAATTAATTATATTATAATCTCAAAAGTAAAAAAAAAAACTAAAAATTTTTAAAGAGCAGCTGGGAGTAAAGAGGATTATTTCTGCTTACAATTCTAGGTCTCCATCCATCATTGCAAGGAAGTCAAGGAAGGAACAAACGTCAAAGGGCTAGCAAGTCACTAAGAGAGAATCCAGGCAGGGAAAGAGCTAGGCTAACTGCACATCTTCACCTGTGCCTCAGCTCTGTGAGACTCAGTCCTCCAGCCTCATCCCCAGCTCCACAGCCGACCACGTCCTGTGATTCCGCTTCTGCTCTGCCACTTTCTCCAGTGGACCACGCAGATCTTCTACTCCAAAATCCCTTCTCTCCCACTCATGGCTTATCCTAGTCTCCAGTGCCAAACAGGCATTCCCTGAGAATCTGCAAGCTGCTTTGTCCAGGGAAGGAGGTAGGCTAGCTTCAGATTTCCACCTCTCCGTCATTCCTCCAAGTACTATCCACCATTCTTATCTCCAACTCTGTAGTAGACCTTCCTGTGGCCTCTCCTCACTCTCTGCACCCATGCCAGGGGACTAAGCAGATCCCCATGGAAAACCCTACTTTTCCCCTCCTGTGACCCCTCTCCAGCTCACACCCTCTTGGCCCTTTCTCATTCCTAAGTATGAGCTCCAGTACCTAGAAATACATTTTACCTAGAACCCCTAGTGGCTACATATATCAAGAATGTTCTACGAGGCAACACACAGCCACTGCAGTCTCCTATGAAACAGAAATATTAACAGAAACCAAGAAACAAAATACTCACACAACAAAAACCAGATTATCAGTACCTAAAATGTAATCTTTCTAAACCCAGATGCCTGGATGTCAGCATAAAAAGACGATCAATAATAGCCAGGGTTATCTGAATCCAACAGCGCCCAGTGATCTAGCACAGCAGGCACTGAGTGTTGCAACACAGCTGGAACACAAACACACACACACACAATAACCTCACACACACACATCAAGCTGGGTGTAGTGGCTCACACCTTTAGTTCCAGCACTAGGGAGGCAGAGGCAGGTGGAGCTCTAAGTTCCAAAGAAAGGAAGGAAGGAAGGAAGGAAGGAAGGAAGGAAGGAAGGAAGGAAGGAAGGAAAAGAAGAAAAAGAAAAAGAGAAAAAGAAAAAGAGAAAAAGAAAACAAGTCAAAAATCACAGAAAATATTTCCAACAAAATCATAGAAGAAAAATTTCCTAACCTAAGGTGATGCCGATAAAGGTGCAAAAGGCATCCTGAACACCAAATAGACTGGGCTAGAAAAGAGAGTCCCTTTGTCACATAACCATCAAAACACTAAACATAACAGAACAAAGAAAAATATTAAAAGGCGGAAGGGTGAAAAGACCAAGTTACATACAGAGGCCGACCTATTAGAATAACACCTGACATCCCAATGGAGACCCTAAAAGCCAAAAGGGTCTGGACAGATGTTCTAAAGACTTGAAGATACCACGAATGCTAGTCTAGTCAATCACAGTACGTGAAAAAAGAAAATCATTCCATGATAAAACCAAAGTTAAGCAATATCTAGCTACAATATCCACCTCTAAAGAAAGTAATTGAAGGAAAACTTTAACCAAAAAAAAAATTAACCACACCAAAGAAATAAATAATACATGCACACAACTAATTAATTAATTAGTTAGTTAGTTAATTAACTAATTAACTAGTTAATTAATTAATTAAAACCACACACAATAAATAAATAATCTCAAATCCTTAGAGGGGAAACACACACCCTCCACACACAACAAAATAACAACAACAATCGCAAGCACCAACAACAAAATAACAGGAATCAAAAAACTACTGCAGATTGCCTGGAACTGGAGTTATGGGTGGCTGGGGACTAACTACCTTACTGGTGCTAAAATCAAACCTAAGTCTCCTGCAAGAGCAACCAGCATTCTCAACTGCTGAGCCATCTCTCCAGCCTGTGAATACAGTTCTTACCAGTTCATATACACTGCTGTTGACCAAAAGTTACTTACACAGATTACTGCTTTTCTATAAGTGGCCTGAGGGTACTTAGTGAGCGTTTCTGGGTTTGTCCTGGCTTGAACGTGAAACAATATCACATTATAGGCTCAAGTGTTTGAAGACTAGGTAGCCAGGGGTCAGCCTTGTTTTAAATAATCTCTAGGAAATAGAGATTTACCAGTAGAAATGGATCATCTTGGCGTAGGACTTAAGATTTCATTGTCAGGCCCATTTCCAGTCTGCTTTCTGCTACCTGACTACCAACAAATTGTGACTAGCTAGCTGCCTTATGCACCTGGTGCTGTGTCTTCCTCAGCCTTGATAGACCACATCCCCTAAAACTAAAATCCAAATAAACTCTTCCTCCTTTAACTTCTTTCTCTTGAGGTATTTGTCCTCAGCATCAGGAAATGTCACCAATACAAGATATCCAGAGGTAAATAAATATCTTACAACAGTAATTCAAAGAAAAGACACCATGAGATTTAGATTCTTGTGTGGCCCCGGGGGAAATACTCTGGTATCACACAGAAAAGGACATATAGTCATTATTCTGGGTATTTATTTCTAAATTTGAGGGGGCCTTTTGTTTGTGTTTGTTTTATATTTTTCTTGATTCTATTAACTTTGTTTGGATTTAAATTCTACAACTTGGAGGCTAGAGAGAAGGTTCAGTAGTTAAGAGAGCTTGCTGCTCTTCCAGAGGACTTTAGTTCGATACCCAACTGTAGTACAAGCAATATAAGCTTATCCCCGACTAGCTTACAAATAAATGAGACTCAGACTATGGTTATTTTATTTGGCTTTGATTATTACTGGGTGGTAATAACTAATCTATTCTTAGCTAGCCTGGCTACCTCCCCAACTGTGTAGCCCAAATACTTGCTGTTTGTCCTGGCCATGTGCTCACTGTCCGTCTCTCCTCGTGGTGGCTTCCTCTGTCTTCTTCTTCTTCCTCCTTCTCCCCCCAACCACCACCCCTGTCTCTCCTCCTCCAACCAGGTCACTCCAAATCCACCTACCTCTAATCCCTCCAGTAACTGGCTGTAGCCAAAATTATTTAAGCAATAGTTTAAATAAATAAATAGTTTAAATAAATTTATTTAAGCAATAGTTTAAATATTTAAGCAATAGTTTAAACAAAGGAGCAAGATTGTACAACAAAAGCTTGATGAGAAGTCATTTTGTAGGCCTAGACCTTTGGGCATAGAATTTAGCATTATAATACATAACAATAGACCAAATCTCAACACTCAACACCCACACCAAGTTCACAACTACCTGTTACTCCAGTTCCAGGAGGCTCTGACATCCTCTTCTGACCTCCATGAGCACACACACACATACACTAAAGAGAGAGAAACATAAATAGATTTATTTTATTTTATTTTATTTTATTTTGGGCAGGGGACATTGTTGGAGACAAACTCATTAGTTCTGGCTAATAGTGCTATATAGTCCTGGAAATCACTATGTAGACTAGGCTGGCCTTGAACTCACATAGATTCATCTGCTTCTGCCTTTGTCTTTCAAGTGCTGCTATTAAAAACCTGTGCCAATATTCCCAGTTAATTAGTTTTTAAAAGAATCCAGGCAATAATAACACGTGCCTTTAACCCCACACTCAGAAGGTAGAGGCTGGAAGATCTTTGTGACTTTGAAGACAGTCTAGTCTACAGAGAGAGTTCCAAGACAGCCAGGGCTACCCAGAGAAGTGTACTATCAGAAAAACCCCCAAACAACAACAACAGCAGCAGCAGCAACAATAATAATAAATTTTAAAAGAAAAAATTCTGACAGTGTACCTGTAAAAACCTCTTCAATAAGATCAGAGAATTCAAATATAAAGTTGGTATTAAATTCTGTTATGAGATTATTGAGTGATTATATGAATAATTATGTGTATCTTGATCATGGTATTTTGTCACATAAGCTAAGTCCTTATTAGAACAGCATATGGAAAGATTTGTAGATGATGTAAAATATGCTTAGCATTCTTTTTTAGATATTCAGTTTTTCTTAGAGTATCAGATGGAGAAGCAAACAGCAAAATTTATTGGCAAATGGAGCAGTGGTTCAAGCCAAGTGGTTCAAAATATTTATTTTTATGTAGGTTTAAGTTTTTCTACAATAAATTAAAAATATTTTTCTTTAATTCACAATAATTCTTAAAATATTATGGTTATGTTTTTTATTTAACGTTCTGGGACAACTGTACCATTAGTAATTTTTAGGCTAAATTGTCTTTGTATATTACACAATCCATTTTCACTGACTTTTGAACTAAAAGGACATTTCATATAAAAGTTATCACATTTGGAATACAAAGTGTTTAAAAGGACAAACCAAGTCACATAAGAGATTGGCTCAGCCTACACAGCTTTCTGTTCCAAACCCAGCAGTTAATGACACTTGGATGCAAAATGTCCTTTTTCCTTATAAAGGGGACAGTTAAACCTGTTATTTTAAAACCTGCTACTCATTCTTTGCATGAAAGCTGCCAGTTCATAGTAGCTGAAAAATTGTTCATTTAAACTTCTGCTAAAAAATGGAAATACACATTTAAAACTCAAGTCAGTTCATGAAGCTTTGAGAGATACTTGTTCATACACATGTATCTTTCACATGTATCTTTCACATGTATCTTTCACATGTATCTTTCACAGTTTCAGGCAGAGCCTCTGCATCTTTCTCACTGGAAGCTTCTAGTCTTGAGCTTGGTTGTTTGGGGGGCCTCTTCTAAGCACCCCAACATTTTTAGAAGAATTGTGTTTTGTTTGTTTTTTAATTTTTTATTAATAATTTTATTTGTTTACATTTCAAATGATATTTCCCTTCTCAGTTACTCCTCCACAAACCCCCCATTCCGTCCCCACCCCCCATCCCTCCTCTGTGAGGGTGCTCCTCCATTTACTCACCCACCCCTGCCTCCCCGTTCTAGCAGCCCCCTATCCTGAGGCATCAAGCCTTCACAGGATGAAGGGCCTCCCCTCCCATTGAAGTCAGATACATGTGTATCTGGAGCCATGGATCCCTCCATATAAACTCTCTGGTTGGTGGTTTAGTCCCTGGGAGCTCTGGGGTGGTCCAATCAATTGATATTGTTCTTCCTATGGGGTTGCAATCCCTCTCAGCTCCTTCAGTCCTCCCCCGAGCTCTTCCACTGGGGTCCCCAGGCTCAGTCCGATTGTTGGCTGTATTTGCATCTGTATTGGTCAGGTGTTGGTAGAACTTCTCAAGCAATACTAGGCTCTGTCAGCAAGCACTTCTTGGCATCAGCAATCGTTGGTGTCTTTGTTTCTAATGTTTAGATGGGGTTTCATGTATCCCAGGTTGTTTTCTAATTCACCAAGTATGACCTTGAACTTCTGGCATTCCTTCTTCTAGATAGCTGGGAGTACACCGCCGTGCTCACATTCTACAGTCGCTAGAGACTGAACTTCGGCTTGGTTTATGCTACAGAAACATTCTACCAAATGAACTACATCTTCAGCTCAAAACTTTGAGATTCTCAAAAACTTATTTTAACTCAATAAGCTTAAACCATGTGTAGAGAACAAAATAAATATCATTTCTTCCCCAGTCACAAGGTTCATGACTGAGTCTACTAAAACAATAGACACACTAATAAGAGAAAAACATTTAAAAAAATGTAAAACCCACATTTTACACTACATGGGGACCTTGTAGTGTAAAAAAATGAAGACCAAGATGCCAGATATGATGACACATGCCTGTAATCCTAGCATTCAGGTACAGAGGTTAGAAGACAACCTGGGCTACATATTGAATTCAAAGCTGAACTGATCCTGTCTCAACAACAAAAACAAACAAAAGCCAGAAGAGACCTACAAGGTCTTATTATTTTGCCTTTGTTTTGTATTGAGTCTGGGTCTCACCATAGAAGGAAGGTTGACTAAAATATCCTCCAAAGTGCTAGGGTAACAGGTACAATATCTGTGTGACCATACAGGCAGAATATAACTGGAAGAGAAGAGGTGTGGTATATTGTGTACTGGGGAAGGAGTATATCAAGGTCTGTTTAGTTTCTCCTTGATATGACTTTGTGATATTCTTTCCCCTTCTAGTGTAGGACTGGGCAGTGGTTACGTGAGGGTCTTTCAGAGAGACAACAACCTTTTTGCAATTCCCATGAGACTTCATTAAATGGGAGGAGGACAGAAAGTGCACATGGTTACAAAGAAATGAACAAGATGGTTTGGGGGCTGGAGAGATGGTTCAGCATTAAAAGCATTTGCTCTCCTGGAGATAACCTGGGTTCAGCTCCCAGCACCCATTTCATCCTCTTACAACAGCCTGTAATTCTAGTTCCAGAGAATCTGATGCCTTCATCTGGCATCCACTGGCACTGGGCATACACATGATGCACATGCATGCATACACACATATGAAACACTTTGGTTGGCTTTTCAACACAAGGTTTGCGATGGTTTGTATATGCTTGTCCCAGTGCGTGGCACTATTAGGAGGTGTATCCTTGTTGGAGTAGGTGTGTCACTATGGGCATGGGCTTTAAGATCCCCATCCTAGCTGCCAAGAAGTCAGTCTTCCACTAGCAGCCTTCAGATGAAGATGCAGGACTCTCAGCTCTGCCTGCACCATGCCTCCCTGGATGCTGCCATGCTCCCACCTTGATAATAATAGACTGAACCTCTGAACCTGTAAGCCAGCCCCAATTAAATGTCCTTTATTAGACTTGCCTTAGTCATGGTGTCTGTTCCCAGCAGAAAAACCCTAACTAAGACAAGGTTTCTCAGTTCAGGCTTAGCTATCCTGATATTCAATCTGTAGACCATGCTAACCTCAGACTCGGAGATCTACCTGCCTCTGCCTCCAGAATGTTGAGGTTAAAGCCTATGTACTGTAAAAGTAACTTTTATTCACTTGGTGTAATTGTCATCTCAGATGGAGGCTTACTGAACTCTGGCTGGCTGGTCAACTCAACTGTTCTGGCTCAAACTCCTCTCCAAGCTGACAGATTAGTCTGGCTTCTCTCTCATCCTCTGACTTTTTGCTCTGCTTGGCCTCAAACTAACTCAGGTAATCTGTTCTGATCTTCTGGTTTCTTCTCATTCTCTGAATCGTTCTGTCTTCACCTGTGTCTAGCTTATCTCTCTTCAACCTGTCTCTGTAAAACTCTCCTGGTAAAACTACCTTCTCTCTTTCTGCACTCTCTTATGCGGTCTCACTTTCCTTTCTGTTCTCATGAGAGATGGGCATATCCTACTCTGTCAAATCTTTCTTTGATTCGTCACTTTGTCTGTCACTCAACTAGACATCACTTTCAAACATAGGTGCTTCCTTCGACTAACTTGACCTTCATTGTTTGAGAAAAAAGGTGTGTGCCAAGGCTGAGCCACACCACAACCAGAAACAGGTTTTTCCAGTGAACAACGCAGTCTCACAGGGTTAACGGTGTGATCAAACATCCTGCAACAGTGTGCCACCATGGCTGGCTTATTTGTTTATTTTATATGTGAGTAGTTCACCCGCATGCGTGTATGGGCCTGACCTGTCTGTATGCCTGGTGCCCAAAGAGATCAGAGTCTAGAATCCCCTGGATCTGAAATTAAAGGCAGTTGTGAATTGTCTTATGGTTGCTGGGCGTGGAATCCAGGTTTTCTACGAGAATAATTGCCCTTAACTTCTGAGCCATCTCTCCACACCCACATCTAAAAAAAAAACCAAAAAAACAAAAAAACAAAAAACAACAACAAAAAACCCCAAAACAAAAAAACAACAACAACAAAAAAACCCACTATCAGTGTATGAGACATGCATAAATAAATCAAAATAGATTAATGTATGGTGGGTTACCCATTTAGACAGTGAATGAAAAAACAAGTGTTAGTCAACCGAGAGTCACCCACATTTCCAAAACCAAGCTCCCCTATCCCCTGCCCTTCAATCCTCATCATTACTAAAGACCAATGGGACCTGGCTTTTTTTTCACTTTCGCCACTGTCCTGCATTTTCACTATATGCATGTTCCATACCCCATATTATAAAGCCTGCACCATCACAGCCTGCCCTGCTTCTCACTCCACTTCCAATAAATCTTTTTCATGAGCTCTGTTGTGTAATATGATTTTTTTTTTTTTTGGCAGCATTCCTTGGCTCTGACCATCGTTGAGGTACTCCCTGTGACTATTCCTTAAGTATGGAGAAGATTTTTATTGTAGATATAAGGGAAACGCAGGCAGAGTGGGAAGAACCGGTACTGAATATGGGCAGCCTGGTCTACAGAGCGAGTTCCAGGACAGCCAGAGCTACATAGTGAGACTCTGTCTCTAAACAAAACAAAACAAAGCTCCCACCCCCAATATCAACTGAAAGAGCAGGTATCTAGTGATTTTAGGGTGTGCTGAGATCAAAGTCCAGAGCACAGGCATCCAGAACTCCGCTCCACCCCCTACAACAGCTCACAGGAAACTCAAAAGCACTCCCCATATGTTGGTGAAATGTTAGGACTTAGGACTCGGAGCCCTCCTGCAGCTCGGACTACTTCTTTGGAAGTAGCAGGAACTGTGGATTTCCTGCAGAGCAGAAAGCTGTGTGCAAAAAGGGCTTTCAGGCTAGTGGGCGTGGTCGAGTCCTTGGCTGTGGAGCTGCAGGAGGCTCTCAAAGCTCCTGTAGAGGGCCTCAGTACCAGATATTGCAGGTTCTGTAGTTTTTCTCAGTTTTCAACAAATTCCCCCTTCGTAGCCCAGGCTGGTATTGAACTCTAATGCCTCGGTTTCCCTAGCGCCAGGATCTTTAAATGTTTTGCATTTATTTATTTAGCGTAGGTGGAGAGTGCATGTGCTTGTGGAGCTTAGAGGACAACCAGAATAGATGTTCTCATGTCCCATCATGTGGGGGATATGGGATTTGAAAGCCAGTCATCTGATTTGGTGGCAAGCGTCTTTACCCACTGAACTATCACTGTGGTGTGGGGTGGAGTGTGGAATGTGTATGTGTGTTTACTTTGTTCTGTACAGCAGGAACAGCACCTGCCTTGTGTAAGGAAGGCTAGTTGTCAAAAATGGTTCATCCTAGCCAGGAGCTTCGAAAATGATATTTGTGATGGATCTTGGAAAAACTTGATAGACTGGTCTGATCTTAGTTACAGGCAGGCCCTGAGGAGGAAACCCCATCTAAAACCCAGCCCTTGCAGACACCCCAGCCCACCCCTAACCGCAGGGAATCAGAAATGGGGTCTCGAAAGCTATGGGGGCTTCAGCACCCTAACCTACACGAGGCCTCGCGCGACCTCAGCAGCTGGAAGACAACCGTGACGCACTGGCCGCTTCCGATTTCACTTTCCTTTTCTCGGGCCCGGCCGCTTCACCTCTTTGGCCGCTGCCTGGGGATTTGCCCAGTGATCAGTGACGTCAAGAATCCTGAAGTTCCCATTGGAGGATGGAGTTTGGCAAGAGCCAATCCCAGGGCTGGTCCCAGAGAAATCTCGGCGGAGGGCCGGGAGCTCCGGGAGACTGCTGGGCGGGGAGACTGTGGTGCCGGCTGCTTGCTCAGGACCTACCCCGCGGAGCAGCTCCAGGGAGAGGAGTGACCCGGCCCGGAGAGCGGCGCGGGTGAGTGCGGTTTGCACTGGTGAGGAGACGCGGAGGAGCGGCCGCCGTGCGACCCGGGTGGGGACAGCGAAGGCGGCCGCGGGCCCTGGGCAGGGCTAACCAGGCCCGGGCGCGCGGGACGGCGAGCTCGCGTGAGCGCCGCGTCCCCGGCTCGCCTTTGGGCCTTTCGCCCTGAGCTCGCCGTGTTCCTTCCTCCTCAGGTCCAACCCAGACTTACTTCAGTCTCTTCCAGTCCCCAGAGCCAGAAGTGAGCGGGACCCGGATGACGTTCCACCTGGTGGCTTGGAGCCCTGCATGACCAGAAGCAGGTCTTATATTTATGTATCTGTTTATTTTTTTTTTATTTATTTATCCTCAGAGTAAACTGGTTTAGCTAGTTGTACCAAGAGCTGTGCGTTCGTTATCACTGATGATTTTACTACCTAATTAGCTTAGGAAAAGAAAGTATAAACCTGGCTGTGGACTGGTGCACGCCTTTACACCCAGTACTTGGGAGTTAGAGGCCAGTCTGGTTTACAGACTAAATGAATTCTAGGATAACCAGGGCTACAAAGAGAGCCCCTGTCTTGACCCCCACCCCCACCCAAAAAAAAAAAGAAAAGAAAAGAAATGTATGAATTTAACTTTGGGAAGTGAATAGGAGGAGACACTTAACAATTCCCCGTACATTCCAGATTTTGACAACACAACCATTTGTGTGTGTTTCAAAGAAGGGAAGGATGACATGCGCTCGTTCATGCATGCCTGAACCCCTTGTTAGTGAGATGGATTCATGATGCCTAGAGTATTCCTCCCAAGTTAAAACAAACAAACAAACAAACCCATATTTTTCTAAAAGCAAGCTTTCATTAATGCCTTTAAAACTGCAACTTTTAAATTTGATAATGATGACGATGGTGATGACAACGACAGGGTGTCTCCATGTATCCAAAATGGTCTGAAACTGACCATGGCAGCCCAGGTTAGCCTCCTGCCTCGAGTGCTTCGATTACAGAGATTACAGGCATCTGCCCACACTTTTGAATACACTTAATTTTTTTAGAACAGTTGTACATTTACAGAAAAAATTGAGAAAACAGTGTGTGAAGTGTCTATAACTCCCAACTGATTTCCTTTCATTGACAAATAACACATTATTATTGGCCAAAGTCCACACACTATATTTATTCACCTTTTCCTTTTCACCTTATCCCTCCATATTCTCACCCAGGTTGCTGCACTGCATTGGTTTTTAGATTTGGTTTCAGAGTTTTCAGAGACACTTATGTAATGGATACCTCAGATAATGAACACACGAGGAGAAAGGTTGATTTTGGTTCACAGGCTTAGAAGTTGCAGCATATGACCCATTGGTACCTGTTGATCTGGGCCTACCATGAGGCAGCAGGCACAGAGAGAGCAGTGCGCAGAAGAACAAAACCACTCATGTAATAGGCAGGAAGAGAGGAGAAAGAGATACATCAGCATGCCACAGCCCCCTTCTATGATGCTATCTCAGTGTCCTAAAGTGGTACACCTCGTAAGGTCTGAATTGGTTTTCAGTAGTGCTGATGCAAGGAACAAGCCTCTGTAGACCAGGCTGGCCTCGAACTCAGAAATCCGCCTGCCTCTGCCTCCTGAGTGCTGGGATTAAAGGCGTGCGCCACCACGCCCAGCAGAACAAGCCTTTTTCACGTGGACTTTTGAAGCATATTCTGATATAAACACTTGGATGTGTGTTTGTATGGTATATCTTACTATTTTTTTTTATTTATTTTTCTTATTCACTTTACATCCTGTTCACTGCCCCCTTCCAGGTCACCCCCTCCCACAGTCCTTCCCCTATCCCTCCTTCCCTTCTCCTCTGGGGTAGGCGATGACTCTGGGTGTCCCCTCCAACCCCCAACATTTTAAGTCTCTGAGAGGCCGGGTGCTTCCTCTTTCACTGAGGCCGGCAAGGCAGCCTAGCTAGAACAGATCCTACACGTGGGCTTTTGGGATAGCCCCAGCTCCAGTTGATTAGGACCCACATGAAGCTGCACATCTGCTGCTACATATGAGGGAGGAGGCCTAGGTCCAGCCCGTGTGTATGTTCTTTGGTTGGTAGTTCATACTCTGAGAGCCACTCTTAAGATTGGGTTTGTGTGTTAAAGAATACAGTTAAGTTGCCATATTCAGCACAGCTTAGTAAGGATTTCATGTCAAGATTTAGGTGCAGCCCTCCTCACCCAGCTGAGTGTTTGCTGGTTTTCTACATTGTCAAGTTTTGCATTGCAGTTTTTTCCCTTTGCATACAGTATTACTGGGAAGGAAGTCACTTTGTTCATCTAAGGAATTAGGGAGTTACGGATTTTAAATTATTCCCTGTGGGAAATGTGTCCACTTCATTAATTTGTTCATCTCTTTATATCAGTATGGACTTGCAGGTATTGATACTTGCAAGATTGGATTACAGTCCAATAGTGCTTTTGTTGTTGTTGTTGTTGTTGTTGTTGTTGTTGCTGCTGAAATCAGTGCAGCTTTGAGTATTGAAAGCTGATTGCCTCCATGTCTCTCCTCTTTTAATGATGCCTTTTGAGTAAACACTCGTGTATACGTGACCTTCCAAACTTCAGACAACTTGGCCAAACAATTTCCTTTGCTAAGAGATAAGAAAATCTGGGTCTGGGGAGTTGGCTCCATGGTTAACAGGATTTCTTGTTCTTTGAGAAGACCTAGGTTCAGTTTTCAGTACCCACATGGCTCGTAACCATCTATATATAACTCCAGGTCCAGGATATCTAACACCCTCCTCTGAACTCTGCAGGCACTGCATGCATGTGGTGAGAAAACACCTGCACCCACAAAATAAATCTAAAGACTTGAGAAGGAGGGGGGGGAGGAAGAGGAAAGGAAAGGGTCTTGCCAGACGAAGTGGTGATTGCCTATACTCTCAGCACCTGAAAGGCAGAGGCAGGCAGATGTTTGTGAGTTTGAGGCCCCTTTGATATACATAGAGAGTAGCAAGCCAGCCATAGTCGCATAGTGAGACCCTGTCTCAGAGAGGAGAAAGAAGATGCAGGGGGATTGGTAAGGAAACTGAAGTACAAAGGTGGGGAATGACTTGTTAGTTGCTACAAGAGAATCACAAGCAGGACTGAGACTGCATCTGTTACTGCAGAACTCCGAAAACCTCAGGTAAAACCTTTTAAGTGAAGGCTTCTGCGAGGGGGATGGGGAGGGGGGGAATCCAGCTCCCAGGATCACAATGGAAAATACACGGGGAGACATTTGTAGCAAACAAAGGCTTAGCTTAAGATTGGCATTTAAAATGGGATAGGAGAGCCAGGGGTGTGGTGGCACATGCCTTTAATCCCAGCACTCGGGAGGCAGAGGCAGGCGGATTTCTGAGTTCGAGGCCAGCCTGGTCTACAAAGTGAGTTCCAGGACAGCCAGGGCTACACAGAGAAACCCTGTCTCGAAAACACCAAAAAAAAAAAAAAAAAAATGGCCAGATTGATGGAAATGGGCTATTAGAATACTGACCTTCCCCGAGAGGGTGAGGGAAGGAAATCTGTGTGGGTGTGGCAGAAAAAAATGTCTAATGCCCAGATCCTGCCACTTAGGCGGTTTATGAAGCTGGGATCTGAGGGTGCTGTGAAAATTGGGGGCAGAGAAGCCATCAGGGCTCCGAATCCGGGAGCGGTATTTTATAGTCGCGATTCCGTGATTTGGGCCAACTGCTGGAGATAAAAAAGATCACTGAGGTCTGACTCTTGTTTTAGCATTCTAAGAATACCCATCCACCACACCAGAAAATAAAGGCAGTTATAAAGCAGTGCGAGAGTGTTATCATGGAAAGACAGAACTAACTGGGAAGGAGCAGAGATGGGGGGGCAGTTTTATCCAAGGCCAAGCTGTGTCTGAGAGAACAGAGTGTACAAGAACAAGGGGAGGAGTATGTCACATGAAGGGCCTCTCTCCCTAAATTCTTACTATGGAGTACTCAGGATTTGGGGCTGGATGCCCAGCCTTGTGTGTTTTGAAGCAAGAAAATAGCCCAGTGAGACCCACTTCAGAAATGTGATCCCTTCAGAACTCTGTAGGAGAAAGGCCACCTGTGGTGACTATTCTTGCTTGGCAACCTGACTGAATCTGGAATGAACAACCATCCAGAAATGGAGGGCACACCTGTGACAGATTTTTCTGTCTGATTTGAAGAAGGTTAATCTACTTGTAGTGCATACCTTTGAGATAGGAAGGCACACAACTTTGATCCAGGTTTTAAGTCTGGAAGACACAGACCTTTCATTTGGATCTTGAGGCAGGAAAACGTACTTTTAATGTGGGCCATACCTTCCGCTGGAAGTTTATATAAGGACATCCAACCTTGTGGGATTGAGCAACTCTGAGATCCTTGGACTTTCCATTCACAGCTAGCCATTGTTGGACTAGTTAAACTATGGCCTGTAAATCATTTCAGTAAATCCTTTGTGTGTGTTTGTGTCTCTGTGTGTGTGTATGTGTTCTGTGACACTCTAGAGAAGCCTAATACACCACCCCTCATCATATATGTAATGCTTCAATTGCTTTATATATCCTTAGTTTATGTTCCACACAGAATATTTTGCCAGTTAAATGATACATGTCACTGATTACATATCAGAGATGCTAAAGATAGAATGTCATAGGTGTCTCAACTTTGATGAAAAGTAGAAATTCCCTATTAGCTTGCTGAGATGCCTCCATCCACTATATGAATAGTCAGAATTTCCTCACCTCATGGATGGGTATTGAGTTCCCTGGCTCCATTTGTGGATATTTACTTATTTTTTAGACAGACTGCCTCACTCAACCGGTCTAAGCTACAACACTTAAATAGACCAAGCTGACCTAGAACTCAGACATCCACCTGCCTCTGCCCCTGACCCCCTACCCCCACCCCTGCCCAGTGCTGGGATTAAAGTTGTGTGCTACTGTACCATACCTTCTGTTGTGCTCCCCACGCCCCTTTCACGTGACATACCTGGTACCGTAGCCTGGGCTGAGATGTACATGGGGTAGGTTTACTCTGCCTCCATTTTCTGACAGACAGAATACAACCTGTTGTTAAGCATGAGGAAGCCACTGTTCATGATTTTGGAAACACTGGTTTAGCTGGGTATGCTGACGCCCACTTGGAATCCCCTCACTCAAGAGGTAGAGAAAGAAGACTAGGAGTCTGAGTCAGCTTTGACTACATACCAAGTGTGAGGCTAGCCTGGAATACATGATACCTCATTCTTCAACAAATCCCCACTACATCTGATGATCTGGTCCTTTCCTACCTGATAGCCAGTTTGTCAAAACACCACCCACACCTCCACCCACACTAATGCTTCAACAATTTCAGCCATCTTTATTCTGCTTTGGCTGCTGTTAATAATAGCAATGGCTCTATACCGCCCATTAAATATGCTGGTATGTCCGCTGAACGTTACTTTTGGTGTTGTGAACAGCTCTGTAACCCACACCTTTATTTCTTCATGATAATACAGAAGCTCCGGAAAGTCGGGACTCTAGCCTCGTGCTGAACAACAGGGTAGCCGAGGCTGTGTGAAAATCCAGGTGGCTCTCTAGGTGCGGGCTTTGATCGACTGCAGAGGGAGGTAGAAGATGAGGCTCTGTTTCCCTACTCAGAATGCTAGGAGCCACAGGAGTTGTGATGTCCCAGAACAGGCTAAAGGTCTACTGTGTCTGGAGGTTGTCCTCTGTCTGCCTGTGTTGCAAGACCTGTTTCAGTCAGTTGACTGATGGTGTTTTGTTTTGTTTTGTTTTCTGTAAATTGTGTATTTCAGCCCAGTAACTTCATCTTGGTGTCAGTCAGGTCCCCCTCCCCTTAAAAAAAAAAAAAAAAAAAAAACAGTTGACAGACAAATCCCAACCAAGCTGATGGGGCAGAAAGTTAGTTTATTGGCTCATGGAACTGACAGGTTTAAGGTAGGGCTAGCTTTGGGCACAAGATTTGAAAAAGTGCTGACAAAATAATACTTCTCCCCCTCTCCTGATTGGCTTACGCTTAGGCCTCAGGAGATTAACTGTCTGTTCACCTGGATGATTGCTCCAGGAGCTACAAAACAAATGATGTCACCTCTTGAAAGTTCCCAAGGGGGCTGGTGAGATGGCTCAGTGGGTAAGAGCACCCGACTGCTCTTCCGAAGGTCCAGAGTTCAAATCCCAGCAACCACATGGTGGCTCACAACCATCCTTAATGCAATCTGATGCCCTCTTCTGGAGTATCTGAGGACAGCTACAGTGTACTTACATATAATAAATAAATAAATCTTTAAAAAAAAAAAAAAAAAAAAAGAAAGTTCCCAAGGATCCACAAGAATTTCTCCCCTTTCCCAGCTAGGTCTCCTTGCGACTGGTTGTGACTGGTTGTGATGGACCTGTGTTTTTCCTTTAACCAAAGGGCATGGGTTATTAATATACCTAAGATGGATACTTTTGCTTCACCCTGGAACTGAGGGAGAGCTCCACCGCACGCATGGGCTCCCCAGAAACCAGAGAAAGTTAAATGAAGTCCTAGGCTCCTTAAATCACCAGTGGGCAAACTTAAGCCATTGCTAGCGGATCAAAAAGCACAGTTATCTTTCCCATGTTTGACTGCCTTGCTCTGTGACTGGTTCTCTCTCCTGCTGTCACTTTGTCTCTTCTCGTGTTATGCACACATGCTGAGATTCTGTGTTCTATTCACCAGCTTGTCTGAGTTTGTAAAGCTGGAGGAATCAGGTGTTGGTGAGTCTGTGGAGCTGGTTGGTGGGACTGCATTACCACGGCTGCTTTGGAGACAGCTCGGCTCATTCTAGTAAAAGCAAGAGTTCACGTGCCTGTATGTGTACGTGCAGGGCCACAGGGCAGTGTTCGTAATGTCCAAACTTAACCCACAGGGCCATCAGAGTAGGAACAGCAGTGACATGAGCAAAACAAGCACAGTCACATGAGTGAAACTCACTGCCATGTTAGTCTAAAAAGAGGGGAGGGGATTTCATATTATGATCCCATGCTTCGAAATGAAAAAAAAACAGGGAGTGCAGGTGGTGGGGGTTCTACCCATTGTTTATGGATGCATACCTAGGTCTAAAACTAAAGAAAAGGAAGAGAGAAATCATCGCCATTATAATAACTAAATTCCTCCACAGCTGTCTCCTCACCTAGTTCCTGAACTTACACGGAATGAACCTGTATACTAGGACTGGATGATGGAGACACACAGTCTGCTCTCCTGTGGTCAGGAGTTGCCAGAAGGGATGGTGTTCAGCTGAGAACTCCAACAAGGAAAGGGGTTGTAATGCAGAGGAATGATAATGAGCAGGGTTTGGTTAGAGGCAGAGTTGAAGGTAGGAGTGGCAGGAAATGAGCTGGGAGATAGGACTAGGCCGTGGTTAACAGCTGGAGGCCCTTGGGGGTGGGGAAGGGGAAAAGTCTTGACTTTATTCCTGGGGTGCTAGAAAGCCATTTCTGGAGTCTTAACCAGTAACCACATTGGCACTTATACTAGGCTGGGAATGTGTGAGGAACAAAAAGGAAGATGGCTGTAGTAACTGGAGCAGTGCCAGCAGAGGAGAAAAGTTCAAGAGGAGAAGCCCTTCCAGGCTTAATAGTTCCTGATGCTAAATCTGATTGCTGCAGTCACTAGACTTGTGTCAGTGTCAAATTTCAAGGAATGTTCTTTTGTTCCCCCATTTAACCTCACTTAACCTGAAACATAGTAGGTGCTCAGTAAATCATGCTTAAACTCTCAATGGTTTCCCAGGTCTGTTGGGATGAAATTCAGAGTTCTTTATCTGGTTGAGCTGGGCCAGAGAAAACAGTACAAGGCCATGGGAGAACAGTGGGAGGGCAGGGAGTCATTTTTTTGTTACTGTTTTGAGACAGTTTTGGGTCTTGCAGTTTAACCCCAAGTTAACCTTGAGTGTGTGCCAGCCCTCTTGCCTAAGCCTCCCAAGTGCTGGGGTTATAGATGTGTGCCACCACACTTGGCTAAAATCCAAAGTGCTTGGGCGGTGGGACTACAGTCACCAGTATTCCCAAGACAGCCATACTCAGCCATAGCCATAACTAGGGCTACAATATTGGGGAATGCAATCTTTGGTAGCAAGCAAGAGTGTAGCCATTTTATATAGCTAGATCACTTGCTTTTTGCCCTGAAAATTTGTTAGAAGACTCTCTCTAAGTTTGCTAGTGATTACTGGCTGTTCTGGAAGAATTTACTAATTTTAGATTGAGAAATAGGCCTTTATCTGCACCTTATGAACAATTAGGTAGTGGTCTCATGGGACATGGAGCCTTAAGCTAAGTATTCTGGGATGGCAGAAGAATGAACTCCTGTTGGGAGGCCCAGGGACATGTTTGAGGAGATGCGGGGGTAACTGAAAGAGCCCTGAGGGTCAGGCTGTAAACCTACCTGTCTCTCTGGGTGTTAGAGTCCAAAACTGGGGATTCATTGACTCCTAGAATATCTCTCTCTGGCTTTAGGAGTTTAAGGAAGCAGGAAGTAAAGTACTAGATATAGGGCAGAAGAAGCCACAGGAGTGGGGAGAAAATTTAGCACCTAGAGCAAAAATTGTAGCTGTTAAGAAGTGTGGGGGCAGAGCTTGAATACACAGCGGTGAGGGCAGTAGTGCAGGTGTCTGCCTCAGAGGTGTAGACCTTCACGACAACACTTCAGAGCATTTGCAGCTAACAGTGAATCTCACAGCCAAGAATCTCGCCCAGGATCCACTGTGTTGCCAGAAATGACAGTGTCACCCTGCCCCCAACTGGTTTGTTGTAGGTTAGGTGTTTATGAGAGCCTCAGCTTTCTAAGGGAGAGGTGGTTTGGAGATAAAGGGAGACTCAGTGAAGAATAGAAAGTATCCCCAATTCTAAGTGTCAGGATACTGCAGGCCTCCCTGCTCCTGTGGAATTGTAGCTAGTTTCTGGATTACTGCTGGAGGACCTGAGATCTGCTGCCACACACACACACACACACACACACACACACACACACACACCATCCCACCCCCATGCGTGACTTCAGGCGCAACATAATTAATACTCAGTCATTTCCTGTCTATTCAAAATACTATTCAGGGTAAAGGGAGTGGTGGTAAAAGGCTCTAGTTTGCTTTTCTGCTGCTGTAACATGCTGACCAAAAAGAACTTGAAGAGGAAAAAGAAAAACTTATTTCAGCTTATATTTCCAGGTCACAGCCCATCACTGAGAGATGTCAGCACAGGAATGCAAGAATTTAAACGAACATAATTTACTGGCTCACCTGCTGACTTACACTCAGCTGCACAGCCCAAGACTGCGTACCTAGTGATGGTACTGCCCACGGTGGGCAGCGCCCTCCTACCTCAACTAACAATTAAGACAGTGCCTCATGGAGATGCCCATGTCTTATTTAGGCAGTTCTCCCATTGAGGTTCCATCTTTCAGGTGACTCTAGGTTCTGTTAGAGTGCCAATAACAAGACCTGGACTGCTCACTTCTGATAAGTTCATGGCAGTGCCTGAGCCAGGAACAGAGGGTAGGATAATGGTTTTATTTTTTAGGAACTTGTGGAGATGATCGGAGAGAACAAGGTCAGATATATATGATAAGAAATATGAGATCATGGTTTGGGAAAGTACTTTTAGAATTCAGCAGAGGTACACCCCTGTGATCCCAGTACTCAGGAGGCAAAGGCAGGAGGTTAGAATATTCAAGGCCAGCTTGAGCTGCTTAGTCCTGGCTCTGCCTCATCAAACAAAACACTAGCTTTGTGGAGGGCCTGACGGAGTAGGTATGGGAAAGTGGTGTGGACTGCTTTGCCCTCTCTTCCCCTCAACCCAGCTTTTTTCCTCTTAATTCCGCAAGCTTGAGCTGCTTCCATCCATAAAAAGCAAAGAGTGCTGTCTAACAAGAGTGCTTCCTGTTATCTCTTAGTAGTGAAGGCTAGAGTGCTTTCAACCAAAGCTGAAGAATACATTCCCCTTTTCTCTTGTCACCTCTGCTCAGTTTACCAAGCCATCTGTATAGATGAGCCCATCAGGGTATTGAACAGAGGAGATGGTCTCAAGCCCCATTTTACAGTGTGGGATGGCTGGGGCGGAAGTTTGGGCACTTAGACTGATTCCTGGCTCTGTGTCCTACAGCATCATGGTTAATAGGACTGTCTTAGTCAGGGTTTTTTTCATTCCTGCACAAACATCATGACCAAGAAGCAAATTGGGGAGGAAAGGGTTTATTCAGCTTACATTTCCACACTGCTGTTCATCACTGAAAGAAGTCAGGACTGGAACTCAAGCAAGTCAGAAGCAGGAGCTGATGCAGAGGCCATGGAGGGATGTTACTTACTGGCTTGCTTCCCCTGGCTTGATCAGCTTGCTCTCTTATAGAACCAAGACTACCAGCCCAGAGATGGTCCCACCTACAAGGGACCTGAAACCCTTGATCATTAATTGAGAAAATGCCTTACAGTTGGATCTCATGGAGGCATTTTCTCAACTGAAGCTCCTTTCTCTGTGATAACTCCAGCTGTGTCAAGTTGACACAAAACTAGCCAGTACAAGGACCAAATCTCAGTTTCCTCGGAAGAGTATCCCGAGTGTGAAATCACCTGATTATTGGAGTCTAGAACCTGAACTTTGAGCCTGAATTGTTCAAGCTTTTGAGTTTATACCTCTAGTCTTAAAAATAACATGTTCAAGGTGAGTCTTTGCAGCCAGGCAGTGACTGTCAAGTTACGGTGACCCAGAATCAAAAGACTCTGTACAGTTAACATTGGCTTTAGTTTTTCTAAACCCACTCATTATTTCAATACGAGTGTTAGACAAGGTTTTAAATACTCTGGTTTCAACAACTTGAGTGGTTACAGACCCTTTTAATGTATCAGAAAACCATAACCTTTGTTTCCCCAAACTTTTCTTTTTGTACAGTTTTCTGAAACCATTTCAATGTAAATTGTAGTTATGAAGATCTAACTATGGTGGCATCTGCTGCTGAAAAGAAGGTTTTCATGTAGTCTCAGTACGTGCCATTAAGATTATCTCCATTTATATTTTTCTTGATAGCCTCTGAAATGTTGTTATAACTACCTTTTAAAAACAGAATCAGAGCCAGGCGGTGGTGGCACACGCCTTTAATCCCAGCACTCGGGAGGCGGAGGCAGGTGGACTTCTGAGTTCGAGGCCAGCCTGGTCTACAAAGTGAGTTCCAGGACAGCCAGGGCTACACAGAGAAGCACTGTCTCGAAAAACCAAAAAAAAAAAAAAAAGAAGGAAAAATAAAAACAGAATCAGGATAGATTTTATCTTTGGCACCTACTTATTACTGTGATTTTTTTTTTGTTTTATTCTTGAGTTCATGTGCTCTGTGTGTGTGTGTGTGCAACTTGCAGAAATTGGTTCTCTCCTTCTACCACAGGAGTTATAGTGATCTAACTCAAGTTGTCAGGCTTGGCAGCAGATGCCTTGACCCCAAGGCCATCACACTCACCCTACCTTGGGGTTTTTAAAAGACCAATTGGTCTGTGACTATGGGTGCCCCATATTCTGAATCTGTCTGATTATTTCCCCGCTCTGTGGTTTAACTTGGTGCTATTAACACAGTCTCTGTGATAATATAGTGTGTGTGTGGTTTTTTTTTTAATTGCCTGTTTTCCATAAACTGAAAGCTAAATCTAAAGTTTTTGTGAAGTTCAATCAAGTCAAACATTTTTGGAAAATAAACTTCATAGGTGATAGTGTTTGTCTTTATTTTTTTTTTTTATTTCTTTGTGTGTATGAGGGGGATTATTTTAAATGCCTGCACGTTTGTCTGTGTGTCACGTGTCTGAAGAGGCCAGAAGAACTGGAGTTATAGCCAGTTGTGGGCTGCTGTGTGGGTGCTAGGAATATTGAACCTGGGTTCTCTGGAAGAGCAGGCAGTGCTCTTAACTTCTGGGCCATCTCTCTAGCCTCACGTGATGGTGCTTAGCTCACATGGTTCCTCCTCGGGAGACCTGTGCCAGACTGGCTGGCTTGGTTACGTGGTCAAGGTGAACACTGGCTCTCTCCTTCCTCCAGGCACATTAGGAAATAATCCACTGTGGCATTATAGGGTCTACTCCAAACCTTTCACCTAATGGCTCTGATGTCTGTTGATGACAATTTTATTGTTACGTTGGCAGTTGCAGAAGGCTTATATTTTCTCCCCACTGCCTTGATCCCTGAGGATCTTGATGATTCTAAACAACACTGGTCAGGTGCTCTCGGAGGTGTGCCTTAGACTCTAATCCTGCTAACTCTGCTCCAGGTATTAGCCAGGGATCTTCTGTAAGCCCTGAAATGTTAGCTCTGATATATGTACATGTACATAGGAGCTTTTATTCAACTTAAATCTAAAGACCCACCGGACCCAGCGTGAGCTTGTTTAATGCGGGGGGGGGGGGGGGGTTGTGGTGAAGGCGTCGTACTTTATGAGAGAGGGGAATAGTAGCTGAGCTCTATCCTAAGAAATTATAAGTTCTGCCCTTAGAACTACTTGCTTCTCTCCAGCACGAAAACAAAAACAAGAAGCTGTCCTGGCTTTTAAACTTCCAGGCTATTCTGCCAGAGCTTCTGGCCCACAGGCACCCCACAGTTTCATTTCCTTTCCTATTTTCAAACTCAGCAATGTGTTAAATTGAGAACACTGGGTTTTCCTTAAGAGCAAACCAAGAGGTTAGATCAGACACCCTTCAACACTTCTTCCGACATTCCGGGGACTTGTTACTTCTTCATTTGCCAGTTCAATTTCATTCCAAGTTGGTATATGTGCTTTTTATTATTATTATTGTTCATTACATCTTTTGAAAAGTCACACATGTCTAAACCAAGGGTGTTTTTGGTTCATATTCTCAGCAGTATAACTCCTCGCCTGCAGAGCACTTTTATATATTTCCATATCAGATCTTTTAAGGAATCAGCATTGTATGTCTTTTCCTTGTGGTATATATATATATATATAGGCTACAGTTTTATGTCTATGTATTTCCTATCACCATTAGCAGAGTCCACTAAGCTCCGCTGATGGACTCCCATGGTAACTGTCAGTGATAGTGTTACTGTTCCAGCATTACAAAATGCTGCATGGTTACCTTCCTCCGTGTCCATAGCACAGCCACCTCCCTGCCCAGTGTAGGCATTGTGTACCTTAGGGGGTGGGGCAGGACCCTGCATTCTTGATACTGCTTTCAGTTTCAGCTCTTGGATCTCAACCAGTGGTTGAGAAGCCAGGGCTTTGGGTTCTCTCCTGGATTGCTTTCTATGAACCAGGCCTATGCCTAGTGTTTCTAACAGAATTCTTTTAGAAGAATTCTGTTTAGAAGCCCCTGTAGGCTTCTCTCTTTCTCCCATTTTATGGATGGATAAGCTGAGACTCAGAGTACTCGAGTGAGCTTTCTGTCGTCACAGGGGCAGGAAGAGGGCCAGAGCTGCAAAGATTGATAGGAACACCTTTTTCTCAGCTAAGCTGTGTACCTAGAAGGGCCATACCTGCATAGCCCGGGACAGCCACAGAGGAATCTTCCCTTCCTGGCGTCCCTTGTGGTCTTAGCTTGAGCAATCCACAGGGGTATCACTCTTCCTCCTATTGCTGAGTCTGCTCTTGATTTCAGGTCTAAGGAACAGAGACCCCCAAGCTAAGGGTGCAATGGCAGTGTCAGCCCCCTTGAGGAGCCTGGAGGAAGAGGTGACCTGCTCCATCTGCCTGGATTACCTGAGGGACCCAGTGACCATCGACTGTGGCCATGTCTTCTGTCGCAGCTGCACAAGTGATATCCGCCCCATATCGGGGAACCGGCCTGTCTGCCCGCTCTGCAAGAAGCCCTTTAAGAAGGAGAACATCCGACCCGTGTGGCAGCTAGCAAGTCTGGTAGAGAACATTGAACGGCTGAAGGTGGACAATGGCAGACAGCCAGGAGAGCTCGCCCGCGAGCCACAGGACATGAAGTTGTGTGAGCGGCACCAGGAGAAGCTACACTACTACTGTGAAGATGATGGCAAACTGTTGTGTGTGATGTGCAGGGAGTCCCGGGAGCACCGCCCCCACACTGCAGTCCTGGTGGAGAAAGCCGCCCTGCCTCACAGAGTAAGTCCTCCCAGGGCCTGCGAGGGAAGGTTCTGTCTGGTGTCCCTCCTGCCCCAGCTCAGGACACTCATCTCTCTCCGCTGCTTATCTTTCCTTAGGAGAAAATTCTGAACCACTTGAACACCCTAAGGAGAGACAGAGACAAAATCCAGGGCTTTCAAGCCAAGGGAGAAGCTGATATTCTGGCTGCACTGGTACGTGAGAATCCAAGCTGAGCGTTGCTCACGCGTTGGAGGGAGGGGCTGGCCAGGTGGGAAGTGTTTCTAGGAGTACTTTGGAAGCATGGTTGTTGGTTGGCTTTAGGCCAACTGGGGATTAATTAACCAAGGAGAAGGGGTAGGTTGGCCTGCCCTGTCCATTTGGGCCTGCTATGTGTCTCAAACTTTGGGCCTGATTTCTCATCTGATAGGCAGGTTGTCTGGCAGCAGTGGCTATTCTGTGAGGGGACTGAGGAACCTGACTCTGGGCTCTCTGAAAGTGAGGGAAGGTGTGATTTCCTGTGTAGAGGGCAGCAGGGGGTGTTTGGGAGGGGGTGCTGGCTTCAGGGTAAGAGGAAAAGGACAAGGAAGGGGGCCTGAGCAGCTCTGAGCAGGCTCTGATTGAGGCTGCCTAGTGAGACTCGGGCCCACTATTCGAAGTAAAGAAGATTGGTGGCACACTGTGTACTTTTGATTAGATAGGTCAGGAGGGACGGCTGATAAGGGAAGTCCAGTTCTGGGGGAGTGTGTGTGTGTGTTGGGAAAATGGGCAGTGGAGAGATTCTGGGGTCACGCCTGGCAGTGTCTAGCCAGGTTGTGAAAGATAAAGCTAGAGAGAGCTCAGGTCCACAAAGTACCTCTAGATCCTGGTGTACACGGGCACCCTCACTTACCTAGAGGGATTGGGGACTCAGGCAGTTCCAGCCTACAGGACAGGATGTGTTCCCTGAGTACACACATTCCAGCCTCACCAAAGAAGCAGAGTGGAGTCCCACTTGGGTACACAGAGTAATGGGGGCATTGAAGAGGGGCTGACTGAGTTTGGACTTTATCCCTCAAACAGAGCTCCCTGAAAGAGACAGCTAGTATCATCATTGAGAAGGGTGACATTATGTCAGTAATGGGATACCCAGGCTCCCTTTCTTTGTCCCAAGACTTACTGGTCACCTAGAACGAATAGTGACAGAGCAGTCAGGCCGAGTCAGCTTTGAGGACAGTGAAGGGAATAGACTCTTTGACAAGTCTCAAGGAGAAGAGGGTGAAGCAGGAGCATCCCAGTGACAACTCCTACCGAAGGTCTAGGATTCACAAGCCAGAGTCCCCAGAGGATCGAGCGGGTATCAATCACAGTTCCTAGAGGTATCACAGACAAGCACCCTGTCCCCTACCTTACAGACAAAGCTGCAGGAGCAGAGGCAGTACATTGTGGCGGAATTTAAGCAGGGCCACCAGTTTCTAAAGAAGCGGGAGCAGCACCTGCTAGACCAGCTGGCCACCCTGGAGCAGCTCCTCACCGAGGGCAGGGAAAAGTTCAAGACCCGGGGCGTCAGTGAGCTTGACCGGTTGACTCTGGTCATCTCCGAGCTGGAGGGCAAGGCACGACAGCCAGCTGCAGAGCTGATGCAGGTGAGAGTTGTCTTGGCCCAAGTGGGAGACAGGTACCACTGTTATATGGCCTTTGAAGAAATTCTTCCTCCCAGGCTCTCAGTTTAACTGTGTAAAATATGGGTATGTGGGTCTTACCCTCCTTGTTTATCCCAGAGTCCACATGAGCTTAGACATTGACATGGCGTTGCTTTAGAACAATAATCATCATCTACAGAAAGTATCTAGAAATGATTAAAGGGCCGTAGAACTGAAGGTCTTTGTTGCTGTCCTTCCTCGGCCTGAGACCTCCATTGAGCCCTCTAGGTAACAAGGCAGATATTTGTTGTTTTTGAGACAAGCTTACTGTGCCATCCCATCTGTCCTCAGATTAAAGGCATTCCTGTCTCAACCTTCTGAGTGCTGGGGTTGTAGGTGTGCACCCCCACGCCCGACTAAGGCAGGCGCTTATTTGATAGGTGCCTTATATGGTTCTAGAGATGGGCTGAGCTGTGGCTGTCAGGATCCAAGATGCATGGAAAGCAAGTGAAGATAGATAGATGAGAGGTTTCCTCTGGACCATAGAGCATCATCAACCTGGAGAACGGTGACCGAGGGGTACCTCAGGACACAAAGCGAGAGTAGGCTGTTCCGTTCCACTGACAAGCCTCTTCACCCTTAGCATTCTACCCAAAAGGGGAGGGCCGGACCTTCCCTCCATATAAACCAGGAGAAGGGCCATATGCTGATTTCCTCTGACCCCCCTGGTTTGACGTCAGAAATGAACCTTTCTGCCATCAGAAGACACACAAAGATCTCTAGGGGTTTCAGACCAGTGGCAGGGCACAGTGATAGCCAGGAGAGAAGAGATGTCTGTGCGAGTCCCAAGCACAGGCTGCATCATCAGGAGGCCTCTCTTTGCAGCAGAGTGAGCCACGTGTAAGAGGCACCCTGGGGCAGATTAGAACTCAAAGCTGGTATCTAACCCCCCAGGCTTTGGACTCTTCTCTCTTGTCCAATGTCCCTCAGGGGCTCCCTCCTTAGCTCCAGGCATTGCCTCTTCTCTAGATTTTTTTTTTTTATCAGCCTCTGGGTCACTTGTCTCCTCTCCCTCACCCCGTTTCTTTCTTCCCCTTCAAGGGGCGCATCAGACTTTCCCAGCAGCCAGCCCTTCCACATGTGCATGTGAGTTGTGAGTGGAGCAGCTGAGAGTGCCAGGGTTTGTCAGCAGTGTGTCTGTCCCCTGATCAACCCTGGGAGTAGCTACTATACAGAGGCCCCTGTCTGTGCCTGAGAGCTCTGCCTCGGAAGCTGCCATGATGAGGAGTGCTGAGGAGAGAGATCCACTTAAAACCACTACCCAGAATGCTGGCGTCAGCAGATTTTGTCTGTATTAAGGTTTCCCTGGAGCAAAGCGCCGGAAGCTTCTGGAATAGTCCTTAACAGCCATGGTTTGACAATTGTGCTTGTTTTCCAAATTGTACCTCTCTGCGAAGCCAGCCTGCCCTCTGCCCCAACCCCCTCCACCCTACTGACTAATGTAGTGCCCATCACTTACTAACATGCTGTGGTGATAGTAATCATTTTCATATTGATTTTTTTTACTCTCTTGTCTGCTTCCCTCTGCTAGGATGTCTGCGCTACACAGGTAGGGGTTTTTCTTCTTTTTTTATTGCTACCTCTAGCTTCTAGACCAGTCCCTGCCTGGCACAAGGAATCACTAAGCAAAGGTTTGTGGAATGAGTGAAAAGAAGCAGCAAATCGGTCAACACAGAACTGTGGAGGTTTCAGTCTCTCCAAAGAATCCTCTCACAAGATATGCCCGTCCTCTCTGACCTTGGCACTTGTCTTCCTTTCATGTAGACAGCACCACTGTCTTCCTTCTGCACAAGGGGTTTTTTTCTCCGTGATCCTTGCTGCAAAGCAGTCATGGGATGCTCGGGTTCTCTCTTGTGCTCCTTGTTGCCATTTCCATATCCCAGGTCGACGAGCGACCTCCAGGATGACCTTCCTCCCTGTTCCTATTGCCTCCTGCCACCATTCCCCAAGGAGCAGCCCGGTGGGTGACTGGGTTGCAGCTAGTTGCAGCTTAGAGCTTAGTAGTCCATACAGAGCAGAAGTTCCTTTCTGTCTCTGCAGCAGGTCAGAGGTGAGGATCTCGAGGTCATCCAGGAGCTGGCTTGTTTCTAGCTAGCTGTCTAGTCTTGGGAAAATTGTTCTCTTCCGTGCACTTTGAGTTGGGCTCATCGCTGTATTCAAACGTCAGCCAATGAGAAGAAAGGAACTAGAAAGCATTTTTTTTTTTTTTTTAAAGAACAAGACTGAGAAGTCTTGGGTTTGGTTGGTTGGTTGGTTGGTTGGTTGGTTGGTTTGTTTGTTTGTTTTTTCCTTCCTGCATCCCATTGTAATTTGGTCACGTGACCAGGCTTGTTGTAGGGAATGTGGGAAATGTGATTTCTTGACTAGTTGCATGTCAGACTAGAGCTTAGGTAGTTTAGTATAAAGAAGGGGAAGCTGGGCGTGGTGGCGCACGCCTTTAATCCCAGCACTTGGGAGGCAGAGGCAGGTGGATTTCTGAGTTCGAGGCCAGCCTGGTCTACAGAGTGAGTTCCAGGACAGCCAGGGCTACACAGAGAAACCCTGTCTCAAAAAAACAAAAAAAGGGGGGTGGGGGAGTTGTCCTTTGATCTTCACATACATTATGTTATACCACACATATGCACACACAAATGTTTAAAAAGTGGGGAGTAAGGGTGGGTACGGGGAATACTTGCTTTTTATTCCACTGTGTGTGGATTACAAATCACCGTTACCCTGTCCTGCCTGGTATAAGTTGGCCCTGACTCATCTCTAAGCCCTTCCCCAGTTCTTACCCATCTATACCAGCTAGGGCTTTCTCATTCTTCAAACCTGAACTTAAGTGTTTCCTTGGACATTAAGTGTCACCTCTGGTCATTTCTGACCTTATATTAATTATGTTGTTTATTTTATATGTATGGATGTTTCTACCTGAATGTATGTCCGTACACCACTTGCATGCTGGTGCCTTTGGAAGCCAGAAGGTGGCACTGGGTTTCCTGGAACCGGAGTTATAGATAGATGGTAGTGAGCTGCCATGTGGGTGCCTGTAATCAAACCTAGGTCCTCTGGAAGAGCAGCCAGTGAGCCATCTCTCTAGCCCGTTGTTTTTTATTTTATTTAATGTTCCACTAGACTGTCAGTTCTCTAAGGGAGGGAGCCATGAGTGCTTTGTTTGTTTTTGTGTGCCTGTCTGTTACATGGTACTAATTGTGTAGACTCAGTGTGTACCTGCCTCTTATATGGTACTGACTGTGTAGACTGTATGTGCCTGCCTGTTATATAGTCTTGACCACAGATGCAGTGTGTGCCTGCCTGTTAATATGGTACTAACTGTGTAGGCTGTGTGTACCTGCCTATTAATACGGTACTAACTGTAGACACTGTGTGTGCCTGCCTGTTGCATGGTACTGACTGTGTAGATGCAGTTTTACTTAATTCACTTTGGTGCCTCTGTTTTCTTCCCTTGCAGGACACCAAGGACTTCGCCAACAAGTAAGAGTTCACTTGCTCGTCTTCATCATTCTTCTTCCCTCCCACTTGTATGGTTATGGTCCACGTAGTAGTAGGAGTGTAGGGTGCCAACTGCACAGCAGCCCTTGCTTCATCCCATGGCTTTCAAGAAAGAGGTCAATCTTTGATGATTAGATATTGTTGTCTCCCAACACGATCTCCAGAGTCCAACTGGGCTCACAGCCTTCACCTGAGCACAGCAAGAGAGTATAAGCCTGACTTGGCAGAGAGTCCGCTCACTTGTGAAATCTTCTGGCAGTCTTATATCCTGGTTCACATAGTGTCTTTGCCAGTTTTTCTTTCCTTGATTAGGGATAATGAGACCTTCCCTGCTTGCCTTGTAATTGTCATGAACACTGGCAGAAAAGCAAGAAGAGCCAAGTGACAGGTGTTTGTGTCTATCGCTCTTTCAGGTACCCACGGAAGAAGTTCTGGATTGGGAAAGCCATCCCTCACATGGTTAAAAGAAAGGCAGGAGAATTCTCAGATAAACTTCTTTCTCTGCAGCGAGGCCTGAGGCAGTTCCAGGGTAAGCATTGGGAAAAGCACCAGATCGGGGGTCAGGCTCGGCCACACTGGGAGGTTTCCTGGCTTCTCCCCACCTTATTCTCCCATCTCAGCCTTCCAAGGAGCTCTGGCTTCTGTATCTTTTATCCTTGGGATCTCCAGTAGAGCCCTGTTCCAAGTAAGAAATGAGTTCTCTGGGTCTACAAGTCATTTCTATCGTTTTCATTTTTCCTCCATAGGCAAGCTGCTGAGAGACTTGGAGTATAAGACAGGTACGTGAACAGAAGGTTGTTCCCATTTTACCCTGTGGAATCCTCACTGGAACTGCCCATAGGTGGCCCCACCCCCTTACATTATTTCAGATCAGTCTCCCGTGTAGTCTGCAGTACTGCTGAGCCTTTGAGGTCACAGGTCACACACCATAAGGTGCTTCTTATGAGACCTTATGAGAGCAAACAGCAGTGGCAGCCCGAGGCCAGAGATCATCTATGCTGTGTGTACCAAGTACCTCAGGGACACAGTTCACAGAGACCATGATATAAAGAGTGCTCGGGAATATATAGAACTGCGCAGTGAGGCAGATACTATGGAGACTAGTCACTCCTTCCCAGCCCACCACTGACACTGTTACTTCCTCCCTTGTCCAATAGTAAGCGTCACCCTGGACCCACAGTCGGCCAGTGGATACCTACATCTTTCAGAGGACTGGAAGTGTGTGACCTATACTGGCCAATACCAGAGTGACTGTCTGCTCCCCCAGCAGTTTGACTGTGAGCCAGGAGTGTTGGGCAGCAAGGGCTTCACATGGGGAAAGGTATACTGGGAAGTAGAGTTGGAGAGAGAAGGCTGGTCAGAGGATGAAGAAGAGGGGGAGGAGGAAGAAGAAGGGGAAGAGGAGGAAGACGAGGAGGTTGGCTATGGGGACGGATACGAAGACTGGGAAACAGATGAAGAAGACGAATCACTGGGGGAAGAGGAAGAGGAGGAAGAGGAAGAAGAAGAAGAAGTTCAGGAAAGCTGCATGGTGGGAGTGGCCAAAGACTCTGTGAAGAGGAAAGGGGACCTCTCCCTGCGACCAGAAGATGGTGTGTGGGCCCTTCGGCTCTCCCCCTCAGGTATCTGGGCCAACACGAGCCCAGAGGCCCAGCTGTTCCCGGTGCTGCGGCCCCGGAGAGTGGGCATCGCCCTGGATTATGAAGGGGGCACTGTGACATTCACCAATGCAGAGTCCCAGGAACTCATCTATACCTTCACGACCACCTTCACCCGGCGCCTGGTTCCCTTCCTGTGGCTCAAGTGGCCAGGAGCACGCCTTCTGCTGAGACCCTGAACTCCAGAACCCGCCTGGGTCACCCTACAGAAACTTTACTTCTCTGAGAGTCCAGGACTCTGAGATGAAGAAAGATTACCTGGATCCCACACCCATGGAAACTTCCCTTCTCTGGGATCCCAAAACTATAATGGAGGAAGGTTCCTGGCCAGAGCACTAGGAGGAGGAGAGAGAGGGACATCACATCCATTGCCACCCATCTCCCCACTGCCACGGCCAAAGTCTCTCAACACTGTCACCCTATCCATATATCTTACTCAGCTTCTCATTTCCTCTGAGGTTTCCTGCTCTGAAGACCAAATGACTCCCTCTTTCCTGAACACACCCATTTGTCTTGTCCCTGTGTTCTTTGTTGAGCAGGGCCTTGGCAGCAGCATTTTCTGGTTCAGTTGTTAGCCAGTGCCCACAGGTAGACTTTCAATCATATCTGAAGCTGTTTTTGCTGTCCTCGAAGTTGAGGTACCCCGTGCCCAAAACCACTCTGTTGCCTACCTTTCCTGGTGTCTTAAATCACTTTTCCTTACCCCACAAGAGTTAAATACGCAAAGATGCAAGAATGGATATAGTCATGACCCACAGAAGTTTCCAAGGCCGTGTAAGTTTGTGTCCTGGAGTGCTGGTAGAATCATCTCCTAGCGTGAGTACCAAAGTTTCTAGCCTCAAACCCAGACCTGAGTAGGTAGGACTCCCCAGGGACATCTGTGTTTCAGAAAGCATCTAGGTACTATGACTCAGATAGTGACTGTGATCAATAAATTACCTCTGCAGAGCAGTCCTTGTGAAGGAAGTTTTTAAAACAACCCGAACATCTTGCTCTTGATCAGGAGGTCAAGACCTCGTTGCTGACACTATGGAGTGTCCAGATTCACTTTTCTAGGAGATGGACTGGGGAAGGGGAGAGAGGGCCATGAGGAATCTAGAGAGCCTCTGTCCTAGGTCTTACTATGGAGAAAGGGCCTGCAGTATCGCCCTGCTGACCCAGCTGGTGCCCATAGTTGAACATGAGTCCCTGCTTAGCCAAAATGATGCCCCCCTTTTTATCCTTAAACATTCCAGATTTCTTCTGCCCGTGCAAGTGTTAGCTCCTCTTGGCTCTTGAACAGACTGTTCCCAGACACTGGATCTTGGTGGCCTCGGAGTCACCACAGCGTCTCGAGACTGAACACTTCGTATGCATCACATGCTGCCTGAGTCACTAGTACCTACACAGTGGCTCCCTCACCACTCTTTGTTCTAGAGTTAATCATCTTCATTTCCTGTGTCTTTATTACTAAATAAACTACACATTTTTCTCAGTGGTCAGAAATTTCAAGACAGTCATCTGGTGCTGTCTCTTATTTTTATCTTGATGCCTACTGGAGTGAACTTGAACCTGAGCCATTGATTGGTCTCTCTGTAGACAGCTTTTAAATCCCCTTTTGGCATTAAATGGGGGGGTTCTGGATCTTTTCCCTCTGAGGCCTGTAGCCCCGCTAGCCTAACTCTCACGTAGCTGTAGATGACCTTAAGCTTCCTGTCTCAACCTTCTAAGGTCTGAGATTTCAGGTAGGTGCCACTATGCCTGTTTTTTTTGTTTTTATGGTTTTGGGGTTTTGGTTTGTTTTGTTTTTCAAGACAGGGTTTCTCTGTGTAGCCCTGGATGTCCTGGAACTTACTCTGTAGACAAGGCTGGCCTCGAACTCAGAGATCTGCCTGCCTCTGCCTGGTTTATACAGTGCTGGAGACTGAACCCAGGGTTTCTCACATCCTAGGCAAGCACTCCCCCGGGTGGCATCCCAAGCCCTGGTCCTATTTCTGGACCCCGTGTCTCCTCTCCTAACTTAACTGTGGTTTTGTCACACATTTAATAACTTCTGAGGTGAGTTTGGAAGTTGAATTTTTAAAGCCTTCAGTATCTGGAAATGTTTATCTCTCATACACTTAAGGGATTCTTCAAAATTGTGTTTCCTTCAGAATGTCAGAATTGTTCTACTGCCTTAAGGTCCTGATTTTCAGAATTCCCTTGGGGCTCTCTGCCTCATGATAGTTCTCAGTGGCCTGTTTCTGTTTTACAGATGGGTTTGGGAGCCTTACCTGTATCCCTACTCCTTGCACTAGCACATATGAAGCACATACATACATACATACATACATACATACATACATACATACATACAATTAAAGGACTGGACAAGATCTCACTATGTAAACATGGCCGGCCTCAGACTCACTGGGTGGGATTTAAAGGCTTATACTGTCACACCTAAGAGGGGTAGAAACTTTAAAATACCTGGGGCAACCTAGAAAAAGGTTTGTGTAGGCTCATGGTTCTGAAGGTGCAGTCCATCGTCATCAGTCTCTATGCTTTTAGCTTCTGTCATGGTAACCTATCCTGGCAGGTATGCTTGACAGAGCACAGTCACACATACCATCAGCCAGGAGACAGAATGAACCAGGCTCCCACAGTCCCCTTCCAGAGCATATGCTAGAGACCCAAAGACTCCACCTTCTAGTCATTTCCACCCTTCGGACCAGTCCTTTAACACCTGATCATTCAGAGGCCTTAAACAGTGAAACAATCTTGCCCATCTTCCTTATAAGTGGCCACAATAAACAGATTAGGCACAAAACACAAAGGCCCTTAGGTTACATATTTTATTAAAACAGCCTCTCAAAACGTAGATAAGTGAGCTGAAGGGGTTTTGGGGTCCGCCCAGAGTTGTTGATGAAGCCCTGTAGCATCTCCAGCCTCGTGTCCAAAAGTCATAAATTAGTACAAGTCACAGATTCCTGGTTACCCTACAGTGGTCATTTTGAAGCTTTTACAGCTTTTTGTTTGCTTCCCTTCCAAATCCCATTGACTCATAGCTTTGCTGGTGTCTAGGACAATGCCTTCCTGTCTGCTGGCTCTCCATTCAGAGAGATCACCGTGTCCAGGAACAGGAGTGAAAGGACTTGCTACACGAGATTCCCATTTGAATACTAGGGACAGAGCTGGGTTCCAGGGTGCTGGTGTGTCTGCCGCATTTCCCTGGCTCCACCTTAGTCTTTCAAAGGCAGGCAGAGGAATTTACTTTCCAGGTGGGATAGGGTTAGAAAAAGATGGTGACTGAAGCCTTGGTGTGGGACATTTGCAAGGTCTCTCCCACTCCTGGTCACATCTACACTGCGCAGGACAGCTGTGTCTCCTTTTGCATGGCAGATGGGTGCTGGCCAGTTGGAGCAAAAGTATGGCCCAGACACTGTCCTCGGTGCCCAGGTCCTGCCGTCCCCTCACCCTGGACACTTCGGGGACCATTCTCATGATGCAGCCGCCACTCAAGTGGCGATTACAGAGAGGACTGGACTTGGCTTTGTGGTCTGTGGGTCCAGAGTGACACCTCTTCCCCGCTTCAGGATGGAACGGCATCCATCCAGGCTGCCTGCTTCCTAGGCTTCTGTTTCTGAAGGACAGGAGTGACAGCTGTGTCTGAGGATTTGTTTCTTAAAGTAAAGTGGCTGGAACAGCAGCAGCACAGTATCTAGGAGCCTGTTAAGAAACACAAAATCTTGGCCCCTGCCCTAGGCTACCCAAACAAGAGCTTGCATTTTAACCAGGTGTGGGTAAAGTTTCTACAGTGCGTTAGAGAAGTAGGGATCAATATAAGAACAGACAAGTGCTGTTGGGAACTATTAAGCTCCAATTTGAAAGTAAATATTTTTGCTCTTTCCTCCCCTGGTCCCTGTTTTGTGGCACTAAGGCTTTATGGGGTAGGCAAGCAAGCTCTAGCAGGAAGTTATTAATACATCCTTAGAACCCAGCCCCTCCCTACATCCTGCCTCCCAGAAAGGGACTTTGTAGCCCAGGCTGACCTCAAACCTGTGGCAGTCTGATTGCCTCTATCACTCAACTGCTGGGGTTGTAACTGTGTGTGCCACCATGCCCAGCAAATGCTAGGTTTTTAATAGACAGTATTTCAAATCTACAGAGAATCTAGCATAATTCTGGACAAAGCTCAGGGACTTAATACATATTATGGATGAGTGTCTACATGTAACTGAGAATATTTAGCATTCACTGTGTGTCAGGTACTGTGTGGAGGTTCTTGCATACATTCATTAAATGCTCAAAAGGATTTATAGTGTAGGAGCAATGGTGGGAAGAAAAGGGTTAATAGGCCCAAGACCCCAAGCAGTCAGGGGTCAGGTAAGCACATCTCATTGCTGTTTGTGGCCATGGGTGGAATGGGTATCAGGGGAAACCCTGACCCCCCAGAGCCCTTGTTGATTACCTGAATCTGTCTCCAGATGCTGCATCAAGTTTTCTGAAGAAAGGAGAAACAAAGATCTGTGAGACTTAATATCTCCTACAGATACTCCCAAGGGGAGGGTGTCCTGGCTAGAGCGTGAGGACAGGGATACACGAGAAGTGTGCCTCACCTGCCTGAACCTCCAGGGCCTCTATCCTTGGACAGGGGAGACCACAATCTGGGGAACTGCTCCCTGAGTAGAGTGAGGTCTTGTGGGAAGGTATGAGGAGAGAAGATGCTTAACCCAAGCCACTGTTTGCTTATTTTTGTTTGGGTTTCACTATGTAGTCCAAGCTAGCCTCCTGCCTCAGTCTCCCTAGGTTGGCATTACAGACATGTCCTACTATGCTTGATGGTTATGGACCAGGTATTGAAATTGAGGAAAGATGGAGACAGGTGGAAGGTAGAACACCTAATGGGATCCTGAACCCCTTTACCTGAAAATGTCCTCATCATCTTTGGGAGGCTAAGTATTTTCCTGTGGAGGTTTCGGATCTTCTTGACAAGATCAGAGGAAATGGCCTCTGGGCTCACAAAAGTCTTCAGCTCGTACCTGCAAACAAGTTGGAAGTCATATTCCAAAAATAAAATACTTCATTTTATCTATGTGCATATATATGTGTGTGTGTGTTTGAGTGTATGGCTTCCGTAAGAGGTCAGAGGAGCGTTTCAGATGCCTTAGAGCTGAAGTTAAAGTTTGTTGTGGGCTGCTTCATCTGGGAGCTAGGAATCCCAACTGCAGTCTTCTGGGAAAGCTGCAATCAGTTTTTAATCATGTTTAGCCATCCCTCCAGCCTTCAAAAGTAATACTTGGGAGACACAGGGAAAAGATGGAGTGAAGGATGATCTTAGTGGCTGCTATAAAAATTAGATTCAGTATAATTGATTTACCATCTGTAGGTAAGAATGGTTTCCAAAATGATGGACTTTTCATTAGATGCAGGAGGAGCTAATTTTAACTTCCTCCTGAGCACTGGAGCTTGAGTCTGTTCTAGCAGAAAGGGGCAGAGGCTATCAGTCCTCTCTACCTCTAGAGAGAAATGGAGAAACCGCCCTGCTTCTTTCTATCTGTGTGCTGCTGGTTTGTACAATGGGAAAATTGCTGGGAAGAGGGAGATTCTGGTCCCTTTGCGTTCCTCATTACTCTGGCTGTGTGGCTTTGCATAGGCCCTTCTCTCTCAGATGCTCTATCACACAATTCCCACCACATGCTTCTTGACTTTAATCCAAACGCTCATTGAGAAGCATGTTTGGAGACACTTTTAAATGGCTTTAGAATTTTCAGATACTAAAATATATTTCATGGATTAAAAATACTTCTGGGAACTGGTCATGCCAGACACCACAATTCAGTATCCAGTATCTACATGGTGGCTCACAACCATCTGTAATTCCAGTTCCAGGGCATCTCCCTGCCTCCTCTGTTTTCCTCTGGCACCAGCCATACATACGATGCATAAACATATTTGTTAGCAAAACACCCATACACATAAAATACAAATAATTTTTTAAAAATTCCTGGAGCATTCTAAACCCATGACTGTTATATGTAACTTTGCTTTGAGGGTCAAAAGCACATCTCAAAAACCAACGGAATTGGTGTTGGTCAGCCAAAACCAGTAAATTTATTTTTATTAGTTATTTAGTTGTTTATTTTGAAGTAGGCTCTCACTCTGTAGCCCAGACTTGCCTCGAACATATAGTGAACTCTGCCTTAGTTTCCCAAGTGGTGGGACTAAAGGCATGAGCCACAATGTCCAGTTTCAACTCATCATTTTACTGAGTTCGAGTTGATAGAGAGGGAGTGACCTGTGTATCCATCAGTGTTTTCTGGAACCATCCACAAGGGTCCAGATGGATTGCTGTGTCATAAGATGCACATAAAGGAGGCAGAACTGGGGAGGGCCTTACCTGCTCTGATTGAGTCTGGCATCCTACAAAAGAAACAAAAACATGTACTTACTTTCCACATGGCCTTCCGCATCAGGGACTCTAGATCTTTCTGTCTTAATATCAGCTAAAAACTCCTACCCAGAGTGCTGGAGCCTCTTAATTACTTAGTGTGCATTTCACTGCTCTCTTCTTTTTTCCTGACTAAAGTAGGTAGGACTCTACAGCCAGCCAGTTCCTTTGCTCTGGTTGTTCTGCCCGCCACGCCCCCCCCCCCCCCCCCGCAAGTGATTAAGAAATGATAGACAGGAGAAACCAGTCTGAGTTCCAAATTGGCATCGATGTGGGGCAGGATTCTGGTAACCACACAAGGCTATTGATGGTGCTCTTCCTGTGTATTGGGGACCATGCTCAGCACCACACATGGGTTATTCCTTACATGGCTTACCACTCCCTGAAACAATCATCCCATGCTTAGAGAAACTAAGAGAGTCACCCAAGTGACAAAGTGGGAGGAGCTGACAACACCAAACTCAAGATGGTCTGATGATGGCCATCTTTGCATGATCCTCGTGCATGCCTTGGGAAGTTCTCTAGTTTTTTGAGCCATAAAAAGTAGACCCCCCTCCCCCACACATACCTTCTCAATCAAGGTAATCCCCATCACCTTCCAGCACCTGCTTCCTGTAAACCCTCTGCTGTCGCACTAGGTGGTAGGGTTGTGGAGTCTCTTACTTGCAGAAGCTCACTTGCTGGTTGCTGACACTTCTCCTCTAGCTCCTCCACCTGGGTACTCAGCCGGTCGACCTCCTGGGAGACTTTGCTGATGTACTCTTCCCTCTCCTTGCAGATCTGCCGTTCTAGTTCCTCCAGCCTGTTCAGCAGGAGGCATCTCTGGTCCACAAGCTCCCGCTTCAGCCTTTCAAAAGCAGCTTCTACCTGATGCTTTTTGCTTTCAACCTGCATCTGTGAGGATATGGGGGAGGCTCAGAACTGGCTCCCATAAGGATCATCTGTGTACTTATTAAGAGACAGGAGTAAGCCATTACAGGACTCATTTCTTTAAATAATACAATGGTAGAAAGAGATAGATCCCAAGATACACTTGCAGATGATGAGCTCTGAGCTGTTGTCTTAGCCAGAGATTGTAATAATATCATATGGAACTCTTTAGAGTCACACTTAACTTAAAAAAAAATCCTTTCATAGCTATAATATTCTACTGTTTTAGTTTTCTTCTCTGTGCTATGATAGAACGTTGGCAAAAACCAAGTTGAGGAGGAAAGGATTTATTTCATTTTCTACTTTCACATCTCAGTGCATCACTGAGAGAACCCAGAGCAGGAACTCAAACAGGAGCCCAGAGGCAGAGGCTGTGAAGAAACAGCAGGTTCTCCGTGGCATGCTCAGCCTGCTTGCTTAGATTGTTAGGACCACAGACCCAGTGTAGGCTGGATGCTCCCAAATCAATAATCACGATGTCTCACAGACTTACCACATACAGCCAATCTGAAAGAAATGTTTTTCTCAGCTGATTTTTTGTTTTCAATTCCTCATTTAGGAAGGGTTCCCTCTTCCCAGATGACCCTTGCTTGAGTCAATTTGGCAAACAAACAAAAACAACAACAAAACTAACCACACAAAACTAACTACTATGTCTTCTTTAGACTCATGAATAACTGTTGTAATTTATTTCTTTTCTTGAGATACATGTCCATGTCTTATGCATTCTAGGCTGGTCTCAAACTCAATTCACAATGAAGTCAAAGATGACATTGAGCTTTTGACGCTCTTAACTCCATCACCCAAGTGCTGCAATTATAGAACACTCCTATTCAGTGCTGAGTATTGAATGTAGGGCTCCATGTATTCTACGCAACCACTGTTCATACTGAGCTAGCTACCCAACATGTTAGGATGGTGGCACATGCCTGTAATTCCAGCATCTGTGGGGGCAGAGAAAATAGGATCCGCTAAGTAGTGACTTTGAGGCCAGTTTGAGCTACATGAGACTCTGTACCTAAACAAACAAACTGGAACAAAGGAACAGACAGCCATAGGTGTGTGTGTGATCTTTACCAGAACCTCCTGGAGCTTCTGGTCTTCTTGACATTTCCTATCTTCTATCTTGTCCCTCTCCATTCTTAGAGCTTCTAACCGACTCCTGAGACGATCCTGTCAGAAAAAAGAAAGTAGAGGGTCGGTGAATAATCCCACTGGCAAATACCGTGAGCTATGTTGTGGACACACCACTGAGGCTGAGAGATTCAAACTGACAAGAGTCCTAATCCTTGACCTTCATTGTATCACCATTTAGGGCAAGAATTGGGTTGGGTGGCACTATGGAGATAGAAAGTGTGTGGTAAGTAAGGTGTATGTGCCCGCAGGGAAACCAGGAGCAAAGAGGAGGACTGAGAGGATTTTAGACAGTAAATCTCTATCCCTTTTCCTTCACTCACCCACATCAGGTCACCATCCTGCCCCCACGAAGCAGCGCCTCAGCTCCTTACCCTGTAGGGTTGGATGGCTTCATCCAGGAACCCCACAGTGTGTGCCTGGTGGGCGGGGCCCTCCCTGCAGAACACGCAGAGCAGCTCCGCGTCTGTCTTACAGAAGAAATAGATCTTCTCTCCGTGCTCTTCACAGTAGGTCTCGCTCAGGGGACCTAGGGACACCGGGGCCACTGCGGCCTGGATTTTCTCCTCTTCTGCCCCCTGACAGAGAGGGCACAGCAGCTGGGCTCCCATTGGGGTGCGCGGGAGGCAGAGTAGGCAGACAGTGTGTCCGCAGGCTGTGGTCACCGCATCCTGCAAGGGTCGGGTGCAGACAGGACAGGCTACTTGGTGAAGTCCCCGCAGGGACCGGGTTGAGGGCATCACCGTGCCTTCCCCTGCCTGTCCACAGTCTTCTGACTCGGTCCACTTTAATTTCCTTTCCCTGAAACTGAGTCACTTTTAAGTGCGTCACTGTCACAGAAGCAAAGGAATCGGAGGCTGAAAGAAAGGCAGGAATGTCAGCTCAGCGAGGTCACCTGGCTGCCACGCCCAGAACCCAGCAGCTAAGCAGGTCCAAACTCCAGGGCGTCTTGACTACCCAGCGTTTCCCAGGGGCAGGCAGGTGACCTAGCTCTCCACTCCTGTCGCCTTCGGTCCCTTGGGTGGGGAGCAGCGTATTGCATCATGAGGTCACTTGGAAATGGGGTTTCCTGGAATCTCTTGGCTACAGAGAGGTGAGGCCCTTGGGGAGGAGCCGCTTCCTGTCACGCTGAGCAGGTGAGAGCCATAGTTCAGGCTAGGAGGCTGACAGTGGCATCAGAGTCCAGCCTGTGATGTTGAGACTGACCTCGAATTTCGAGCCCAAATACACGTTCCCCTCGTCTGGCAATATGCACTCACCACCACCACCACCACCCCAAGAAATTACTCCAGAACAACCAATTTAATAACAACTCATTGGGACAAGTGTGGAGAAAGAGATACAAATTGAAAGGCAAAGAGGATTTCTAAGGATCAGAGAGTTTGACAGCCACAAGACAGAAGGCATTGGGGTGTTTGGATTCCAGCTCTTCCCAAAACTGGGTCAGAGATCAAGCCGCCAGGGTCCCTGGGCATTCTCCTGCCCTGTGGACAAGCTGATAGAGTCCCTAGGCATTCACCTGCCCTGTGGACAAAGCCAGACCCTCGTGCTCACCAGGTCTTTTTATCCCACCTATTTTCATGTTTCACACACCCCTTCTTCCTGCCCTACCTTCCCACTTGACAATGCATCCTTAGAACAGCTGTCTAATTATATGTGGTCGGCCCTGGCTGAGATGTGCTGTTTGTATAAACGATTTCACATCACTACAGAGACATGTGATATATCGCTAGTATTTCATGTTGACTCTGTGCTCAAAAATATTTTTGGAAACATTGGACTAACTTAAATATACTACTAATATTTACTTTTTGTCTTATAATATTTTTCTCACCCTTATTATGAGAAACATTCAAATTTATTGATAGTGTGGAGAAATAGTGGCATGAATGCCTTTGTGCATTTTTGAATTTTGTAAGTATTGGGCCATCTGCTCTCTCTTCCATAAATACAACATATATCTCCTCAGAGTGAGGAATTCATCCACACAACCACGGTGTCATTAAAAAATTTAACATGGGCCGGTGTGATGCCGCATCAGGTAAAAGCAACTGCTGCCAAGCCAAAGACCTGAGTTCTAGCCCTGGGACCAACATGGTTGAAGGCAAGAACTCACTCCACAAAGTTGTCCTTTGATTTCTACATTTATGCCAGAATACAAGCGCGCGAGCGCGCATACACACACACACACCTACACATGCACACATGCACACACATATATACACATGCACACACACCTACACATGCACACACATACACATGCACACATATACACAGTAATAATAAAAACTATATAATTTAAAGAACTTTAGCAATCTATTAGTGAGTTTACTGTCAGTATTCAAAATACCCGGTTTCCCAATAATGTCCCTTTATATATAATTCTGTTCCATTGGGGCCCAGCTCATATTGGCAACCAGAAACATTTACATTGCATATATGTGACTTTCACTGATTGTTTTTTTCCTCAAGACACATTTCACGTAGCTCAGACTGGCCTCTGAGCTGCTATACAAGCAGAGGCTGGTCTTGAGAACTCCTGATTCTCCCACCTCTGGATAACAGGTGCTGAGATCACAGGCATGTGCCACCATGTCTGTTTGTCCTTTGGGTTTCTGGTAGACTGAATCTCCTGGAAGACACATAGCTTTGACTTGCAGATAGATCACAGTCACCTGCACTCTGTTGGTTCCCCTTGGATGAGTGGAGGGAACCTGGAGGAGCTTGCAAAATGGAGGTCCAAACAGCAGGATGTGATAGAGCCAAGGTGGAATTAAAAAAAAAAAAAAACTGTTTAAAGTGCTTCCGTCTATCAGTGGGAGATATGTAGCCATGGTAATAAATAAATAAATAAGTAAATAAATAAATAATGCTGGCTCTATTTTTCCTCCCTCATAAGTTTTTTGTTGTTGTTGTTGTTGTTTTTGTTTTTGTTTTTTTTTTCCTTCTCTCAGCCCTCTTTTAAAGCCTGTTATAGGACCATGGAGGCATCACCACAGTTCCTTGTGCTGTGCACACCCCAGCTCAAGAGCCTTATCTGAGTCCCCACACTCCCCTGGCCACTAGCCTTGTACTGGCTGATACCTCCAATCTCCCTGGAGACAGGTGGCTATGTTTAAGAGCTGGGGTGGCAGTAGCTGTGAGTCAAGCTCCTCCCTGCCCCTGAAGGAAAGATCTCTTTCAACAGTGGTCTGCTGAGAGACTGTGAGCAGCTTCGGGTGGACAGAAAGTTGCAGTGAGCTCCAGGCCATGGGAACTGGTCCAGAGAGTTAACTTATGGTGCTTTGAGCCCCTGGGCCTTCCTCCTCTATTTCTTCACCTATGCTGTTGGCAGGAGTGTGTCTGCTCCTGGGAGAGCAGGACAAGGGGCTCTGGTGCCAGAGATGTAACTGGGTCCCTTGTCCCAGTGTGGGTGACTATGTTGGTGTTCAGGCCTGATGTGGGTGTGGAGGGTGAGCAGAGACGGTGACTTCCAGAGTCAGAAGGCCTGGTAGGATTGACATGGCCTCAGCTCCTTCTGTGACTAGCCTGGCAGATGAGGTCAACTGCCCCATCTGCCAAGGCACCCTGAGGGAGCCAGTCACCATTGACTGTGGCCACAACTTCTGTCGTGGCTGCCTCACTCGCTACTGCGAGATCCCAGGTCCAGAATCAGAGGAGTCCCTCAGCTGCCCGCTCTGCAAAGAGCCCTTCCGCCCAGGGAGCTTCCGGCCCAACTGGCAGCTGGCCAATGTGGTGGAGAACATCGAGCGCCTTCAGCTGGCGTCCACGCGAGGCCTGGAGGTGGAGGATGCCTGTCCGGAACACGGGGAGAAAATCTACTTCTTTTGCGAGGAGGATGAGGCACAGTTGTGTGTGGTATGCCGCGAAACCGGACAGCATGGGGCTCACACTGTGCGCTTCCTGGAGGACGCAGCAGGTCCCTACAGGGTAGGAGAGGATCCCTACAGGGTAGGAAGGGGCTCTGGGGCACCCTTGAGAGAGCTGGATTGGACTAAGGGAAGTAGAAAGGTGGTGTGGATTCTGGGCTGGAAGGAGCATCCGGACTCCAATTTTTTTTACCTTATTTGATCAGCCAGGCACATACTGAAGCACAGAGAAGCACGGAGTTATAATTAAGAGTTCTATGTTGTTTCCTTGTGGACCAGAGTAAATCCTTTCTGAACGGATGAACCATCAAACGTGTGTGTCCTGTATCAGTTAAGTGTGCTTGAAGTTTGGATTTTAGGGAATGACAGTGCTTGTTTATGTACAAGAGTGAACGCCTTGTTTGTGGAGGGATGGTCTGAGTGTGTTCTGTTTGAAGCGTGTAACTGAATGGGCTGGTTGGGTGAATATTTGTGGCATATACTTTTTTTATTTTCCATTAAGTGAGTGCATTGCTGGTTTTAGTTGCTTTTATACCATATTTTGTTATGAGCAGGCATTTGTATGTATGATGTAGCAATTTATTAGTGATCTTTTCATAGTGAGACCAGCTTGCCTCAGACTAATTATATAGCCTAGGATGACCTTGAATTTCTGATTCTTCTAGTTCTACCCCTGGATGAAGGGATTATAGGCATATGCTGCCACACTCGTTTGATGCAGGGTTAGGAGTCCTGTGCATGCTAAGCAAGCGCTCTAATAACTGAGCTACATCCCCAGCTTGTCTGTATGTATTTCTAAACACACATACACACATAGATATTTATGTGTTTGCTTGTTCCTAACTCTAATCTAGAACAATTTATAAAACTGGGCATCAATTATTTTTGCATCTAAATTTCTTCTCACCTTGTGTACCATTGATTATTGGTTCTAGTAAAAAGGGAGACGTTGTTTGCATGTATTTCCTCTGGGTGACATGATTTCAGTTCCAGCTAAGAACATGTGGAGCTCATAGGTAATACTTGGCAGATGCAAAAGTAGGTAGCTGTTTAACGCAGAGAAGGGCTCAAAGGAGAAGCAAAGTCATGACCTTTGATGGTAGATGAGAATGGGGGGAAGCCCTGCTCAAAATCTCTAGGACATAAAGCAAGAGTCATAAGACTCAAGGCCAGGTCTGGGGGTGCTCACCTATGATCCTACTGTTGGGAAAACTGAGGCAAGAAGATCCTGAGTTTGAGGTAAGCCTGGACTACATGAGATCCAGCCTCAAAATGAGAACAAGAACGAAAACCCTGAATCTCTCAAGGTGCTGGGGTTCACACTCATCCCCAGCGCACTTTGCTTCCACGCATAGAAGGGAGGGACATCCCTCTACAGTTACTTTCTGCATCTTAATACTTCATGCTCCTTCTACCCAGGAACAAATACAGAAGTGTCTCGTGTGTCTAAGGAAAGAGAGAGAAGAGATTCAAGAAACCCAGTCAAGAGAAAACAAAAGAATACAGGTGCTCCTGGTACGTCTCCACCCTCCCCAGGCCCAGCTCCTTCTCCCAGAGTCTAAGGCTCACAGAGCAGAGACGTGGAGCTCTCTGAATCGGAATTCTGTCTTTGATATTATTTCTTCCATCGATTCTCTAACTTTGACGTACTCACCTGTAAGAATGGAGATTAAGGTTCATTTCCTTATCAAATCAGTGCAGGAATTAGCGCAATCCTGCCTCTAACAGCCTGGTGATGTGTACGAGGCCAGCATCTCTGGGGTCTTCTCTGAGCCCCTTTTAGAAGCCACAGTAGTGATAGGGAGGCAATAGCTGGGCTGTGTCGCTCCCAGAAATGGAGTGACAAGCTGAAAGAACATAGCTCCACATCCTTATGGGGGCTGAGGAGCAGGCAGGAGTAGGGGGCTCTGATTTTACTGCCTAACCTTGGGAGGTGTGGGCATAGATCAAGAGGGAAGTGGGAATTTATAAGGAAAGGGAAGAAAGGAAGGATGAGATGCCTCAGGAAGAGGAGGAAAAGATGGGAGAAGATCTCCCTGTGGGGAGAGTAAAATGTTCTCCTTGGCTCTCATCTTCCCTTCTCAGACTCAGGTGGCCACCAAGAGGCAACAGGTGATCTCACAGTTTGCGCATCTGAGCCAGTTCCTGCAGCAACAGCAGACTGCCCTCTTAGCACAACTGGAGGGGTTAGACGGGGACATCTTGAAGCAGCAGGAAGAGTTTGATTCCCTGGCCACTGGGGAGATCTGCCGGTTCAGCACCCTGATTGAGGAGCTGGAGGAGAAGAACAAGAGGACAGCCAGGGGGCTCCTGACGGTGAGGCCTGGCCTCCAGGGTCTCTGGAATTACTGCCTAATTGGTACCTCCTTGACATACATGTTTAGGCACTGAAGATGGAGGAGGGACATGGGGAAAGGGGGTTGGATTGTAATCTGTGCTTCCCCAAGAGCTGCCTGGTCACTGTGCTCTCTGTTGTTGGTCTCTCCTTCCTGCCCTCCGTAGAATGGAGAGGAAATGAGGATATGACAGTAAAAGGAGGTGGAAGTTGCTCCTGAGACATATCACACACTGTGCAAACAAGTGCCAGGTGTTGCCTCCAAAGCAAAACTTTCCCCTCCATTGGCCAGGAAGTTCTTCCTAGACTGTACCACTTCCTTGAACTGGAGGAGAGTTATTGGGGTTCCAGGAGCATGATTTAGGGAGATGCACTGGGTACTGGGAAATAAGAGACTTTGGTGTAGAACTTGCTCACTTTTGCCTATAGCTGGGGAGAAGTAGGTCGTATCATCAACTCTGTCCATGAAACAAAGGTCTGGGTTCTGGTCTTAATGTCCAAGGCTGGGAATACGGCAGTATTTTGGGTTTCATGGTCATAACAAAAGTGGGAGAGAAAAACTAGAACCTAATTCTCTCTCTCTCTCTCTCTCTCTCTCTCTCTCTCTCTCTCTCTCTCTCTCTCTCTCCCTCTCTCTCTCTCTCTCTGTCCATCTGTTCCTCCCTCTCTCCCTCCCTCCTTTCCTTTCTTCCTTTCCCCTCTCAGGATATCAGAAGCACTCTAATAAGGTTAGTGATAAAGTATCTACTTTTTTCTTCCCCATAGACATTCATCCATACACCACGTACCTAGTTATTGACGTGAAAATAAACCACTTTCTCAGTTTAGGGTACAGTCATATATAAATGTACAAATGCTCAAATGTGTTCTCAGATAGTGCTGTAGATCTACCCACTTGTGCAGCAGTGGGGTCCATCTGAGCGGATCCAAGTCTCTATGTGGGAAGTTGCTCCTCAAGGCCTTGTTAGAAAAAGATGGCTGTCTGGGGACATCATTAGAAGACAATAATTCTGGGGCTGGAGAGATGGCTCAGTGGTTAAGAGCACTTGTTGCTCTTGCAGAGGACCCAGGGCTCAGTTCCCAGAATCCATACAATAGCTCATACCTAGTAGATCCTATACCCTATTCTGTTCTCCATGAACAATTGCATTTATACGATATATATAAATACATGCAGGCTAAATACCCTTACACATAAAATTAAGCATCTTTTAAAGATTTAATTTTTAATTTAAGAATTTTTTTATTTTTTTTTAGTTTTTAGTTTTTGTGTTTGTTTGTTTTGGTTTGTTTTTGCTTTTTGTTTTGTTTTTGGGGTGTTTTTGTTTTAGTTTTTTTGTTTTTTTGTTTTTTTTAACAGGGTTTCTCTGTGTAGCCCTGGCTGTCCTGGAACTCACTCTGTAGACCAGGCTGGCCTCGAACTCAGAAATCTGCCTGGCTCTGCCTCCCAAGTGCTGGGATTAAAGGCATGCACCACCACCGCCTGGCTTGTTTTTAGCATTTTTTAAATTACTTAATTTAAAAAGTTAAGTATATTTTTAAAATATTTTTTTTTAAATTTTTTTAATTCCCAGACTCTGCCATTTCTGTGCCCCTAGATGTGAAACCAGAAAGTGCCGGAAACCCGAGGCTATATCCCCAGAGCTGGGCCAAAGGATCCGGGACTTCCCCCAACAGGCCATCCCTCTGCGGCAGGAGATGAAGACATTTCTGGGTAAGGAGACCCCCCCCCCCCCAGCTTAGGAATGGCCTCCTGCCTCCACTGCCAAATGGCGGCACTATGTATTTTAGCACATCTAATTTCCTTCAATACCTTGATTTTCTTATTTGCCAAGTCCGGTAAAATCTAACTCTTGGGACTGTGTGGCCTCAAAGAGACATGATAAAAGTGAGGAGTTGGGAGTTGGGGATCAACCTATTAAACATATCTGGCCAGTTGTGCCATAACGTAGTAGAAAAATAGTGATTAGCAACATCCATGACTCTGCATCACCGAGGATTCTCAGAGGCAGGTGTGATGCAGTGTGGGTTTTGATGGTTAACTGTAGTCGGTTGCAGTATCTGCCTCACCGTGGAAGCTGATCCTTCCCTCCTCCTTTGCTTTCTGTCACTGGTTTTTTGCACTCCTGAAAGCTGAACTCAGGGCTTAAACAAGTGCCCTACACTGACCCATGTGCCCAGCCTTTCCCCCTACTTCTTTTTATTGTAATGGCTGTCTAAACTGAGACACCATTATAGGAACTGGGCTGCACTCCTTTCCCAGAAGAAGGAGTCATATGGCAGCCAGCCAAGAAGGTTTGAAATGTATGTTATGACTTTCTGCTCCCCACCAACGGTGAAGTCATGAACAATGTCACATATTTCTATATGTCACACCCCACGAAAAACATTCCCCTGGGAGGACATTTCTGGAAACCTACTTCCTGCAATGGGCTAGACAGTAGACAACGTTTTACTCTAATCAAAGACTGACTAATGACCGGCCTAAACATTATTTCCAAGTGGAAAAAAATAAACCTAATTATCTATTCCCTAAGTACATGTGTGTGTTAAGATAGAGAAGGCAAGGTATGCAGAGTCCCTATCTGCTCAGAGGTGGGGTAGCAGGTTTCTCCCTGAGCTCTAGGCCAGGAGCATCAGTAACCCATGTGAGATACCTGCATATCTGCAGCCCTGCCCCAGGGTGTCTGGATTTGAAATCACAGTAAGTGCTCTAAGATGTTTGGATGCAAGCAAACTTAGAAGCGCTGGTCTAGAGGATTCCACCTCCATTCTTCTCTCTGTTCCTTCCATCCTCGTCGCTGATGTGTTCTGCGGTTTTGAGACCAATGAAATCTCATCTTGTCATTATTTCCTCCTCACAGAAAAACTCTGTTTTGAGTTGGACTATGAGCCAGGTAAGCCACCCTGCATTAGGAATGGGGGGAATTTTTTAAAGTTCTGAGTAAGGAAAACCATGTTTCTGAGTTCTGCAGAGTATGTTAAACATTCACACACATATTACATACACCCACATGACATGTAGCATACATACTTGTGTATATAAGCATATATACATACCTATATCAATAAATTCCACATTCAACCCCAGATAGAAAAACAGTAGTTTGTAGTGATATGGTAAGATTCTGCCCTTTTCCTTACTTCCTAAGTAATGTAAATATTTTCACAGCATTTACATTGTATTATACAATATAAGCAACCTAGAGATGATTTAGAGGGTGGTTGTGTGTGAGGGTGGCTGTGGTTGAAGGGGCTGTGTATAAGGAAGCTGTTTGGGAGGAGAGGTTATGTGAGGAGGCCATGTATGACAGTTGCTGTGTATGATGGTAGTTGTATGTGAGGGATGCTCATTTAAAGGGATGCTGTATGTGGGAGAGGCTGTGTGTAAGGAAGGCTATGTGTGCAATGGCAGTTGTGTGAAGGAAGGCTGTGTACAAGAGAGATTATGTAGGAGGGTGACTATCAGAAGGGTTATGTGTGAAGTAGGCTGTTGTGAAGGGAGGCTGTTGGGGAGGGGATCACATATGAAGAGGATGTAATGGGAAGCTGTGTGGGAAAGTAGCCATTTGCGATGTAGTGTGTGAAAGGGCATTGTGTGTAGAGGCTGCATGAGGCTGACTTTGTGTGAGACAAAATATGTATGAGGATTCTGTGCTAAGAGGGGAGACTGTGTGTACAGATGTATCATTGGCTATGTAAGAAAGGCCTGTAAGAGGCTGATCATGGGTGAGGTTGGCTGGGACTTGGGGGAGGAAGTGTGAGAGTGTGTTCATGAGGAGGATGCACAGATGTGAAAGTGGCTGCGTGTCGATATCAGTGTGGCCCCTGTACAAAAACGCTGTACTTGAGGGGAAGCAACAGAGGTGGGAGGCCATGGGTAAGGCTATGTATGAAGAGGCAGTTTGTGAGGGTGCCCATGTGGGAGGCAGGTTGTGTGTTCACCAGCAGGAGGTTTGAATGCTAGTCATGAGCTGTACAGTTTTCCAGAGGATGGTAGACCATGCGGGGGCAGCATACTCTTTGCAACTGGCTTTTCTGACTGTAAAATGCACATGCATCCCCATGACATCCTCTTAGGATGCAGATTTTTAGTCTGCAGGTCTAACCAGTTCCTTAGCGATACCCATGTTCTGGAACACACAGCTGATTCAACACTAGCATCCAGGTATGGAAGTAAGATTTTTAGGCCATCCTAGTAGGTTGTAGCATTGACCTATTGACATATATGTTCCTTGTTTTGTTTTATTTTATAGCTCATATCTCTCTAGACCCCCAGACTTCCCACCCCAAGCTCCTCCTCTCTGAAGACCACCGACGGGCTCGGTTCTCCTACAAATGGCAGAATTCACCAGATACTCCACAACGCTTTGATCGAGTCACCTGTGTTCTGGCCCAATGTGGTTTTACAGGGGGGAGACACACTTGGGTGGTGAATGTTGACTTGGCCCATGGAGGCAGCTGCACTGTAGGTGTGGTCAGAGAAGATGTACGACGGAAGGGAGAATTGAGGCTGAGACCAGAGGAGGGAATATGGGCAGTGAGGCTGGCTTGGGGCTTTGTTTCAGCTCTGGGTTCTTTCCCCACAAGGCTGGCCCTGGAGGAGCAACCCCGGAAGGTGCAGGTATCTCTTGACTATGAGGTAGGCTGGATAACCTTCGTCAATGCTGTCACTCAGGAGCATATCTATACCTTCACTGCCTCCTTTACACAGAAGATCTTTCCCTTGTTTGGACTCTGGGGCAGAGGGTCCAGTTTTTCCCTGAGCTGTCAGGAAGGTGCAGTTTCCCTCCTCTGAGTATGAGACTGGAATCAAGCGCCCTTGGGAGCAGACCCTCGGCTGGGTCACCAAGCACAAAGTGAATTTTTTAGACATTGTTTGGCATGTGTCAGTAAGGGACAAAGTGGTAGGACCTTTAGTTTCTTCATTGTTCAAGCCTTTCCCCAGTGCCCATCAGATACTCGGGTATCTGGGACCTTGGCTGCGCTGGCTGTTCTCACCATTGGCATCAATGGGCACAGACATAGATGTACAAACAGTGCTGGATTTTAAGCCTCGAGACCTGGATTCCAGGTGAAGCCCTGTAATCAACCAGCTGTGTGATTTCAAACAAAACTTTGCCTCTTCATTTTGTTTTCTTCCAAAGATATTAGCTAGTTTTTTTCATATCTTCAAGAAACACTTTGGAGAAGTGGATATGATCAAAGTACACTATATACATTAATTAAATTCCAGAAGGATAAATAAAAATATTATTTGAAAAGGAAGCATCTTCTTTGTTCTACCATCATGGGCCATGCCTCTGACATGGCTTCTCAACACATCTTCTCACAAGAATTTCAGGGACACTGTGGGCTCTCCCATGGGCTCCAGCCACCTCTGTCCCTGCTGATATCAGCCAATGGGCTGAGCTGCTGAGCCTACAGGGAGTACATGAGTGGCCGCAGCACCAGGTGGTGGTGGATGAGCTGGGCAAAGTGTCCACCCACCCAAGTTAAGAATAGGCCCATCACATTTCAAGGGTTGACCCAGGAAAACTCTATACCTTAGTCTTCAAAAACTCACATGGTCCCTGCAGGAAGGACTCCAAATATAAGAAGTTGGCACAAATTTCTGGTGGCTATCATGAAAGGCAGTAACAGCAACAGCAGCAGGGTCCTCTTGGATTATGTGAGGTCTGGGCCTCCCAGCGGCACCAACCTCCATTGCTACGTCTGGCTGTTGTACCAAATGGGACAAACCACTGAAGTGTGATAAACCCATTCTTACCAAGAGGTCTAATGATCACCATGGCAAGTTCAATGGCAGCCTTATACAAGAAATACCACCTGGGAGAACCCTGTTGGCTGGAACGGGTTACCAAGCAGACTGGATGACTACATACACAAGTTGTACTAGCATCTTTCTGGGAAGTAGCAGTGCTGTGGACCCCATATTGTCAAGTTGTGCAAAACATGCTATTTTTCTTCCTCATGGGGAGGGCAAAGGGCTAGTATCATCTATAAGTGGTTTAACAAGGAGACACTCCAGAACTAGGCACAGTGCATCTTCAGAGATGTTTTTAGGGTCCTGTCCCCCCTGAAAACAGGGTGAGCAAGACCCAGTGGTGTTGCTTGGTGTGTTAGTGCTGTCTTTTCAGCGTCAAACAAAAATAAAAGGCATTGGATACAGTAAAAAGGGGGCGGGGGAACTTTCAGAATCAAAAGTTCCTGGCAAGAAACAAAAGCAAAATGTCTATCTTAGTAGTTACTTTTCTGTTGCAGTAAGACACTAGACCAGGACAGCTTATAAAGAAAGTTTATTTGGGGCTTACAGTTTCAGAGGCATAGGGTCTATAGCCATCATGGTAGAGAGCCTAAAGCAGGCAGGCAGGCGTGGTGTTGGAGCAACACCTGAGAGAATACATCTTGACCCACAAGCATGAGGTAGGAGGGGAGCTAACTGGTGTGAGCTCTTTGAAACCTCAAAACCCACCCTCAGTGACACACATCCTCGAACAAAGACACACCTAATCCTTCCCAAACAGTCTCACCAGCTGGGACCCAAGCACACGTGAGCCTATGAGGGCCATTCTCATTGAAACCACCACATCATCCTATTCTGCAGTGGATTTGGATAAAACCTGGTAACTCCTTGAGAAGACACTGTAGGACTTCCAAGCTGGCTCTGTTAGGGTCCACATACATCGGCATGACTCACTATTTATGTTGAATCATGGTCATCCGTCAAACCTACCCAATAGAATGGAAGGTTTTTATTTTAACCTCTAAAGTGTGGTCATGTTTAAATTAGGAATCTTATTTGCTTTTATCTGTAGCACAATGGCTAGCTAGTTGGTTGGGTAATATAATATGTAGAACCTTTCAGTAAGAAGAAAGAAACATTTTCCCCCCTGTGCTAGCTATGTACAAACCGTGGTAGCTGTTGGTAATCTGAGACAGAAAAGGAGCACTGGGAAGACAATGAAGTAAAATGTGGTGGCTGCTGTGGGAAGAACTTGCTTGGCCATAATGGCTGCTCAGAGGAGGGGGTGCTGCAGAGGAGGGACTTTCTCCAGGGTGTTCAATATTTCCTACAAAATATATGTCTAAAAAATAATGGCATATACAAGTGTCTATATAATGCCAAAATATACTCACAGCCCCCAAGCCCCATGTTCCACTAAAATGGACTGTATTTTCCTGTCTCTTTGTACTGGTTTTACTTGAGTATTTAAAATGACTGTGAACCTCTAAAGTACGTGTATATGAAGTTCTCTTCCTGCTATACAAATTCATGCCCTTTATTGTCCTTACAGAGAGTAGATCTCTGTGCGATCTATTATCACTTTTGCTTTTTTTTATGTGTGTGTGCTTTGTGTATGTGTATGCATGGTTATATGCATGGCTACACATGTGCATATGGTGGGGGGGGGGGCTGAGGTCGATGTCAGATATCTCCTTCAATCACTCTCCACTAAGTGTCTCTTCCCAAACCTCGAGCTCACCCTTGCTGAACCTGGAGCTCACAACCAGTTGTGGTTAGTCTAGATAGCTAGTTGGTTTGGAGGTTCTCCTGACTTTTCCCTGCAAGTGCTGAGATTACAAGCAGCTGCTTAGCTTTTACTTATATTCTGGGGATCCAAACTCAAGTCTTCATGCTTACCCAGCAAGCATCTTACTTACGGAGTCATCTCCCTAATCTTCAGTATGCCCTGGTTAACATGAAGGAAACAGTTATGTGTGTTACATGTATGCACTGTCTGTAGGTCAAAGCAGGAAGACCGGGAATTCAAGGTCAGCCTCTGCTACACAGTGAAACAGCAAATTTGACGCTAGTCTGAGCTACATCAATCCCTGTTGACAAGGAGAGGAAAGAGAAAGCGCGCATGTGTGTGTGTGTGTGTGTGTGTGTGTGTGTGTGTGTGTGAGACACAGTCATGCACACATACATGGTGGGATGAATGAGGAAGAGGAGGACAGAGCTGAGGCTTGGTGAAATTAGGTTATTTGCATGTCCAAGATCATACTGCCAGACTTTATAATCCATGCCTGACGTCTGAGCTCTTAAACACTATTGTAAACTGTCTTGTTTGGAACCTGGTGGTTGAGTGACCCTGGTGAACATGGTGACTATGCTCACTACAAGGGACAGCAGTTCTGGAAGACAATTTGTATTTCTTTCCTTTCATTTTCTTCCTTTCTTTCTTTCTTTCTTTCTTTCTTTCTTTCTTTCTTCCTTTCTTCCTTCCTTCCTTCCTTCCTTTCCTTCTTTCTTTCTCTCTTTCTTCCTTCCTTCCTTTCTTTCTTTCTTTCTTTCTTTCTTTCTTTCTTTCTTTCTTTCGTTCTTTCCATCTTTTTTTTTCCTTTTGGTTTTTCAAGATAAGAGTTTCTCTGTGTAAATCTGACAGTCAGGGAACTCACTATGTAGACCAGGCTGGCCTAGAAGATGGAGATCTGCTTGCCTCTACCTCTCAAATTAAAAGATTTGTTGACTTTTATTTTATGTGTATGTGATGCACATGCCTACTGGTATTTATCTGTGGAGACCCAAGGAAGGTGTTATCTCTTGGAACTGGAGTTTCAGACAAGTGTGAGCCACTATGAGGGTGCTGGCAATTGAACCCTGGGCTTCTGGAAGGGCAGCCGGTGCTCTGAAATGGCCAAGCTGTCTCTCTGTTCCCTAAGTTATATTTCTTAAATTGAGAAGTAAAACTGCCAATCTATCAGTGTATGTTCCTCCCTAGATAACTTGAAGCTTACTCCCTTTTGAAAGATTTGATGACTTCCCAGTAAGGTGACTGATATACCTCCAGACTCCATTTGCTTCCCCAGGAAGAGTTACAGTCTGTCTAAAGGCTCCAGGCTTAGGCTCCCAATTTGCTCTTTACCAGACCCCAGAGAAGTGTTACACACTTTACCTGACATCCACAGGTTGACTCCTGATTTTTCTCTACTTACATTGTAAAAGGTAATTCTATCACAAAAAAAAAGAGAGACCCATCCCAGTTGGTTTAAATAATAGGGAAGTTTATTATAAAAACAGATACAGAAGTAAGAGAAAATTGTTTTTACAATTTTCCAGTCCTTATGGAAACTATGGGCAGGGACAGGGTGATTAGTGGGGGCATTTTCAGTTCCCAGAAGTATCTACTTCCAACTTTACTTGTGGTGGTGGAAGGGTTTACTGCAACTGTAAAGCCCAGGTTCCCTGATTCTTGTCACCCAGAAGATGGAGGCCGCTCTAGGAAACTAGGAGCTGCCCACAAATCTTTCCCCTCAGCGTCCCCAACTTTAGCAAAAAGAGTCTCTTGAATGTGTCTATCAGCAAGAAAGCGTCTATGGCCACTAGAGTTGACCTTCATTACTTCTGCTATATTCCTTTAATGAGAAGCAAGTCACTGATGGCACTCATTCTCCAGAGGACAAAGTTACAAGTACCTGAACATGAGGGTGAGGACTGTGGAAATCACCCTCAAGTCTGCATGCAACAGTCATAATGAATGGTCAGTGTGGGCTGTACAAACAGGAGGTTCTATCAGAGTCAGAAGAGCTAGTACCCAATAAACCTGCCAAACTCCATAAGCTGAGGTGGGCTCACTCTGCTCTTTCATCCAGATGTTTCGATGCCCACGAGACCATGGGCAGTAGGTGCAATCATCAGCACACAGTTATATGGAGATCTGAAATGTCTGGTCACAGCAGTGGGAGCCACAAGCTCAAGTCTGGCTTAGGAAGGAGACTATGTCCCAGCGTCAGAAGCTAGATCATCAGATGGGAGCTGTGAGGATGAGAATATACCAGGAAGACTAACTGAGCTTTGGACCAGCTGGAGAAACACGAGAGAGAAGTCCTTCTAATTTCTGTGGTGCGCTCCTAAAGACAAAGAAATCATTCATTAATTCATACATGTTCTACTGAATCTTCCCCTGGCCATGTAGTATGATGGTATCAAGTATATCTCCTTGACTTTTTAAATTTAGCCCATATACATATCTATGTTATGTGGTCTGCATGTGTCTTCATATGTGGGACAGAGGGAAAGGGGCTTATACCTGTCCAGTAAGTCACTGGCATCCTGGGAAAGAAAAGGTGACAGTCAGTTTCTATGTTCTTGCCACTGAATACTCTCCCTGGTTCATGCTTGAGGGCTGCTCTGCATGCTGCCATGAGACCCAAAGCACAGCACCCCGCCTCACTCTGTTGTGTCATGGTGTAGCCCTGTACAATCCACCCGCCCCACACTCAACACACAAACACACACACACACACACACACATACACATGCACGCACACACACATACACATGCACGCACACTTGTGCTCAGGAGAGCATGCATGTGCATGTACACACACAGACCACATGCACACACATATTCTCGAACACTCACTCGTGTGCTCTCATGTACACACACACACACACCACATACACATGCATGCACACACACTGAAACCACCACACATACCAGGAGAACCTCCCCTTACACCTCCCAGAAGGGACCTGCAGGAAGCCTGTTTACTATTCAAAGAATCCCTCTCTGAACTTGGGGGTGTCTTAGGAAGTACACCTTCAGGGTGCTGGCATCCAGATCCTTGGCCATCCTTTCCAGGCCAGAAACCAGGATGCTGAGCTGTGTTACTGCCTCAGAGAAGCTAAAGATCTTGGCCACCTCCTCTGGTAAGTCCTCTTGGTCCAGCCAATGCCATGGGAGAGCCTTCAGTTGTTCCTTGGTTTGGTCTTGGTTCTGCAGGTCAGTTCTTAGCCTATGACACTCACAATCCACCTGAAAGCACAGAAGAGGAGCTACCCTGAGATTCAATCATAGGGGGCTCTCTCCTGGCTCTCTAAGCACTGAATAGCTAGGTGGGAATATTGTTCTCCACTCCTCTTCCTACACAGCCTTGCCTCACCAGCCATTGTACTTCAGGAGCTCTTCACAAAGCTCCTCCCACTTCCCACCTCACAGTTCTGAGCACATCTGCAGATATTGGAGTCCTGCCACAGTGGAACACACACACACACACCACTCAGCTATGCTCTTTTGATGTCTGCTTTCAGCCCTGTAAGTGAGGAGAGAGCTCACCCAAGTGAGCGAGGGGGATAGAAGAGTGATTGCCAAGGACAGATTGGAGTCTCGTGACTTTTGTAAAATTTTGAACTATCTATTTTGATTCTCGCTGAGAACCAGGGAAAATAGGTATTTTTCTTTAAGAAAAAAAAATGCATGGAGGTCAGAAGGCTTCGCATTCTGTTCACTAATCAATCTCAAAACCAAGCCCCAAACCAAGGTTTTCGGCCTGCATGATCACAGTTCCACAACTGTGGCTGCTCTGAAGACAGTTGTCCACGACAAGGGAGAGGCCCTTCAGAACTCAGACAGCCACCTGCAGAGCCTGCAGCATCTTCTTTTCCTGAGCCTTCAGCTGTTGAAGGTTCCCAAGGTCCTTTCTGAGCTTCCTGCTTCTCCGGTTGAGTCTTTCCTAGAGAGACAAAGGTGGAGGATGAGGCAGTGTCCACAGGGGAATCCTCCACAGCACACAACAGGCCCTTGGGTGAGACTGAACTAACATCAAAACCAGGCCTGGTGCTATTCACCTTTAATCCCAGCACTTGGGAAGCAGAGGCAGCTATACTGAGTTTGAGACCAGCCTGGCCTTCACAGCCAGTTCCAGGTCAGCCAGGTTTATGTAGAGAGACCCTGTTTCAAAAAAAACAAAACCAAGCCATTTCTGGGGAATGACTCAGCACTTAAGAGCGCTTACTGGTCTTCAGAAGACCTGAGTTCAGTTCCCAATACCCACATTGGACAGCTCACAACTGCCTGTAACTTCAGTTTTAGGGAATTCAATACCTTCCTCTTTTCTGACTTCCAAGGACACATACACATCATACACATGAACACACGAACAATATTTTTGAGAAAAAGCAAATATAGATAATGTCAATAATTCTAAATGCATGAAACAAGATGGGGGCATCATTTACCATGTTTAAGATAAGTAAGAGAGTTCCAGTTTTAGAAACATATTTAAAGATGTTTTAATTTTTAATTATGTGCATGAGTATGTATCTGCATATGAATATGTGCATGTGTATGGGTGCCCAAGGAGCCTAGACAAGCACTAGCAGCAGATCTCAGGAAGATAGAATTACATACAGGTGATTCTGAGCCACCTGGTGTGGGTGCTGGGAACCAAACTTAGGTCTTCTGAGAGAGCAATACTCCCTCTTAACTACTTAGCCTCTAACGCCTGCAAATGCACCTCCTCTCTCTCTGTCTCTCTCTCTCTCTGTCTCTCTCTGTCTCTGTGTCTCTCTCTCTGTTTCTGTCTGTCTCTGTCTCTCTTTCTCTCTCTGTGTCTCTCTGTGTCTCTGTGTGTGTGTGTGTGTATGTTTTTGTTGTTGTAGAGACAGGGTTTCACTGTGTAGCTCAAATTGGTTCGGAATTCGGATATCAGCCTGCCTCTGCCTCCAAGTGCTGGGGCTTAAAGGTTTGCACCACCACACCTGGCTCCAGACCATGACTTTGTGTGCTAATGTGGGAAAAAAGTAATTAAAGAAATTTTAAACAAACCCTGATTAATAAATTCTCCAAGTGTAACAGGATTTCTCTGGACTTGGATTCTGCATCTGCTCCCCACACCCCGTCTTTGTCCTGGTGCATGTCTCAGCTGTGATGTCACTTCCGTGATGTCACTTCCGGATAGGCCTTGGTTGATCACTCTAGGAAAGGCCACCCACTATTCTCCTTCTTAGATCACCAACACTTGTAGTTCTGTTTCTTGCCTGCCTCTCTGATAAGTGCAGTTGGCCTTGTTTATGTACGTGCAGCAGACACTCACTGTCTTCCTTATAAGAACAAATGTTCATATTTATTTTTCTACACTTCCTGTTACTACTTAAGTATGGACTTGAAGTCCTGAATCACCTTTGCGTTTCCTCCCCAATGCCTGTCATGACATCTTACAGATAGCACAGACCCGAGTTAATCATTCAAGGATGGAAGAGCCCTGTCTTTGCACACCTGACTCATGGGAAGCCCTACCCCTCTACTGTAGACTTAGTAGACACAGTAGAACATGGCCCTTTCAGCTTTCTGAATCATCCTGTACATTCGGTTTCGATTTAGACTGTCTCGTCTATTGTTCCACATAGACTTTCTTTAAAAGCCAACTATCTGAGAGACTTTGGAAATTTACCCTTCAGGGCTGAGGAAGACGTTCAGTGATAGAACCTGGCATGTGGCGGGCCCTGGGTTCAAACCACAACTCCACAAAGAAAAAGGGCAAAAAGGATAAAAGAATATTTAGCCTTCACTATTGGGTAGAAAGACCTGACAGGGAAGTATGCACAGGGCAGACAAGGAAGGGTCAGCTTTGGCTTTCACCGTGAAGCCCCTGAAGCTTCAGGTTGGGTATCTGCTTGACAACAGCCATTCTTATTCACAGGCATTGATATGCCGATCAGGTGAGAACAGAAGTTAAATGGAAGCCAAATGTCCATAGACGATAGACGCTTGCTCAGAACTTCTGAAGCAGAGGGAGTTAGAGAGTGGGCCCTAGAGGTGAGGCTGAAACCACAAGGTGTAGACAGCAGGATGATGGGATGGGTGAGGCCACTCCACGGGAGACACTGAATGACCAGAACCCATTTTAAGGATATGACATCATACGGAAATGTCAGAACCATTCACCTTTAGCATCCCCAGATGACGCAGGTTTCTCTAGCAGATTAGCAGGTGTACGACGTATACCTTTGACTCCTTGCTCTTCTGAGTCAAGAGAAATACCAATGCTGAGGAGGAGGTCTAGCATGTGTGAGGAGGCCTTGCATTCAAACCCTAGAACTATTTTTGGGTTTTTTTTTTTTTTTACAATTATTTTTGAAAAGAGTAGAAGCAAAAAGAGAGAACTAAGGTTTGGAAAGAAAAAGATGAAGCCTAGCAAGAAGCTTTGGGCAGAGCCAAACGGTAGAACAAGAAAAGTGTGGTAACATCTGTAATTCCAGCACCCAGCAGGCTAAGGCAGGAGGACTGCCATCAGTTACAGATGAGCGGGGACTACAGAGTAGGGTTCTGTCTTGAGGAATGCAAACAAACAATGGGTCTGGAGAGATGACTCAGTAGTTAAGAGCACTGACTGCTCCTGGAGAGAACCTGGAACCCAGATGGCAGCCTGTAACTTCCTGTAACTCTAGTTCCAAGGGATCTGATGACCTTTCCTGGCTTCCTCATATACCAGGTATGCATGTGGTGCACATGCGGCGAAACACGTGTGCACATATAATAAAAATAAATTAAATTGTACAAAGTGAAAAAAAACCTGTCTATATTACAAATGTGCAGTTCTTCTAACTGTTTGACATGGTGAATCTGCTGACATATGCCTGTAATCTAGCTACTCCGGAGGCTATAGCACAGGGATACAAAGTAAGATTCTGTCTCAAAATAAAAAGTAAAAAAGGAGACTGTATATTTAGCTTACCTTGCATGTATGTACAAGACCCTAGGTTCAACCTTTACCCCTAGTACTGTGAGAGGAACAGGAGAAGGAGGAGGAAGGGGGAAAGGAATGAAAAAAGAAAGAAGGGGGAAGATGAAAAGGAGGAAGAGGAAGGGGGTTGGCATACAGGCAGGATACAAAGAACCATGGGACAGGACAAGAGCTACATGGGACATTCAATAAAATGGTGGTGGGGCAGTTTGCTGTAATTTGGAAAAGGTAAAGTTAGATTTCTAGCTTATACTTTCACCAAAATATCTTGGCTATTTTAATGTCTCCAAAATACACGCTAAAATGTATTCATCATGTTATCCTGTGTAACCTAAAAACCATAACCTGTGAATAATCTAGTTTTCTAACTTTTGATCTATTCATGGGGTTGGAAAGAGACATTCAGGAGCTCTGGATGCATTAATGGGAAAAATGAGGAAATGTCCAAAACATCGGAAAGATAGAGGAAAAGACAGAGGGCGCTGGAAAGATGGCTCAGTGGGTAAGGGCACTTGCCACCAAGTCTCATTATCTGAGCCCAGTCTTCACAACCCACGTGGTAAAAGGAGAAAACTCACTTCACAAAGTTATCCTCTGGCCTCCACATGCAAGCCACGGCACATCCTTACCAACACAGCATGTAGACACACAATAATTCAGTGTTGTTTTATCTTTTGAAGTACCGAGGATTGAACCCACAGCTTCATCTATGTCAAGCAGGTGTTCTACCTCTGAGCTACATCCCTAGTGTATGTCTTTCTGATTCTGTCCCTCTCTCTTGTGAATGATTGCATGTGTGTGTGTGTATCATGTGTGTATCATACACGCGAATGTATGATAAAAAAGACTATTCAAACACACTGGTATATTTTAGAAGGACAGATCAAAAGAAATCTAATGCTGATTATCTCTGAAGACTGTGAATAGGTAAAGAAAAGGGAAAAGATTCATTATTATTTTCTTACATTTATTTACTTGGAAGAGGGCACCCATGGTGGAACTTAGGTGGAAGTTAGTGGCAGTTAATACGAACCATTTCTATCCTTCTACCATGTGAGTCCCAGAGATCAAACTCAGGGAAGAAAGCTTGGTTCCACACTCCTTTACCCTCAATGGTCTCATATCTCACAGGTAAGAGTTTTAGTTTTGATATTTTATCATTTGGTATCGACTGGATTTACTACCAAAGGCGTGAATCGCTTTTTTAGAAAAAAATAAATAAATAACACAAGAAACAACAGTAGTGTTCCGGAAAGGAAGGAAAGGGGGGAGGGGGGAATAGGGCATCGTGTACAAGTTTTCAGATTTCAAATCTTTACAAGATTACAGCACAGATAAAACTTGATGACATGTCTAGACTAGCTTCTAGGACCATCCACCAGGGAACCCAATATAATCTTAGTCAAGAAGTGGTTCTCATTTCTAGTACAACATCTCATTAACTAGTACATTATGTAATACAGCCTCTCATTATCCAGCACAGCATCTCATGAACTAATACATTATCTAGTACAGCAAGAGTAAACACAGTGGCCCATACTTCCTGGGTCTTCACCATCATAGTAGCAGGATCACCTACATTGATACACGGAGACCTGGAAACCCTGATAGTAGCAGAGAGGCACACAGAAAAGCAAAGACCAAGGCCCCAAGTTGGATGACCAGAAAAGTCAAAGGAGAGTGTCAGTTACCAAGCCTCTGTGAGGATCTGAACTTAGGAAGGGTCCAATGGGGTGACACAAGCTTACCTTGTAGTGGCTGATGGCATTTTCAATGGAGAGTTCAGTATGGGACTGGTGTTCAGGGGATTGGAGGCATTCCTCACACAAGAGATGTCCGCTAGCCTCACAGAACCTGCGCACCCTCTTCTGGTGGGTGTGGCAGATGTAATTGTCTCCAAGGACCCCCTCGGAACATGGCTTCCTGCAGACTGGGCAGCTGAGAATCCCAGAGACTGAAGCCTTATCCATGTGCTGGGTCAGGCACATGCGGCAGAAGAGATGTCTGCAGTCGGTGCTCACAGCCTCCTTCAGGGGATCCAGGCAGATAGGACAAATGTCCTGGTTGTCCTTGTCAAGAGAGCCCATGGTCCCACCTCACTAGTCTCCCCACTGGGTCTTTTGAAGGCCAGATTGTCCCATGTGAAAGGGCTCGGTAGAAGTTAATCTGGAGCAAGATAAAGTGGACTGGGGCCTGGACTTAAGGCCACTGTCCACTATCAGAGAGTCCAGAGTCTGGACTATAAGAGACACAATCCTGCAGGGATTTCAAAAAAAACTCAGTATTTGCTAAACTTGAAACTATTCCTTATACAATTCTTCCACAGACCTGGAGGAAGCAGGAGCTCCAAACCCCAATTCTGTTTTGAGAGTTTTCTGTGCAATCGTTTTACAGTTTAAAGCTAAATTTTAGGCCACCTTGTTACGGTCATGGCCAGAAGTAAACTATCAACGACAAGCTGACAGTCTCTACTGTGTGGCTGGCAGGGAGAATTCAGACAGAACTTTATGTGTCCCCTCTGGGGCTGGTTCCCTACAGGGCTCACTGCTGCTGTTTGATACCACCAACCTCTTAAGGTGGAACCTTGTCAGTGACCCTTTATTAACCATCAAGTTATCCAAGAGTGCAATGATGTCATGTTGAAAGAGAAAGAGAACGGGAGAGAGGGGAGAGGGAGGGGGGAGGGAGGGAGGGAGAGAGAGAGGGAGAGAGAGAGAGAGAGAGAGAACATATGACGCTACTTTGTCCTTTCCTTTCAAACAACTTCCAAGGATGACCTAAAGAAGGAAGTGCCTCCTCCTCTTCCTCCTCCTCTTCCTCCTCCTCTTCTTTACCCCACTTCTTGTTTGAGCACCCTCCCCAAAATTACTCTCTTAATACCCTACCTCAAATCTCTCCTTTTCAACTTCATTTTCTTGGTCTCCAGACCTAGGGAGAAGACCAGCAGGTGAGCCGGTTCTTCTTGAATTATGCCAATTATATACACTCACACGCCTGTGAAACTAGGGAGAAGGTGAAGAGATTCCTCCTGCTTCAGCAGTGAATTATTAGGGAAATGAAAATACCCATGGGCTGCACTCACTGAACAGTGAGATGAACTTTGTGGCAGGGTGTGGCATATTTTCTTACGGGGAAGAGGAAAGTCTCAGTGCCTTTAATGCAAATCTCACAGAACTTGAATGCAAATATCACCAACTGAGAATGAGCCCCAAGAACCTCACACATGTGGAACCACAAATTCTAGATGTGTCACATGACCGTGACACCTGGGTGATGCGGAGGACGGTCCACATAATTGTCCTTAATAGTCCCAGCTTCAACAGTGGCGGTACCTGGAGGATACCACAAGGTATATGTTATTCTTTTGGTAGTTGTGACCAAATACCTGTCAAGAAGTAAACCAAGGGAGGAAGGGTTTATCTGGGCTTATGTTTGAGGCTACTGTTCATCATGGTAGAGAAAGTGTGGAGACAGGAGTGACTGAAAGACCATAGGGTGGTTGTTCACATCTGGGTGGATCATGAATCTAAAAGAGATACCTGCTGGTGCTCAGCTGGCTTTCTCCCACTTCCCCCTTTAGATCCCAGCTCATGGAACAATACCACCCATTTGAAGGCAGGTCTTCCCTCCTCACTTAAGTCTGTCTGGAAATACCCTTATTGACATACCCAAAGGTGTTCTTCCCTGATGCCCTAGGTAGTTTTACTGCTCCTCTTATAAAGACTGCTGCCCATGCTGCATTGGGGGAGGCAGAGTGATATCTTCCCATCATTTTATGCCCTGTAAACTTAGCCTAATTTGGGTACTTCAAGCCTTTCGTTCAGAATCTGCAGTCCTGTGTGAGAAATGTCTAAGTAGTCTGAATACAAACAAAATGGATCTATGTTAACCTAACTGTGACTACAACAAGAAGCATTTCTTTCTCTTTTGTGTGTGTGTGTGTGTGTGTGTGTGTGTGTGTGTAGTCACAGTTGAGACGGGGTCTCATGTAGCCCAGGATAGCCTTGAGCTCTCTATGTAAGTGAGGATGATTTTTGATTTCTGATCCTCCTGCCTCCGCCTCTCAAGTTTTGAAATTACAGGAGTGAGCCACTAGTGCTGGGGGTTGAACCCAGGGTTTCATGTATGCCAGACAAGTACCCCACTTCTGAGCAACATCCTAAGCCTTATCACTCAGATTTTTTTTGAATTTGTATTGACAATTCTAAACTAATCCTCGTGATATTTTATCAGTTTTCATGTGCAGTGGTGATTGACAGACACTTGGGATCATTACTGGCCCACCTTGGATTCTCTCTGATGGCCGTTGGTTCCTCCTCATCTCTGATTATGTTGGAATTTCCATTCTGGTGGGAGACCAGATGCTCTAAGGAGAGTCAGGGTATCCCTTCCTTTGGCTACCAGACTAATGGACACTGTACTGGCTGGTTTTGTGTGTCAACTTGACACAAACTGGAGTTATCACAGAGAAAGGAGCCTCCCTTGAGAAAATGCCTCCATGAGATCCAGCCGTAAGGCATTTTCTCAGTTTGTGTTCAAGGGTGGGAGGGCCCATTGCAGGTGATGCCACCCCTGGGCTGATAGTCTTGGGATCAATAAGAAAGCAAGAAGGGGAAGCAAGCTAGTAAGTAACACCCCTCCATAGCCTCTGCATCAGCTCCTGCTTCCTGGCCTACTTGAGTTCCAGTCCTTTGGTGGTGAACAGCAATGTGGAAATATAAACTGAATAAACCCTTTCCTCCCCAACTTGCTTCTTGGTCATGATGTTTTGTGCAGGAGTAGCAACCCTGACTGAGACAGTCCCTAAAGAATTTCTAGGAGCCTCCCATGGGAGGAGGGAAAGGAGAAGCCTCGTTCCAGTCGGAAAAGGAGGTCCCCACAGCTAGACTCACTTCCTATTAAATTAGCATATGCGTATTCCCTGACCTTGCTCCTTTCAGCTATAGAATTATAAGACTGCTTCAGAAGAGGAGGGGAGTAAGAGTATTTGTTTCTCTTTTGGCCAAACTAAACAAAGCCACTCTTCTTTAAGAATTTCTGTTTCCTGGTTCCTTTTCCGATACAGGGAAACTATGTGGCTAGAGGATTTAATTAACCTCGGGACTTAATCACATTCTTTCCTTGTACAGTGAGGTGAACACAATAAAGCCAGGCTCAGAATTCACTCTCCTTCTTGTAGTTAACACCCATTAGTTAACTACTAGTTAATGGAGCCTTGAATCCACCACCACCCCAGCCCTAGCCCCACTTGATTCCTGTTTTAATCTCCTTATCAACTTTTTATATGAGCTTCCTTATATGTCATCTCATGAGCTCAAGTTCAGTGTTCCTTCTAAATTGTTCTAGTCAGAAGTAAGCTAAACTGTGCCCAAAATAGAGCCATGGCTCCTTCAGTCAAATGTTTTAGCATTGTGCCTTCACGGACAGTAGGTGGTGCTGCCTCCCAAGTTAGGACTTGGTTTCAGAATCTCTCCTTTAAGGGAATGGAAGCTGGGGCCACTGCCCTGTTCTCTCTCTCTCTCTCTCTCTCTCTCTCTCTCTCTCTCTCTCTCTCTCTCTCTCTCTCTGTATATGAACTTTGTGCATAATGTCCATGGATATCAGAAGAGAGTCTCAGATCCTATGTAACTGGAGTTATAGGCAATTGTGAGCCATGTGGGTGCTGGGAACCAAACCTGATTCCTCTGCAAGAGCAACGAGTGCTCCTAGGTTGAGCTATTCACCAGGTTCCCAAGCTATTTTTTTTTTTTTTTTTTAGAAATTATGGCGGAGACTGGAGAGATGGCTCAATAAACAAAAATGCTTGTCACACAAGTTTGATGACCTAGATGGATATGTTTCCATCCCTAGAACACATTTAAAAAGCTGGATGTGGTGGTGCATACATGCAATTCCAGAACTCCCAAGGCAAGATGGGAGACAGAAGCTTTCAGGAGCTAGCCTGGAGCACTCTGCACAGCAAAGACAAGACAGGCCCTGGCTCAACCAGATGGAAAGTGAAATCAGACTCTTGAAGTTTGTCCCTATCCCATATAGGATATGATGGGGTCAGTGTACACACACACACAGTACACACACATGTACATACACACAGCAGAGCAGAACAAATTTGGCTGTGAGGTCTGTACTGTATCCAGTTGGTAGAGTCTCTGCCTGGCAAACATGAAGTTTGATCTCCAGCAGTAATAAAGCTGAGCATGATGGATGAATAATTTTAATCCCACCACTTAGGAGGTGGATATCAGAGAATCAAAAGTTCAAGGTCACCCTCAACTATATATTGAGCTGGAGGCCAACCTGAGGCTATACCAAGGAGGAGAGTGTATCTGTGAGAAAACCTATCCGCTCTGCAATTGTGTCCTTTGATAAGCCCCATCCTCTGTCCAAAATGTAAACACCAGCTCCGGGGAACTGCCAGCCACCATGTTGAATACCGAGCTACACAATCCAGAGAGCACTTAGGAAAACCACAGAAAGATATGAGGAAAGCCACAGAAAGATATGAGGCTCTAAATTTGAGCATACAGATCTCGGAAAAAATGAGGTAGCTCTTGGGACTCAGGAGACATGGAGGGCTCTTGGCAGGAGCCCCTGAATTCTACCTGATGGCCTGGAGGGACAACCTCAAACATTCAGTAGAGGTCTCGAGTAGGGCAAAGCATGAGAAACCGAACTCAAGTTGAGGTGGCTTGTGCCTGTGATCCCAGACCAAGAAGGAATTAAAGACAGGAGTTCAAGATCATTCTAAGTTGTACCGTGAGTGGGAGGCCAGCCAGCCTGAGCTACACAGGTTGATCTCCAAAAGCAACAACAGCAATAATATTAAACCCAAATCAATCAGCGGATAGTAGAACATGCCTGTGATCTCATCATCCGGGAGACAGTCAGGAAGCTGTGGTCCAAAGCTGTGGTGGTCACAGTCTTTTTAAAGTGCACGAGAATAGATTGTAAGTGTTATCACTATAACAAAAACAAACAAAAATCTAATTAGCACAAAGTATATTGAGGTAATTAGTCATTCACTAGATAAATAATCCTTATTTACAGTCTTAGGAGACATCCAAAAAACACAGCAGATGGAGCAGTGTGGACATCTGGGCTATAGATGCTGTGAAGAGATATGTCTATCTCTACCTCTTGAGTGGAATGGGTAGGATCATCTGACTTGTTAGACACACCTGTGTCAACAAAAGCATACGGCTATGCTATTATACACTTCCTTGAAATAGAGCAATATATGAGCTTTCAAACTCACTGGGTCCAGAGAAGAAGCGAAAGGAGTTGGCAAGTGCAGGGAGTAAGTTAGGGGGAGGAGTTAGACAGAAGCAGGAGCTCGGCAAGAGCTGAGGTATGTCGTGGCTGTGTGTGGCATCCACAGCCAAGGTGCTCACTTTTGCACTGCGTTTTCTAAGGCCCTAGATGGGCCTTCACTGTGTGTTCACACAGTCATCTGATTTTTGTAAAATTTGTTATATATATATATGTGTGTGTGTGTGTGTGTGTGACATTTATTTTATGTATGTGAGTACACTGTAGCTGTCTACAGACACACCAGAAGACACCCAGTGCTCTTTTATTTTGTTTTCGAGACAAGGTTTCTCTGTGTAGCCCTGGATGTCCTGGAACACACTCTGTAGACCAGGAGGGCCTCAAACTCAGAAATCTGCCAGCCTCTGCCTCCCAAGTGCTGGGATTAAAGGTGTGTGCCAGCACTGCCCAGCTCAGCCAGTGCTCTTAATCGCTAAACCATCTCCAGTCCTGTGAAATGTATTCATAGTTACTTTTGCTGGTTCATCCCAACGCTTTTCCTTGTAATGATTGGCATCTGGGGTTCAGAGTACGAGCGATTAAAGAGGGCCTGTGTGGTTTGCATTTACTAAGGTATCTGGTGAGTGTGTATTGGGTTAGTGCCAACTGTGGCTCCATGGAGAAATGGCTTTTCCACAATGCCTGCTGATAACTCACCTGACACCAGGGACTAAAGGGTAAAGTCAGAAGACCTGTGATGAGAAACACCGTAAATCTGTGGATAAACCAGTCTCATCTGTGTCTAGTCTAAAAGGTTCTTTCTCAGGAGTGCAGTGTATGTATCATGGGATACAACTACTTCTTACATTCCTCAATAAATTCAGTGGAGGTTATTATGACATCAAAAATTATAAGAAAAATGATAGATTATTATATTATAACAAAATATCTTGAACTGGAGACATGGCTCACCAGTTCAGAACACTTGCTGGTCTTCCAGACAACTAAAGTTCAGTTCCCAGTACCCATACCAGCTGGTTCACAACCGCAGATTAGGCCAGTTGAAGGCATCAGACTCATCTTTCTGAGCTCCACAGGCACATGTGGCATACATACACAGACGCCCACACATATGCATTCATGCACATACATACACAGACACAAGACACACACAAATAAACGTTTTTTTTTTCTAAAGAAAATAAAGTCTTTCAGTTCCTAACAAAATAGTAACCTATTGAATTAAAGCAGTGGTTCTCAACTTTCCTAATACAGTTCTTTATACAGTTTACTTTAATACAGTTCTTCATATTATGGTGACCTCCAGCCACAAAATTATTTTGTTGCTATAATTGTAATTTTATGGAGGAGCAGTGTCTCAGTTCCTAAGGCCATCGGGAATATGTGTTTTCTGATGGGCAAGACCCACAGGTTGAGAAACACTGAATTAAAGTTTGAATTCAAATGAAAAAAACACATTCCAGATTTTTTTTTTTAATGTATGACTCTCTTGCTGTCTTCAGACACACCAAAACAGGCATTAGACCCATTACGGTTGGTTGTGAGCCACCATGTGGTTGGGAATTGAACTCAGGACCTCTGGAAGAGCAGTCAGCGCTCTTAACCGCTGTGCCACCTCTCCCGCCCCTACAGTCTACATTACTAAGGGGTTGATTGACAGATGAGCTTCATGAGTACACAGGACCCTTTGAACTCTTGTTGACTTTTGATAAAATATTTGCATCTCCAAAGAAAGTCTCACAATGCACCTTAGCATTGCAATAGGGATTTAACAATATACAAGTCATTGACCTTCAGTACTTGGCAGAAAAACTTAAGGTTTTCTGCAGAGGCAAAAGTCAAAACGCCCCAAATCCATGTAAAAAAAAATCTCTAAACAGGGGCTGGGGAGAAATAGCCCTCTGTAAGGGCAGTGTGGACTCAGCCTCCTAATCTTCTTGTCTCTACTTTCCCAGTGCTGGGATTACATGCATGTCTGTCTTTGTGCCTTGGGTCTTACACATTCTAGGTGACCCTGAAACATGCTCAGTTCCCTGAACAACAGATATTGAAGATTTAGAAGTGAGACGTAAGTGAAATAATATATACAAAAAAGAAAGAAAAAAAAAAAAAAAAAAGAGGCACCCTCATCAGCGTATTCTGATTTGTCATTGTTTTTTAAGCACAATACACACAAAACAAAACTTGCCTGAAAATTAAATTCTGGGGGCTAGAGAGATGATTCAGAGCATTGACTGCTCTTCCAGAGAAACCAGGTTATATTCCCAGTAACCAAGGGGCAGCTCACAACTCTCTGTAACTCCAACTCCAGGAGACCCAGATGCCCTCTTCTGGCTTCCATGAGTATTGCATGTGGTTCACAGACACATCCAGGCAAAATACCTATACACATAAAAAAATTACTAATAGCAATACTGAAGATAAATTTTTTAAATCAAAGAAATGATTTAATTTAAAATAAATTAAATTTTACCTCTAGATCTGACAGCTGAGTATGAATGCAAGTTATAAAACCTTACAAAAATATTTGCTTTAATTCAACCTTAAAGTGAATGAAATAGACAGGCCTGAGGTCTGGTATTTCTACACTTGATCTTAGCCAAAAGGCTGAGAAGTGTAGGTGTAGTATTTCTGAAAGTGTTCAGCTTTCAGTAGTTGCTGTAATCAAAGTAACCTCTATAATATGAGTGGATACTTTTGAGAATGAAAGGAAGGGCTGTTGACATTTATGAGGGGACAAAGGTAAAGCCAAGACTGTCCCTGGCAAATGACAAGGAACTATTGTTGGGGCTATAGCCATAAAATCCTCCACACCCTGTGTGACCTGCCAATGGCCTTGCCCTATGAACACATTGGTTGCCTGTATAAGACCAGGCCAGTCAACTTTCCAACCTAAATAGGAAAGGGTTCATATGGCCCCACCTCACACTGAGGAGCTATTGGCAATTGATAGTTTCTGGGGTTGTGGCATTGTAGTGGCCTATGCTCCAGTGGGTGGTCCCATACCATTTGCATACAATTAATACTAACTCTGTGTGTGTGTGTGTGTGTGTGTGTGTGTGTGTGTGTGTGTGTGTGCAGGCAAAACTTTCATGTGAGTAAAATTAAAATACACAAATCTAAAACATTTTTATTTAAAAATTAACAGTTTGGGTTTTAATGACAGAACAGAAGAGAGGAGAGGTTAGTGGGGATGGAGAGGGAGGAAGGAGGGAGCACCGTCTTCATGGGCACAAAAGAGCAAGAGGAAGGGTTAAGAAGTGTTGAGCTACTAATGGAAATGTCGGTGACCCTGGCTGATACTTTCCTTGTCAAGCTAAAGTCCACAGGTCAGGCAAGCTGATGTGTGTGTGTGTGTGTGTGTGTGGGTAGGTGGGGAATCTGAGAAGTACAGAGACAGAGGAAGTAACAGACAGGCCAAACAGAACAAAGGATGACTCAAAGATGCTGGGGTACCAGAGACAGGAAGGAATACCCAACAGAAGGCAGGGTCTGGGAGTGAGAGATCTGCTGGGGTGGTAACAAGCCTTCCTGGGGCTGCCAGCGATCAGTTCCACTCCCCAATTACACCTGAGTGGACTTTGTCACTTCGTCTTTCTGTTCTCTGAATCTGCTTCAGAAAGATATGTTTAATTAGTTCAAGGTCCAGGAAGTCTTGCTCTACTTTATAGGCAGCAGGCACTCTCGGTTTCTGTTCTTGAGAGACAGGGAGAGAGGACTGACCATCTGTTTTCTTCTCTTTAGAATATTCCCCATTTATCGCTGACTCTTTTCTGTCATTATTTATTTAACCCCCCCTTCCCTCATTCTCCTCTAATCCTCTCCCTGAGATACTCTTCAACCTCTGCCTCCTGCTTTTTTCTCTCTTACAAGCACCAGGCCTTGGATTTCTGTACTTTCACATCTCAGATTAGCCCTGCTGTTCCATCATGGCAGGCCAACCTCTGGCCTGCCAACTGCAGGAGGAGGTGACCTGCCCCATCTGCATGGAAATTCTACAAGATCCTGTCACCATTGACTGTGGGCACAACTTCTGCCTGCAGTGTATCAGTCAGGTTGGAAAAACGTCAGAAAAGATCCAATGTCCTCTCTGCAAACTCTCTGTGAATAAGAATACGTTCAGGCCCAATAAGCTGCTGGCTAGTCTTGCAGAGAAGATCCAAAGTATGGATCCTGCTGACATCCAAGCAGAAAAGGAAGACTCAAGATGTCAGAGGCACAAGGAAAAGCTACATTACTTCTGCGAGCAGGATGGGGCATTCCTCTGTGTGGTGTGTCGTGACTCCAAGGACCACAAGTCTCACAATGTCACCTTGATAGATGAGGCTGCCCAGAACTACAAGGTAGGCACCTGGGCCCTTCTCTGCCCCCAGCCCAGCAGAGTAGAGTTCACTGGGGAGGCCCCAGTTGATTGACACCCATTGCTGTACTCTTTGTACTTGAGTTGGCCATTTATAGCCAGGTCCAGTGGGCTCAAAGAATTGAGTTCTAGAAAATGCCAGTCTGTAACCAAAGCAAGACGAAGAATCAGAATAGTACTCTAGGGGCAGGCGAAATGACCCAGAGGGTAAAAGTGCCTGTCTTGACCATAAGGACCCACATAGTAGAAGGAGAAAATTGGTTTGATCCCTGGGACATGCAAAATAAAAGGAGAGAACTCACCCTTGAAAGTTGTCTTCATACACATAAACACAGACACACACACACACACACACACACACACACACACACACCATAGCACTCTGCTGAACTTGCACACACAATTAATAATGTACTAATTTTTAAACATAATTTTTTATTAATTATTTTTTTTTATTTACATTTCAAACATTACCCTTTCTGGTTCCCCTCCATGATCTTTCCACCCTATCCCACCCTTTCTTTTTGCCTTTAAGAGGGTAATGCCCCCTACCCATTCCCACTTCACCCCTCTAGCATCCCCCATCTCTGGGGTATCAAGCCTCCATAAGACCAAACGCATCCCCTTCCACTGAGGCCAGACACGGTGGTTCTTTGATACATATGTAGTGGGGACTATGGGCCAGCTCATGTGTGCTCTTTGTTAAGTGCAAATTTTAACTCAGAAGGTCTCATTCAAGTCCAGCCACTGCTAACTTACAAAGCAGAGCCTGAGACATCCAGATAAGCCAGTGCTCTTCTACCACAGAGCTCCATCCCCTGGTTGGTCCTGGCCCTGCCTCTCTGTGAGGCAGATGAAACCTATCTCTTAAAGAATGTGATAGGACGGATGAGGAGAAGTCTTCCCCTGAGAATACCAAAGCGCCATCCAAATGATCATTAGTAGTATTTTCTCAAGTCACTAAAGTTCCATTTCTTTCCATCACCTCCTTGTTCCTATCGAGAGATGGGGGCCAGGGAGGACTGCTAATAATGACATCAGTACCCTGGAACATCTTCCCTGCCTCTCAAGAGTCAGAGCCTGGCTGAAGCACCCTCTCCTTACAGGTGCAGATTGAGTCACAGGCCCAAGATTTGGGGCAAAAGGACAAGAAAATAATTGAAGAGAAAAAACAAGGTGAAGGGGCAATCTGGGCGTTCAGGGTAAGAAATGCTCATTCCAAACACTTCTGGGGAAACTGAGGCATTGCTGATGAAGCTCCTAGCCTTCCTTTATACAGCAAGCAGGAATAAAATCCTGCTGACGTGGTGGTGAGGGGCAGGGCAGAGGGTGTATGGTGCCTGAGCCGTGCTCCCGAGCCAAGCTCCCTAGCTGTGCTAACTACTGCCTGAATGCTGTGCCAGGTCTTCTGCTCCTCCACCCACAGCAGGCTGTGTAGAGAACACCCACACACTGGCTCACCCAAGCCCTTTCTAACTAGAGACTCCCACAGTAAGAAACGACAGAGACTATGACGCCATTGAACATCTCCACCTCATTTTGTTTGCATGTTTTAAAAAAAGTTTTATTTTTGTTATTTTTATATGTGTGTATATGTATGTGTCTGCATATGAGTAAAAGCCATTCGTGTGAATACTGGAAAAGACCAGACGAACTGGGATTACAGGCACTTGTGAGCTGCCCTACACAGATGCTAGGAACGGAATTCTGGAAGAGTTGAAAGCATTATTTTATTCGTTTGTTGGTTGGTTTACATCCCAAATGCTGACCCTGCCCCCTGGGAATGCCATCACCATCTCCCAGATGCTGTTGACTTGGCTGGCTGGTTTTTGTTACATCCACGGAAAATTCAGTTATGAAGGCAGTTAAGCTGAAAAGCCTTCTTTCTTTATCTTTCTTTCATTCATTTGTTTGTGGTTTTCTCCCATTGACATTTAAGACAATCTTTTATTTATTTATTTATTCATTTATTTATTTATTTATTTATAGATCTATTGTTTATGAATGAATGCTTTGCTAACATAAAATATGTATACCAGATAAACCTACCGGTAGAGACCAGAAGAGGGCATAAGATACTTTGTGGGTTATGGGAATTGAATCTGAGTCTTTTGCAAGAGCAGCAAGTGGTCTAAACAACTCACTCTCCAGCTCCTAGACAGAGAATCTGATCTAGCCCAAGCTAGAAATTGTTTGTAGAGAAGAATAGCCTTGAATTTCCAAGCCTCTGTCTTTCTCCCAGTGCTGGATTACAGGGCTATAATAGCATGCCCAGTTTATACAGTGCTGAGGATTGAACCCAGGGCTTCACCCATGCCAAGCAACCACTCCATCAACTGAACTCCACCCTTACCCTGGGTTTTCAATGGTCATATTGTCTGTCTTTTGTGGAGATGGTGGCTCAAGTAGTTGAGCCTGGTCTTAACCTCCTGAAGTGCTGAGATTGCCTACTTGTGCACCAGCACATCTGGCTGGTGGCCTTAAGGCAAATGAAAGCATACCATCTGGCCTAAATCTGTAAATACTTTGCTTCCCCTTTCCAACAGGTATGCCCAGAAGCTCTTCTGAATTGGTCTCAGTGTAATCTTTAAATACTCTTAAAGCATGAGTGGTGCCAGGTGGTGGTGCACGCCCTTAATTCCAGCACTTAGGAGGCAAAGGCAGGTGGAAATCAGGGCTATCCTGTTGTACTTAACGAGTTCTGGGCTATCTAGGGCTTTATAGTGAGACTCTGCCTAGAAAGAAAAAGAAGGATGGGAATTATGAATTTAAAGGAGGCTTGGAGGACCCTTCTCATGGTCATCTCATATCTGCATCCTCTCCTTCGTCCCCAGGCCCAGGTGGATCTAGAGAAACTAAAGATCCATGAGGAATTCAAGCTCCTGCGCCAGAGACTAGATGAGGAAGAGAGTTTCCTCCTGTCCAGGCTGGACTGGCTGGAGCAGCAGGGAGCCAAGCAGTTGAGACAATATGTCACTGTGACAGAGAAGCAGCTGAACTCTCTAAGGAAGCTCACTAAATCCTTGAAAATAAGGCTGCAATCATCATCCATGGAGCTACTAAAGGTGAGTCCTATGTGAATAAATAGATTCTCTCCTCTCTCTATTTCTCTATTTCTCTCCCTCTCTATTTCTCTCTCTCTCTCTCTCTCTCTCTCTCTCTCTCTCTCTCTTTCACACACACACACACACACACACACACACACCCACCAGTTTTCTAAAAGACAGTTAAGAATCTGAGTTACATTATGGTCTAACAGCTCCAAATACCTGGCTGCTCCATGCCTTTTGTTACATAAATCTAAATTTTGAAAAAGCCTATGGGCTTCCTGAAATGATATAATAGTCAGATACTTTCCTTTAGAGAAATTTCCCTGACACTCCCTTCAGTGCCATCATCCCAACCATGACCCTTATCTTTCTTACTTTAAGGTATCACATTTGATAAAGCTCCTCACCAGGTTTCAGAGAGTAGCCTCTCCTTCCCCATAAGGCTCCATTCTGTTGTCTCTGACATATTGTGGTATTTCTTTCTATAGCTCTTCCACCCAAGGCCCTTTCTCCTAATAAGTCTCATTTAACAAAAAAAGAAAGAATTTATTTATTTATTTATTATGAATACAAGTATACTGTAGTTGTCTTCAGACACATCCAAAGAGGGCATCAGTTGTGAGCCATGATGTGGTTGCTGGGAACTGAACTCAGGACCTCTGCAAGAGCAGTCAGTGCTCTTAACCTCTGAGCCATCTCTCCAGCCCCTTAAGCCTCATTTTTAAAGTCTGTTTGGGTTTTTTTTTTTTTTTTTTTTTTTTTTTTTTTTTTTTTTTTTTTTTTTTTGGTTTTTTCGAGACAGGGTTTCTCTTTATCGCTCTGGCTGTCCTGGAGCTCACTTTGTAGACCAAGCTGGCCTCGAACTCAGAAATCCGCCTGCCTCTGCCTCCCGAGTGCTGGGATTAAAGGCGTGCGCCACCACCCCCAGCTTTTTTTTTTTTTTTTAATCACATACTTTCCTGAAATAATCCACCAACTGCTGTTCTTCTTCACCTAACCCAGAGGTCCTCAACCTGTGGGTCATGACCCCTTTTGGGGGTTGAACAACCCTTTAACAGGAGTCACAAAAGACCATCAGAAATATCAAATATTTATTTTACAATTCATAACAGTAGCAAATCTACAGTTATGAACTAGCAATGAAAATAATTTATGGTATGGGGTGGGAGTCACCATAACATGAGAACTGTATTAAAGGGTTACAGCATTAGGAAGGTTGAGAACCAAAGCCCCACCTATAACTCAGGGTGCGGAGGTAAGAAGATTGTTGCTAGTCCAAAGCTAGCATGAGCAAAGATCTAGACTGTCTCAAAGAGCTGGGCATGTTATCTGTGGAGGTTTGAATATGTTTGGACCAGGGAATGGTGCTACTAGAAGGTGTGGCTTTGTTGGAGTAGGTGTGTCACTGTAGGTATGGGCTTTGAGACCATCCTCCTAGCTGCCTTAGTCAGTCTTCTCCTAGTAGCCTTCAGATCAAGATGTAGAACTCTCAGCTCCTCCCTTGCCAGGCTTGCCTGGATACTGCCATACTCCTGCCTTGATGATAATGGATGGAACCTCTCAACCTGCAAGTCAGCCCCAATTAAATGTTGTTCTTTATAAAAGTTGCCGTGGTCATGGTGTCTCTTTACAGCAATGGAAACCCTAACTAAGATAATATCTCATACCTGTAATTCTAGCAAATCAGAATTGGGAGGACTTCCCAGAGCACTAGAGTTTAAGGCTAGCCTGGACACACACACACCACCACCATCCCTACCACCACCACCCCCCACCACCACCCCCCCACACACACACACATGAAAGAAAGAAGAAAAAGAAAGAGAGTCACACAAAATGTAGAACTTTTTCTTGTTTTTGAGACAGGATCCCCTGCAACCCGGGTGGCCTGGAATGGGTTATTGTTATGTAACCATGGATGACATCATCGAATCTTCCTACTCCCTAATCACGAGCTGAGATTTCAACATGTGCCATTACACCCAGCTCACAGTGTAGAACTATAACCTAGGACACATTTGTTACTTAGAAGTATACCTCAAGGCCAGAGAAATGTCTCATTGTGCAAAGGGACAAACCATCAAACCTGAGGACCCAAGTTCCATACCCAAGACCCACAGGGTGGAGGAACAGGGCCAAACCTCCCAAGGTTTCCTCTGACCTCCACCTGTAACTCCAGCTCCAGCAGGTCCAGATATCTCTGGCCTGCACTCACACACACAAATCCACACATAGACACACATATAAACACAATTTAAAGATTAAAAAAATAAAATATTTAAAAATAATTATTCTTAAAAAATAATAAATCTTAAAATACAAAATACAATAAAAATATATTTCCATCTGTATTTCTAGTAGCTACATTAAAAGGGAAGGGAAAAGACTCATGCATAGTGGCACATCTTTAATGCCAGAACTTGGGAGCCAGAGATAGGCAGTTCTCTGTGAGTTCAAAGTCAGCCTGGTCTACATGTGGAATTCCAGGCCAAGTAGAGCTACTCTGTTTCAAAAGAAAAATCAGATAAAAGTACATGTAATAAAAACATTTTAAACATTTTATTTAACCCAGTATTTCAAATATAATCATTTCAGCCTGCTTAAACATATTAATGAGCTATTTCATATTCTTGAGTGGTTTTTTGGTTCTAAGTCTTTGAATGCTAGTTTGTCTTTTGTACATTTCAATTTAGATGCCAAAGTACCAATTGTGGAGGTAAAATGTAATTAGTTCTACTAAACCAGTAAAGTGGCATTTAACTGAAAGTGTATTTGCAATGCTTTGGTTTTTAAATTTAGGTTTAAAATAGTAAAAATTAATTTTGGGGAGTGATGTGATACACTCTTGTCCTCTCAACCCTTAGGAATCATACACAGAGGGATTGTTAGTTCAAGACTATCATCCAGGGCTGGTGAGATGGCTCAGCGGTTAAGGGCGCTGACTGCTCTTCCAGAGGTCATCAGTTCAAATCCCAGCAACCACATAAACAAATAAAAAAACCTATGGGCTGGAGCGGGGGCCAGAGTGAACAGGGCCAGAGCTAGAGGGAAAAGAGAAGTGGGGAAGCCATGGAGAGCCACTCCATCCTTTATCCTGACACTGCCAAGCTGAGCTTCCTGTTTCTGTACCAGAGGCAAAAAAACAAAAACAAAAATCTGTGTCCCAAATGTTACTCTTTCTTCTCTCCTCATTCTGCTCACTCTGTTTCTTTTGATGTTTAAACACTGTCCTGTCTATATCAGGAGTTTTTTTTTGGGGGGGGGGTGGTCAGAATGGGATGGAGGAGGAGGAGGAAGAGAGACAGAGGTCCAGAATGGAGTGGAGGAGAAGGGGGAGGAGGGGAAGGAGGGAGAGGAGAAGGAGGAAAAGGAGGAGGAGAAGAAGGAGGAGGAGAAAGGAAGGAGGGAGGAAGAGAGAGAGACAGACAGAGAGAGATGGAGACAGACAGTAACAAAGAGAGACACACAGAGCGATAAAGACAGATGAGTGGGAACGTCCTCTTGCTTCCTGTGACTCAGGTGAGCTCTGATGTGGTTCTTTCTTTCTTTCTTTCTTTCTCTTCCAGGACATTAAAGACGCCTTGAGCAGGTATGATGGGCATCCCCAGTGCACTGTGGTTTCTGCTTCACTCACACATACAACATTCAACATAGATCCAAGTGTGTTCACATTCCCCAATAACTTGGCTATAAACTATGTAGGCTGAGATAGGGAAGACCAAGCTATCCACAGTAGCATGTGATCTCTTGGGTAAAGGCATGTTTTTTCCACTCAGCTTTACAGAAGTCTCCTTCCCATTTCCTTCTTCATATCAAATGAGTGAGTCCTGGGTTTCCTACTCTACGTCCCTCCCCTTTGCCTTCTCTCTTCTCTGCACCCATCTCCCATCTTCATTTCCATATCTCCTCAGGTCTGATCTCACTCAGTCCCATATTCTAAAACTCAGCTCATTGACTCTATATTTTTCACTCTGCCTCCACTTCAGGAACCCATCTCCGGCCCTTCCTGCCCACCCTCTACCCCCTGAACGTAACACTCAGATAAACTTATCTTCACAGGGGTAAGGAATTTCAGTTTCTCAACCCAAACCCAGTTCCTGAGGACCTGGAGAAAAAATGCAGTGAAGCAAAAGCAAGGCATGAGTCCATCATAAAAACCCTGACAGAACTCAAAGGTGAGGGATCGCTGTCAGCCCCTATGCTCACTGACCTCGGGATTCTCTCCATCATCACAGACACTGCCTGGGCCTCCCAGAAGCCAGGCTGAATGCTGGGTATTTCCAAAGCATCAATATCCAGAAATTTCTCATGCTGTGTTGTAACAGGCAATCTCTCAGGTTTAATGCTGTCTGAGAGTGGAGCCCAGGACAAGAACTCTGAGCTACATCCCCAGAGCCAAAGTACCGATAATTTCGGAATTTTTGTCTTAGCAGGTGGTGAACATGGAGCTAGATGAATGTTCCCAATTTGGTTCCTGCTAGCTACATGTACCCCTGGGCACCAGAATATAGCATTCTCGTGTAGTGTAGATAAAGAATACACACCGACTCTGAAAAACAATATTAAAATAGAACATAAAATACAGCAACACAAACGAAAGCAAACAGAAATACAGCAATACAAAATTTTGAGACAGGATCTCATCATGTCACCCAGGGTAGTCTCTTACTAAAGAATTCTCCCTCAGCCTTCTGAGTAGTAGGGACTCTAGCACCCAGCACTGTACCCAGGCAGCATGCGTCTTTTATTCTACATGCTGAAATGATATTTTTTAAAATTCTGAGCTAAAAAAAGTATATTATTTAAATCCATTGTATTTATTTCTTTTTTTTTAAAAAAATATTTAGTTTATCTGAATGGCTGTTTTGTGTGCACGTATCATGTGCATGCCTGGTGCCCTCAGAGGTCAGAAGGGAGTGGGAGTGTCAGAGCCCCTGGGACTGGAGTTTCAGTGGGTGCTGAGAATTTACTCTGGGTCCACTGATGAAAAGCACTAACTTTTCACCTCCGAGTCATCTCTCCAGCCCCCTTTTTAGTCTCTTTTGAGACACTGTATGAATAGCCCAGACTCTGGAACTCACTATGTACTGTGGACTGGCCTAAAAGTTGCCATTTTCCTGTCTCAGCTTCCTAAATATCAGCGTGCTCTAGTCTTTTATGTTTCCAAAATGGCCTCTAGAAAATTCAACACTCAGTGATTGATGTTCGTGTCTGTTCTGCACAGAGCTGAGCTGGAGAGCCACTGTGGGGAGCCCCTAGGGCACCTATTCCTCTTCGGTGCCTTCTTGGTCCACTGAGACAATGTGAGGAATCCCAGGCCCACCTCTCCCAGAAATCAGTGCCTCGCTGTGTGGTTCTAGTTCCCTGGTTAACCTCTATGGACTCTGCATTTCCTTTACTCTCTCCTCACAGACGATATGAATGCCGAAGGGAAGAGAGATAAAAGCGCATTCATGAACAGCCTGAATAAAGAAGAAAAGGAGAGCTGTAAGTCTGGGCTAGTCCTGCTGTTTGGGGAAAATGAGAAATACAAAAGGGGAGGTTATCTCCTTATTGGTAGGTTGAGGAAGGTCTAGTGTGTGTGAACACCAGTGAAGAACAAGCTTATAGAACTGTTTTATCCTTTTAAATCTAGAGATAATCATAAGATAGTGACACCTTTTCACTAATTAAAAAATATTCTAGAGGAATGGAAATGTATACATTCATTTCTCAGTTCCATAAAGCTCAGCTGGAGGCAGCTCGGTCTGTAGTTGGAACTGACCTATGGTGCCAGCTGAGGAGCTGTGACCGCGATGAAGGCATCTGAAGTGATTCAGTTATGAGGGTAGCTAGGGTAAAAGCCAGGCTCAGCTGTCAATCCTCCATATGGCTTTTAATTTGTAACTTCTTGTTATCAACCTAAAATTTGCTTTCTATCTCCAATTTCTAGGGAGCCTGTTACAGAAGAATAATTCAGTGTTGCCCACCTCAGGTAGGATTCCTTCCTAGCACATTGGTCTTCCTGAGGGGGAAGCAAGGGACCTCCAGGTCTGCAGGTCAAAATGTTCTGTCCATTACACAGCTCTGATAGAGCAGGGGAAAGGTAGAGACCAGACCCCAAGAAGAGGTACTTCCCTGCATGAATGACTGCTCTCAGCTCCCCTGAGAGATGCAGGGATAAGAAGAGAACAGAGAGAATAATAAAAGGCTCACCACAGGAGAGAGGGGGTGAGGGAAGAGGACTGTGTAACTGTGCAGACTTCAGGTCCTAGAAATAGATAGACATAGAGTGAGGGCAAGCTTCTCACACACCTCTTCTGCTTCCTAAACTCCACCTTCCCCTAATGTGGTCCCCCTACTTGGTCCATGTCCCTCCCACTGTCTCAGGGGCTCAGCAGTGCCTGTTGTCCTACTGACCTCTCTTTTCTCCTTTCCTGTCCCCCAAATGTCAGTGAATCAATAAAACTGAGCCCATCTAATGCCCCATTCCATCCCCTTTCGCATTGAGACATCCTTTGTAAGGCAACAGCTCCTTCAACATAATTCTGGAACAAGCCAGAGCCCCTCATGCTAGGTTCCTGGAGGAGGAGCTGGCTGTGAGCCTGAGCTCTGGCCAGCCTCTAGTTGCCCCTGAGTCAGCACATTCCTTACAGAGGAGAGCTGGGGAGAGGTATAGGCTGCTCTCCTCTGGATGCTGCCCATTTTATTTTCTTGGCTATTTGTGTGTGTGTGTGTGTGTGTGTGTGTGTGTGTGTGTGTGTGTGTATTTGCACACAAAGAAGGTAAGAGCCACAGAGTGGAGATCAGAAGTCTCTCAATGTGTGTATACATTTATTTCAGTGTGTATGTGTGTGTGCATTTCCCTCAATGCATATATACATATATACAGATATATATACACACACACATATACACACACACATATACACACACATATATATACACACATATATATTGCATATATATATATAGTGTGTGTGTATGTGTTTCTCTTAGTGTGTGTGTATAGTGTGTGTAGACTTCTCTCAGTGTGTGTAGTGTGTGTGTGTAGACTTCTCTCAGTGTGTGTGTGTATTCATTTTTCTCAGAGTATGTGTGTGTTTGTGTATGCACTCCTCTCAGTGTGGTGTGTGTATGTGTCTGTGTATGCATTTCTCTCAATGCATGTATATGTGTAGAGTGTGTGTGTGTGTGTGTGCATTTGTTTGTGTATGCACTTCTGTGTGTGTGTGTAGTCCTGGAGACTAAATTTGGGATTTGAAAGAGAAATTTTTCCTTCCATGAGAAACTCAAAAGCAGGGGACTGGACAACTTGACTTGAGGCTATACCTCTTTCCTCTTCTTTATCTTCCCACAGTCCCTGTGACCCTGGACAAGTCCTCAGCTGACCCAGACCTCACCTTTTCTCAGGATCTAAAGAAAGTGACCTTGTATATTGTAGCTGGAAAAGCTTCCAATAGGCAGGCAAAACCTCGACCATTCTACCCTTTCCACTGTGTGAGGGGTTCCCCAGGCCTCTCCTCAGGCCGCCAGGTGTGGGAGGCAGAAATCCGGGGGCCCTCAGGTGGGGCATGCATTGTGGGCGTGGTTACAGAGTTGGCGCGAGGGGCCCAGAGTCAAACCGTGAGCGCGCAGAGCTACATATGGGCACTGCGGATCTCGCCCTCTGGATGCCAGCCATTCACCAATTGTAAAGCCCAGGAGTACCTCCAGGTCTGTCTTAAGAAAGTGGGTGTCTATGTGAATCATGACTGTGGAGAGGTCGTCTTCTATGATGCCATCACTAGCAAACACATCTATACTTTCCAAACTTCCTTTGACGGGAAGGTCTTCCCCCTTTTCGGGCTCCAAGTTGCCTGCAGCCATATCACCCTGAGCCCTTAGGGCTGCTCGCTTGTGTGTTCCTCAGTCTCTTCCCACCTATCACTCAGGACGGGATGAGACAAATGGTAGAAGTGAAGTGTGGCCCTACTCTGACACTCTACATGCCACACAATCACCTGATGTTTCCTCTCCCTGTCTCCCCCAAGTAGAGAAGACAGTGGAATACCCCCCAAAGACTATACACGAGGTTTTTCAGTGCTGCACTTGGTAGCAGGACCTCAGAAAAGCTTCTGGCTGCACCCTGCTGACACAGGGGTGCAAGGCGCTGTCCAACACATTGGCTGCTGCTTTCTCTACTGTATTACCTGAAACTCTTGTGACTCATCCTTTCCTGAGATCTGAGAACCAGAGGTTGTACAGAGTCGGCCAGTTCTGTGCCAATGCCCCGTTTGTAGATTTGGACAATCTACAATCAAGAATAAAACCTTTTGACATTTCAAAGCAACTTTGTCATCCTCAACAGCTCTGTCTTCTAATTAAAAGCAAAATTGTAAACCACCCTCCATGTTGATTTAAATTTCTAATTTTGGGTTAGGTATATCTATATTCTTAGCCTCATCTGTCCCTCCAGCCTAAGGCTGGTTACCACTGGAATAGGTTAAATGATTGTCAAGGGAACCACACATATAGCATACTACGTTTTACAATAAAATTTTTAATGTATTTTACATTTCTGTAGTGGGGGGGTGTTGCAGGATTTTCCCTGTCCAATTACATTAGTGCAGGCAAGGCATGTGATTGGACAGGGAAAAGGGAGGCAGAGCGAGTAGTTGCAGAGACAGAGAGGTCTCAGGAGAACGGAGAAGGAGAATGGAAGCTGATGTGGTGTTATCAAAAGGTCAGAATAATTGGGTTAAAGCTTTATTATTATCAATAGGCTCTGAAATTATTTATTGGCATTTTATAAATTGTGATTCCATTCATACATAAATCTAATTGGTTAACTATAAAAAATGGTTAATTAAGCTTTAAGAGTCTGATTTTACTGGGTTACTGGGTTTTGTATTATCAAACCTAGAGGGTGGTGGATCTATTTGGTTACTGGAGTGTGGGACTGCCAGTTACAGAGGATTATAGTGGAGAGAGAACTAGAGGCTCACTGGACAAGCAAGCCAGTTACTTCAGGGGCTAGCTCCAGAGAGTTGGCAGTGGCGGCGGCAGGAGCACGGGAGCATGGTCCAACCCCTCGGGGAGTTGGCAGGTTCCATTTTTAATATTTCCCGCAACATTGTCAGTTACAAGAGTTGACTTGGTCATGATGTCTGTTCATAGCAATGAAATCCTAGCTAATACACAGAGCTACACAGCGAGACTCTGACTCAAAATGGAGAGGCAGGTATACATTCTGTAAATTTCTCATTGGCAGGTATGTTATCATTATATCCTTTGTGTTATGTACAAACCAAATGTTCCTCTACAACCATAACCTACGCTGTTAACATTGTATTTTCTGCTCTGGCTGCATTTTCTGATTTGTTTAAATACAACAACCTAAGAATGTTTTCTTTCTTACAGTGTTGTAGGCCTCAAGTTGAGAGTAACTGTTCAGGTGTCAGACTGGGTCAAAATAGTTGCTTTCAGCTACTTGGAAGCTGCCTGCCAGTTTTCCAGACAATTGTCTCTTTTGACTGCTGTTCTTTAAATATCTTAAAGGCATTTTCTTGGGATCATAAACAGTCATCCTGGAACTCACTCTGTAAATAAGGCTGGCCTTGAATCAAGAGATCTACCTGCCTCTGCCTCCCAAGTGTTGGGATTAAAGGCATACTCCATCACTACCTGGCTGATTCTGACTATTCTTTATTATTATTTTTTAATATTTATTTATTTATTCTATGTAAGTACACTGTAGCTGTTTTCAGACACACCAGAAGAGTGCATCAGATCCCATTACAGATGGTTGTGAGCCACCATGTGGTTGCTGGGATTTGAACTCAGGACCTTCGGAAGAGCAGTCAGTGCTCTTAACCGCTGAGCCATCTCGCCAGCCCTATTATTTTTATTGAAAATTGTTTTTATCACTGTGAGTCTTCTTACCCACTTTGAAGACAACTGAAATGAAAGCTGTATTTTTTTTCTATAACTACATGCTGTAAATATATGTGTAGAAATGATCTGCCATATTGGATACTGTTTTTCTCCAAGATACTATTTATTTAATATGTTGAATATGTGTTATTTCCAGAGTAGACAGAGTTATGTAGTCATTATTTCTAACATAAGAAAAGCACAAAGTGAATATATGATATCTCTATTTCTTAATTAGATCTCTTAAGTAGAGTTAGCTCTCCTGGAACCCACAAAGTAGATCAGGCTTGACCTCAAATTCCCAGAGTCACTCCTCCCTCTGCCTCCAGAGTTCCCTGACTAAAGGCATCCACAAGGCAAACAAATGATTGAGGTCTTCAGGGTAAGAGACACTTCATCACTGCTCCCAGGAAGCAAAATCTTCAGGCCACTAGAGCTCCCTGCCACGCTGAAACTGGAATTTGGAACAGGACAAAGTCCTGGTGACATGGTGGCCAGGCAATCATCTGAAAAGGGGGCAGGAGGAGCTGGACTGGGCTGAGCTTATTCTGAGCTCCAGCTGCTCTGTCAGTGGAGCATGGGTGCTATTCGGCTCCTCCACCCACCTCAGAATTGTAAGGAAATCCACACTGTCTGAGAACTCAAAGCACAAGCCTGTAAATTATGTTTTACCCTTTCCAGGTATTAAAAGACACTCCTGAGTAGAAATAATAAAAATAAATCTAATGCAAAGATGATATGCACTGTAACACTAGCCAACACCTTCCCAGCATCTGGGGGCAGGTGACTGGGGAGTCGTTGGTTTTCATCGTCGTTTTGGTATGTCCAAGAGGTTGGATGTAAGGGCAGATTTTAAGTTGAGAAGCCTTCTGGAAATAAGCATACTGTATTAAATGTTCCAATATAGCCCAAGTTTCATGGAAATTAGTATGTAGCTAAAGATGACTGTAGGGGCAGCTCTGATGCTAAGGTCCTGTTCCCCAATTGGTCTGTCATTAAAGAGAGTCACGGGACAATTGCTAGGCAGAAGGTACAGGCGGGACTTCCAGGAGGTCCCTGGAGGAAAAGGGAGACCCAAGAAAGGAGAAACAGTTTCACACTGCTTCTGATGGAGAAGGGTTGAAGAGCCATGTGAGATCTCAAAGATGAGTGGCCACATACATAAGCTTCTCCTACAGGTGGTGGTCAGGGTCGTTTAAGCAGGGAATAGATATGACTACCCACTAAAATTTAGGACAGGCGGGGAAGGTACAGAACTAAGAGTAATGATAAGAGCATGTTTTCCAGGTGGGAGAGAGTAGTGTCCCCGACAATTGTGCCAAGAAGGCAAGTTGAAAATAAACAACTGTGTGTATGTACGTCTTTTACCCATGGATTCAAGGGAAGCTGGGTAGCACAGCCCATTCCTGAAGGATAACATGGCATAAAACTACACAAAACAGATGACCCTGAACTTCAGATCCTCCTGCCTCTGCCTGTGAACTCCTGGAACTACAGGCTTGTGACATAAGTCCAGTTTTATACAGAGCTGGGGCTCAAACTGAGGTGTTCACTAATGATGAGCAAGAGTTCTACCAACTGAGCTGTTTTCAGACTTGTTTTATTTTTTTAAATTATTTTACTTTATGTACATGAGTGTGTTGCTTGTTATATGTATGTGCACACACCATGTACATACCTATAGATGGTTGTGGGCCACATATGGAAACTGGAAACTAGTCCATAATCCTCTATAAGAACAGCAAATATTCCTAGCCACTGAAATATTCTTCTGTGTGTGTGCACGCGCGGACACACATACACACACATGCACGCACACACTCGAGTTTAGTGGCTTCTCTGACACTTGCATAAAATCAGGGATTAAATCTTTAATCTGTGTTTTAATCAGAAAGCCAGCAATCTTGAAAGATTTTGACTTAGCATCCTAAAGATCTCATCTTAGAAAGGACAAACAAAGCCAGTCATCCATTTTATATTTAGTCTTGACCCTCTAGTCAGGTGGTCTCTCTTGCCTCTGAGATTTGGGGTGTTGGTGCTTTCCTCCTTATGGTCTCCTCTCTTGTGGCAAGAAGACAGAGGAGTGCTCAAACACTAAGACTCCGAGTCTTCCATTCCTCCTGAGACAGTCCCAACAAGGCAGGCTCAGCTACCTCCAATATGCCAATCAGAGGGACAGTCACAACTTAAAGCACCGGAAAGAGGAACAAGGAACACAGTCACTTCACAGTCCATCCTCGGGGTCCTGACTTGAGCTTTAAGTTTAAATAGAGAACAAGTGGTATTCACAGCTAAACCCATCTCTGGGCGAAACTTTCTCTGCTCTGTGCTGCCAGGTGGTTTGATGAACTGTCAGAACCAAGTGAAATCTCTTCCAGGGAAGCAAGAACCAGGGCTTTGGCCTCTCCTCAGCTTGGGATTCCTGAGGGAATTTTAATTCTCTAAGGTCTCTTAAGAGGTCTTTGAGGCCAATAGACTGATGACCAAAGTGAGAGGCACAAGTGTTTTTAGTATACCTCCATTCTGCTAGAGCAGTCACAGTGCTGCCACCTGGTGGTAACACCATAGTGCTATTTTCTATGGAGCTGAGCATCCCATACCCAATATCAAAACCCCACAACTGGCTTTCAATGTAGAGATTGCTATCAGCTGTTCATAGTGACACCCTCCCCCCCCCGTAACTTCAGGTAGGAGAGGGACATCTCTCCGGTTGTAGGATGTTTAGACACCACCAGAACTTATGAATGTAAGTCTGGTTATCAAGTTTGCTTTTTTTTTTTTAAACTGCTGAGCCATCTGCACCCCCTCCATTTTTTGTTTGTTTGTTTGTTTGTTTATTCCTAACAGGGTCTCAGTATGTAGCCCTACCTGGACTTCATTATGTATACCAAGATGCTCTTGAACTCAGAGAAATACACCTGCCTCTGCCTCCCTAGTGCTGGAATTAAGGTGTGAGCCACCATACCCCTTCCTCCTTTTTGAGATAGGCTTTCTTTTAACCCAGGCTGGACTTTCAAGTTCCTGAAGGAAAGAGTAAGATATGTATAAATTTAACCCTAGCCTATCCTGTAAACCTGATCATGGGCTCTGCCACCTCTTCCTAACACGGCCCCCCAACCCCAACCATCACCATCCTAGCAAAGCATTGCAGCCAAGATGGAAATGAAACAACAAATGAGGAGCTAAAATGAGCCCACATTTCTAAACCTTAGCAAAGCCAGGAGCACTGCTGCTCAAGCCTTTGTAAGGGACAGATGGAGCCCTGTGTAACTTCGATGAACTGTTTGTCATTCAATGTCTGGACCCTTAACACAGGGAGGGGCAGGGCAGAGGAATATCTGAATATTTCTCTGTGTATTCCACCCCCGTCCCCTCATCCTTAGGTTTGAGAAACTCTGTTTTAGAAAATTAGACCAAGCCTCCATTCATGTTTATGACCAGAGATGAGAGGCGATGCACCCATCTTGAGCCACTGCCACTAGGGGGAGCTGTCGTCTACTCGAAGAACAGTGAGTGGTAAAGTCACGGGTTAATTTTAAGGTGGCAGGGTGGGTAGATCACGGTGGTCCACATCTAGAATCCCAGCACTTCGGTGGTCCCGACAGAAGGACAAGAGTCCAAAGTCATCATTAGCTATGCATCAGGTTCAGTCCATATTGGCCTGACAAGGACCCGATCTCAGGAAACAAAACTTTAAGACTGGGGGAGGGGCAATACTTCCATGGGATTTGGGTTGTGACTTGAAACAAACAAACAAACAAAAAGAAAACACCCAAAGAACAACAACAACAACGATGACAGAAAACAAACTGCCCTCTCACATGCCCAGCTACAACACAGAAAGGGAGAATACTAACAACTTGGGGTGGAGGGCTGGGGTTGTTGAAGATCCATCCAGCCTGCCTCTATCTTAGGCATAAAGACATTTTATGGTAAAGAAAACTAGGTTCATTCCTGTTTTTGATTAAACCTTGGCTTCTCAAGGATGGGGCCATGTCTCACCTGTAACCTTAACTGAAAATGGCTTTGTACTGCCTGTTCTAGGACGCCAATCCTGTGTTTGTTTTAAAAAGTTATTTATAACAATCTTGCAACCATACCTTTGTTCCAGAAAGTTATGTAACCACCTATGACTACCTTGTTATGTCTGACTGTTGTCAAGACTACCTTGCTGTGCCCACCCTAAAATCATGTCTTTGTTTTGGGAGGAGAGGGGAAATAACTTGTGTTGGTGTTCTGCTCCTATAATCCAACCTACTGGAAATACCCTATCTCTGAGCCTTGTCTTCCTCATATCCACTACTGAGCACTAAAAACCCTGCCTAAAGGGCAGGCAGCCCATGTACACGAACAAAACAGCTTGCTTTAATTAATTCCTTGCTTTAATTAACTCGGCTATGATAATTTGGGTAGTGGTCTTTCTCCTCCCCATCTTTGGGATTAACACTGTCCCTTTTCTTTATATTCCTACAGTTCCTGTTAGCCCTGGATGTAGCCTCTGCCCTTCCAGACTTTATCTTTTCTCACAACCTAAAGACTCCAGTCGGTCAGGGGGATTCAGGGAAATGTTTAGACTCCGGGTTCTTGCTCTTGCCCCACCTGCTGGGGTTTCCTGGTAGCTCCTTTGGTCACAGGGTTTGGGAGTCGGAGCTCTGGTGGTCTTAGGGAAGAAGAGTAAGCAGGACCTACGTGGTAGGCGTGGTCTCAGATGTAGCCATCTGAAAGTGAAGCCTATGAAAGGCTTCTGGGCTCAGGTCTCTGGCTCCAAATGACAGCCACTCACAGACAGCTATCCCTGGGAAAATCTACCAGTCAGTCATAGAAAAGTTGACACCTAAGTAGCTCATGACTGCGGGAAGGTTCATGATGCCACCATGAACAAATACACCTTTCACTCGTCTTTAATAAGGCCATTTCCTCCTTTTTCCAGTATCCAGTACCCAGATCACCCTGAGTCCACAGAGTTGGTTCCTTGCCACACCCTCCATCCTTTCCTTATGATGGGATGTGCTGCCGGTGGTGAAGTTTGGTCCTAGGATTGACCTAACAAAGGTCTGATGTTTTTTCTCTTCACTTGAGGCCAAAAGAAAACTATACCTGAATGCCCCAAAGGCTGAACACCAAGTTTGTCTCCGTCTCCATCTTCGTTGTCTTCTTTTCTTTTCTTTTCTTTTCTTTTCTTTTTTTTCTTTGTTTCCTTTTTTAAGACAGAGTGTGTCTCTATTAAATAATTTTGGCTGTCCTGGTACTGGATATGTAGACCAGACTGGCCTTGAAGTCAAAGGTATTTCACCTGCCTCTGCCTCCTGAGGCCTGGGCTTGCACCACTATGTCTATTGCTTCTTTTAAAAAACATTAAAAACAAACAAACCTAAGAGTCAGAGGCTAAGGCAGCACTTCTCAACCTGCGAGTTGAAACCCCTTTGGAAGTCAAATGTCAGATATCCTGAGTATCAGATATTTCTATTATGATTCATAACAGTAGCAAAATTAGAGTTATTAAGAAGCAATGAAATAATTTTATGCTTGGGGTCACCACAACATGAGGAACTGTATTAATGGGACACAGCATTAGGAAAGTTGAGAAACACTACAAGTAGTTGTGGCTGTCCTGGAGCTTGCTATGTAGGCCAGGATGGCCTCAAATTTACAGAGATTCCCCCTGCCTCTGCCTTCCAAGATCTCAGGTTAAAGTCATGCACCAGGACACCCAACTCTAAACACAGGTTCTCAACTCTGGTGCTTCAGAATTCTTTGGACATGACTGGAAGCAGTCAAACTTCTATAGGCTATGGGTGAAGAAGACATGAATGCCATTGGACATCTGGCTGCACCTCAGCTGTCTTTTCCCTTTCTTTTTCTGCCCTGTTTCCCAGCAGCCCCCCCACCCCCATGACTCTGGGTATGTGGTATTGGTCAATCTGGACCCTATCTTTTCCTGAGACCTGAAAACCTTCAAGGCTGTGTGACAACCTGGCAGATGCTAAAGCTAGTTTGCAGATGAGCAAAGGTTACAATGTAGCACCAAATAGCTCTGGGTGTGCTGACATCCTCAGGGATGTGCAACTTCTTAACATCGAAAAGTACTGTTGTCACCTACAACATTTACCCTGGAGAAACAGAAAATTGAGTTTAAAACCCCCTCTCCTCAAATCCCATAATGTGCTTAGTTAAGTTTATTATTACTGTCGTTGTTGTTGTTGAATGTCAGATTAAATACACCTAAGAGGCAACTCTAAAGATAATTTTAAAAGGAGGCACGGAAACAGACAAGCATTTTACACCTTTCACACAAGAAGAGCAATATACGTTGGCATGCTGTTTGTGTCTCTTGTAGCTTAGGTTGGCCTTGCGCTTAGTTCATGGCTAGAGTCAATCCTTCTGGATGGCTGGAATTACAGATGTGCAGAATCCAAACCCAGGGTTTTGTGCATATTACAAAATCACTCTACAACCAGAGGTACATCCCTCCCATCCTTTAAGTAGAAGCCTCTTTTGTAAGTAAAAGGATACACCAAAACCTAGTAAGTTACCTATAGGAAATACTAAACTACGCAGAAAGGATAGAAATTCATCGTTTCTCTATGTATCTTCTTTGGTGTTTTAAACTTTGATTTCTTGTAAATAGTTTTAAGTTTATATTGTATCTTATTTTTAATCATTGCATGTCTGTGTGCCAGTGTGGTTATGTGCACATGAGTGCTGGCTCCTAGCAAACACCAGGAACATTGAATCCCATGGAGTTGGAGTTACAGGTGATCCTGAGACCCCAACTAAAATGATGGGAAATGAACCCAGATCTTCTGGAAAAGCAGTATGCACTCTTAACTGCCGAGCCATCTTTCCAGCCCTGATTTAATGTAAACATTTTACATAATTTTATTAAAATAATTAAATAAGACAAGAAGGGGGCTGCCTCATGGGTAGACACATGAGACAAAATTAGCCTATCTGGGTGATTGGCCACTTTCATACCAGAGGGAAGTTATTTTAAAATTACTTTAGCTAGTTCTTTGAGAATCTGCATTCCCAGCTACATATATAGATTGAGAAGGGAATATAACTAAACCTACATGTTCAAGACTGGTCTTGCAGCAAAGTGAGACTCCATCTCATAGCAACAACAAAAACACCAAATAACGAAAAAGTCACTTAAAAAGGTAGAGACCTGATGCTATATCCTCAATGGGATATGAATAAAAGCAATTGCAATTTTTAACTTTTCAATCACAATAGTAATGTTAGTATGGTTCTTTTAAAAAACTATTATTGTGTGTATATGTGTAAGCCATGGCACAGGTGTAGAGGTCAGAGGAGCAGGGATTGAACTCAGATTATTAAATTGATGGCAGGTGTCTTTACCTGCTGTACCACCTTGCTGGCTCTTAGAACTGTTCTTACAGATCATTATGCCTGATGCACATACATATGGTAGGACAAAACAAATGATGATTTTTTTAATGTGTGTATGAGTTTCTCCATGAATGTATGTGCATTGCAAGGTACCTTCGGAGACCAGAAGAGGATGTCAGCTCTCCTGTGACTGCTGGGAATGGAACCAGGATCCTTTTCAAGAGCACCAAGTGTCTTTAACTGCTGAACCATGTCTTTAAGCCACATAAGGAGTTTTTACTGTCACTAAGAACCAGGATTCTCCAGGCCATGGTGGCACACGCCTTTAATCCCAGCACTTGAGAAGCAGAGGCAGGTGAATCTCTGAGTTTGAGGCCACTCTGGTCTATAGAACTAGTCCCAGGACAGCCAGGGCTACAGAGAGAAGCCCTGTTTCGACAAAACAAAACAACAACAAAAATTAAGCAAAACAAAACCCAGGATTCTCAAGCTAAAAGATTAGAGATTTTTTCCTAACAAATATTACATGAAAGAAGAGAAATTATGCATAATAATAACCCTAAACTTAAATAGGAAAATCAACATAAACATATACTACATTTTCCCCTTGAAAATAGAAAATTATTTCTATTATGCGATCCATTTTGGAGAAGATCCCATGTGTTGTTGAGGAAAATATCTGTCTATGTGTATGGAGAAGCTTTGAAATTTTCCATAATGGAAATTCATGCACATGTGCATATGTGCATGTACATACACACACACACACACTCAGTTTCCCAGAGCCAATATTTGAAATTGAACCTGAGCCAGAACCCAGACATCTTTTCAGAGATGCTGGTACAATTTTGGCTATCAGCAAAGTTTGATTTTCATGTGTAATATCTTGGACTAATTGGTTCATTTTTAAATGCAAAACCTACCTGCCTACCCTTCTCATATTAGAACCCAATGACTCTCCCAAAACTGTGTGCTTTCTCCCCTGAAATCTCACAGTCACCTCAAAAGCCTGCATTATTTCTAGCTTGCCATGTGGATCTGGGAACTAAATTTAAAACTGCCCTGATTTCTAGGTGACACCGCCCCCCCCCCCAACATGGCATGATTCTACCACTGACCTTTAACCACCTGCAAATCAAGGTGGCTGGGGAGGGACTCCAAAAGCACAGGATGCAATGCCTCCTTCTGCATAGATTCCCTTAGGCTGGCTCTAAGGGGCGGGCTAATGGCAGGCAGGTTAGGTCGGTGGCTGGGCTGTACGGGGTGTGGCTGGCGGACCTCACGCAGCTGCCAGGCGCGTGTCTGTGCCGAGGCCCTCTCTGTATCCGCCCACGGATTCCAGGAGATTCAGTCAGCCCAGGCCGGGCTCCTCTGTCCAGTTCCCCAAGTTACCCGCAAGGCGTGGCGATTACATAAGTGGCCCTGACTTGCCAGTTGAAGGGACAACCTTGGGTTGGGGATATGTAGGCGCAGACAGGCAAACAACTCTTCCAGCACCACCCCCTGGACTGTCTGAAAGTCCAGGCAAATCATCAGGGCTGCAGTGGTGAATTTCAGCCTCCTTGCTGGTAACAGGAACTTGGTCTGCCAGTACCCTGAGCTCTCCGTCTTTACCCATTTTGATCAAGCTCAGGTAGTCAAGATGGTGGCCTTTAACCACTAAGCCATCTTGATAGCCTGGTTGTTTTCAAGGTAGGGTCTCTAGACCAGGCTAACCTTCAACCCCCTGAGTAGCTGAGGAAGATTTTGAAGTTTCAACTTTCCTGTCTTGATCTCTTGGGTGCTGGGATGTCAGGCCTGCAACCCATACCCTGCTGGGGAGTCTGCTCGAGACTTTGTGCATTCTAGGCTAACACTATCCACCTAGCTACATTTCTGGCTCTGCGTTGTCTACTGTTATTATCTCCACGATCAAAATAGAAGCAGAGGCCAAAAAATCTGATTTGGTTCAGGGCTTCAGAAGTTTCTGTCCATCATGGTGGTGAAATGGAACGGCTCATATCACAGCAGGCCAGGAAGCAGAGGGAGGGCTATGTTGACTGCCTGGTTCACTTGGTCCAAGCTACCCCTTATCAGTCTTGAGCCCTACACGATAGGGAGGTGCCACTCATACTTGGCAAAGGTGAAACCCATCTCAATTCCTTGTCTTTGGCAAATGTCCTCACAGACATAGCCATGGGTCTCTCAGTAATCTCCCAGGTGACTCTAAATCCGGACCAAGTTGAGAACAGAGATGAACCATGATACCCCTCTGGTGGGGAGGAAGTCCCTCCTTCAAAGCCCTATTTCCCTGAAGAGTAATATCCCAGCCATTCATCAGGTTCTGACTGAGAATTAAAACGAGGGGTCTCCCATTCCTCTGCATGGCTCTTTGTTTATTGAACTTAGCAGTTTAGTATATGTTCTAGAGACATTATTCTATTTCTCCTCACCACTTCTGGAAGATTTAGGTATCGCTACACCCTCACATTCCATATATGGCAAGTTACCCCAGACTTGCCAGAAGCTTATATGTGAAACCCATCTTGAAACTGTCCGTCATGACACACCTCTGTGACCCAACACTCAAGGAGCTGAGCGCTGTAGAACAAAACAGCAGCCCTGTTTATCAGATCTGCTGCACCTGATATCAGGATGGGGTTTGTACGCTGTTAATATTCATTCCATCATAGAAAAAGGGATGTGAGGCTCCTTAACTTGGGGTTCACAGACTGTGCCCCATCAAACCAGGTTCAACTTCCCTTCTTCAATAAGCCAATTAAAAGAGCCAAATTAAGACCAGAAAATAGAAAAAGTAGATTTATTCACTTTGGCTATCTTGGAAAGAGAGGCAGAGATCCAGTCACCTCCTTAAGCCCATCCACCTCCAGGTTCGTTCCTGACATGGTGTTTAATCAGAAAGCAAGAGATCTGTGTAACTAAGCTACCCATTCAGAATGTGGTCCCCAGACCACTGCTGTCTCAGCTCCAAGTCTCCCAGGCAAGGTCATCTGACAAGTTGTCAGTAATTTGTAGGAGACAACTTACTCTTCTTCCCCGTGACTTCAGACTTCGTTTTCTCCAGTAAGAGATTCTTGGGGTCCATCCTTTTCGTAGTCTGAAAGCTTAAGAGTGTCTCTCTGAAGTATATCCATCCCTGTCGGATAGGCAGTTACACTCGAAGGGGAACAAGTATGGTCGAGATTAAGTAGGCAAGCTCCAAAGGAGATAGGAGTGAGAGAACAGGAGCCCTCCTGCTCTTGAGGAAGCCCAGAAGAAACTGGTATCACCATCAAGAGAAGAGAGTCAAGTGCTGGGCTCCATGAGGAACACAATGCCCAGAATTCCCACAGACATTGTAAGACCTGAAGTGACCTAGTTCCCCTGCCCAGGTCTGTTCTTGATTCCCTGTTCCCAATTCATTTTGTCAAGGGCCTCCCTGTATAACCTGTACCCTGTGGAGGTCCCCTCTTAAGGGCCTTCGTGAATGTGAAGCTGGGATCTTGATCACACCACAAAAAAGAATTTGATGATGAGCCAGCATGAAGCAGGGCTGGGATTTATTAAGAAAGAGTAATGCTTTAGATTTTAAGTGCAGCCATTAAGAGACACGCCTAGCTGTCTGAACAATGGCTGTATGCATGATTTTGTGGCTTTTGAAGTTACATTGCTCAAAGGATATAATTTTCAACCAGGTCCAAAGGTCAAGCAAAGTTTTAAAATTAAGTTTTAAAAATGATGTAATTCACTCATTTCCCTTTTACTAGTTTTTACAGGTATTTATTTACTTAGGTATGTGGCAGTTCAATTGCATACCACTGTGCTTGCACAGGGGTCAGAGGACACCTCTGAGGAGTCAGTTTCCTCCTTCCACCATGTGGATTCTGGGAATCAGACTCAGGTCATCCGGTTCCAAATGCCTATACTCCAGCAAACCGTTTCAATGATCCCCTTTACTTATTTCTCATAAGCAATTCTGTAAACGAAACCATGAGCTGCATTACGAAGTACATTGTTTATCCCAACAAGTTTTATTTTTAAGGTTTGTTTTTAATTATGTGTCTGTGTATGTCTGTGTGGGCGTGTAATCGTGAGTACAGGTACCTGCAGAGGCCAAAAAGCATCAAAATTCATGGCGCAGCTATGGGTGGTTATAAACTGCCTGATGTGGATACTGGGAACCAAACAGAAGTTCTCTGCAAGAGCAGTATGCTCTCTTCACCACCGAGCCATCTCACTCTAGCTGATTTTTTTTTTTCTTTAGTCTGGTTCTCACGTAGCTCAGGGTGCCCTGGAACTCCTGATTTTCCCTGTCCCCGACTTCCAAGTGCTGTGATTACAGTGTGTGCCAACACTTTAAGTGTTACTGCTCTGAGGGAAAAGATGGAGATGTTGTAGCTCTAGGGGGAGGGCTACCACAATGGAAATGCTGCAGCTCTGAGGGGGAGCCCCCCCCCCATGTACATGTTGCAGCTCTAAAGGGAAAGGCAGTCAGGAGCCAAGATACACCACACAACAAACCTCACAAAGATTTATTGAGAGCTACAAGAGGTTGGTTGTCACTGTCAGGGTACGGAATGGAGCAGGAGCCAGACTTCCTGGGCAGAGAAATTCGGGGTGGAGATTGGTGAGATTTCAAGCCAAGCCCAGGGATTGGTGGGATTTTGAGCTCAGGGATTGGTGGGTTTGGTAAGTTTTCAAACCTGGAAGTGGGGTCGGTCCCTTTAGACTACCACCATGCTGGGCCAGCTAGTTCGTTCCAGGTATAAAGAAAAGTGATGATAAAGTTAAGCTGAAGGTCACTTTTGGCTTTAATCGGGAGTATTAGATGTCTTTAACATGCTTGTTCAAGACGTCAGAAAAAAGAATACTAGTTCTATAGGTGTAGTAACGGCAGCCTGGTTCTCTATAGGTATAGTAACGGCAGCCTAATTTTATCAGATGGGCTCTGATTCTTGACTATCGGACAGAGAAATACAAAAAGAGATTTGGAACAAATATGAGACACTTCCTTTCCTCCCCATGTTCCCTCAGTTCTGTTCTGACCTCCCAACTTTGTCCTTTTCTCTTTTTGCTTTTCTTTTCTTTCTCTCTTTTTTCTTTTTTTCTTTTCTTTTTTTTTTTCCTGTTGTAATTGCTTTTGAGAGAGAGTCTTGTGTAGCCTTGGCTGGCATGAACTTACTATATAGATCAGACTGGCCTCCAGCTTGTGGCAATCTTTCTGTATTCTGGGTGCAAAACTTTCAGGTGTGTGTCATCATGCCTCCACCTTTGTATTTTGAAACAAGATCTTTCTATGTAGCCCTGACTGTCTTGGAGCTCATTACGTAGACCAGGCCGGCATCCAGTTCACAGAAATTTGCCTGCCTCTGCTTCCTGATTACTGGGATTAAAGGCATGTGTTACTATGCCTTTCTTTTCTCCTCCTCCTCCTCTTCCTTCTTAAAGTTATGTTTAAATGAATGAGTGTTTGGCTTACATGTATGCCATACAAACCTGAGGACCTGAGTATGGAGCTCTAGAACTTATGCGAGCAGCTGAGAAAGCTATCTGAACTTGTAATCCCAGTACAGGGAGATACTGCCAGGAGAATCCTGGGGACTTACTGGCTATCCTGTCAGGCTGATCAGTAAGCTCGAGATTCAGTGATAGACACCATTTCAAAAAACAATGTTGAGCAACTGAGGACAATATGGGACTTCTACCTCTTATTTCCACTTACATATACACTTACATATATGGATACAGGCATAGGTATGTACACACACAGAGTAATTATTTTTTATTAAAATAGAAATGAAGAGTTTAAACAGTTAAAAGCATGTTCTGTTTTACCAGGAGACCCCAGTTAAGTTCCTAGTAACCATGTCAGGAAGCTCACAATTACCTATAATACCAGCTCCAGAGGACTCAATATCTTCTGGACCCCTCGGGCACTAACATACATATGTCATCTACACACAGAGACACAGATACATAGATAAAAATAAATCTTTAAAAGACTAAAGTAAGTTACATTGAAGAAAAAAAATCCACACTTAATGTGGGTGGTGGTCCTGGGTTGAATAAAAAGGATTAAAGAAGAAAGCCAGCTGAGCAAAAGTGTTCCACCTTCTCTGCTTTCCAGTCGGCCAAGAGGAGTCGCAGCCATATATATTCCTTCCACTATGAACTCCTAGGCAGGGCTTTCTCTACCATGGTGGACTCCATTCTCTCAAATCATTAGTCAAAGTGAGCCTGACTTCTCCTGAGTTTGTTTTGACAGGTATTGTTCACAGTGATGAGAACAGTAATGGCTGAAGCTTTTCGGAAGCAGAAGAGGACGACAGACTCTTAGGACAGAGCATCCCCGTTCTGTCCTGGAGGTCCTCAGGGTGAGCCTGTTCCTTCCTTCCTTCCTTCCTTCCTTCCTTCCTTCCTTCCTTCCTTCCTTCCTTCCTTCCTTCCTTCCTTCCCTCCTTCCTTCCCTCCTTCCTTCCTTCCTTCCTTCCTTCCTTCCTTCCTTCCTTCCTTCCCTCCCTTCCTCCTTCCTTCCTTCCTTCCTTCCTTCCAACGTGGTTAATTCAATCCTCTACTCCGAGTGTGTGAACTGGAGCTCAGGAAGCTTCAAAGGCCCAGAAAAGCAGCAATAAGTTAACTATATGTGTAAAGAGATTATAAAGAATAAAATATTTCTTATAATCTAATGTGATCATGTCAGGATTCCCTGGGATTGTGATAACATCTCCTTTCTCTAAAAAATAAGGTCTAGGTACCTATTAAGGATTTTAAGTGTCTCCAACCTAATCACTCATTTTGCACCGCACCAAACGCTCCTTCTCTACAGCACTAAATGTCTAATATCCCTTGACCTGCTTGTGTTCCTTCTACTACTGTTTTGTTGTATGTGTCTGAGGCAGAATTTTATAAAGCCAGGCCTCAGCTTTACAGTGTAGCTGAGGCTAGTCTTGAACTCCTGATTCTCCAGCCTCCAACTCCTGAATGATGAGAGTACGAGTGTGCTTTATCACACCTGGCATCCTATTTCTTCTTCCTCCTCAGAGAGCTCTTCCTGGGTCCCACCTCCTTTCCCACAGGTCTTTAGATGAGCCTCCTGGGTGAGAAGAGAGAGCGTCCAGGCACAGTAACACATATGCCCACAAACAACAATGATCTGTTTATATGTCTCTTCCTGACATCACAACTGAGCGCATCCCTAAAAGCTGGAAATCTTGCCATAGTTACTGTTGTCTCTGGCACTTTGAATGTCTATGGCACACACCAGAACTCTGTAAATATGAGCTGAGTGGCATCATAGCTTCTCTGTCTCTTCTGACACCACCTCCTGCTTAGTACCATCTTCTCCTACCAGTGTGGTCTTCTCTGTGCATCCCAGAAAATTAAAAAAACAAAAAACAAAAAACAAAGAAACATTGGGTATGATAGATGTCCTCAGCCAAAGAATCCCCAGGCTGGTTTTAGTGTTTCTTGCATGGAGTAAGACTGCACCTCGCTAGAAATTGGGGGAGTCATGTGAACCTCTCCCGGAGTTGGGGCTTAGTTAGGTGATTTTGTGGTGGGTCTAAGTATGAGAAGAGAGTGCTTTAAATTAATGCTGTCATAAAACAACATAAATTGTTTGGTTGAATATCTCAAGCAATCTTATCTATATATACAGAAGATTATAATGAAGATAGGCTATAATTGGTTTAGAAATGAAGTTGTTGGTCATTTTTAAAATTGGTTACAATATTATTTCCCTTTGGTTTGAGAGAAGAGGTGTTTGGTATTTAGTGTGTGGATCACTAATCATGTGATCATGACCTTGCTATGACTGTATCATGATCTCTGAGTAAGCTTGTCTAAGACTGGCATTACATAGGAGAGTTTATATATAAGAAGACAGGGCTTGGTGTGATTGTCATCCCTCTTTTTTGAAAAACAAAATGTTTTATATATTAGTAGTAGTAGTAGTTAAGGGCGTTTGATGATTGAACTCAAGTCCTCACATTTATGCAACAAGCATCTTTATCTATTGAGCCACCTCACAATTCCTTAGCCACATTCTGAAGAGCAGAGTCTTCAGTGGGGAGTTGAGGAAATGAATTAATGTGTTTAGGATGTATGGGTTTATACTTGTAGAATCAACTCAGTTGTAAAAACTCTTCAAATAGCCCATGTGTTGGGTTCATCCATGAAAATCCTAGGTCAGGGGACAGACATTTTCTTTACTTATATATTTTTTAATGGATGGAATCAGGGCACCTTATTTATTTATTTACTTATTTACTCTATCTATCTATCTATCTATCTATCTATCTATCTATCTATCTATTTATCTATTTATTTAGTGCATATGAGTCTGGAGTTACTGATGGCTTATGAACCACCATGTCAATGCTGAGAATCGAACCTGGGTCCTCTGGATAATCAGACAGTGCTCCCAACCACCAACTGTCTCTCCAGCCCAAAGACAGACACTTTCAATCTCCAAAGTCGCCACTTCTATGTCCATGAAAGGTTTCAGGTGATGTTGTGGAAACTAGGTTATGATTGCAACAGCTGCCTCTGTGGCCTGGCTGAGGCCCGTGGCCACTTCTCCTGCCTAATACGCCTTGTTCTCCCAGGGCAGACGGCACCTTATCTTTTTGGCAAAGTTGTTTGTCACAGCTCCCAGTGACTACCAGACCTACTTATTCATTTGAGCCCCAAGGAAAACCTGTCAGATACGAATTCTTTGTTGGTTTTGGGATCGTGGCCTCTGACCAGACAGGTTCATCTCCTCAGTCCGCAAGGGCCTTCTTGTTTCTGCCTCTTGTCTTGTGGGGTGGTGACCTCACCCTGGCTGTCAGTTTCAGGGATCCAGTGACTCACTGTAGGGTAAATCAACAGCCGGCACATGCCTGACTCCTGAGCTCCCTAAGGATGTGAGGCCGTGACCTGTCACCCTTCGGTGCAGTGCTTTTGAGTGTTGATGAACCTTTCCCTAGTATTAACCCTCAAGTGTCCTTCAACATTAAACCAAACAGCTGTGCTGTTGCTGTTCTGTCTTCATTATTCCTTTCTAGCCAAAGGATGGCTCTCTAGATCTTTCTCTCTTTCTATCCATCCTTCCTCCCTCCCTTACTTCCATCCTTCTTTTTTGTTATTTCTCTCTCTTCCTTCCTTTCTTTCTTTCTTTCTTTCTTTCTTTCTCTCTTTCTCTCTTTCTCTTTCTTTCTTTCTCTCTCTCTCTCCCTTCCTTCCTTCCTTCTTTCCTTCCTTCCTTTCTTTCTTTCTTTCTTTCTTTCTTTCTTTCTTTCTTTCTTTTTTCTTCCTTTCTTTCTGCATTCAAACTCACAATCCTCCTATCTCATTCTCCTGAATTCTGGAATTAGAGAGGTACTTGACCATACCTGGTCCTCCAAACACACCTCCTTACTCTCTCTCTCTCTCTCTCTCTCTCTCTCTCCTGGCTTCTTTTTTTTCAGTCCTCTTGCCCAGGCTTTTCTTCCTTTAGGGCCACACCTAAAACTGTGTTTAATTAGGTATGTTTGCTTGTTGTAAAACCTTAATAAATTGTTCACATCTGTAAACCATGTGAAATAATTACTTTTTAGTATTGCTGTGTGGATTCTTTTTAACTATGAGAGTAATTAATATATATATTCACTGATAAGGAATTTGAATAGGAAGAACTCCTTTAACTACTGTCTTCCTGAATAACAATTGGATGAGGTCTCAGGGGACCTTTTTTCTGTTTCTTTTCATGTGTTTATGTGCATTAATCAGCATAGATATAGATGCTTTTGAAATAGCTATAAGTAAGATAATGTGGATGGAAAAATGTCTGTTGATTAAGTAAGACAATTTTCTCTTAATTTAGTGGCTATATTTTTCCTAAAAGTAAATCCACCAATAGTGAAAATTGAAAGGACTAATGGTAAAATATAACTCTGATAGTTACAGGCTGAGAATTAAATTCCAAACAAAACAAAACAAACAAACAAAAAAATAAAACACCCCAAATCAGATAAAAGAGTTGAAAGTACTAGAGACAACTAATATAATTCTGATAGGTACAGACCGAGAATTAAATGCAAAATAAATAAAATAACCCCCCCCAAACCATCCCATCAGATAAAAGAGTTGAAAGAACTGCTATGCTTTTCTAGTTCCTTCTTCCCATCAATTTGACATTTATTTCCACATATTACTTCTATTCAAATTCTAAAAATAATCAACTGTGCTATGTAGTCCTTATGCCCCCAGCCAGGAGGGATCCACCGCTCACCCACCCCTTCAGATGAGATTCACACACTTCCTTCCTCCCTCTTTGCTTTCCCACGGCCCAGCCTCGTGCACCCTTCTGCTCTCTCACACCCCCACCCATCTGCTCTCTACCTGGAGCCAGAATCACTGTAACGTGTTTAGTCAGACTGCATTTCAGCCACACTTTGAAACCGTCTGGGCTGTACCTGTAGTATACACCTACAGTCCCAGCACTCAGGAGGCTTAGAAAGGAGGATCACTCAATTCCAATTTTTTTTTTAATTAAATTAAAAACTAAGACTTGTCCAGGGTCAAGGAACAAGAGGCACCCAGCCCCAACAAAGCGCCTCTCGGTACCAGGCCCAGACATGAAGTGCCACCGTCAACGCACACTAATCCTCTCCCATCCACCTCCAGATGTACCTTCTGTCACAGTTGTCTGGGCTTTAGACTCCCTTTTGCCTCAAACCAAAGCCATCGCCTGTGTGAGCTTCTGTAGGATGAGCTGTAACTCGTGGCACATAGTTCTTTCAACCATGTGCTTTGTTCTTTTATCAGTGCGTCCTAGGACTCTTCTCATGTCAACCCACAGGAGTTTTCCTCCGTCTCTTTTATTGGGTTGTTTGCTTAGCTTTGGTGCTGGGGATGAAATCCAGGGCTTCATACAGGTTAAGTGCCTGCTCTACCACACAGCTACGTTCTAAGCTCCTCCTCATTGCTTTTAACTGCAGCATAGATTAAATTTGAGTAATGTTCCTGAAAGCTCTTTACGTGTTGCCTGGCATATGGGGAATGGTCACGGAATGTTCTTTATTTCACCACCAAGGTTCTTAGCATCTCCAACATAATAAAGTATCCCATAAAACTGTGGTTGTAAGCCCCCCTCCACACACACACACACACACACATACACACACACCAGCTCTCGATGATTTTTGAATAGGTCATAAATTTAATGTTACTGTCTCCGAATTACTTTTGTAGATTCTCTTTCCAGCTCCCTTCACGCCCTCTTTTGTTTTCTTTGTACGTACCCAGTTCTCCCACACACTCTGCTTCCTGGCTTTGGCCTGACAGGCTCTCTCCTGCCTCCTCCCACTGTCCTCTGGTGCATTTCCCTTTCCCAGACTTCCTCTGTGAAGCTTTTCTAAACTGCTCCCCCCCCAAAGAAGCCCTCTAGCCCTGGGCCACACCCCTATCTGTTTTGCTCGCTTATATCACATCATTTCTTGACAAGTAGCTAAGTCTTTGGAAGGCAACATGTCTTAGACTGCTTGGTGGGGGAGGAACCCGGCATGGTAGCACAGACCTATAATGCCAGCACTTGAGGAATGAAGGTAACAGAATCAATAGTTCAAGGCCAGCCTTGGCTACAATGAGACCAGGCCCTTAAAGTGGGTAGTGGTGGTAGTGGTGGTGGTGGTGATGGTGGTGGTGGTGGTGGTGGTGGTGGGACAGGATGATATCTATTCTCACCCTTTAACAGACGCTGCTATAGTAGGGGGGTGGGGTGGGGGGGAGAGATAAATCTCTCTTTTTTAAAATTTGTTTTGTGATACAAGATTTCTCTATGTAGCCCTAGCTAGCCTGCCTCTCTTTCAAGTGCTGACATTAAAAGTATGGGTCATCAAGTCCAAGTCCAGCTTTTTTCCTGTGTGTGTGTGTGTGTGTGTGTGTGTGTGCGTGTGTGTGTGCGCGCGCGTGCGAGCGCTCCACCTTAGCTGTCATTTCTCAGGAGCTTGTCTTTGAAACAAAGTCCCTTATTTTGAAACAAAGTCATCTTGTTTTTTTGAAACAAAGTCTCTTATTGGGCTAGAGCTTGCTTGACAAGAAAGTTAGTTGGTCAGCCAGTCAGCCCCAGAGATCTACGGGTCTCCTCTGCTCCAGAAAGAATGAATTCTCATTTTTACTAGCCACATGATTCATGTCAACTTTTTCAGCTTGGATTCCTCCATCTGTGATCTCTAAAATGGGAGTGATGATATCTATGACGAATGTGGAATGAAGACTGAAGGTGCTATAGCAATATGAAACACTGTTGCCTCTTCTCCAACTGTAACAATTCCGTAGCAGATTCAACCACTCTGCCAGACTCTCCACTGCTTGTGCTGGATTTGTTTCTGGTGTGGTTGTTTCTCGCCTTCTGCTCTCCATCTGCCTTGGTGGGCACTGTCTTCCCAAAGTCCCTTCTCAGTGTCCACCTCACCTTTCTCCTCCCAGTGACAGCTCTTCACAGTTTTGTTGGAAGCACCTCACAAACTTTTGTAAGCACCATTTCCTCTGCTTCTCTGAAGTCCCTCCTACTCTTCATGCTTTGCATGCCCCCCTGGGACAGGGAGCAGCATGGGTGTGGACACAGCTACCAAACCCAGGTTTCAAAGATGCTCACAAAAGTGTTCTGAGATTGTAGATAAAAGGGTGCCAGATGCCATCTCCCCGCCAGGAGGGGATCCAGGAGAGGAGCTGAGAGGCCTAGGTAGGTCCTGAGGCCAATGCTTACTTCCAGAAATGCAACATAGAATTGGGCAAGGCTGGAGGGGTGAGTTGGGGGATCTCTGGAGGCTTGACTCTAGAGGAAGTCAAAGGGAGAGGCTCCTGAACTAATTGCCAGGCTGGCTGCCAACAGCATGCCTGTGATACTTTGGTGACAAGTCATCAGGGAAGAGGAAGGAAAGAGGGAGGGAGAGTTGGTTCTTTGGGCCAAGACCCAGAAGCACATAGATAGACTGACTCTCAGCTCAAGAGGCTTTCCTAGGTCACTCTCTGTGTTGTCTCTTTCGCCAGCCAGCCTTCTCTGCTTCACGTTTCTTTCATGTTTCTGACTCACTGCCCATGTCCCTGTTGTTTGAGTCATTATATCCCTGGGAGTCAGGAGTCAAGGTTTAACATTATGGGGAGCAGGAGCACTACTGTCTGCTGTGTCCCTAAGGCTGACATTGACTCTGATGGTGTGCAAATGAACTTCCTATTCTGCCAGCCCTCCAGGTTCCTTACAATAAAGGAGATGTGTAGACTCTTGTGAACCAGGTAAGAGAGCAGGAAAGAAATACATGAAAATTACAAATGGCTAATGTTAATAGGGATTATTTTAGTTTCACCACCACCCATAATGCCATATGCTTATCCAGGGCTGCACAGTTCATGACAGACAAACCCGGATTCACACATCCAGCCTTTAACTCTCTCTTGTATAGTCACTGTACACGTTGATGGATTCCATAGATGTCATCACACAGCTGCATTGGGTACCCTTATGCTATCTCATTTCTCTTCCCCTCCTCCTTCCAGGGTCTTGCTATGTAATCCGTGTGGGCCTCTAACTCTCAGGAATGGTTCCTGTCTCAGCTTCCAGAGAGCTGTAATGACAAGGTGTACTACCATGCCTAGTTTAATCTTTAACTTTAAAAAAAAATTGATTGTTAAAGAATTTTATGTGTATGTGTGCCTGTTAGTCTGTATGTGTACCATATTGGTTAAGATGCCCATAGAGCTGTTAAAAATTCTGGAACTTGGGTTACAGGTAGTTGTGAGCCACCCAATGTGGGTTCTGGGAACTGAGCCCCATTCTCTCAACCCCTTGACATTTGACTCTTCATCTTCATTCACAGTCTTCCTCATCTAAGCTGCTTGCTAATAGCCACATTGGTCCTGGGCCAATCCACGTCTTCTCAACTCCTCATCTGCTCTCACATCACATCCAATCCAACTGGCAATGGTGCTGCTGCTACCAGTGCAGTCAGCCCCATCCCATCACCCCACCCCCACTAAAGAAAGTCCTTACAGTGATGCCAAGGCCATGCCTCAGGTTACCGATTTAACATCCCCTCTGCTACAGCCACGTGATCTGTGCGGCGAATCCCAATGCCTCAGCAGCTTCTGCTTCAGAGCTGTTGCCTGTCTTTCCCTCCATCCTGACAAGCTCCCTGAAGATGAGCAATTAACTCCTCCTCTTGCCCTCTCCCAAGCTTTGTTTATTACCTACTGAAATTGTAATTAAGGTGCCATGCCCAGAATTCCTTGTCCTCCTTCCCAGGAAGGAGGATACAGATTGGTCATTATTGTTTCTAATCCAAAAAAAAAAAAAAATCTAAAATTGCAAACGCCCTCAACTTTGAAATTTTCTGAGTGCTGACATAACTTGTCAAGTAAAAAAAATTATGTGACGGGTTTGTAAAGTAGATACCCAGGAAATGGAAGAGCAGAGCAGGTGAGGTCACAGTAAAGAATGTTCCACCTGAAGGACAGAGTCCTTACACACAGTTGTCTGACAGAAACAGGAATCCTTACTACTTATCTCCTCTCCTCTTGACTCCATCCTGATAGCTAAAGTTCATTAGGAGGTTTCCGTCATAAGTGTTTCCGTCATAGCACTGGTATGGATGCAGAATTAAGAACTCATCTCTTTTGGGGTATGCCTTTAATTCCAGTACTCAGGAGGCAGAGACAGATCGAGCTCTGCGAGTCTGAGGCCACTCTGGTCTACATAGTGAGTTCCAAGACAGCCAGGGATATGTAGAGAAAACATACCTCAAAGAAATAAAGAAATAAAGAAACAAAGAAAAGAATACCTAACAGGAAAGAAAAAATAACGTCCTTAATTTTTCTTGCCCTCTGAAACTTACTCCAACACATTGTCAGTTCTATCTATAAATTATGCTTCAGATGAACCTGCTTATGCCAGCTTCATCGGCTCCCACTCCTTCAAGCCAACATCTCCCACCTAAATGGACCATCCCACGTTACTCTGAGGGGTGCTAGCAGCAAGTAAAGGTTGGTCTCTCCCATCCTTGTCTCCCTTGACTCCTCAGAACCTAATATCAACCCTTTGCCTAAGTCCTCATTATTATTCGAACCATCTTTAGGTTCTGCTCCCTGTGTACCGGCTCCACCCACACTAGCCCAGTCTTCTTGCCTCTGGGTCTGTACAGTGCTGTTCTCTCTCCCTTCCCTGCTTCCTCTTTGCATGGGATGGACTATTTATCTCCTAGACCTCCACTTGGTGTCCCCTCCTTAGAAAACCATCTCTTCTATATGCCTCTGTGCTTCATAGTTGTAGAATTCTTAAATTTATCAAATGGCTGCTTGGCATGGTGGCTCATGCCTGTAATTTCAGCCCTTGGGAGACTGAGGAGGATCTTCAGCTAGATAGCAGTCAGGGATGCCTAGCCACACCCTGTCATAACAAACAAATCAAACAAACACAGATGGAAATACAGGTCTTCATTTAAATTTGAGTTTAGGATAAACAATAAATGTTTAAAATGTTCCAGATAATATTTCTAGAGTACTTGTACTTTCTAATTTCTTCAACTAAGAGAGGACATAATCTAGGGTTGGAAATAAGAAATAAGGCATCTAGTTCTATTTGAATTCCAGATAATGACGATTTTAATATAAGTACTCTTTTTTTTTTAACACTTTACTGCTCAGAAGTTCTCTGAGGCTTGAACTCCTAGGTGTAAATTAAAGTTACCCCAAATAGATGAACTTGTATGAGTTTGAAAAGCAGAAGTACAGAAGAGGTCATTGTCTTTCAGAGAAAGATGGACAAGTCCCAGTAGACATGAGAGGTTGGTAGCAGGGCAGGGGAACACTGTGCTGTGCTAGAAGTACCTGCAAATTCTGACTGATGGGGATTGATCATGAAGTGTCCCTTAAGATGCTTAGGGTTGGGGCTGGAGAGATGGCTCAGTGGTTAAGAGCACTGACTGCTCTTCCAGAGTTCCTGAGTTCAATCCCCAGTAACCACATGGTGGCTCACAACCATCTGTAATGGGATCAGATGCCCTCTTCTGGTGTGTCTGAAGACAGCAACAGTGTATTCGCATACATTAAATAAATAAATAAATAAATAAATAAATAAATTTTAAAAAAAGATGCTTAGGATCTAGTTATGACTTCATGACTTTGAATCTTCTGTATCTTTCAATGATTTTATCATCATCTACTTCCCTGAGTTAAATCTCTTGCTTTTTAGAATGCCCACTGGGCTTCTGCTTCCTACCCTGAGCCTGATCTGATATAGCTCACATCACTGTGTACTTCACCTCATCTGTGATTGTTTAATAGCCCATGCTCTTTTCTTTTATTACCATGGTTGAACCCAGGGCCTTACACATATTTGACAAGTAGCTGTGTCACTGGGCTCCATCGCCATCCCTGCTACGTATCTCTCTTGTTGCTGGAGCATCAAATCCAATGTTACTGAGCATGGACCTCCTTGCTCGTTCTGTTTCCTAGGATTCCTGGATTCCAACACTGGGTATATCATATGTTATGAGTATCTGAAACAGCTGCCTATGAGACAGAAAAAAGCCTATTTCTTCACTCCCAAGGGATGAAAATTAGAAAGGGTTTCCCACTTATATATCAGTTATCTTATGATCTCTAATGATTGGGAGCCAGACTAAATCAGCTACATGTGGTACATTTGGAGACATTGGGCAGGTGAAGAAACTTGTTGATTTGTAAGAAGGTGATGAGGTGGATGTGAAAGAGAGATAAATGGCATGGAAAACCCAGAATAAGAAAAGGAATGAAGAGGCTAACGAAGGATGAGCTTCTAGATACAGAAAACCTGGGCCAGATAATTTCTCCACTTAAGGTTCAGAACAAAGCAAAGTTCTTATCCTGACCCTAAGATACTGCTTCTGGCATCTCTCCTATCCCATGTTGAACCTTCTTGGTCAGTTACAAGACTGCTGCTACCAAGATGACTCTTCCGTAGCTCTTCTCATTATGGGTCCCTCTCATCTGTCAGAGCTCTGCTCAAATGTCAACAGAGATCCATCTATTATCCTATTAAAGCTACTCCATGCCTCCTCCAGTTAATTCCTGGTATATTAGCCTCTTTATATTCCTCAGAGCAGTTATAATCTATAATTATCTTGCTAATTTATCTGTTTACTTGTTCATTATTGGTTTCTGCCAATACAATTTAAATTGCCCAAGGACAAGAAACCATGTCTGACTTCTGCTTTGTACCCCCATCTCTTCTGACAGTGATAAGAATACATCGGGTGTTTAGAAACAGTTCTTGAATGATCATTCAGTGTGGTGAGTGAGTGAATGGTCAGCTCTTGAAGAAATTCTGCTAAGAGGCCATGGGAAATGGAAGAGCCAGAAAACACTAAAGAGAGAGGAACGGAGAGCAGGTGTTTAGAAGTTGGATAAAGAAGCATTGTAATACTTCCAACAGGGACACTATTCACAGGGAGAGAGTACATGAGCATCCTGGAGGATGAACACCCAACTCTCGGAGGAACTGCTTGAAAGAGGAAGGGAAGATTTGTAAAGAGAGACAGAAAAGAAAGCAACGGAGAGAGCAAGGCCAGTGGTAGAATATGCCCTTCAATGCACACCCTGCAACTGTAGCCCTTCTGAAGTCACAAATGAGTCAGAAGAGAGTCTACTCTGACCCCTTACAACAGTTGCTCCAGAGACCTTCCAAGTATACTGAAGAGCAGTGAACTTGGCACATTCTTTTCTCTAAAACGAGCAGTTATTGAGCTGTGATTGAAGGGAAGACCACTATGAATGGGAGTTGAGAAAGGATTGCAGCATTGATCATTGTTTATTCTTTGTCTCCTAGGTCTTTTAGCACTTTCAGTAGAAAATTTCTCTGCTCAGTCTTTTTTTTTTTTTTTTTTTTAACTACCCTCATTTTACTCAGCCCTCCCATTTACAGGTCATTTCCTGCAGGAAGATTTTCTGAAATCACTTCCTCCTGTCCTCTAATCTGTCTACAGAAAGGACTCTCAATCCATCCCTCACCCCAGCATACTTGGGGATGGAGACACTTTATCTGTCTGATTACACTCCCTAATTTAGTAATGATAGATTTGGGATGGCGATGGATATATTTCACCCACCTTATCGCACTTTCTAAGGGCAGGGACTATGACTATTCTATGATCATTCTTCCAAACACCACTTCATGCCTACCTCCCCTCCTTGAAGGCTTAAACACTTAGAGACTTTTTTAAAAAGATGAAATGTTACTGATACAGAGGAAAGACAGACTGAGGGATAAACAAAAGGAGTGAAGAAAATAAAAGCAGGAAGGAGAAAGAAAAGGAAGGAGCCTGTCTGACTTCGAACACTCCTTAGTAGCAAGCAGAGGTACTGTGCTGTAACACAGCACCATAAGTATGCCTATCCTGAAAGGGGTGGGAACAATTGTGTAGGAGGCACCTGCTTTAAGGAGGGGCGGGATTCTGTTACAGTCAATTGGAGCAAACCAAGCCAAGTCATCTCTCTCTCTCTCCCTCTCTCTCAACTCCACTTTCCATTTATGGTCATAGAATGAACTCTGAGGAGGATCAGAGGATTGTTAATAAGGTAAGCTCATTAGGGCATCTAGAGAGGGAGGAAGAAAGTCTTGAGAAGTAAAATGTTCCTGGCAGAGTCCAGGCCCAAATGCCTTTTCCTTTACCCATGTCCTAGAACCATCAGGTGTGAAAATGTGGAAAGCAGGCTGTTCAGGTTGAGGAAGTCCTCGCCACCTGGACACAGACAGGAAGCAACAGCTAGTTGTGCACTTCTGCAACAGAAAGAGCTCCAGTTCTTCTAGCACCTAAGCATTCACCATCCTGGGCACCTGACAATGAGGAAGAACTACTAATTGATAAGAGTGTCTTTGTCTGGCACTTAGATGAGATAAGTAGTCATTCGAAGGAAGACCTTCTCACTTTGCCCAATCAACAATGAGTAATCCAACAACTGAGTAGAGACATTGAGACACTGTGCCGGGCATTGGGCCAGGTGTGTGTCAGACAGTTGTAAACATGAAGGCTACATTCCTGCTCCTGTGGGGCTTGTCATCTGCTGGATAGAAGTAAAAACAGGTAAATAGAGTATTGGAGACCAAGATAAAGATGATGAAGATACAAACTTAAAAAGATAATTAATTCCTTTGAGAAAAATGACTTGAAATTTATTTGGTTTTTGAGGCTGGAGATACAGTTCAGTGGGTAAGAGCTTACTGATCTTGTAGCAGCTAGGATTTAGTTCCCAATACCCACACCAGGCGCCTACAACTCTAGATCCAGCCTCTGGCTTCTGTGTCCCCGTGAATATGTGCACATAAACTCATGCAGGCACATACATCTACAGATTAATTTTAAAATAAATAAATAAATAAATAAATAAATAAATAAATGCTAATGGATGAAGCCTTCTCTGGGGCTGGATATGTAGCTCAATAATAAATTACTTACCCAGCAGGTGTGAGACCATGGCATCCATCCCTAACACTGAAAATAAGAGTCCTCTCTGACTATGTTGCCTTTGCGATGAGACCTGAATGAGATGACGGAGAGAGATAATTCGAAGCTTTCTCTAAAGTGAAGGAACAATAAGTGTGGAGACTGTACATCTAGACCAGCCTTGGAATGGTCAAGCAACAGGAGACTAAAAGGCACTGCAGTCAGAACAGAAGAAACAAAACAGGAGGGGGCGGGTCTACTGCAGACTCATGATGCACGACATCACGCAAGAGCTTGAAAGCTGCTGATGTCCGTCACTCATGTCCAGAGGTTCTGCTTCACTGGTTGGAGGTGTCACCCAAGGAACCAGAAACTTAGGTTTCTCTGGTGGTTTCGATGTCCAAACAAGGCTGTGAAGCATTGTCAAGAGAAGATCTTGAGGGCCATGGCAAGGCACTTGGACTGAAGGAACTCAGAGGTGTTTTTCTGGTACTCACATCCAGAAAGAACTCTGTTAGGAGCTGTTGATGCTAGAAATAGAGTTAATGTAAATGAAACAATGCAACTGAGCATAGTGCCACACGCCTTTAATGCCCCACTGAAGAGGCAGCAACAAGCTGGTTCTCTGTGAGTTCAAGGCCAGAATGCTTTACATACTAAGTTCTGGGACAGCTAGAAACATAGTGAGACCCTATTTTACAAAAAAGAAACGAAGAGGAGAAGAAGAGGAGGAGGAAGAAGAAGAGGAGGAGAAGGACAGGAGACAAAGGTAGACCAACAAGGTGGTGAAGAAAAGCAGTAAAATCCAGATATCAGAATAAAACAGACGTACATGGTGTAGTATACCTGTGAAATACCTGTGAAATACCTGTGAAATATGTTATATACTGAAATTAGCATTCAAGTAGGCTGTGGTAAGAGGATTTCAAGTTTGAGGCAAATATGAGCTACATAGCAAATTTAGGTCAGCCTGGGGCTACATAGAAGACTAGGTCTTTTTTTTTTTTTTTCCAGACAGGGTTTCTCTGTATAGCCCTGGCTGTCCTGGAACTCACTTTGTAGACCAGGCTGGCCTCGAACTAAGAAATCCGCCTGCCTCTGCCTCCCGAGTGCTGGGATTAAAGGTGTGCGCCACCACACCCGGCAAGACTACATCTTAAACAAAATAAAGTTAACAATAACAAACACACAAATACAGACCCCAAATGCAAGAGACAAGGAGAATGGACTAGCGTGTGTGTATTAATTTCTTATAGCTTCTGCAATAAACTTACCACAAAGTTTAGTGGTTTTTTTTTTTTAACCACACAATCACTTAGAAATTTTTATTTCAAAATGGCCTATAGAAGTTTGTCTAGACACAAAGTTTAGAGTTTTAACACACATGGTTGTTTTGTTATTAAGCCCAGAGCCTTGTACATTCGAGAAAAGCACTATACCATTGAGTCACATCCCTATCTGCGTGTGTGTGTGTGTGTGTGTGTGTGTGTGTGAATATATGCCACATGTGTGGGTGCCCAGAAGATCTGAAGTTATACCTGCCTGTGAGTCATCTGATGTGGGCTCTGGACCTAATTCAGGTCTTCTGAAAGAGTAGCAAACACCTTTAACTGTGCAACCATCTCTCCAGCCCTCACATTTGCTGTCTTTTAATTCTTTAGTTCATAAGTCTGTAAAGGGTCTCACTGGGATAAAATTAAGGTCTCAGCAGGACACGGCTCCTAATGGATCATTGAGTGCATAATCCCTTCTCTTAGCTTTTGCTGCTTCTTTGCATCATGGCTCCCTTCCTCAACTGTCAATGCCAGTAATGTATGGGGGCTGGAGCGACAGTTTAATGGTTAATAGTGTGTGTCTCAGTTAGGGTTATTACTGCTGTGGTGAAACACCATGACCGAACAACAATTTGAGAAGGAAAGGGTTTATTTTGCCCACACTTCCATATAACAGTTCCTCATCAAAAGCAGTGAGGACAGGCACTCAAGCAGTAGAGGAACCTGGAGGCAGGAGCAGATGCAGAGGCCATGGGCAAATGCTGCTTCCTGGCTTGCTTCTCATGGCTTCTTTCACCTAAATTCTTATGGAATCGAGGACCACTTCCCTCATTTGGAGTCCTCTCCCTCATGGATCACTAATTATGAAAATGCCCTACAGCTGAATCTTATGGTGACATTTTCTCAATTGAGGCTTCCTCCTCTCCAGCAATTCTAGCTTGTGTCAAGCCGACATAAAACTATCCAGCACATAGTACTTGCTACATCTGCAGAGGACCTGAGTTAGGTTCCCAGCACCCACTCTGGGTGGCTCACAACTGCCTTTGAGTCCAGCTTCAGGATATATGATAACCTCTTCTGATGACCTTTCCTTTCATTCTCTCATACAGATACAAACATATCAATAAAGTGTGTGTGTGTGTATGTGTGTGTACATGTCAGCAATGTCAGTCTGAGAACTTTAAGAATGCTTGTAATTACAGTGGATTCACCTATGTACTCTGGGAAGTCTCTCTAAGCTCAACCAATCATCAAACATAGTACAACCTCAACTTAATTCTGTTTCTAAGTAAGGCAACGTCTTCGTCAGTTTCTAGGAATTGGATGAAGTGTCTTGCGTGGCACGGTACCCTTCTACCTGCATAGAAATGCATCTTTTGTGAAACAGATTTAGATCGTTGTTGGGTCTTTTTTTTTTTTTTTAAGTTGGAATGGGAGCTGTTTTTTGAGATAGTTTCATATGCAGCCCAAGTTGGCGTGGAACTCATGGCAATCCTTTTGCCTCATGCTCCTGAGTTCTGGGATTACAGGCATGCACCAACACACCCAGCCTCATATTTTGCTGGTGCATCCTGATGTTGCACTGGGAGGTCTGTGTTTGTTTGTGGAGGTTTGTTTATCATGGTGTCACATTTGAGTACCTCTCTAGTAACTGTGGGGGAGGAAGAAGGGTGCCTGGAAGGGGTGCCCAATAAAGTGCTGCTGCTCTGTAAAGCCCATGCCTTGTTTTGTTATTATCATCAACAATAAAACTAATGACAAGGTTCCTCTCTGGTTATTTTGGTTGAGTGTTCATCTGTCCCTCAACAACCTCCTGATGCACAATGTTATGAGACTACTGAGATATGTTTGTAATGCCTGTACTGTATGAGTGTATCTATCTATAGGCTTGTGCGTACTGGAGTGGGACACCAATGAGCATGGTACACATGCAACAGTGTTTGTGGTCACATATGGGGACAAACAGAGCTTTTTCAGAATTTCCTAAATGTATCCAGGCAGAAAGGCTAGGAAAAGAGAAAGGGGAGCTAGGAAGAGGAGAGAACAGGAAGAAAGAGAGGAGAGAAGGAAGAGATGGTGATAGAGGTGGGGTGGGGAGTAACAAGGAAAGATCAGAAATGAAGGCAGAAGGGAGCTCCCAGGATCTGTCACTTAAACAAATGGGTAAGTTGATTCCCTTGATGATCTGGGTCTCTGGGCCTCTGAGATCAGTTGAAATGAGTAATTGTCAGGTACAAAGTAAAGGTGAACAAGAAAGCTGAAAATAAAAACACAAAGGAAAAGCATAGAGAAAATGGAAACGAGAGAGAGAGAGAGAGAGAGAGAGAGAGAGAGAGAGGATGCAGAGCCTGAAGTTGAGAGGCAAGAGTGTGTAGGCGCCTGCTTCCAGCTCTTCTCCAGAAGCTTGCGTGTCCCCAGACCTTAATAGGCAAGGCAGGAAGATGGAAGGCAGAGAGGCGCCAGGAGTGACAACCACACGCCAACACTCAGAGGCCTGCCAAAGCCACACAGTCCAGGACCCAAGCTTCCGGGCCCCCAACCCCCAGATGTAGGTGTGCCAGCCACCTGGGATGACTCATGCCCTGGCAATGTGAGCACGCATGCCAAGAGCGAGCCTGGGCATCCTGCCCACCAAAAGCACACCGCAGGCCAAGGGGGGAGACTCACGCTCTTCAGGGACTCACTCACGGGGGCTACCAAACCCAACAGTGCTACCTTGCCCACAGCGCATGCCCTGGTGCTCACCTCCTAGGTTCTAGAACCTAGGTGTCTCAGTCTTCACACCCTGCTGCCCCAAACCCTACTAGGGAAGCGGGAGAACCAGATGAGGCATTACGCAAGGTCTGCTGTTTACCTCCTGCACCGGGCCTCCTCCCTCCCTATAAAACCTGACGTGGTGAGGAGACGCTCTGAGTCCGATCTGGGTAACCGAGGCAGCCCGGGAGAGGGGTAGATAGGAGGTGCGAAGTGAATGAGGGAGGCGCAGCGAGGGGCGTCAAGTCAGCACGCAGCGGGCGTGGTCCGCCACTTGCGAGCTCGGGGGCGGCTGAGGACTAGGGTGCGTCGGGACCCCTGCTTTCCATGGAGGCTCCCGAGCTGGGCCCGGGGTTGGTGGAGCGTCTGGAGCAGCTGGCGACATGTCCGCTGTGCGGGGGCCCCTTCGAGGACCCAGTCCTGCTGGCGTGCGAACACAGCTTCTGCCGTGCGTGCTTGGCGCGCTGCTGGGGGGCCCCGGCGGCGTCCGGCTCGGAGGCGGCGCCCCCTTCCTGCCCGTGCTGTGGCCAGCCATGCCCCAGACGCAGCCTGAGGTCCAACGTGCGACTGGCAGTGGAGGTGCGCATCAGCCGTGGGCTGCGTGAGAAACTGGCGGAGCCCGGAGCCCGGGCCGGGAGACGACGCGGTGGCCGCATCCCCACCATGGGTTGCCTGGATCCCCACGGAGAGGTAAGGCGCCTTCTCCGGTTCTGGTTGTTGGTGAAGAAGAGGTTTGTGGGTGTCCTAGCAAAGGTGGGAGCCATGCTTTTCGCTCTGAAGCCCTAATGGAAATATAGGTGGCAGACAGCTTGGCACCAGAAAGCGGAGGCAGGAGGATTGCTCAAGTTCAGTTTGATAGACATAGCGAGTTCCAGTACAGAAATGGCTACATCGAAAAGATAAAGGAATTTTAAATAAGAATTTTAAGAAAGGGAGGAAGCGGGGAGGGAGGGAGAAAGACTGGCCAAGTCTTGAGTGAGTAGTTTGAGAAAGGGAGGTAGGACAGGCTGGAAGAAATTGACTCGGTCAGGGGAGGAGGAGGCTGGAGGGAAGAGGCAGAAAGAAACAGGCTAGTGGCAGTTAGAAGGCTGAGCCCCCTAGAGATCTCAGAAGCCTCCTGGAGAGCCGGGGTGGGAGCCAGAAAGGGGAATGGGGTGCAGACACCCGGATTAGGGAAAGGAGCAGCCCAGGGAGGGTGGTGATAGGACCCAATAAACAGAATCACTGGAGCCAAGGTTGACACTGGGTGCAGAAAAAGCAGAAATGGAGGGATGGGAAATTAGGAGTCTAATGCGAGTGTGAGTGTGTGTGTGTGTGTGTGTGTGTGTGTGTATGTGTGTGTGTGTGTGTGTGTGTCAAATCAAAGTGCCTCAAGTGAGGCAGGGGTTCCCCTAACAAGCCATAGCCGAACTGTGGGTTGTTATTGTTCTCAGCTCCTCCCAGATCCCCAGGCACGGGCGGAAACAGGTGGAAGCTAGGTCGGGGTGAACAGCTGGCAGGCCTCTTGCTAGTCTCCACGTTGCAGCCATAAAGTTTTCCACTAGGCCCTCCCTGAGCCCCTTAGACATCAACCACTCCTATTCCTTTACAGTACCTCAAAACCATCCATCTGGCTTTTTTACCCCTTAGCAGCCCTCCCGCCCTGGGTCTGGCTTCCGCCCTTTGAAGGCTTCACAGACCTAATTAGTCTAGGTGTAATTGCCATCCTCTCTTCTTCCTGCCACACTGGCCTTCCCAGCCATCCTCTCTGGAATCAGAAAAGAGGGATGAAGGAAACCCAGTGTTTGGAGGGTGAGAGAATCTAGCGCCCTCTTCAGGCTTCCATGGCTCCCTACAAAATCTGTAGGGTCTCTTAGGACACTTCTGAGATCAGGGGCCTGAGGGTACAGAGACATAATAAAACCAAAGAGCCCAATAAACGCCACTGAGCTTTTAAGACAAAAAGGAGAGCAGCTTTATTGTTAGGCTTTTATATAACAACTCTTAGCTCAAGGAATATGGGTGTGTGTCCCTTTTGTGGTGACGGGGTGGACATATATCTGGAAGACATGCTGGTAACTAAAGAAGGAGAGCATACTAAAAGAGAGCGTGGGCCTGGGAAGATTAAACAAGAGGTAAGAAGTAGTTGTGTTGAGGCTGTGGAAGGATGGAGAAGGCATATAACAGTCTGGATGAAGCTAGGAACCTGAGGAGAAAGTGATTTTGGAGTAGGCAGAAGTAAAGGACATGAAAGAAGAAGGGAGAACTGAAGAGAAAAATGGAGCAGAGCGGGCAGGGTGTTTGGGGTGGGGTGGGGAGATGGTTTTAAAAGGTGGGAAGGTATCAAGCAGTCAGAGCTCACCTGAGGCGGAGGGGAAGATGTCCCACAGTGTGAACTCACACCTATGTTTTCTTCTGCCCGTACCAGGATATGAGGAAGACATGGAGACGGTGAGTTCCATTTTTGTTTGTTTCTTCCTTCCCACTACCTACAGCCATAGCCATGACCTTCCCTCCAGACCCCTCTCTTTACCTCCACTTAGCAACGGGCTTTCTAGAGTGTAGCCTCACCTGTTTCTGTGACAAGTGAGTGGGTTAGGATCATCAGAAGCAGCATCAAAAAGACAGGGATGCCAATAACTTCCTTCGTCTCTCCAGATTCGATGTCCCAGCACCCAAGCCATCTAACTCAGAGGAGGATCTCCCTGAAGATTACCCCGTGGTCAAAAACATGCTTCACAGGCTGACAGGTGAAGAGGGGAGGGAGCGGATCATAAGCTATGCTCTGTTTGCTCCCTCTTCGCTCTAGAAAATGCTCAAGTCCACTTTGGTATCAGTTTTGACTTCCTACAGCTGAAATAATGAAGTGTCACAAATAGGTGGCTTGAACAACCACCATTCGCACTTCAAAGTCTAGAGATAGAAGTCTGAGGGCTAAGGAGAAATCTGTTCCATGCTCTCTCCTGGCTCTGGAAACCTCAATACTTCCTTGGTCCACAGATGGTCTCACCTGGGCTTCCTTCTAGGTACCTGTCTCTGTGTGCAAGTGTCTCCACTCTCTTTTAAGATAGAAATCATCCTGCATCAGGGCCTACTGTAATAATCTCATTTTTTAACCTGATTACCTTTGTGAAAATCCTCCCCTCAAACACACGCGCGCGCACACACACACACACGCATAAGGTAAATTCAGAAAATTGGGGAACAAAACTGACACCCCACCCCCTTTAAAGAGTCTCTTTCTATGTATCCCAGGCTGGCATGGACCTCTAGTCCCTGTCTTTGCCTCTAATGTGCTGAGGCTATGCATATGTAACTCCACAGCTGGACAGGAGGCACAATGTAACCCAGAACAATATCCTTAATTCCTCAGATCTCAGCCACGTTCCCTCACGTTTTTTATGTACCCCCAGACAGTACAAGATCCCTGCTTCCACCTCCTCCCATTCTTGGAAAGGGGGTCAAGACTCCAGCACCTCCTCTACCCCTTCTGTGCTCATTCCCAAGGTAGCTCTCGAGATGTTCCATTCCTTAGTCACCCCTCCATCTCACTTAATACAAATTCCTTCTAGCTCCTAATCCAGAAGCATTTCCTTAAAGCGCCCCATACCTGCAAGGCCAGTGACTCTTTCTGGTCCCTTAGGCAATTTCTGTATCTCCTCTGACCACACCTCCTATAGAAATGGGCCTGGCCTGGAAGGTAAATGGGCTGGTTTTACTAGATACCTTGGATTCCTCCCTTTGCCCTTCCTTTAAATCACTCTAGTTCCTATCTGGTATCAGTCTCTCTCAGGTATCAGTCTCTCTCAGTAAGTAGTCTTGCTGACCTGGCTCCCGTACCCAACCCAGATTCAAGGTTTTTGCTTTGTGTTGTTGTTGACACAGGGTCTTACTATGTAGTCCTAAGGGGCCTGGAACTTGCTATACAAGCTGGCCTCGAACTCACAGAGTTTTGCCCTCTTTGCTTCCCAAGTGCTGGGATTAAAGCCACCACACTTGCAGATTCAAGTATTAGTCATCATTCTCCCTATAAGTCCCATCCGCCACTCTTCCACCAACACCACACACCAGCCTCCCCTCAGGTCTCCATGCTGGGTTCCTTGACCAGCATAGTCTTTGTCCAAGTCCAGTTCCACAAAAGTGGTGGATCAGAGCACAAAGCGGCTCTGTGCCTTAGTGTCTTCCCATCCTGGTCGCCCTGGTCGCTAGGGGAACTGCGAGAGGACTCAAGCACCTCTGCTCTTCTTCACCCTTCTCTCTAGACTTAAAAAACGTACCATGTGTTGTTCCCCCTCTCCCCTCTTCTGCAGCTGACCTGACGCTCGACCCTCGCACAGCACACCGTGATCTGCTCATCTCCTCTGACTACCGCGGCGTGAGTCTGGCTCCACCCGGAACGCCTGCGCCGCTGGACAGCCCCGCGCGCTTTGATCAGCTCCCGGCGGTGCTGGGTGCGCAGGGCTTCGCGTCAGGCCGCCACTGCTGGGAGGTGGAGACCGCGGAAGGCGCGTCCTTCAGAGACTCTACAGCTCAGGATGAGAACGCGGGAGAGAGCTGCTACGCCGTGGGCGCTGCCGGGGAGTCCGTGACCCGCAAGGGCCTCATCAAGCTGTGCCCATCGGAGGCTATATGGGCCGTGGAGGGCCGCGGCGGCCGCTTGTGGGCGCTCACGGCTCCAGAGCCCACCCTGCTAGGTGGTGCCAGGCCCCCGCCGCAGCGCATTCGCGTGGACTTGGACTGGGAGCGGGGTCGTGTGGCCTTCTATGACGGCCGCTCATTGGACTTGCTCTTCGCCTTCCAGGCGCCGGGCCCGCTCGGGGAGCGTGTCTTCCCCCTGCTCTGCACTTGTGACCCGCGTACCCCGCTGCGTATCTTGCCTGGAGAAGCCTGAGCCTCAGGTCTCTAGCTCCTACCCTACCGCAGTAGTCCAGATGGCCTCGAGGCTACTTCTGTCCCTTGCACAAATCCCCACCTGTTTCAGTGACCTTGTCTGTAACACCTATCGGAACAGGAGTATTAATAAGCACCCTTTGTCCACTCACATTCTCCCAAATCAAAACCTCAACTGGCTTGTACATTCGTGCCTTTAAGCCAGTCTAGTCCCGAGTCTCCATGACCTAAGACCTTTTTCTTGAGTCCTCTTTCCGTACCATTCTAGGCCAGGCTAGAGAAAGAGGCTCTGTTTGTACCACCAGTGTTGGGAAACAGTCCTAATTTACCTCCAATCCCAAAAGGCTCAGGGCATGATGCACAGCAGGAAGTCTGCAGCTTCCTGCTCATGTCCACTCTGAGGATTCTCAGAGGAAAAAAAAAAGTCTTCCTAAGACATTTAACTCATAACCTAAGCCGCGCAGCTCAAACCTGAAGCCTAGAACATAAATTCTAGGATATGTATGCAAGCCAGTCTATACTCAACCTTTCATTTATGACTGTTTCCTCTGCTCGTGGCCTTTTCCCATTGAACACCCTCTTGGAACTTTATCTTGCACATAAAAGAACTAATGGTGCTACCTCCTTCCTCAACCCGGGAGCAACTCAGGCACCCCAAACATTCTGTATAGTCTCCCATCCTTCCCTTGTGTATAAATGGGCCTGTATTTAACACACTGTGCAATGTTGGGTTATTTATTTTGTGCATCTGTGGCAATAAATGAGATCTAAGTGGTGCCATGGGTTTTGCTGATTTCTGTACTGTGCACAGCCAGAGGCCTGGAGGGCAGTACCCAGATCCTAGCACCAGCCGGGGAGGGCTGAGAGAGCAAGACACCTGGGTTGGCAGACACCAAAGCCTAGGCAGGAAAGGGTAGGAGCATACTGCAGGGGCCTGTCCCCTCATCTCTTTGCTTTCTCCCTCTTTCCTTTTAGGGACCCAGGCCCCTAGGACACCAATGCTGAAGCTCAAAGATTAAAGGCTGAGAAAATCATTGGCTCTAAGTCAGTGGTCTCAGCCAGCTTTGTCAGAAATGTTATATTCAGGACATGGCTATTTTTTTTTTTTTTTGGTTCCACTTTCCATTAGGTGTGAATGACAAAGACCTCTCCTAACTCCTTTGGAGAGCCATAAGGGGTAAGAGGAGCAGAAGGGCCAGGGAACCCTATAGTCTCCACACAACCTTACATCCCACAGGCAAGAACTAAGATTTAGGAAAACTGCATCAGTAGAAGAACCATAAGCCAGGATTAATACGCAGAACTGGGGTGCAAGATTGCCTGGCATCTGATTGGAGCCCTGGCAGTGAAAGCTGGGACCGTTGAAAACCCAGTTGAAGTGCTTGGGACTCAAGCTGAGGGTGCAGGTGGCCAAGATACTGGATCCCAGGACAGGTAGTTTGGCAGTGAGAACAAAAGGGATAGACTGGGACCAAGATGCCTGGATCCCAGGCATGGGAGCAAACTGTAGGGAAGCAGGGGCTGGGAGAACCCAGAAGCCTGGGTTCTGGAACAGCAGCAAGTCAGAATTCCAGGATCTGTATCCACCCTCCTCTTCCTCTTCTCTATCACTCAGGAGACGGAAGAAGGGGGCAGGAGAACGGAGGCAATGGGTGGAGTCCCCATGTCAGATGGATATATTTGGGGCAGGCAGACACATGAATGGTGAGAGGGATTTAGTGCTGCATAGGTCCTGGAGGGGGCTGAGAGGGATCAGGAGGCTGTGGAGGAGTGGTTGGGGTGGGTGCTGGGGTTGTAGGACGCCGTCCTTTGCGGTGACCCCGTACACAGTGCTTATGACTACAGCCTTCTTCTTCATCCTCATCACTCTCGGTGGAGCTCTCGCCAAAGGCCCGAGGCTTCTCATAAATACAGCAGCCTGAATGGAGAGAGAGAAAGCCAGCTAAGAAGGATGAAGAGCAGTGTTCAGTCAGTTTCATTTCCACCAGATCTGTGTGAAAACCTCTCCCTACTTTTCTGGAATCCAGCTGCCTTAGCCTCTTCCCCCAGGAATTCAAGAGAGAGTCGGAAAAACCTGACTCCCATTCTGCCATGGCTTGCCCCCGCCCCCACCCCTAACTCCAGGCAGTTGGTACCGCATAGTTTTATTCCCACCTATTTTTCTTTCCAACCAAGAACTCGATAGAGCTATAAAGCAACAGTGAGATGGTGGCCAGGGACACTGGGCCACCCACACTCACATTTCGACGAGCGTCGCCCCATATGCTCATTGTCCACAGTGTCACTGGACCACTCCACCTTCTTCTCTGGCTTGCGTTTCCGAAGTTTCATAATTAGGCTCTGATTCTCCTGAAAAGTTAAAAGAGGTGTGGGCCCATCTGACTCACTTCCTCTTGATTTTTCCTGTTTCCTATGGAACCTCCTTTTTTCTCTTCCCTGGCTCAGTCAGTAACACACATCATGCCCCTGGAGAGGCAGGACAGCCTGTTTGTGGAGAGTATGAATCCCTGTTCTTGATAACCAATAGTATGCAAAGAAGGCAATTCTTAAACTAGGGAAGGTGCCAGCAAATTGGCAAACTAAGATACAACCAACGCTATCACCCTTGGTGGCATTAATATATGAATGTTATTTTCTCCCTTTCCTGTGACTGGCCTTTGATCTCACTTTCTTCTTCACACCTCTTATTCATGTTCTAAAGAGACTGAGGTATGTAATCTCAGCACTTGGGAGACTGAAATGGCCTCTGCAACATGGTATAGCTATTTTCTCAGAAAAAAATAAAATAAAATAAAGCAGGGATGGGGAGACATCTCTGTTGGTAAAGCTCTTTTGGTGCAAGCATGAAGACCTGAGTTTGATCCCTTGTATCCACGGGAACAAAAACAACAACAAAAAGTCAAATGTGGTGGTGGTGGTGGTGCAAAAAGGCAGATCTCTTGCTAGCCAGACTAGCCTATTTGGCCAGCTCCAGGCACAATGACTCTGTATCATAAGTAAATAAATAAATAAATAAATATAGACCATGTCTCAGACATCTGAGGTTAACTTCAGGCCTACACACACACACACACACACACACATATCAAAATAAAACAAATATCCAAAACCCTCCTTCTACAAAAAAGCCTTCATTCTTTCTTCTCTCATCTTCAAGCCCAGGGCTCCCTAATCCTATCCACTTATTCTTTAACATTCTGGCATCTCTGGTAATAACTGCTAAACTACTAATCTCCTTCAACCCAGACATTGTCAAACCCAACGCATCTTTCTCCCTTTGAAAGCAATTTGTTTTTGCAAAAGTTGTTTGCTCATTTGCTTCTCTCCTCCCTGATCTGCCAAAACATACTTCACCTTATTTTCTTGTTTCCTCATTTCCTCCGCTTTAACACGCACCCATTCCATGACTATCTATTGGTAAGCACTATTGGTAAGTACTCGTTCTGTACATTTGCCTCCAAAACCACGCCTTCTCAAATGGCGTTTCACTTCCTCCCAGTACCTTTCTGGCTCCTTAACCCAGTTTCCGTTTATTACGTACATAGACCACCACCCCAAGCCTTAACACCTATACTCTAATTGTAACTACGGATTAAACAATCCTTGACCAGTCACTTGAACCATTTGAGCGGCTCCAAGCATCTCTATTTAGTTCCTTGCGATTTTCCCAATAAGAGTAAACCCCACATGATGTCCCAGATCCCAAACCCACCAACTTTCCAAACCCCCCTCCCCCTCCCAGTGCCTCCCAGACCCCTAAATAGACCCCCTGCCCGCCTTTCTCACTGGCTCGGTTGTCTCGGTAACCGTTGTCTCAGTAACCGTTGTCTCAGTGACGGTCTCACTTATCCCGGCCCCTGTCTCCGCCATGGCTAAAGCGAAAAGCGAGAAAGCGGGTTGAGACACCCTTTCCTTTTTCTGCGCCTCAGAGATCTAAGAGAACCGGTACAAGACTCGGAGTAGAGGCCAGGATGCTCTAGCTTCTTAATCTCCCCTACTCCTCCATGGCCTCTGCTTCCCCACCCCTGGGGAAAACCTGTCCAACCCCACTTCCGGCCTTTCACTTCCGGTTGTGACGCATCCTGCAGAACACAGTTTCCCTTCCCCACCACCGCCTGGGTCAAAGCAGGCGTCGCCAGAATAGTTCCGCCGTAATGCAATAGTGCGCAGACGCTGAGGTTGGCAGAAGTGATGTCATAGTGGGGGGGGGTGGGGCTAGGCAAGGCTTAAGTTCATTGGCTGGTCAACTCGAGGCCGTTGTGCTGAAAGGATGAGGTCTGTGTGCCTAGAATCCTTACCCTATCTGCTGTATCCATAAGCTTAGGTGAAAAAATTAGGTGGGACAGGGAGCTATCTCCAAATTCCTTTTTATCATTCTGTCAAGGAGCGGTTTTCCAGGAGCAGGAAATACACTGGGTTCTAGCCGTCTCCCTGTTTGTTGATATCCCAGTGAAGGTACACTAAACCTGAAATTTTTTGACTGTAGTAGGCCCTAAGATTAAAGCCTGAAACACCTAGATTACCATTTAGCTCCCAGTTTGAGGAATGCAAAGGTTAGATGCAGGGGGCAGAGTAACAAATCCAAATTCATCTGGTTAAATTTTGTTAAATCTCTCCACTATCCATCCAAAAATACCAGTTTTTGTTTCCTTACAATGAGAAACTAGATTTAGATAAGATATATGTATAATACATATAAGTGCATCTTTTTTGTATTGTCCTTGTAATGGTTTTCATTTAGGCTTACTATGCTCGAGAGTCCAAACGGGGGGAGGGGGCTCTAATTTGTAAGCTCCTAGCTTGTACAAACTGTCGTGGCAGCCCGCCTACCTCTTTTAACCAGACATTGAAGGTTTTTTTTTGTTTGTTTGTTTGTTTGTTTGTTTTGTTTTGTTTTCCCAAATAGGGTTTCTTTGTGTAGCCTTGGCCCTTTTGGAACTCTCTCTGTAGACCAGACTGGCCTCAAATTCAGAAACTTACCTGCTTATGCCTCCTCCAGTGTTGGGATCAAAGGCCACCACCACCACCCAACAAAGAATTATTTTATTATTATTATTATTCACTTTACACCCTGTTCACTGCCCCTCTCCCAGGTACTCCCTCCCACAATCCTTCCCCCATCCCCATCCCCTTCTCTGAGTTGGGTGGGATCCCCCTGGCTATCCCCACACCCTGACACTTCAAATCTCAGCGACACTAGGTGCTTCCTCTCCCACTGAGGCTAGACAAGGCAGCCCAGCTAGAAGAACCTGTCCCATGTACAAGCAACAGCTTTTGGGATTGTCCCTGATCCAGTTGTTTGGGACCCGCATGACAACCAAGTTGCACATCTGCTACATATGTGAGGGGAGGACTAGGTCCAGCCCATGTATGCTCTTTGCTTGGTAGTTCAGATTCTGAGAGTCCTAAGGGTTAGTTGACTCATTTGGTCTTCCTATGATGTTCTTATTCCCTTTGGGACTTGAAATCCTTCTTTCTATTCTTCTATAAGAGTCCCCAAGCTCCTTCCAGTGTTTGGCTATGGGTATCTGTATCTTGAGTGAGCAGCTGGGTGGAGCCTCTCAGAGGACAAGAAGCATGGTATGTACTCATTATAAGTGGATATTATCCACAAAATACAGGTACCACAGTACACTCCATGGCCCAAGTGAGGACTCTTGAATCTCATTTCGAAGGGGGAATAGTCATAAGTCAGATGGAGGAAGGGAACTGGGAAGGTGGGGCAATGGGGAAAGGAATAGGGTGGAGTCAGGATCCAGTGTGGGGAAGGACAGGAAGAGTTGGCTAGATGGCCATGAAAATGAATGGAAATCTGCAACTAGCAGGGGTGAGGGGTTGGGGGAGAACTTCCCAGGATGAGGCAGAGACCTGGGATAGAGGAGGCACCCAAGAGTCAGTGGAGGTGACCTTAGCCGTGATTCACACATCAGGGACATGGAATCTGAAGAACCTACCTCTGTAGTCAGGCAGGACCTCAGTGGATCAAGACACACCAATCCACCCACAAAACTTTGAACCTGATATTTGTTCTGTCTATAAGAAAGGCAGGCACAGGGGATGGAGCAGAGGCTAAGGGATGGCCAACCAATAACCCTGTCCAACTTGAGACCCATCCCATGGGCAGGCACCAGTCCCGGACACTATTAATGATACTCTGTTATACTTGCAGAAAAAAAAAAATTAAATTGACTGCTCTTGTAAAATTTGCTATTCTAGCAAGATAATAGGCCATAAGACTATTTCTGCTTTTGTAATCAAATTTACCTATTCTGCTCAATGGCTAAGACAACTAACTGCAAGACATATGCTAAAATTAGACTCTGCCTATGTGTAGACAGAATATATGTAATCTGGTGGTTTCTAACTTTATAAGCTTTGATGCTGCTTCTTGGGAATGCTCTCAATTGCAATCTTGGTGCCATGAGTATTTAATAAAGACTCTTATTAATTTGTTTATGGTCATGGGGAATCTCTTAGACCCATAAAAACCTCATTCCAGACTCCATCATTTTATTATAGTTTTTTCTTTTTTTATATCTATATCTCTACTTCACCTAAATTTCCTTTGGAATAAGACCGATTATTGTTATTTTTTAGTTTTTAGTCATGTCGTGATATAGCTCACACTGTATCTGTGAAGTGCTGGGATTACAGGGCATATATCACCAGCCTGACCAGAATAAATGATTAAGAGTAACACACATAACATCAAGGCTTCATAGAAAAATAACTTTAGTAAATTCAAAAGGGAAAGGAGTATTCTGGGTCGACAATCTTATTCTGAGAACAAAGCATGGTAGCCGGAGGGGACCAAGGAGGCATCAAAGACGAGTATCTTCACTTCCGAGAGAAGGAAAGGATTGTTGCTGGGTTGCCAGAAAAAAGGGTCAAGAATCTTCCTTTTCCTGAAACCTATGGAGGAAGAAGACTCGTTATATTTAACCAAAAAGAATATCTAATAACTGATATCTAATTATTACTATGAAGTACGCAGATTCCCTAGGACAGAAAATCACTAGCCAAGAGAAAGAAAAGGCTAAACTGTAATTCATAAGAAAAGAAAAAAAACTGTAGCTGGACATGGTGGCACAGATCTTCCTCAAAGAACCCTATCCATGCTGGGAGTGCTGCATTCATCCACACTGTGAGAAACCTGGAGTTCACACTCAAAAATTACAAAGCAAAACAGTACCATGAAAAGGTCAGCAGAAACTGGCAGTATCAGATCCTCAGAAACATCGGATATCAGAATCATCACACACACAAACATTTTCAATATACTTAACATACATTTAAAGAATAAAAGGAGCAATTTTAAATGATTAATGGGAGCTGGAGATTTGGCTCACTGGTTAAGAGTACTTGTTGCTGTTGCAGAGAATCTAGGTTTGATCCCTAGCAACCACACGGTGGTTCACAACCATCTTTAACTCCAGTCCTGGGAATCTGACATCTTTTTCTAACCTCTCTGGGTATCAGACATGCAAATAGTACACTTACATACATGCAAACAAAACACTCATACACATAAAATAATAAGTGTTAAATGAAATGATTGAAACATTTAAAATGACCAACAAGCTAACTGTTTGGATGATTCATGAGGTTTGAAAAAAGTAGTAAAGGAGAGGCTGGGGAGATGGCTCAGCTGGGTTAAAACTTGAGTCTGGACTCCTGATCTATTTAAAAGAAAGAAAATGCTGGGTGTGGTGGTCCACATGTACAGAAAGGACTGCACTAGATCTGGGAAGAATAGGACAGTGGCAGAATGAATGTCCAAAATGCACTGGGTAGCCACCCTCCTGAGCTCCAGACTGCCTCATAAGATAATGTGGAGAATTGGAGGTGATGGCACATATCGTTAATTCCAGCACTCTGGAGATCGAGGCAGATTAGTATCTGGGAGTTTGAAGCCAATCTGGTCTACAAAGAGTTCTAGACCAGCCAAGAATATAGTAAACCCTGTCTCAAAACAGAAAGAAGAGAGGAGAGGGGAGGAGAAGGGAAGGAAGGGGAGGGAAGGAGGGAGGGAGGGAGGGAGGGAGGGAAGGAGAGAGAGAGAGAAGAAAAGACATTTAATGAAGCTACCCAATGTCTAACTCTGTCCACCATATGCACACTTGCACAAATACATGCATACATCCACATGAACACAAATATACTACACATAAAACATTCTCACCACCATAAACACATACAAATTGAAGACAAAATTAATAAGCTGTAAGAAATATCTGGAGAAATTACCCAGAAGACAATATAAACTGAAATGAGGTGGAAAATACAGAAGATGAGAGATGTGAAAGTCTAATAAGAAATCTGAGGACATTGGGGACAAGCAATATTGAAATGGGATAATAGCTGATACATTTCCAGATTGACAAAAGATAAGTCAAATCTCAGCTTGGGAAACCTAAGGGGCTGGTTATGTAGCTGAGTTGGCAGAGTGCTTATGTAGTTTCCAGAGCTCAGAGTTGGATCCTCAGGACCATGAACAGCTATGGTGGCACACGCCTGTAATCCTCGCATCTGAGAGGTGGAAGCAGGATAAGAAGATCAAGAAGAAAAAACAAGTTTAATTACAATTCTAAATATAGGAGAGCTCTGGCTACAGCTGAGTGCAGGGCACTTCTTTCACATGCCTGGGGCCATGAATTAAAGCTGGCAGGACCCCAAGAAGAAAACAACAAAAAGCAAAAGCGAAAATACAGAAAGCCACACAAGAACGTAGAAGTACACAGCAACCAAGACAAAGAATACTCCAAACTATTCAGACCACGTTCTTTGAATCATGTAAGATTATGTTAAGTCACTCCTTCTCAGTGGGAATTTTCAGCATGTTGTACCACTATGCAAAGCAATGCCTACTTCATGTATTTTACGTTTTCCTAGTTTGGTTTGTTTTGGTGAGTCTCTGTAGCTCAGGCTGGCCTTGAAAGCACGATCCTCCTTTTGAGGCACATGTCACTACACCCACCCAGCTTTCTTTTCACACATCTTAAAAGGTTTAGATCACTGGCTGTAAAAAGAGTAAGGGGGAGCTGTTGCGATAGCTCAACCCTTAAGAGCTCATTCTGCGGAGGATCCAAGTTCAGTTCTCAGCACCAACATCCAGCGGCTCAGAACTACCAGTAACTCCAGCTCCAGGGACCCATGGTCTCTGGCTTTGGTGGGCACCTGCACATTCAAATATGCACACACAAACACCTACATATAACTTTAAAAAATAAACATCTTTTTAACAAGCCAAATTCAGTGGTACATGTTTGAATCTCGGCACTCAGGAAACAGAGGCCAGGAAACTGCTTCAAATCTGAAGTTAACCTGGGCTGTATGGTTGAGAGTTCAAAGCTAGCCTGGATATATAGTGAGCTGTCTTTAAAAAACACCAAGTAAGTTAGGCAGTGGTGGTGCATGCCTTTAATCCCAGTACATGGGAGGCAGAGGCAAGTGGTGGATCTCTGAGTTCAAGGCCAGTTTGGTCTACAGAGTGAGTTCCAGGACAGCCAGGACTGCACAGAGAAACCCTGTCTCAAAAAAAACAAAACAAAACAAAACAAACAAACAAAAAAACCAAAAATAAAAATAAATAAATAAAAATAAATAAATAAAAACCAAAAAAAAGGCCGGGCGTGGTGGCACACGCCTTTAATCCCAGCACTCGGGAGGCAGAGGCAGGCGGATTTCTGAGTTCGAGGCCAGCCTGGTCTCTACAAAGTGAGTGCCAGGACAGCCAGGGCTACACAGAGAAACCAAAAAAAAAAAAAAAAAAAAAAGTAAATAGTAAAAAATAAAAAGGGCTACAAACCCCCCTATAATGGACTGGACCAAATGAAATAATACAAATCTGTCATTGATTTTGTTGTTTTGCAAGCACTGAACTGGGCAGAGGGAGGGGAAATATTCTCACTTGCAGTTGATACAGGTATAGAAGACCGTCTGTCCTTCATCAGCTGAGCGCATCTGTCTGGTGTGATATGCCATTCCCTCGTGACCACATCGAGGGCAGCGCCTGTCAATCTAGGAAGAGACAGAAGGGTTATGGAGACCTGGTCTTGTCTCTGCTTTCTGTACAGAAATCAGACTCCTTGGACATTCTCCTGGAATGGAGTGCAAAACCAGGTGTCCAGAATCACCTTTCCATTGCTCTTTCGGAGCTGGCCCCTATTAACTTACCACTGGTCCCTGTAATTCAGGTCCCTCATCCACAGACAAAGGTATGGTAGCCCCCAGCTTGTTGAACACTACTGAGGTCTTCACAACCTTCCCTTCACAATCTGCACAGGAAGTAAAAAGTAATAACAGTAGAAACAGCAAAAGAGGCAACGAATCCCAGCAACACTCTCCCAGGCGTCTCATCGGTTTCTTCCCAATGTCTCTCGCTGACAGATTCCTGTTCTCAGTCTCACCTCGCTAAGCCCAACCGGTCCTGAGGTCACCCCCACCGTAGACCCTTCCACCCGCACTCTTGGCTGAGCATACCAGCTCCTTACCTCGCACATCGATGGAGAAGCCACAACGCGAACATATGACAGTGTCCTGAATTCCAGGCAGCGGCAGGACTGAGCCACAATCTGGGCAGAAATCCAAGTCTGATTGAAAGTTGGAGCGGGGGCGGGCCAGCTCCATGGCGGATGAGAGCTGGGAAAGAGGAGTGTTTATTATTAAGGCACAGGATTCTGGCCTTGAAGGTTCCCCATCGCTTCCCAGGAAGGAATTTACCTGAGTCTTCTTCCCACTGGGTCCTCTGACAGCAAGAGTTTGGAGTGCTAGGTAGGACCCTCAGCTGCTGGGGAACCTCATTAGGTCCGACGTAGGCGGAAAACTGATAGAGTCCCGATCCCAGACGCGGGCTAGAGCGCCCGATCCCAAGGCGTCGGGCAACGAGTGCGCCCGGAGGGCTAGAGCGTCTTCGCGTCCTGGTGGCCGTTGGGTCGTGACGTCATAATCAATGGCGCACATATTGGAGGCAGTTTAAGCCGAACCTCTGGCGGAAGGGAATTTACAGCGGCACGCAGTATGGTACTATGACGTCGACTAAGTTAAGGCGAGTAGCCAGAGTTAGGCCGTCCGCTACTTTCCCGCTCCGCACTAGTCCTGGATTATTACTGCTTTTGTAGGGAGCCCTACACATAGCAGGGTAAGGGGGTTGGGAACACCCCCCTAAAACTGGACTGATTTTTCCAGAGCAACGGATTCGCTTGGATTGAGAGAGCCGCAACTCTTGCCGGTTCCCGAGACCGTTTTTTTGTTTTTGTTTTTTGTTTTTGGGTTTTTTGTTTGTTTGTTTGTTTTGTCCTTTTGCGGCTGCTCAGTGGCCAACAGCAAAACCGAGAAGCATTCTTGCCCATTCTTTTGGGCTCTCCTGGCCGTTTGTCCCTTGGCTGCACCAGCTTCCTCGCGTGGGCTTCGGGCAGTTCTGAGCACTTGAGTGAGTCAGCTTCGTAAGGAGTGTGGAATGGTGAGGGTGAAGGCAGAAGACACATGCGACATTTGAGAGAGAGTTTAGGGAGTTTAGTTTAGTTTGAAGGTGGTGCAACTGGTGAGACTAGGGCTCTAATCTTAGGCACTTGCCAGATGTGGGAGGTTAGTTATTAATCAAAAGCGCTTCTTTGGATTTACTAGGGATTAGGCCTGGCTTTCGCTTGCAGACCATCTTCCACTTCCCTAAGCTCCCATTCACTCGTGTTTAAATACCTGCCACCCAGTAAGTGAGCAATAGGGTAAATATAAAATCGTGTCGTTTCATTCACCTGAGGCCTACAAAGTAAGGAAAACGTGTGCTAAAGAAGTACCAGTTTGACGATAGTGTCTCAGCCCTCCAGCAAGCCAACCTGATTACCATGCTAAGCCTGGTCACATTCTAAAGGACATAAACTGTACTCTTTCATAGAAGAGACCCTCGTCTGTCTTTCTGTGCAGTTAGTGTGAGATTAAGCCATGGAAAAGTAGTTACAAACCCTCAGCAAGATGCTCAGGAGGGCCAGGTGTGGTGGCGCACGCCTTTAATCCCAGCGCTTGGGAGGCAGAGGCGGTGGATTTCTGAGTTCGAGCCCAGCCTGATCTACAAAGTCAGTTCCAGGACAGCCAGGGCTACACAGAGAAACCCTGTCTCAAAACACCAAAGATGCTGAAGAGGACAGACCCTGCTCTTTTACTTAGGGTTGAAACTGGTGTCATTGTGCTTGTTTAGCAAAGCCCTACCGCCGAGACTACGATGGTTGGGCTCTCTAAATTTTACCTGTCTTCTTTCAAGGTAGAAATTAAAATTAGCCCCACTTTCCCTTTAAATGTTGACATTCTTCAGACATCCATCATGGTTTGGCTGCTACCTCTCCTGCACAAGCAGTATAAGGCATAATGTTCCTTTCCCATCGAAAGCTCTGTCTATTCAGTACATACTTAGCACCTGTACAAGGGTTAGGAAGCTGAGACCAGACTCGGCATAGTTGAAATCTGTGTTCTCTCTTTAAAACAGATGAATAGTTAGAGTATGGAGAAAATGCACTAGTCGGTGGTTGAGCCAGGGATACAAAGTCTACAGGATGTACCTCTAGACTTCGTGGGGGACAGGTACATGCTGTAATAAAAAGATGCAGCATGTCTGCACAGTGGAACATGCCTTTATCCTAGCACTAGGGGAGCTGAGTCAGGAGGGTTGTGAGTTTGAAGCCATCTTGGGCTTCAGATCAAGGTTCGAGCCAGCCTCAATATGTAACAAACTTCTGTTGCTAAAATAAGTAAGTCCGTGTGTGTATGGGTGCACATGTGTGTACATGCATGCCTGCTGGGATGGACTCCTGGGCCTTGATAGCTAAGCCCTTTACTACTGAATTTAATCCTGAGATAGTTATAAGGGAAAGATGCTTAGCTACTGTGTGATAATGGTTAGAATTTTGAGACTTAGGATCATAATACTATAATGGATGCCTTGTGCAAGAAATGAAAGTATAGGGCTGTAGAAATGGCTCAGTAGTTAAGAGCTCTGGCTGCTCTCAGGACCCTGGTTCATTTTCCAGCATCCATGCCACATGGGTGCTCATAACCATCTATAACTCCGGTTCTGGAAGATCGAATGCCCTCTTCATACCTCCACAGTGGCATGCAAGTGGTGCACAAACATGCGTGCAAGCAAAACACTCATATATATAAAATATATATTTTATAAAGAAGAAATGCAAGTGAGGTGGTCATTATTATTTTTTGGAGGCAGGGTCTTATAGCCCAGGTTGACCTAGAACTCACAGTATTCCTATCTAGCCTCCTAAGTGTGGTTACAGGTATGAAACCTTCACATCAAGCTCTGGCGTAGTAATTTTTTGTTTGTTTGTTTGTTTGGGTTTTTTGTTTGTTTGTTTGTTTTTCGAGACAGGGTTTCTCTGTATTGCCCTGGCTGTCCTGGAACTCACTTTGTAGACCAGTCTGGGCTCGAACTCAGAAATCCACCTGTCTCTGCCTCCCAAGTGCTGGGATTAAAGGCATGGGCCAGCACCACCCGGCCATAGTAATCTTTTCAATCTCAAGCAGTAAACAAATATCTAAGAAGGGCTTGAAAAATGGCCTAGTAGTTAAGAGCACTTGGACCTCTTCTAGGGAAGCCAGGTTCAGTTCCCACTGGCAGCTGTAGCCAGCTATGACAGCTAACAGTTGTAACTCCAGTCCCAGAGAATCTGATGCCCTCTTCTGGTTTCATGCATGTGGTACACAGACACACAGAGACAAAACAGTGGTACACATTAAAAATAGAAATAAATCTTAAAAGAATGTCTAAGAAGTCAGACAAAATATTAGGTATTAGAGCCTCTCTAATATTATGAAGTTTATCACTTGTAGATATACATTATAATTCACACACTTCTAGATTTCAACATTAAAATGTGGCTATAGATATAGGTAATCAATAATCGATCTTTACAAATACTTTTAGGATTACTTCTTTGTTTTGAGTATTTTGTCTGAATGTGTATATGTACATGGCATACATGCATGCCTTGTGCCCATGGAGATCAGAAGGGGGTGTCTGATCCCCTGTTACTGGAGTTACAGATGGCCATGAGCTGTCACGTGGCGAGACTTGAATGTAGGTACTCTGAAGGAGTAGCCAGTGCTCTTAACCACTGAGCCATCTCTCTACCCTAATAGTGATTGATTTCTAAAAAATTTAAATCTATTCTTGTCTCATATGATACATCCCAACTGCTGTTTCCTCTCCGTCCTCTCCTCCCAGTCCCTCCCCTCACCCTTCAGAAAAAAGCAGGCCTCCCAGGAATATAAACCAAACATGGCATATGATGTTAAAATAAGACTAGGCAACATCCTCTCATATTATTAAAGCTGGACTAGGCAACCCAGTAAGAGGAAAAGGGTTCCAAAATCAGGAAAAGAGTTAGAGATGCTCCCCACCATACACACACACACACACACACACACACACACACACACTGTTAGGTGACTGACAACAACACCAAGCTATATAACCATAACTTATTTGCAGAGGGCCTAGATCAGACCCATACAGGACCCCTGATTGTTGGTTCAGCCTTTGTGAGCCCTTATGTACCCTGGTTAGTTGATTCTGTTGGCCATTTTCTTGTGGTATCCTTGACCCCTCTGGGTCATACAATCCTCCCTCCTCTTTCTTTCTTTCTTTTTTTTTTTTTTTTTAGATTTATTTATTTATTATATGTAAGTACACTGTAGCTGTCTTCAGACACACCAGAAGAAGGCGTCAGATCTCCTTACGGGTGGTTGTGAGCCACCATGTGGTTGCTGGGATTTGAACTCGGGACCTTTGGAAGAGCAGCCAGTGCTCTTACTGGTTGAGCCATCTGGCCAGCCCCTCCCTCCTCTTTCATAGGATTTCTTGAGCTCTACTTAATGTCTGGCTGTGGGTCTCCGTATCTGCTCCCATCAGTAGCTGAATGAACGCTCTCTGGTGATGATTATGCTAGGCTCCAGTCTACAAGTATAGCAGAGAATCACTAGGAATCATTTCATTGACTTATTTTATTTATCTTGGTTTTGGTTTTTCGAGAGAAGGTCTCTCTGTGTAGCATTGGCTGTTTTTGGAACTCATTTTGTAGACCAGAGCTAGCCTTCAACTCACAGAGATGCCTCTGCCTCCAGTGTGCTGTAACTGAAGGCAGGCACCATCACCACCCAGTGACTTTTAAATTCTGTTTTTCAATAGTATTGGTTCTATCCTAGACCTTTTGGCTATCCAGCTTCCAGGCAGCACCAGGCATGGGCTCGCTCTTCCATGCTAGGATTTAGGATTTATGTAAATGGGTGTTTTGTCTTCATGTACAGCTGCACACCATAAGAGGGCATTGGATCTCCTGGGAATACAGTTATAGACAGCTGTAAGCTGCTTTGTGGATTCTGGGAATTGAACTCAGGGCCTCCAGAAGATCAGCCAGTGCCCTTAAGCACTGAGCCATCTCTCCAGCCCCCAATAGTGATGGATTTTTAAGTGAGTTGTAAAAATGAAAACTCCACAGAGAAAGGGAGAATCACTGTGATGAGGTGTACTAGGAAGATTTAATAGAGACCAAGGGGCTTAACTGTAAAAGTTGTCTTATGCCGGGCGTCGTGGCGCACGTCTTTAATCCCAGCACTCGGGAGGCAGAGGCAGGCGGATTTCTGAGTTCTAGGCCAGCTGGTCTACAAAGTGAGTTCCAGGACAGCCAGGGCTACACAGAGAAACCCTGTCTCGAAAAACCAAAAAAAAAAAAAAAAAAAAGTTGTCTTACATGTTAAGGGCAATTCAACCTGTAAAGGTCAGGCAGCTGGCATTTACTGAGGATTTGCTATGAAATCTGTTTATATGTAAGCTATATTCATTCTTTATGACCCTGAGAGGCAGGTACTTTATATCTGCCTTTAATTAAATAAGTAAACTGACATGGAAGGTAGCTGGCTTTTCCTGCACCATACATTGAAGAAATAGTAGAATTATGGTTCAATTTTATTCCTGCCAGTCCTCAAAGGCTTTGCTTTTGACTATAATTTGAGGGTTCCCAACCTGTGTGCTGGACAGCTTCAGTGGCTTAAATGCGACCTCACAGTAAACTGAGCTTTGAGCAGGAATGACTCATAACAACTTGGTGATCTTCACTTGTGGTGCCATCAGCCTGGCAAACAAACCCAGAGGGCCACAAACCTCTGCCTGCAGAGTTTCAGCAGGGAATAGTCTCAAAATGGATTCAGGGTGAAGGATGATTAACAGTATCAGTCAGTCAAGCCGAGGGCCAGATGATCAAAGAGGAATAGAATTTCAGTACAAAGCAAGGCAAAGATGCTGTATGTGCCGATAGAAGCACAGAGGGCCTGGCTGGACAAAGTGCAGAAAGACAATGAGCTGGCCAAACGAGAGACTAGAATTATCTCAGAAGACAAAAAAGGCTTTGAAACTGAACAATCTGGTCTGGGTGTCCTTAGGCCATCCCTCACCAAAGAGCCTATTTCTGTCTTCTGTCCATGCCAAATAAATGATTCTGAGTGGTTTGCCTTGAGTCCACAGGAGAGGTATGCTTTTAGTTCATATATAAGAAATGCTTGTTGTTTTTTGTGCCATGGGAAATGCAAATGTTTTCTCGATGGAGAAATGGCCCATGTTCTTGGCCAAATCATTGAGATCTCTGACTGGAATGATAAGTGAGCAAACATGTGGTGTCTCCCCTACTCCAATCTACCTTTGCTTTATCTTTTAGATTGGCTTGGGCAAAAGAATCCAGAGACCCTAGGATTTCAGAAGGCCAGCAGTCTCCACTGGAGAAGAAGATCCTGGTAAGTAATCTACAGTGGAGCTACTTAGAAAAAGGACCAGGGTTTAAAATCCTTCAGCACAGGTGACCCTTTGAGGCATTACTCTGTTCCACTCTGTTAAGTATTCCAGATGCATCCCCTTTAAAAACGGGTCATCTATTGGGGATGGGCACTATCTACTTTGAGAACACCCAGGCTTGCCTGGGAGCATGGAGTGTAAGATGTAAACTGTTACTCTAAAGGAAGTAAAAGGGGTGGGTGGATATGTGTTCACCTGCTTTTGACTTAAGAGTTCTGAGATTAAGATTCATGCTACCACTCCTGGCCCAAGACTCCCTCCTTATACTTGTACTGGGGAAGGCAAACTTCTTTTAAATGTGTTTAAAGGAAAACTTACAAAATTCTAAAACTCACTTTGACAGAGTTTTGGTGGTGTGCATACAACAGCAGCAAGACACTTGATAACTCAGAAATGCCATGAGGAGAGCAAAGCACTCTGCAAGGAGCAAGCTAATTCTCTGGACTACTGGCTTGCAAAAGTAGAGTCGTATTATAATAAGAGAATGGTGGAGAGAATGAAAAAAGACACAGGTGGTGAAACAAAGACAAAAGTGCAAGAGGAACCACCACCACCATCACCACCACCACCACCACCACCACCACCACCACCACCACCACCACGCAGAGAGAGACAGAAACAGCATTACTGGGTGCCTGAGAGAGAGAAGAAGCAAATAGAAAGGCACATTCATAGAACAAGCCATGCCAGAGAATTTACAGACAAACCCTGGAGACAGCCACGACTCTTCAGTGAAACAACACTACCCAAAATTGTGCTAGAGGAGGAAAGCATCCCACAAGCACAGAAAAGAAGGCAGGCACACGAGAGAGAACTGCTCCAAATTAAAGATCACCGGGAGCGCATGATTCGAGGGAGGGAACTTCTACAGCAAAGGCTCAAAGACAGAATCTTGAGAAAAAGCCCGAGTCAGATCCCACTTCCTGAGAAGCGTGATCAAGTGAAGAAACAGAAAAAAGAGTTTGAGAAGGTAGTTGCATACCCACTAGTCCAGCCATCCTGTACCAGTAGGATTAAAGTAGATGTTCTTATGGAAAAATCTCAGGATGAAGAGGACTTGAGCACAATTATAAAACCTTTTGGAAGGAGATTCTTAGCTGTACCACCCTTTTTGAGAACTCAAATAGGAAAAATAAAGGATCTGTAAAGTTTCAGAGCTTTGCTAATGGTACCATGTTTCTTCTGCGATGTGTGTTTGGGGGGAGGGGGTGTGGAGAGGGGTTGTGGAGAGGGATTGGCTATCCTGGAACTCTCTGGCCTCAAACTCAGAGTTTTGCCTGCCTTTATCTCCCAAAGCCTGGGATTAAAGGTGTACAACCTACCATCTGTCTGAAAACATGTAAACATGTTTCTTATATGAATCTATCTTTTGTGTTCTGGTTGTCCGGGTTTGTTTGCTTGTTTTAAAGGTTTACTTATTTAATGAGTAGTCTATCTGCAAGTACACTGGCACACCAGAAGAGGGCATCAGATCACATTAGAGATGGTTGCGAGCCACCATGTAGTTGCTGGGAATTGAACTCAGGACCTCTGGAAGAGCAGCCAGTGCTCTTACCCGCTGAGCCATCCCTCCAGCCCTGAGTGGTATGATTTCTATTACACACATACATAGTTAGCAGATAGTCTGGACCTGAAAGTTTGCCTAGCTAATTTATATTTGTTCAAATTATCCTTTCAAAAGTGTTTAGATCATAGTTATTTGTTGTGAGTGGTGTGTGTATACGTGCACTGCATGTTTTCATATATGCATGCGTCCATGTATCTCTCTCTCTCTCTCTCTCTCTCTCTCTCTCTCTCTCTCTCTCTGTGTGTGTGTGTGTGTATAGTCAATGTGGAGGTTAGAGGTGGTCCTCTCCTGTGTTTTACGTCTGGAGATTCAACTTAGGTCATCAGGCTTGGCAACAAGAGCCTTTAGTACTGAATCATTGCCAGCCCTGTTTATCCTGTTAAACATTGCTTTCTTATTTATGAAGTGAGAACAGCTTTAAGGGATTTATGGAAAATGAAGAACATTGTAGGACATTATTATTACTGTTGTTTCGTAGATGTTAGCTCTCCCAGCTGAGAAGACCTAGTTCAATAATGGTGAAGGAGGGATTTTTCTCATTTGCCCAGGTGTACTGGCTGGTTTTGTGTGTCAACTTGACACAGGCTGGAGTTATCCCAGAGAAAGGAGCCTCCCTTGAGGAAATGCCTCCATTAGAACCAGCTGTAAGGCATTTTTTTCTCAATTAGTGATCAAGGGGGGGAGGGCCCCTTGTAGGTGGTACCATCTCTGGGCAGGTAGGTAGTCTTGGGTTCTAAAAGAAAGCAAACTGAGCAAGCCAGGGGAAGCAAGCCAGTAAGTAACATCCCTCCATGGCCTCTACATCAGCTCCTGCTTCCTGATCTGCTTGAGTTCTAGTCCTAAATTCCCTTGGTGATAAACAGCAATGTGGAAGTGTAATCTGAATAAACCTCAACTTGATTCTTGGTCATGATGTTTTGTGCAGGAATAGAAACCCTGACCAAGACACCCAGTACTTCCAGTTCCAAGTTGTCAAGACGGTTTAGTGGAACTGTCTTAAACAAAAACCCAAAAACCACAAACAAAACCAAAAGATTAAGGAAGTCTGGTGAAGAGTCAATATTCTCTGTATAACCAAGTGGGTGCAGAGGCTGCTAGTGTTCAGATCAGAGAACTGCAAGGATGTAGACAAAGATGTCCTAGGCTATGCATCAGCTTCACTTATGGCATGTTATATAAGTGATTCTGGTTGCCAGGTGTGGAGGCTCATATGTGTCTTCCTAGGGCTCCAGAACAGTGAAAGAGGGGCTGCAGAGACTCCAAGGCCCATATAGATTTGTGTGACTACTTTCATTGTGACACAATCAATACCCAACATGAGCCACTTAAAGGAAGAAGTTTATTACAGTTTGTGATTTAAGAGGGTACAATCCATCTCAGCACAAGGCATGGTGGAGCACATGGCAGCAGGAACCCGTGCCTGGGATCCTTCAGACTTCAGTAGACCAGGAGGCAGAGAGTAGAGATCATCTTATCTGGCTTTCTCTTGTTCTTTTATCCTTGGGCCCCAATTGAAGAGATGATGTCACACACATTTGGGGTGGGCCTTCCATCCTCAATTAATCTCTGGAAACACTCTTATGGATGTGACCAGAATTGCATCTCCCAGGAGATTCTAAATCCAGTCAAGTTGATGAAGGTTCATCATTTCAGCTACATAGTGAGTTCCAAGCCAGCCTGGGATGCTCTTAACAAACAAACAAACAAACAGAAAAAGGCAGAATGAGTCCTGGGCTACATCCCAAATAGTTTACATGGGAGATCTGGAAAGAGTCTTTGGTATTTTGGGACAAGATTTGAGACCATTGATGTTAGTGGTGAGGACAGTGTGTGATAGAAATAGGTTTTATATGGGCATTACATTTTGGCAGCAGCAGTGGGGGTTGGGGGTAGAGGTAGGAGGATAGCTGTGAATGAAAAGGGAGGGAGGTGTCATGTTGACAGATACACGGTCTTCTTTCCCATGAGTGGTAGCAATTACTGTAAAGAGCATCTCTAACTGGCTGCTATCTGAAAGGTCCCCAGGCTGATTTCTTACCTTGAGGTACAAATAATAGAATCCAAATTCTTTTTTTTTTTTAAATAAAGATTTATTTGTTTATTATACGTAAGTATGCTGTAGTTGTCTTCAGACACTCCAGAAGAGGGCGTCAGATCTTGTTATGGATGGTTGTGAGCCACCATGTGGTTGCTGGGATACGAACTCAGGACCTTCAGTAGAACAGTCGATGCTCTTAACCACTGAGCCATCTCTCTCCAGCCCCCTAGAATCCAAATCCTTATCATTTAAAAAATAAAGGAATTCAATATATGATATTGGAGTGCTGGTATCTAAGGGAGAACAGGAAAAAGCCCGAACAGAACTGACAAGCTCACACAGGATCCATGGGACACAGGGATCACCTTACTGACACCCTGGCACTGACCTTTATGGCTGGGACGTCTTCTGTGGAATCTGTGTCAATGTCATCCTCCCCAAATTCATTCTCTGCAGCTCCAGGTTTTTCTTATCACTATGAGCTGGGTCAAGTTCCAGCTGGGTCAAGGTCTAGCATGTGGTCATTCAGCAGGTGGAGCTGAGAACTCATGTGGTATCCAGCTGTAGAAATGTTTGGGAAAGCGACAAAGCTCTCTGGTTCCTTTCTATACTCTAGGTGATTTCCTAGTGTGTAAAGAGACTCAAGAGCCGGGACAGGATGGTACAAGGTAGAAATACAAGATGAAAGCAGATTCCTGGGACAGTTATCTTGCCACATAGGGCAAGAGAATGACTGGGAAGGATGCAGGATGATGATGTCCTAGAGGAACACCCCTCCCCAGATCCCTGGACTGTACAAAAGGGCTAGTGCAGCCAGGCATGGTGGCATACACCTTTAATCCCAGTATTCAGGAGGCAAAGGCAGGTGGATCTCAAGAGTTTGAAAGCAGCCTAAACTACAGAGTCAGCTCCAGGACAGCCAAGGGTTATGTAGAGAGATTCTGTCTCAAAAATAACAACAGCAACAACAGCAACAACAACAACAACAACAAAAGGTGCTATACAGAGTCCTGGGTTGGGTAAGCACTTATACATAGATGAGTCTCAATGTAATAAAATGAGCAATGAACACATTTCCATGTAGGGCTTCAAATCTATGTAAACCCTCAGACACAATCCCTTCCCTACCTGCTCTCTTCTTCCTCGTCTTCACAATGGCAATCAGTGCTCCAATGATGATAACCCCAAGGAGAACTACACCAACAGTTATTCCAACCACAGGCCAAGGAGGTGGGGGTTCTAAGAAGAGAGAAAGGGAAAGAGAGGGAAGAGTTCAAGGGATCTAATCCCCAGCTCCTAGCACAGACTCTACTCAAGAGTCTCTCCTTAATAACAGGCTCTGTGCTCAAATGTCTCCTTACCCCACCTCAGGGTGAGAGGCTCAGGCAGTCCCTCATGCTCCACACAGCTCGTATATTTCTGCTCCTCCCAGAAGGTACCACCAGAGCTGCCCACTTCTGGAAGGTTCCATCCCCAGCAGGCCTGGTCTCCACAAGGTCCATGACCTGGGTCAGGTCCTCCTCATTCAACTGCCAGGTCAGGATGATGTCAGCAGGGTAGAAGCCCAGGGCCCAGCACCTCAGAGTGACATCACCTTGAGATCTGGGGTGATGGCTCACATGTACCTTTGTGGGGGGGGGTCTGAAAAAAAGTTTGGTAAATTTAAGCATTGTGCATTGTTTTGGGGATTTAAGCAGTATTTGTGCCCCTGTCCTGGCAATGAACAGGAGAATCAAGATGAGAAGGGATGCAAACCCCAAACAAGTAGTCTACACCCAGGCATCAGTATACTCCATTCCTTGGAAAATTCTAATTTTATAGTAAGGCAATCCGAAGTAGAAAACTCCCAAGTTTTCAACCATGAAAAGAGGGTATCTGGGTGGAGGGCATAGAGACTCAGCACCACTTAAGTCAGACCTCCAAAAATATTGGGTGTGAGCAGAGAACCTAGCATAAGGGAGGCCATAGTTCACAACGGGCTGGAGGTTGAAGGAAGTGGCTATTGGTTATTTCAGGAATCTTCTATCTTATTCTCTTGAGAGACTCTGAACTGTCCTGAAAGAAGGGTGAGCCCTGGGACAGCCACTCTCTGGTGCTGGGTCAGGAAAACCAGGAGTTCTCTTCCAACTCTGGAAGCAAAAGAGTGGTAGTATTTCAGCTGTTCCCATTTTCCTTGCCCCATGGAAGTATGCTCCCTCCTCTGAGTGCAGATAGAGGAGTTACTTTTCAGGCCCTGATACCTGAGCGCTGTAGAGTCTCCTTCCCTATCTCCAAGTGCCTCAGTAGCCACTGAACACAAGAAGACTTTCAAGAAGTGGCTGAAGGCCTCTGCTACACCTTCTGCCTTCCACTGTAGCTGGGTGATCTGAGCCGTACTGTCTGCCTCAGTCCATGTTTTCTGGTCCAAGTTCAGAATGATGTAATAGCTGCCATCAAAAGCATGTCTATGGTGCCCACGGAGGAGGCGTCGGTCTGGCCCCATGTTGCAACTGATTAAACATTGGAAGGTGTGAGAGGCTGCCACAAAGGCTCTGTGCTCAAACTTCTCCTTACCCCCATCTCAGGGTGAGAGGCTCAGGCAGTCCCTCAAAGTCAGCCCCGCCCACCCATGGAATTTTCACCTACACTGGAAACCAGCCCTCCCTCCACTATTCTCTTGGGTTCCCGGTCTCTGCAAATCCCCCACCCTCTGGCCAAACCTAGGGTTTGGGACCCTGGGCGACTTAGATTGGTCTGTGGAGATGTGAAGGGGTCACTCACCATTGTCGCTCTGGTTGTAGACCTGGATTGCGAATCGCAGGTTTTCTCGGGCCCTGTGTGAATAGCTCTCCACTTTCCTTCTTTCCATCTCCAAATACACAGGCCCCATCTGCTTCACCCAGGGCCCTCGCGCCTGGATCCTCTGAGTAGTTCCATCACTGTCAAAGAGCATAAACTGCATGTAGTTCATGTAGCCAACAATGAAGACATGGGAATCTCGAAGACCTGGTCCAGACACGGTCGTGGTTACCAAATACCGCAAGGAATGTGAACCTGCAGACAGAGCGCGGTGAGACCCCACCTCATCCTGGGGATCTCTGGTGGTTCCTCGGGTCAAGAGGGGTTCAGGGCACCGAACTCGGAACATAGGATAGAGAAGGGAACTGGAGAGTGTTGCTGGGCGATGAGAAGGAGCAGCTTCCCGAGTGTTGTCCGGAGCTGTTTCCCTCCAGACCCACACTAACCAGCAAAGCTCTGGTTCTTGGTCTGAGCCAGGAATGCTGAGAGCAGCAGGAGGGTGGCACAGGGTGCTGTAGGCCCCATCCTTGATGTGTGGAAAGTCTGGAGGGACTGAGACTTTGTTCCTCTCTGTGGAGTTTCTAGCACTGTGGGTTGTGGGAAGAACCACAGTGACTGTGAATAGTTCTCTAAAATTCCTACATGCACTGGGAGTGAGAACATGGGTCCAGATGGAAGAACAGCGCAACTGACACAGTTTGTAAGCTACCCAGAGAGAATTCAGAAGGGACAAGGGACTTCCCAACCCATGGCTTCCCCACCACAGACACCTTGAAGACAAAAACCTCACACTGGGGACTTAGGAAAACCCACTTCCTCCTGTACTTGGTGCTCTTTGACACATCTGCTCTCTCTGAGTCCTGTTAAGGACCTTTGTCCTATGAGATTCTCAGTGTTAGAATTCAGGATCTCTTGTTTGTGCTTACACAATAAGGACCTCTTTTTTTTTTTTTAATGTAGATTATATCTAATGACATTTACTGTGTTAAAAACTGACAGGGCGCCGGGTGTGGTGGCGCACGCCTTTAATCCCAGCACTTGGGAGGCAGAGGCAGGTGGATTTCAGAGTTCGAGGCCAGCCTGGTCTACAAAGTGAGTTCCAGGACAGCCAGAGCTATACAGAGAAACCCTGTCTCGAAAAACCAAACCAAAAAAAAAAAAAAAAAAAACAAAAACAAAAACAAAAAACAAAAAACAAAAAAACAAAAAAAACAAAAAAAACAAAAAAACAAAAAACAAAAAACAAAAAAACAAAACTGACAGGGCTGGAGAGATGGCTCAGTGGTTAAGAGCACTGACTGCTCTTCCAGAGAGAGGTCCTGAGTTCAAATCTCAGCAACAACATGATGGCTCACAACCATCTGTACTGAGATCTGATGCCCTCTTGTGGTGTGTCTGAAGAGAGCAATGGTGCACTCATATACATAAAATAAATAAATAAGTCTTACCAAAAAAAAAAAAATTGTGGCACTTTGCTATGTTTCTAGTTGGTGGATTTGATGTGTGGATCCATTTTTCATCTTCCCTAATTGAAAAGGTTTGGGTGAGAGGTGGTGAAATGCAATTAGACATCAATGCAATTAGAATTGAAAGGGAAATTTTCTGTGTCTGGTGAGAGGCAGTGTTGGGTTCTGAAGAGAAAGCATCGTTCCTTTTCTAGGCAGCATCCATGCATCCATGGTCAGTGACAAGCACACCTCATGTGTGAATCCCACACTGGATTATATTTTCTGTAAGACATCATTCTCTCCAGAGGGTTTTTAATCCAGTCAGGTTTCTATGAAGAAAAGAATGTAGGAAGCTTGAGGTTGGTCTGAGGGTATGGAAATGAAATACTTTCTCTGAAACATCCAGGACGTGGATTCGAGATGGATGGAGACTGCTGGGGTTAAGGAGTTTATCAGAAGAGTTACTAATGCCATAGACAGAGAATAGTAAGACGTTAACATGGTGGGCTTCTGAGAAGAGTTCAGGTCCCAGCACCAGAGACAGCCAGCCTGGCTGGGGCCTCTGGAGAGAGAACCAGAGTGTGGCAGAAGCACAGGTCCCATTTTATAGCTCTCTGAGAACTGAGATGGCTACACAGCACAAGTCAGCAGCCAGGCTCTGAATCCCAGGCAAGAGGCAGGAAGGGGCATGGGGCGGAGCAGGATGTGTGGTTGCCAATACCCACTTTGATAGAAACTCGCTTCCTCACATGAGAAATCCTGGTAGCTAAAAGTCTATTGGCCAGGCATTTATAAACAGTGTCTCTGTGTTATGTATGAGAATAGGAGGGAGACTGCAGCTATCAGAGACTGAACCACAGTCAGATTGTAGTGTAAGGCTCCAGGGAGCCCAAGCTTATTGGGGACCCCTGAGCCAGGATCGATGCAAAATGCAAGAGGAATTTATTGTTCCAGTGCACTGGGGTCATCCCAGACCCAAAGGAGAGATGGCGACCCCCAGCACCCGTTTGGTGAGTTTTTATACGGTTTCCAGGGGCAGCATAGAACATCAGCAACTAGGCACAATATGATTGGTGGAGCAGTGCACCCTTTAAACTGATTGGACTTTAGGGAATGAGGTGACAAGGACTTCCCTCGTCTGAAGGAGAGCAATGGTCCTGGTGGGGGGGGTGCTGGGGGGGATGTGTCCCCACCCAAAGGTTGGTTCCTGACTGTGCTCGGAGGAATGTTAATTAGCCTCTCCCTTCCGGAGGAGCAAGTGTTCCATGACCTTCCCAAAGTTCCTGAGCTGACCTTTTCAGTAGTATTTTTTTTTTTTTTTTTGAAACAGGGTTTCACTATGTAGTGGTGGTCGACCCGGAGACCAGGCTGACCTTGATCCATCTGCAAAGATCCACCTGCTTCTGCTTCCCTAGGGCTAGGGTTAGTTAACCCGTGGGTGCTGTCTAGGAAAGGAACCATGCTTTCTCTTCAGAACCCAATACCGCCACTCACCAGACACAGAGAATTTCCCTTTCAATGGGATATCTAAGGCATGTGCTGCCATGCCCTGACACTGCTTTCTTACACCCTTATGCTATTACAATAATGACATTGACTTCCAAAACAAAAATTAGAAATTTCTCTAAGACTTGCTGATGAGAATCCAGAAACTGAAAGGGCACAATGAGGGCCTGATGGATACAGGGGTGATCTTACCATAGGCATCTCACTTTTAACTTCCTCAAGCCATGTACTCTATCAAAAGAATTCAGTTTAGGGGTCAGTGAGATGGCTCAGAAGGCAAAGGTGCTTGCTGCTAAACCTGACAAACTGAGTTAGATTCCCCTCGGACCCACATGGTGGAAGGAAAAAACTGACTCTGGAAAGTTGTCTTCTGATCTCCACACTCATGCCTTGGCATGTGTGTGTGCACACACATACACATAAAAATATTAAAATGTAAGTTAAGGGAGGTAGAGGCAGAGGCAGGCTGATCTCTGCGAGTTCCGGGCCAGCTGGACTACACAGAGTCCCTACAAAGGGACCATTGTGCTACTTTATATTTTAGACTTTATATACTTCTACAGTCTCTAAAGAAAGCAGCTCTTCCAGGAGGTCTTTTTCTTATCAAAGTGGTTGGCAGGTTTGCAGCTCTACCCTCACAGGAGCTGGAAATGGCATGTCTTTGTCCTTTATCAAAAGTTCTCCTTCAATCCATCTTTATACAAGGATGATATTACTAAGTATTAGGGCACAAATAGCTGGCAAGAGAACAGAATCTCTGGGCTGGATAGAGACCTACAGTTCCAGTAGGGCAAGATCATTTATTTACTTGACCTAGGGACACACCTAGGAAGGCATGCTCACCTTAATCCACACAAAAGAAAGAGGCAGAATAATTAATGCTCTAATGAGATACCATCGTTGTTCTCCCAGAATTCCTGGCCCTAGTGCAGTAGCTGCTGGCCACAGTCAGGGAGGTTTGTAAATCTGCCCACTTTCCTGAATTAGTCCTTTCCCTTTTCTTCTGTCTCTTTTCTAAGCATAATTTCCTCAACACTCAGGGTCTTCTCTCCAACATTTTCAGCTCCACTACTCTTTCTTTAAAGCCTTCTTCCTTGTCACGTGGCTGCTTGTCTGCTACATGTCTTACCCCCATGCCAGTTTATAACGGCCCTCTCTCCTCCATTCTTCTCTTCCCTGAAGCTGCTGAGACTTTACAGCCTGCTTGTCCTGAAAACGATCTTGAGATTCTTTTTGAGTCTATCCTTAAATTACTTTATTAGTGAGCCCAACCCCCACCCGCAAATACCCATGAGAGGGGGAGGCAAAAACATAAGGAATTCATGATCATCCGCAACTACATACATAGTGAGAGTTTGGTGCCCACGGGGATAAAACAATACAATACAAAACAAAGCACAAAGGGGGAACCCAAGATGTCCTACCAACAGGACAGCTAGTATGGCAGTGGAGCTGAGGGATGGTGAGGGTAAGATGAAGGAGATCCAGGTAGATACTGTACACCAGGTAGGTGGGATCCAAACTGGGTAGGATGGGGGCTGTGGGATATTTGTCCCAAAGAAAGAACTTTCAATCTTCATGCCTCAGCCTCCTGGGTGCTAGTCTTACAGACATTTGTCACCAGGTCTGAATCTCATTGAACGTATCAAAGGGGAATCTGGACCGTGGGAAATAAATGTTTGAGAGCGACCTGTAGCATGTCCCATGTGAATAAAGCATATTTGTTTGTACTGCTACAGCAAAATACCACGGACTGGTTAGCTCACACCGATCACAAGTTTATTTCTCATAGTCAAGATGATGGCTAATTCAGTATCTGGTGAGTGCTCACTTATTAATGCATGGATATTGTGTCTTTGCTAAGTTCTGAGCATGTCAGACATGGGAGACAAGCCCCCTGGGCTCTCTGTTGTGAGAGGACCAATCCCATTCATAAAGTTCCACCATCCTGTTCTCATCATTTCCAAAGTCTTTAACCTCAAATACCATCACATCCAGGATTAGGTTTCAAATGTGAACTTTGGGACATGACCGGTCTAGCAGGGATGAGGATAGTCTAAAGTCAATGTGTCCTTCCTTTGGAACATATGGCTGTGAATTAAGGCACCTCCAGGATTTGCAGTCATCCCAGGAATCTCACGCTGAGAGACAGACACTGAAACCTGGTGTCAGCCAGAGGAGGAACTCGTCTCCAGAAAAGAAATTTCATATACTTCTAATGATGTATTGGGCCAACTTGGGATGTGAGACAACAGACCAGACAATGGTGGGTTGATGATGAAGCTAGATCACACCTTGGTCACACAATTGTGTCACAGCCTAACTCTGCATGTCTCTTGTCTTCTGTTTAAACATTGTTCTCATGTGAGGACTCTGAAGGTAGACTTGAGAGCTGCTAGACCTCTTTGCCCTTCTTATCAATGTGCCCATATTGAATAAATCTCCTTTCTTCCTCCTGCTTCCTGGTATTTGGATCTTTTAAATACCTTGTTAGATAGGCAGCTGATTGTGGCTTGTTAGGCACAGGTTCTGACCATAACTCTCTGGTAACAGCCTAGGTTAGCTTCCTCGCCCCGCCCCCCCCCTCACACACACACACACACACACACACACACACACACACATTTTTCTCTGATTTTTGAGATAGGATCTCACCATGTATCCTTAGCTGGCCTGGCCACCCTAATCCTAACCCTAGTCCTTGCTTTGTAGACCAGGTTAGCCTCATATTTACAGAGACCTGCCTCCAAGAACTGGGATTAAAGGCATGTTTTACAGTGGAGTTTGATGAGGGATACAGGGAGGAGGGGAGAGAGGGTTGGGATGTTTTGCATGAGAAAAGAATAAAGCAAAAGTAATGAAAATGCACAGAAAGCCTCAACTTTCCTGCCTACAGGAGTCCGTCCCTCCCCCCCCCCCTGTCTCCCCCCCCCTCCCCCCCGGACATCTCAACAAGATTCAATATCTGAGCTGAGATTCTGAATAATAAGCTGGGGCTAACCACACATCTACAAGAACATAGCTGAGGATCACAGTGGTAACATTAGTCATTCGTGAAGCTGGCTGTATCCCCTACACCTGCAAGACCAGCACTCAGGCCAATGCAGAAAGACTTATGGGAGTAGACATTGTATCCCTCATTTCTCTCCCTAATATATAAAACAAACAAAACAAAACAAAACAAAAATCTGAAAGAAGCAACTTAAGTCAAGAAGGGTTTGTTTTGGTTTTTGATTTTTATATCCCATCCTGGAAGGAAAGCACGGTGGAGTTCATGGCAGCTGGAGCATGTGACTGGACTCACATCTCCATGCATCAGGAGCAGAGTGTGGGGATGCTGCCCCTCATCTGGCTTCCCTCTCTTCCTCCCTTGTGTTCAGCCTGGGCCCCCCCGAGTGATAGGTTGGTGTCATCACATTCAAGCAGGCTCTCCTTTCCTCAGTTAATCTCTGGAAACATCAGAGACATCTCCAGAATTGCAAACTGACAAACTGACAATGAAGATTAGCCATCACAGCTACATAGTGAGTGCCAGCCCATCCTGAAGTACAGTGTGAGAACCTACCAAAATCGGTGAGAAGGTAGTACATGGCCTCCCTGCTTCACAGTCTAAGACAGCAAGGGTCTTGGGAAGAGGTATGAGAATCCTGGAACAAGGTTTGAGGCCACTGATGCCAGTTGTCAGAGCAGTACTCACAACAAGGAACAGTCCCAAGTGGGAATAAAGTATTTTGCCCTGAGGATGTAAGGACATACGGACCTGGACCTGTCATCAGCCCTGAGTTATTTTCTCTCCCACTGAGTATCATCACCTCAAGTACAAGACGAAGTTAGCAATTTACAGGATAAAAGTCTCTTGCTATCTGAAAATTCCCTAGACTGATTTCCAACGTATAGACATTATTACCTTTTAAACACACAAAATTTTATATGGGACATTAGAGCCTCACAGATTTTTTTTTTAATCTTAGAAAAATCCAAAACTCCAAACTTGAGCCTTCATATCCAGGGACAGAATACAAAAGCCAAACACCACCAGATCCGATGCAAGATACAGGACTCCCGCCACAGTGGAGCCAAGGACTCAGGCTGTGCCCAGCTGCTGGGTTGTTTAACAGAATGAGGGAGGGACTAGGTCTCTGTTTCCTTTCGAGACTTTCAGTGCTGGGACTTGAGGTTAAGGGGTGGAGATAAAATGATAAAAATAATAAAGTTAACATCCTTCTCCATCTCTGGGAGGATAAAGGCAGAGAACAGAATGCAGAACGATTTGGTTCCAGAGGAAACTCTTAGTCCTAGACCTCAGGCAATATTCCAGGGGTATGGTTGCAGACAGACCTGGAACAGGGTCAAAAAACATGAAGAAAGGATTTGTATAGGAAAAAGATGGAGTGCCCTCCCAGAGGCCCGTTCCCTCTTCCTGGAGACCCTGCCTCAGATTTGTGTCCACATTAGTAGAGTCCTCTGTGTGAAGCACCACCCCCTCCTCTATTTCCAGGTGTTCCTTACACAGTTGGTTTAAAAAAAAAAAAAAAAAAAGGCCGCTAAGTGGCTAAGACACACTAATGGATACACTTTATAGTAACAAAACAGAAAATTGGCACATTTGTATCCAGGGCTTGAAATATCTCAGGAAAACCCAAATCTCAAACACCATCCTTATCTGCACTTTCCCTCCTCACCACTATGGCAGCGCACCTCCAGTGACCAAAACTGGAAGGAGAACCAGACCAGCAGTGATCCCCGTGATGGGTGTGGTGGGAGAAAAAGATGGCTCTGGAAGAGAGAAGGGAGAGGAGGATAGAACTAAGGGATATGCTCAAGGTCTGCAGAAGGGTTCCTGCTTTCCCAAGGACAGACTCTGTACCTACACACACTACCTTTACTCCATTTCAGGATGAGAGGTTCAGACAGCCCCTCAGGTTGCACATGGCATGTGTATTTATGCTCTTCTCCTGAAGGCAGCACCACAGCTGCCCACTTCTGGAAGGCTTCGTCCTCTGCAGGCCTGGTCTCCACAAGGTCCATGTCCTGAGTCAGGTCCTTCTCATCCCTCTGCCAGGTCAGGATGATGACAGCAGGGTGGAAATCCAGGGCCCAGCATCTCAGGGTGACATCACCTTCAAGCGTTGAATGATGGGCCACATTTGTTTTGGGGGGAGTCTGAGGAGAAGAGTCAGAGGGTAACAACCTTCTGTTCTCTCCTGTGGACTATATGAGCATTAGTCATGTGATCATCCCCATAGTTGGGTTGAAAATTGAAACAGCAGCTCTTACACAGCATGGACTTAGGATGAAGAAATATCTATTCCTTGGATCTGTTCCCGATCTGTGAACATTGGCAGAAACGGGGACTGAGATCAAAACAGGACTGGCACTCACTCTTTTCAGAGCTGGTACCCCTTCATCCACGAAAAGATGGAGTCCACTATTGTGCTTTCAATGTAAAAATGTTCCCTGTGGCTCAGGTGGATCCTGTGGGATCTGGAAATCAGGGAGGCTTCCTCTGCTCCAGACCAATATGTGTGTGTACCCCTATACATGTGCAGCACTTATCTAGAGGTCATAAGACAACTTGTTCTCTCCTTCTCCATGTGTGCTCAGGGTTCCAAACTCAGGTTGTTAGGCTTTATGGCAAGCACCAAACATTGAGACATCTTGCTGGCCCAATGATTCCTTTGTATTGCCTCAGACTGTGCAACCTTTCTTTCAGAGAGGAATGAGCAGTGACAACACTCAATTTCTCTACTTCTACATCACCCAGACCCCATCTGCTTCTATGTCCCACAGCCTTGAGAGCCCTGGGAAGATGGCTAAGCCCCAGTTGCAAGTCTCAACTGCCCACAGCAAAGGACACACAACTGCTGTCACTGTCTGCTTAGGATCCTGCCCCACAAGTATTATTTCAGAAATTGCTGTTGCTGTTGTGATAGATAGCATGCCATGTCGAGGTATCGATACACCTTCAGATGGAGCAGTCTCAGATGTGAGTCCAATCATCCACACCAAGTGCATTGCAACCCTCCGCTGCCATTCCACACCACATGGAGAAAGCAGAGACACATCAGTAATTTCTCCCATGGATGGTTTGGCTTCAATTTCATGTCTTATATCCCAGTAACCGTGAACCTGATCCTCCCAAGCCCATTTTGGTCCTGCTGGGTCCCCACTTGGGTGTAGAGTATTTTATTACTTTCTCCGGAGAGATATGATAGATATCTATTCACCCCAGACAGGACTCCAACAACAGACCAAATGAATGATCCCATCAAAGCCCATCCTTACCATCCAACACAGTTTGGCAATCCCATAAATGCATTGAAGGTTACTTACAGACACGAGTGAGGCGTTACTTAATACTCATAAACACCTACAACACTGAAAAGCCCACTCCAGCATGAATGACAACTCACAAAAGCTAGATCACTGGAGTGTGCCACCAATGAATTCAATCAATTAATACACACACACACACACACACACCATTACCATACTGGCTATCCAGAAGTTCACTATATAGACAAAGCTGGCCTCCAACTCACTCATCTGCCTGCCTCTGCCTCTTCAATGATGGGATTAAAGGCATCAGCCACTACACCCATACCATCAATTAACCTTCTAGTTCCCATATACACTAATATTTCTGAAGTCCAGATGTGGCTAGTAGGATTCCTTGTGATTGGGGAACATAGGAGGGTGTGAATGGCTAGAATCCCCAGTAAGGGTAATCACAGCTTTTCTGATTTTGAAACAGTAACAGCCTTGTGTGGAGCCTGGGGGACAGTATTTCACAATAGGTGGCTTAGGAATTGGTCCTGGCATAAAGTCTGCTCAAGGGCCAATAGAAGCTACCCCTGAAACCTGCATGCTGCAGCATCTCCTCCCCTTTATCCAGGTATTTGAGAAGCCACTTCAACGCACCTTCCCTCCAAGAAAGATGTGCATGATATAACAAAACCAGATGCCTCTTGCTTGCACCTAGTGATCTGAGACTCCTCGGTATCCACTGCAACCCAGGAGCGCAGGTCCTCTCGGTCAGAGAGATGTAATCCTGGCCTTCATAAGTGATGTGCTTATACCCACGGAGGAGGTGATGGTCTGGCCCTATGTCACAGCCGATTAGTCACTGGACAGTGTGAGACTCTGTTGAGGCCAAAGTGGTCAGCACCATGTCCCAGGTTAGCCCCATTCATTGCACACAGCCTGCTCGTGATTGGTCAAAGCCTACTTCAAACTGAAATGAAACCACAGTAAATTTCTGCAGGCTTCTCCAGGATTGCAGGAACTTGCAGATTTCACCAGCCCAAGGTACATATTTCATAAGAATATGCGGAGACTATAGACTAGCCTTCCATATAGGATCACTCACCATTCTCTCTCTGGCTATGATAGCCGAACAGGGTCCACAGTTCGATTTGACCGAGTATTAAGATCCTCCTGGCGAGGCGCATCAGCTCCTCCAAATGCTCAGGTTCCTGAGCTATAAATGGCACCCACGGCTCCACCCACTGACTCTCCAAGTCTTTGCTGAAGCTCGTGATCTGTATGTTGTCCATGTAGCCTCGGTGAACCGAGGTTTGCCTTAGCCAGGATCGTACAAGGTGGTGGTGAAATACCGCAGGGAGTGTGAGCCTAGGGGTGGTGCGGGGGTCAACCCAGGTGGACCTGGAGACAAGCGGACTTGCTGGGAGGAGAACTAGCACACAGGGCTCCAGACACGGATTGGAGAAGAGAGCCTGGCAGAGGGTGTGTAGTTGGGAGACAGCCGCTGAGACTTAGCGTTCCCTGAGCTATTGCTGCCCAGCCTCCTCCCTCCTCCCCACAGAAGTGGCTTCACTTTCCACCCTGCACTCACCCGCGCTGGCCTGAGTTGGGACCAGGGCGGTCGCCAGCAATGGAAAGAGGGTGTGCAGCACCACGGACCCCATCCTCCGTGTTTGGAGAACTTGAAGAGCAAGATCCCTGTCTATGAAGTTTTATAGCGTTGTGGGTGTGTGGGGGCAGATCATGACTCTTAGTGGTTCTACAAAATTCCCACACACAACAGAAGTGAACATGTGGGTGTCCAAACATTACTGGGGAAAAGAGGTTTCCCATTTGTGGATTCTTAGAGTGTTTTTGATTAAAAAGAAAAGAAAGAAAAGCCAATAACAAGCCAGAGTCAGAAGGACGCTCCAGGTTCACCTCATTAGTTCGGGATGGCGGGGAGGGGGAGGGGTGAGGGAAGGCAACAACACTAGCAAACCATAATCTTAGCAGGGGCTAAGGGTCATCAATGGGGGAGGGTAAGCAGCTGTAGAAAGGAGAAAAGAAAGGATTAACCCCTTGAGTTATAAATCAGGAAAGCAAACAGACTCAGCAGTTAATCTACAAGGAAGTGGATTTGGGGGGAGGGCTGGGGGGATACTTCAGGAACGTAGTAAGTACATTATTTCATTTGGGGTATTATTATTCCTTCCATTTCCTTTGCATGTTTTCAAATGACCAGCTTTCCAGAGGGGTTGTCTGCTGGCTAGGTGATTAACAAGTCTAGTTAGATTAGCTCCCAAAGAAGGTGGAAGGGGGCATTGGTATGCAATATTCTAATCTCTGGGACAGATCGGAATGCATAGTCTCCACCCTTGTCAGAAGTGGAGATTAGTTTCCATTCTTTTGACCAAAGTCAAGTTACCCAAAAGCCCTGATACCCCTACCCTTCTCAACTGGTAAATGGATGTGTGTGAGCGGGCCCATTCTTAACAACCCCTAAGCCAGGTGACGCTTGTCTAGCTGCCTAACACTGGCAGAAGCTCCTGAGAACTGACGGTGTGTAAACTAGAGAAATGAACCCTGGGGCCACAAGGAAACTTCAATCCTTAGACTGCTTGAAAGCAAGATCCTAGACCAGATAATTTACCCACAGCCCCTCCTCCTGCACCTAGAGTCCTTTACCACAGTAAACCCTTTATGCAGCACCCTGGTAGAGAGCTGTATGTGTCAGGAAGTCCCAACCTTTTTGTTTCAGGATCTCTGTATGCTCTCACAGATTAGGGAGGACTTCAAACAGATGTTAAGCAGGGTGCATCCATCAATCTTACTTGGGCTAAAAAGTAAAACATGTGTTGAGTTCAGTTCCCAGAATCTTGCAGCTCACAGCTGTTAAGTTTCCAACTGGGACAAATGGCAGAGGTGCCTGTTTAACATACCAAAGTGGAGTGGCCTCCAGATTCTTCTGTCCTTGAGTACCTACCCTCAACAGGGTATGGCTGAAGTACCCTTCCCTCCCCCAACTCCCTTAGACTCTTCCCTGTCCATAATCTCGGCATTTTAGTTACTTGCTCCCTTTTGTACCTCTGACCTCCTGGCTGCTACACCTGGTTTCCCTCTTCTCTCCCTTCTCCTCCCCATCTCCCCACATGGCCCATCTCAGTCACCAAGGCCACTCTGGACTCTCCCAAATGTCTCTGCCTCTAGCTGTCCTCTCCCTCTTATCTGCAATATTTTTTTTTCCTCGCCATACCTAGGTCCAGCCATTTCCTCTCCTTTCCTTTTTATTTCCATCCAACAGCCACCTATAACCCAAGCTCTAGGGGATTCATGAAAGGTCTTTGAATAAACTTGACCTCATTTCTCCTGTAAACTCTTCCTGCTCAATGAGTCTCCTGAGAGACCTTGAAGAACAGAAACTGTCATGTAATTTTGTCTCTGTCAAAATGCTTACAGAGGCTCTGTTATATCCACTGAGCAGCCTTCCCTCCCTCCATAAGCAAACCATCTTTATTATATTTTTATGTGCTTTACCTGCATGGATGTGTGTGTACCACATGAACGAAGTGCCCACAGAGACCATCAGACCCCCGGGGACTGGTATTACAGAGGGTTGTGAGTCACCATGTGGAAGAACAGCAGGCTCCTAAATGCTGAACCATCTCTCTAGCTCCTGGGCCATCTCTAACGGCCTACTTTTAGTTTTTTGGGTTTTTTGGATTTTTTTGTTTTTTTGTTTTTTTTTTTTTCCAGTCTCACTTAACACTTCTTTAAAAAAATTTTTTATTAGGTATTTTCTTTATATACATTTCAAATGCTATCCCGAAAGTTCACTATACCCTCCCCCTGCCCTGCCCCCCTACCTACCCACTCCTGCTTCTGGCCCTGGCATTCCACTGTACTGGGGCATATAAAGTTTGCAATACCAAGGGGCCTCTCTTCCCCAGTGATGGCCTACTTTTAGTTTTAAGGAAACCAATAAAAGTATAAGTTACCACAAATGGGAAACAAAGAAGCAAAAAACCGTATTAAAAACTCTGTTGTACTGTTTGATTTCTTTATGAGAAAGAGTTTGTCTGGGTCTATGGAATGCACATTAAAACTGTTTTCCTGACGGAACCTTCGATCAGAATCACACAACTTGATCTTCTCCCCACATCCACATAAAAATTTTTTCAGAATTAATGTAATATTTTAAAAATATACTTAAAATTTAGCTCATCACTGAAGAACAAGCATGTGGGAGGTTAGGCTAAGAAAGGAGGTTTGCCATGAGTTTGAGGCCAGCCTGGGTTACATGATACTCTTTCTCAACCAAAGAAACATAGATGAGGCTGGGCAATAGTGGTACATGCCAGCCTGACCTACTGAGTGAGTTCCACGACAGCCAGGGCTACACCGAGAAACAGTGTTTCAAAAAACCAAACCAAACAGCACAAACAGAAAGAAAAATGATCAAGCTTGTATGTTTCCAAAATGTCACAATTGAATTACAATAAATTCAATAAGTGAATTCAGTTTCCATGGTGAGAATTTGGCAGGTAATATTGCTTTCCTTGGTAATCTAATTGAAGCAAACCCATATCCATTTATTCCAATCTTAATTACTAATATTCTCTCAAATATGACATATCACACTGTAAATATATGTATAGATGAGGGTCACAGAATAGATGCAGATATTGAGGAGGTTACAGTAGCATTTCATGATGCTTTTGAAGCGGGCTTATAGAAATGTAAATGCAGGGGCTAGAAAGTTGGCCCAGGTTAAGAGCATCTTGGTTTGATTCTCACCACCCAGGCTGTGGCTCACAAGCAATTCCAGTTCCAAAGTGTGGGGCAGAGTGTGGGGATGCTGCCCCTCATCTGGCTTCCTCCTCTCCCTCCCATGTCTTCAATCTGGGCCCCCAAATCATTCAGTGCAGCTCCCCCCACAGTGCAGCTCTCCCCTCCTTTGGTTAGTCTCTGGAAAACACCTTCACAGACATTTCCTGTGAGATTTGAGATCCAGTCAATCTGACAATGAAGATTAGCATTCACAGCTACACAGTGAGTTCCAGCCCAGTCTAGGGTACAGTGTGAGACCCTGCCAAAATAAAGATGGGGGAAGGGTAGAGGATGGTTAAGTAGTTAACAACATTTGTTGGTTTTTCCAAGGACCAAGGAAGGTTCAGTTCCTCTCATCAACATGGTGGCTCACAACTGCCTGTAACTTCAGTTCTGGCCTCCATGGGATGGTGCACATACACTCAAGCAGGCAAAGATACATGCACAAATCACATGTGCACAAATTCAAATAAGTAAGCAAAACTTTATAAAAAGAACTGGCTAGAGATATGGCTTAGTGGTTGAGACCACTAGCTGCTATTGTAGCCGACCAGGGTTCAGTTCCTAGCACCTACACTGTGGCTCACAATTATCTCTAGCTCCAGTTCTAGGGGACCCACACGTTTTCTGACTTCTGAAGTCTCCTTCATGCAGGCAGTACAGATACATATACTCACACATACACATAAATAATAACTTAAAGCCCAGCAGTGGTGGCGCACGCCTTTAATCCCAGCACTCGGGAGGCAGAGGCAGGTGATTTCTGAGTTCAAGGCCAGCCTGGTCTACAGAGTGAGTTCCAGGACAGCCAGGGCTACACAGAGAAACCCTGTCTTGAAAAACCAAAGCCATAATAATAATAATAATAATAATAATAATAATTTTTAAAATGAGCTGGAGAGATGGCTCAGCAGTTAAGAACACTGACTGCTCTTCCAGAGGTCCTGAGTTCAATTCTCAGCGACCACATGGTGGCTCACAACCATCTGTAATGTGATTCAGTGACCTCTTCTGGTGTGTCTGAAGACAGCTACAGTGTACTCACATAATATATATATATATATATATATATATATATATATATATATATATATATATATTATATATAATGAAAATTGTGAAACCTCCCTTAAAACAGATAGGGAGTAATATTGAGGCCCCCTGTTCTGAGACAGGTCTAGGAAGAAGCCTGAACCATTTAGAACAAGATTTGTGGTCACTGATACCAATTATCAGAGTCACCCACAGTGAAGAACAATCTCAAATGGAAATATATTATTTTTCTTTGAGAAAGCAATAAAGGATTCCTGTCATCATCCCTGAGCTGTCATGTTGATATATACATGTCTTTGTTTTTCCTCTCTCCTATTGGGTTTAGTTTCAGGCAAAAGACTTAGGGAATAATTTTTGAAATGGAAGCCTCTGTCTATTTGCTATCTGAAAAGCCCCTAGAATTGATTTCTAATTTCTAGGAAAAGATACTAGAATTCAAATGCTTGTCATTTATTTATTAATTTTTGGTTTTTCGAGACAGGGTTTCTCTGTATAGCCCTGGCTTGTTATTATTAAACATGAAGGAATAGTATATGTGATAATGGAGGGTTGACGGTAATTTTATTATTTTATTATGGAACCAGGTTTGAGTATTTACAGGTGAAAGGAGAATGCACAAGCCTATCACCTCCATGTGCCACACAGGATACACTTCCTGCCACTGGACATGGGTCCAGTTCATGGTGGCTGGGGCAGTTCCCCTGTAGCTCCTGGATACTGGATGTACCAATGTACCCTTGCCGGACACATTCTCTACAGTTTCAGCTTTTCCTTATCACCGCGTGCTGAAGCCAAGTCCAGCATGTCATCATTCGACAAGGATTTGTGCTGTGCTCAGCTGCAGGAATGCTTTTGGGAAGATGGTGGAGGGACATGATCTCTGCTTCCTTTCTAGATTCTCAGAGGGGTACCCCCGCCCCTGAAGTGTAGAGGTCAAGAGGTGAGACAAGTGGCCAAGGGAGGGAAGTAAAATGGGAAAAGTGAGCTTTTAGAATAGATTGAGTAACTCATCCTTTTCCATCTGTGGGAATAAAAAGATGGGAGAGCGGCAGGATGGGAAATCCTAGCAGAATTCCTGGGTTCAGCCCTTCAGGAATGTTTTTAGAATTATTATCTGAAAACCTAGAGCAGAATCAGAAAATAAGAGAAGGGAAGTATTACAGAAAAGCTCCCAAGTTCCAGCCTGGAGACCTGTCCCAACTGGCATGTCATGGTTTGTCATGTCAATGTGAGATATTTGTCACTTGTTTCCAAATGTGCTTTAGAAAGAGTTAGAACACAATATCCTAGATTGGATAAGCACACATATATGTATATATCTTATACCAACTCACTGGGTGTGGTGGCGCACACCTTTGATCCATCATAGAGGCAGAGGCAGGCGGATTTCTGAGTTCGAGGCCAGCCTGGTCTACAAAAGTGAGTTCCAGGACAGCCAGGGCTATAGAGAAACCCTGTCTCTAAAAAAACCAAAACCAAAACCAAACAAAAAAGACCTCAGATATAACCCATTTCCTACCTTTCCTCTTCCTCATCACTATGGCAACCACAGCTCCAGTAAACACAACTCCAAAGAGAAGCAGGCCAACAGTGATTCCCATGATGGGAATGGTGTGCTTAGAAGGGTCTGGGAAGGGAAGGGAAAGAGAGAGAAGGTGTGAGCCCTGGCCCTCAGCTCTTACCCATGACCTTCTCAGGGTCTCCAGAAGGGCTTCCACTTTCCCAAATGATCATCTCTGTGTCCACACCACTCCTTACCCCATTTTAGAACAAGGGGCTGGGTTAGCCCCTCATGTTGCACATGACATGTGTATCTCTGTTCCTCTCCAGAAGGTACCACCACAGATGCCCACTTCTGGAAGGTCCCATCCCCTGCAGGTCTGGTCTCAATGAGGTCCATGTCCTGAGTCAGGTCTTCCTCATCCCACTGCCAGGTCAGGATGATGTTAGCAGGGTAGAAGCCCAGGGCCCAGCACCTCAGGGTGACTTCACCTTCAGGTCTGGGGTGATGGGTCACATGTGCCTTGGGAGGATCTGAGGGAAAGAGTTGAACAATTCAGGAATCTTGAATTCTTCCCTGAACTGAAGCAATGTTTATGGACCATCTTGGAAATTGAATGGGTAGTTGAGGGATTTAAGCACCATACAGTATTCTAGATTCAGGCATCTGGAATAATCGACCCCTTGGGAAACCCTAGACATAGGATGACAAGATGGACTTCGGGACTCCCAAGGAAGAAAGGAGAAAGGTCTTGACTGGGTGAAGGCTGAGAGACTTAGCATCATTGGAGTCAAGACTCCAAAGAGGTTGGGTGTGGGCTGAGAACATGGCCTGAGAAAGGGCATGGCTTACAAAGGGCTGCAGACTGAAAGGGGCAGCTGTTTAGGGATCTTCTCTCTTTCCTTCCTGAGACAATCTCAACTCTCCCGAGAAAAAGTCGCAAGAGTCTCTGTCTAGTGTTTGATCGGGAAAACCAGAACTCTCTTCCTTCTTCAGATGCAAAGAAAAGAAGCAGTATTCTAGCCCAGCTCATTTTGCTCCCTTCCAGAGAGACTGTGAGCCCCAGCCCCAGAACAGATGGAGGAGATTCCCGGCAGCCTCATATACCTGTTCTTAGCAGAGTCTCCTTCCCTATCTCCAGGTATGTGCGGAGCGACTCCACACACTCGCCCTTCAAGAAGGATTGCCTTTGCTCAGAGACACCAGACTTCTCCCACCTGCGCAGCGTGATCTGCGCAGCTGTGTCGCCTGCGACCCAGGAGTGCAGGTCCGGGCTTAGGGTGAGGTAATCGCGGCCGTCGTATGCGTGCTTCTCATGCCCACGGAGGAAGAGTCCATCTGGCCCCACTTCGCAGCCATACACACACTGAAAGACGTGAGAGCCTGGCCCCGCCCCGGTCGTATTTGGACCACAACCTTGCACGAAACCGGTTCAGGGTCTCCTCAAGTCTGGCAACCTTGGGGGCCAAACCTCGGGAGCTGAGGACCCGGGAACTCAGGGTCGTCCGTCCGTAAGGGATGTGAAAGGGTTACTCACCATCCTTGCTGTGGTTGTAGATGTCCATGGCCTCCTGCAAATTCACTAGGGCAATCTTCTCAATGACCTTGACAGTCCTGGTCTGCTGTTCCCAATACTCTGGCCCCATCTGCTTCACCCACAGAGCGCGTGGCTCCATTCTCTGATTTTTCCCCTTATTGTTGTAGCACAGGAACTGTGTGTCGTCCACGAAGACGACAAAGATGAAGGAATGCTCCCTCAAACCAGGCTGGGTCATGGTGGTGGCAAAAAACTGCAAGGAATGGATGCCTGGCGACGGAAGACACAAATCCTTTTTTTTTTTTTTTTTTTTTTCCGGGACTTGTAGAGGTGTAGGTGACAGAAGGGGAGCAGGGCGTGGGGTTCAGGATGAAGATTGGAGAAAGGAGAGGGAAGAGTGGTGAGGCTATTTCGGTTGTGCGGCTTCTTGGCTTCTCCAGTGCTGCCCTCACTCTCCTTGGCCGAGGCAGTTTCCCTCCTGACCCGCACTCACCTGCGCGAACCAGGGTCAAGGCCAAAGCTCCGGTGAGCAGCAAGGATAGGAGGGTAGAGAGCGCAGGGCTTCTCATCCTCCGTGTTTAGAAGGTCTAGAGGGACTGAGACTTTGTTCCTCTGTGGATTTTATAACACTGCGGTGTGTGGGGAGAGACCATAATGACCTAATGGCTTTCTTCAGAATTCAGATATGCAGTCAGTTCAGGCAGAAGGACCACACAACTGACACCTGACACTGATGGTAAGCTGGAGAAAGGAACTCAAAGGTTACGGAGGAATCCATACATCCCTTGAAGAGCAGACCTGAGGGTCACATCAGAGACCAGGAATTTTACCACCCTCTTCCCCCCACACCTGGTGCCAGGAGCTGTGTTTTAACATTTTGTTTCCAGGATCTATCTCTGCACGCTTTTACAAATGTGAGGACCTCAGAGGGATACGGCATGTTACATCCGCCCACATTTATCATATTTTTAAAAGATGTATTTATTTATTTTTATGTATGTGAGTACACTGTAGCTGTCTTCAGACACACCAGAAGAGGGCATCAGATCCCATTACAGATGGTTGTGAGCTACCATATGGTTGCTGGAAATTGAATATTCTATGACCCTCAAAGTCACTTAGATGCTTTCTTAGGATCCATGACCTCGTGATATTTTCATGCATTTTTTTAAATTTACTTCCCATATTTCCTGGCAGCTGGTTAACCTGTTGATATGTTAGTATGACTCCAGTCTGAGGAGCCCAATTGCAATTGGGCTTATTAACAATCATATTATCCAACAGTGATTACTTACAGGATAAAAAGGATATTTTCATTTTTTAAATGTCTTTTGTTTTCTGGTTTTTGTTTGGTGGAGACAGACTTTTATGTAGACTGTGCTGGCTTCAAACTCTGTAACAAGACTGTCTCCCCCCCCCCCCCCAAGTGTTGAGAATACATGCCTGAATCACACAAAATACTTATTCTTGCCGGGCAGTGGTGGCCCCATGACTTTAATCCCAGCACTTGGGAGGCAGAGGCAGATGGATTTCTGAGTTCGAGGCCAGCCTGGTCTACAGAGTGAGTTTCAGGACAGCCAGGGCTACACAGAGAAACCCTGTCTCGAAAAACCAAAACCAAAACCAAAACCAAAACTAAAAAATGAAAAAACTTATTCTTATTGCATCTTTTTTTTTTTCTTTTGTTTTTTCGAGACAGGGTTTCTCTGTGTAGCCCTGGCTGTCCTGGAACTCACTCTGTAGACCAGGCTGGCCTCGAACTCAGAAATCCATCTGCCTCTGCCTCCCAAGTGCTGGGATTAAAGGCGTGCGCCACCACGCCCGGCTTTATTCTTATTTCATGTGTACGTGGGTGTGTGCCTGCTTGCTTGTATGTGCACTAATTGTTTGCAGGAGCCTGAGAAGGCCAGAAGGAGGAGTTAGAACCTTCTGATTCCCAGCAACCACAGGGTGGCTCATAGCCATCTATGATGAGAACTTATATCCCCTTCTAACCAATAGGCATATATGCAGGCAGAATACTGTATACATAATAAAGGTAAATAGACCACAAACTCAACTTTGTTACTGATATACTTCAGGTCCAGACAGACAGATTCCTGTTCCCTCAGCATCATGCCTTCTGGATGGTCCAATCAGCATGGAAAAAGTATCATTGGATGTATCTGTGAGGCAAAGGGCTGTCCCACAGTGTCTTTAGCAATCCCATTTTGTGGTAGTACAGTTGAAAGACTTCTCAAAATGGGATAATCTGGAGATCAGAGATAGGGATGGAGCCCTGAAGGGTTTAGGAACTCCACAAGAAGACCAACAGGGTCAACTAACCTGGACCCTTGGTGATCTCAGAGACTGAACCATCAACCAAAGTACATACACAAGCTGGACCTAAGCCCTCTCTGCTCATGTGTACCAGATGTGCAGCTTGACCTTCATGCAGGTCCTGAACAATTGGAGCAGGGTCTATCCCAAAGCTGTTTGTTGCCTGTATGTTGGGGTACGTTCTAGCTGGGCTGCCTTGTCTGCCCTCAGTGGGAGAGGAAACACCTAGCCTCGAAGAAACTTGAAGTGCTGGAGTACTCTGTGTGTGTGTGTGTGTGTGTGTGTGTGTGTTGTAATCTGTTCAGAGGAGAAGGGGAGGAGGAAGGATTGTGGGAGGGGGTGACTGGGAGCAGGACAGTGAGTAGGATGTAAAGTGAATAAGTAAAAATGAAATTAAATTTAAAATAAAAGGTATGGACAGTATTAACTTCAGTGTTTCAAAAGAAGTTAAGGTCTCTAAGAGAGGTAGCATTAGGCTACCAGTGGAAACTGGGGGTGGCAACCAGCTGCTCCTAAAGTGTAAATGACTGCTTCTTTTGGGGACTTGTTTGGACAAAATCAAAAACACTTTGAGTCGAGTGCCCTGAAGTAGCTCACGTCCTAAGTTAGAGGAGGCATTTTGCAGAGGCATTTTGGACCTCCGGGCTTCATAGCCTTGTTTATCAGGAGCTTTCTGAATGATGTCTATAAGGACACCCTGTTTTATCTGGTTAAGAAATTATCAGCATATTGTGTGAGGATGGAGCCTTGGGTAAAGGCCATGGAATCTAAAACATCCTTAAGTATTGAAGAAAATCCTGAAGGAAATTCACTTTATGCCTGAGGTATTGGACTCCAGATTAATTTTTTTCTCTCTAAATGCAAGTGCAGACAGAAATATCAAGTCAGGGTGTGAAGGAATCTAAAAGAAAAATGAGCAGAACACATCTTCCTGAGGGAATTCAGAGAATTATAGCGCTCAGGGTTTTGTTTTCTGCCAATCAAGGTATTTTATTTCTGAGTTCAATTTCCTTCTTCCCTTACTGACAAGATTGGCTTTGTAGGGTGAAGAAGCAAAACCAACGTCAGCTAAGAGAGAGAAAGTTCTTTCTCCTGCATCTTGTAAGAGGTGATGTTAGACTTGTAAAGGAGAGGGTTTGTTCCCCTTCTCAGGAAGGGCTATCAGACTGTGGTCAGCAGGAGCCCAGCCTCATTAGCCATTAGCTTGTGTGCAAGAGCTAGATGAGGCTTCCTGTCATGTGCCGCTCTGTTCTAACCTACTAAATCAAGATAACTTTCCAAAACAGCAATAAGTAGGAAGTGTGAGGTCTGCTCTGAGGACATGGAAGTAAAACCACTTCCTTAGGATCTTATATGGTAACATCAAATTTATATAACAAAATTCTCTCTAAATATACACTGGTGAGAAGTCAGAGAACAAAAAGAGCCTGCAACGCTAAGAGTGCCTGATACAACTTGGCTGTGATAGCTAGACAATTAAATAGGTTGTTTACTGACTCTAACAACAGCTCGAGGGGAATCAGAAATGTCAGTTATTCACAATTTCTTTCACCTGAGATGAGAGAAAAACTACAACTCTAGTTCTGAATCTTCTACTTTCAGCTGTAGGCTGCCACTAAGATTATCAACTCATTAGGGGATGTGGTTTTATCTTACTGAAGGGGAAGAGGAACCTCTGGAGGATCTTGATATTTAAGAGTATTTACCCTTGACATGTACTCCCAAAAGCAGTAATGCTATACTGTCTGTAAAATTCAAAGGCAAGATTTGCTTTCTTAAGAGCAATGTTTTTTTTTTTAACTAGATTTATTCACTTAATTTTATATGTGAGTGTTTTGCCTGCATGTATTTATGTGCACCATAAATGTGTTTATGCACACGGAGGTCAGAAGAAAAGTACCATATTCTCTGGAATGGGGGTTACGGGTGGTTGTGGAAAAAGTGGATGCTGGGAATTGAACTAGAAACGCTTAAGAAAATTAAGCATTCTTAACCCCTGAGCCATCTCTCCATTTTGTTCATTAAAAAAAAAAAAAATTCGGGCTGTCGAGATGGCTCAGTGGGTAAGAGCACTGACTGCTCTTCCAAAGGTCCTGAGTTCAAATCCCAGTAACCACATGGTGGCTCACAACCACCTGTAATGAGATCTGATGCCCTCTTCTGGTGCATCTGAAGTCAGCTACAGTGTACTTATGTATAATAATAAATAAATCTTTGGGTTGGAGCAAGCAGGGACTGAGTGAGTGGAGTTGACCAGAGTGAGCAGAGGTCCTAAATTCAATACCTGACAACCGCATGAAGGCTCACAACCATCTGTACAGATATAGTGCACTCATATACATAAAATAAACAAACAAACAAATAAATAAATCTTAAAATATATATATTTTCCTGCCGGGCAGTGGTAGCAAATGCTTTTAATCTCAGCACTCAGGGGACAGAAGAATCTCTTAGTTTGAGGCCAGCCTGGTCTACAGAGTGAGTTTCAGAACAGCCAGAGCTACACAGAAGACCCTTGTCTTGAAAAACAAACATACATACATACATACATACATACACCCTTTTTTCACCAAGCCAGGCATAGTGGCACATACCTTTAATCCTAACACTCAGGAGGCCTGGTTTACACAGTGAGTTTCAGGATAGCCAGTGGTACACTGTGAGACCCTATTGTAGCACTCTCCCTCTTCTTCCCCCTCCCCCTCCAAAGTTATTTTTACTTCTTGTTTTCCTATACATCATTTCTAAAGAATTGTGTGGCTACTTTCTTATGTCTCAAAGAAACCCAAGGCAAATCTCAGCCCCTGTGACTCCGCCCAGCATTTCTTGCCCTGCCCCCTACCTAAACCTCTCCAACCCAGGGCCTGGGCTTCGCTTCCCTTTCCCCAGCTTCTCTTTTCTATATAACTCAGCCATTTTAGCCACATGTGCTGGGTTATCCTTTGCCTCTTGGGCCATGGCTCCTCCTCTCTTGCCCCCTCCCCTCTCTTTTCTTCTTGTTCTGCTCCCACCCCCACCCCCTTTATGGTCCAGTTCAGTCCGTACGTACCTTTCCAGATGCATCTGGCAGAACTCTCCCTCACATCTACAGTAAAAAATCCCCGAAAACCTTCTCTTCAACCATTCCTAGCAGCAGCCATGTCCTCGTTTGCATTCATACTTCCACTCCATATTTAAAGATGAAGCAGCCCAGCCCACTATGCTTTTCAGGGCCTTTCGCTTTATACCAGAAAGTGAGTTCCTGTCCACAAAAGAAATGAAAAGAAAAAAAAAAAAGTTTGTACTCAGGTTCTTCAAGGTCTAATACAAACATGACTGAAAAACTTGTTTAAACCTTTCAACAAAAACCCTTGAGGTAAATAAACAAACCATGACTCGGATTTCTAACCCAGGTGTCACAGTTCATACTTGTAATTCTGAAACTGTGGAGGTCAAGCAAGAAGCCAAGCAAGAAGCCTTATCACAGGTTCTAGGCCAACCTCCAGCTACCCAGCAAGACTCATTTCAAAACAAGAACAACAAAAATAGCAGACAGTTGACCCAGACCCAAAGACTGGCCACAAGTGCTTCAAACGGCGGAGCTGAGCCACTCAGATGTTGATGTTGGGCACAGAACTGTAATGGTTGGTGTTTGGCTTGCTGGGTTTGGAGTAAACCACAATACAAGTATTTTCCTGCTATTTTTTTCCTTTTTTTCTATTCTCCTCCTCCTCTTCCTCCTCCTCTCCCTCCTTCTTCTCTTCCTCATCCTTCTGCCCCCCTCCCCAATGGAAATATTAACTTTATACCATTATTAGAGTATCTACTTTTTTGTTGTTGTTATTTTTAAACAGGGTTCGTAGTTAGAACTTCTGAGGAGATTTTGGATTTAGATTTCCTAATGGTACAGCTGTTACGACTGTGGATAGTGGGTCCACAGATATGGCTCAGTGTGAAGACCACCTACTGCTCTTCCAGAGGAGCCAACTACTATCTGCACTTTATATTATGAGACATACTTGAAACCTTGTGGGGATTAAGGACAGAATATGATGGATTAAAGTGACAGTTTGGGTGTAAAGTTCACATGGGATGAACTTATGATTAATCTTCTTTTTGAAAACAATTTACTTAATTTTCTTTTATGTGGGTTGGTGTGAGATCCCCCAAAACTAGAGTTAAAGACAGTTGTGAATTGTCATATGGGTGCTGGGAATTGAACCCAGGCCCTCTGGGAGGGCAGCGGGTTCTCTTTACTGCAGAGCCATCTCTCCAGCCTTATGAGTAATCTTCTTTACTGAGTTGTCTGGATTTAGAAACCACCCCCTGCTGGGCATAGCTTCAAGGGCGCTTTTTGAGAAGAGAAGACCCACCCAGAATGTGAATGGCATTATCAAACAGGCTTAATTCTCAGACTGAATGAAAATGGAAACAGGAGAAAGCCAGCTGAGCACTTTCATTCCTTTTTCTTTACTTTCCAACCCACCCAGACTCCACCTGTACCACCGCTAGCTGCTCCTGTAGCCACACCTCCCCTTCTGTGGTGAACTTTACCTTTTGACTGAGAGCCAAAATAAACTTTCCCCCAACAGGTCACTTCTTGTGATGCATCTGGTCACAGAAATGAGAAAACAAATTTTATAGCAAGTACTTGTAAGAATTATGACTATCAGAAGTCTCCATTCATTGCTGACAGAGATACAAATAGTATAGCCACACATGGGAGATACCCAGTAGTTTCTTTAAAACTAAGAAAACACTTAACTATACAATATACAATGGCCACACTTACAGGTTTTCCCCCAGGACAAATCAAGAGCATGGTGCACAACCTTGACACGGTGCAGGCATCATTTTGCCTCTCTGGACTTCTTAAATGCATGGTCCCAGTCAAACTTAAGTCAAATAACATTCATCAGTATGTGGGGCTAGTCCTCCTCAAAAGTTTCAGGGTTATCAAAATCTAGGAAAATCAGAGAAATTGTCACAGAGGAGCCCTAAGGATCAACTGAGACCGAGTGTGTGGTGCCTTGGATAACGTCCTAGGAAAAAAAAAGGACATTAGTAACAACTGAAGAGTGTAAATAAAATATGTATAAATAAGTGTGTCCATATAGTTTCATGGGTTATAAAATGTATGGTGATGTGAGATTTAGTTTTATGCATGTATATGTATGCTTGCATGAGGTCATGAGAAGCACATATGCAGTGCCCTTGGAAGTCATAAGAGGACTGTGAGCTACCATGTGAGTGTTGGAATTGGAACTGGGTCCTCTGTATGAGCAGACAATATGCTCTTGACCATGGAGCTGTCTCTCCAGCCCTGTAGGATGTTTTAAACAGAGAAACTGGTGACTCTATATATTACCTTTGCAGTTTCTCTGGGGAAAATAAAAGCATCCTAAATTTTATTTTAAGATTTATTTATGTGTGTGTTACAGAGAAGCTGAAGTTGCAGACTTGTGATCCATCTGATGTGGGTGCTGAGAACTAAATTCAGGCCCTCTGCAAGAGCGGTACGTGCTCTTAAACACTAAGCCATCTCTCCAATCCCTTACATTCTAAAATTTAAAAGGTCATGATTAGAAAATAGTTTTCAGGGACAGGGAGTGTGGCTCAGTAATAGATTGCCTAATTAATATATTCCCTGGGTTGAATCCCCTGCTCTGTGTGCATATATACACTGTCTCTACCCCACAACTAACCAACAGAAACTGGAACAACAAAGCAATCTGTTCCATTTTCCAGTGTTGACAGCAAACAGATGGAGAGGGGAATACTCAGAGATACTACAGGATTCCTTCTAACAGCTCTAACTTTCTTCCACCTACTGCGTAGATCTGGGTGGTCAGAAACATCTCATTCCTAACCACCCTTGTCCATCCAGGTTTCAGTAGGCCACTTCCAACTGATTCCCAATCAGACACAATCTGAGAGGTCAGAGCAGCAGCGCCCTCGTGTGGCCGTGATATTGAGGCTAGAAGACCCTACAACCTCTTACAGAAACTTCCTGAGACCTGACTCAGAACTCAAAGCAGTGTCAAGTGCTAACAGAGTCTGAGTGCTTCCCAAATCTAGGCAAACACAGATGTGTCCTCTTCTTTGAGTGATGGTGGACTCTGATTCATGATACAAGTCTCCAGCTTGACTACACAGCTAGTTTGTAGCTTCCATTTGGGCTAGAACTTCCCTCCTCCTGGGAACAAGCCCAGAACTTTCCACAAATAAGATGGGGGAGGAGCCAGAGCCACCCAGGGCAAGGTCCAGGGACGACAAGGAGGTCACAGAAGTCAAAATAGGTAAATTGAGCCTGGGAGGGAGGACAAAAGGAATGCTGGGTGGAAATCGAGAAGAATGCACCACCGGAAGTTTAGCAGTGGGGACATTAATGCTTCTGGGATGGGTCCTATTGGAGACAGGGTTAAGTTCTTCTAGCTCAAGCTCTGCTTTTCACATGGATAGTGACTCATTGAAATATTAGGTTCTGAAATGTCAGGTTATGGGAGGCGGAGAGAAAAGGGAAGAGAGGGAAAGAGGTAGCGAAACATCTTAACATAAAATTTTTCATTGTATTGTATAGGTATGAGTTTATATTTTGCTTGAAAGTACACTTGCATGTCAGGTTAAAAACTATGTGTGTTAGGTTTCTCTTAAGATTGCTGGAGATTTTTTCATTTTTCCTTTTCTTTTTTTTCGAGACAGGGTTTCTCTGTATAGCCCTGGCTGTCCTGGAACTCACTCTGTAGACCAGGCTGGCCACGAACTCAGAAATCCACCTACCTCTGCCTCCGTTTTTTCGTTTTTGTTTGCTTGTTTGGAGGCGGTATGTTTTTTGGTTCTTTGGGGTTTTTTTTAGACAAGATGCCACTATGTTACCCCGCCTCAAACTTGAGCTCTTAAATCTCATAAGCTAAGTAAACACCCTGTCAGTCACTGAGCTACATCCTCAGGCTTTTTCTTTAGACGAGTGTTAACTAACGTACCCGGAGTGTCTGTGTGCAGTGTCTGACATTCAGGCTCCATTTTTCCTGTACCCTCTAGCTTCATTTTGGGACAGGATATTTAAGTGGTTTGTTCTGCATCCGTGTGACTTAGTGATGAACAAAGGTTTGTCCAGTTTCTGCTCAAGCTTTTGCACCTTTCCATGGTCATCTAGTTTCTATAATTTCTCCAAAACTTCCAAATCTAAGAACAGCTAAAAATTCTGGAGGTTAGTGATTTATGCCATTAAGGGTTTTTTGTTTGTTTTGTAATTTTAAACAGGGTCTTTCCCTGTAACCCAAGTGTGCTGCAATCCTCTCTCCTAAATTCTGAGATTACAAGTATTCTGCTTATAGGTGTGTTGATTGGGGGTGGGGAGGTGAATAGAAAGGTGCTGGTCTACAAAGTGAGTTCTAGGACAGCCAGCCCCAGGGCTATACCGAGAAACCCTGTCTCAAAACACCCCACCCCCACCCCCAAAAAAGGTGCAGATTTGCAAGTCCCACCAGGATAGTGTCTGCACCAGGATAGGGACAGACTTCCTTCATGGTCCGGTTTCTCTACATCTCATGAGTACTTACTTTAGTAGTCAGCCTGGAGTTTGGATAGAGTTTGTGTTCAGATTTTTGTTTGTTTATGATACAGGGGATGAAACCCAGGGCTTTCTGTATGTTAGCCAAACATTCTACACTGAGTACATTGCCAACTATATTCAGAATTTGGATCTCAGTCCTTCCATGCTTGCCTCCTGATCTGAATACTGTCAATACTAGAGCCACTGGGGCTGCAGTAATTTGCTTAGGGGTTGGTAAATACCTACAGGTGTTCCTTAACGTTTCTATTGTTTTGATGAAACACCATGACCAAAAAGCAAGTTGGGGAGGAAAGGGTTCATTTTCCTCACACTTCATATCACTCACTGTTCATCATCAAAGGAAGACGGGACAGGAGTCAAATCGGGCAGAAACGTGGAGGCAGGAGCTGATGCAGAGGCCATGGAGGGTGCTGCTTACTGGCTTGCTGCTCCTGGATTGCTCAGCCTGCTTTCTTGTAGAACCCAGGATCACCAGCCTACAGGTGGTACTACCCATAATAAGCTGGGCTCTACTCCCATCAATCACTAATTGAGAAAATACCATACAGGCTTGCCTATAACCTGATCTTATGGAGGTATTTTCTTTTCTTTTTATTTATTACTACTATTATACTACTATTTTTATTTATTACTACTATAGCACACTGTAGCTGCATTCAAACACACCAGAGGGCATCGGATCCCATGACAGATGGTTGTGAGCCACCATGTGGTTGCTGGGATTTGAACTCAGGACCTCTGGAAGAGCAGTCAGTGCTCTTAACCACTGAGCCATCTCTCCAGCCCCCTGGAGGTATTTTCTTCATTGAGGTTTCCTACTCTCAGATGACTTTAACTTGTACCAAGCTGATATAAAACTATCCAGCACAGACACAAAGACCAGACAGAGACTTGCAGTTCTTGCTCACCATGGTGGTCAGAGGACAACTTGGGCAAGTCAGTTCTTGCCTTCCACCATGCAAGTTCTGGGATTCAAACTCAGATGGTCAGGCCTGGTGGAGAGTGCTTTTAACCACTGCTGGGTGGTTTTTGTTCACCGTCGTGTCGTTTGTTTGATTTAATACAGGAAAACAAGAAAAAAAAAACCCACAAACACTGAAAACTATACCCAGGGCAATTACCAACATCCTGCTAAAAGACAATGTCTTCAGGAAATCATCATGGCCCCTGGACTGATTTTGTTCTACGAGCATGAATCTAGCCACAAGCAGCTCCTCTCCTTCCTTCTCCTCCTTTCCTCTCCCGTCCTTTTCTCTCCATTCTCTGGCCTGATCTCTTTCCTCCTGGACAAAATATCTATTTTGTTTACAGTTTTGGATGTTTTACTCACTCATGTCATGGAGGGTGTCGTATGGGAAAGCACAGGAAATAGTGGAGCAGTAACAGGAAGCAGCCAAGGCAAGATTTAGTCTCCAGATACATCTTCCAGTGGCCTACTTCCTCCAACTAAGTCCTAGCTTCCACAGCTTTACAACCTCCCATTGGATTAGTCTATTCAAACTTTAAATCCACAAATGAATTAAACTATTCATGAGGTTGGAAACTTTATGACATAATTGTTTCTAGGAGTACCTACACACACACACACACACACACACACACACACAGAGAGAGAGAGAGAGAGAGAGAGAGAGAGAGAGATGCTTTACCAATCTCTCAAGTTCATCAAGTTGATTGTTCAGACAGGGTCTCATAGTCTAAGCTAGCCTGAGACTGATTACGTAGCCCAGGATGATCCTTACTTAAAGTTTGCTATTTTCTTGTCTTAGCCCTTTAAGTGCTGGGATTAGAATTGTGTATGACTATGTCTGGCTCCCTATTCAGATCTCTCTCTATATAATGTGAACCCAAACTCTGGCAGGGAATCAATGACACACATCTAATGGTTTCCTAGTTAAGATAGAGTCTCAAGTAGCCCAGGCTAGCCTTGAACTCACTCACTATGTGGCTGAGAACTTTGATCCCCCCTTCATCCATCTTTCAAGTGCTAGGATGACAGGCATGTACTACCACACATGAGAGATGTTCTCTTTAGTAGTTGATAATTTTTTCTACATTCTTTAAATCAAGTTTTCACCTAGCGTAGAGGTGCTGAAACTGAAGAGGCGAGGCGACAAACCCAGTGCTATGCGGACGAGTGTAGTTAACTAAAGATTTATAGACAGAAGCATTTCTTAGACATCAGCGAAGCACGGGAAGAAGGATGCTGAGCTAGATAAAGGTGGAGTGCAGTGGGCTAGAATGTGCCTGGGCTTTCTCAAGAGGTTCTTAGCACATCAAACATCAGCTGGAAACAGCCTAGTGGCCAGCATAAAATGTTGAACCAACCTTTGTAAGGGTTTCATTTGTCCTATAGTGTTTGACTGTGTGCTGGGGCTACCTGCTGGCCAACATGGTGTTTCCACCTCAAGAATTAAGGACCAGAAGCCAGTATACACTCAATCACTGAGTCGAGGGGGTCTTGAATTCAAGGTCAGCATGGCTCCATAGTGAGTTCCTAGGAAGAGCTGTCTCTAAGAAAGTAAGTAAATAATAAATAAATAAATTATTTATTTATTTAAAGTTGAAGAACCTAAATCAGCTAATTATGGTTGCTCAGTTTTGTAAATAAGGTAATTTGAAGTCAGGGTGAGAAACAGTTCATTATTGACGGAAAGCGTGGTTTTTGTTTGTTTGTTTGTTCTTTTACCTCACTACAGGCCTGTTACATATGGATTGCTTCAATCCTTCTTCTTCTTCTTTTTTTTTTTTTTTGGTTTTTCGAGACAGGGTTTCTCTGTATAGCCCTGGCTGTCCTGGAACTCACTTTGTAGACCAGGCTGGCCTTGAACTCAGAAATCTGCCTGCCTCTGCCTCCCAAGTGCTGGGATTAAAGGCGAGCGCCACCACCACCCAGCAACCTAGTACCTTCTATACTTTCCTATCACCCTCCCCAACTATGTTTGTGCTTTGGCTGCCTGAGACCTGGGTTAAGTGTTATAATTCCAATGGAACTTATTAAAAACAAATCCAAACAAACAAAAGAAAGGATTACAGAGAGAGACTGAAGTGAATTTGGTATGTGAAACACTAATACGACTTGACCGTGATGTGATACCTGTGAAGTGTCTGTATCTTTTTTTTTTTAATCATTATTTTTATTGTCCTGAGTCTGTATGAGTGAATGCCACATATGGGATGGTACCAAACGAAGAGTGTGGGGTTCCCTGGTTACAGGTCTCTCTGTGCTAGGTGTCCTGGAATCCTCTCTAACTACTGAGCTATCCTGTAACTATAGTCTAAGTCTCCTGTGCTTTCTTGGATTTTACTTTAGCTAAGATGTTGCTCCACGGCCCACTTTACTTGTCTGCGAAGTGTTCCAGTTTTTCTTTAGTCTTACCTTATTTTATTTGTGTGTGTGTGTGTGTGTGTGTGTGTGTGTGTGTGTGTTTTACTGTGTAGCCCAGGCAGGCGTGGAACTCACTTTCAGCTGCCTAGTACAAGGAATTACGGAAATTGAGTCACCCGTCCCTCCCACCACCCCCTACCCCCATCCCCCACTCCCATTCCCCACCCCAGGAGTAAATACTTATCTTAGGAAATGGAATTTCCTAGCGCAGCTGAGACCAGTGAAGACCAACAGTAGGCGGGACGAGAAGGCGTGGCATTCAGGCATTGGGCTTCTTCAGATCTAAATTTCTGACCTTGGCAGACAGCCACTTGAGATGTGTTACCTGCGGACGGAGCAGAACGGAAGCAGAGGGACAAAGTAGCGGATTCCTGACTTCTGGCAAGGGCCCCTTCCTGGGTTTCACGCCGCTGCGTTCTGGTCGAGGCTGGAACGCGCGCCCAGCCCTTTGTGTGGCTGTGGTCCGAGGCTACGGCTCAGAAGCCGAGCGCTGGGAACGGCAGGACTGCCGAGCCTCAAGTAGGGCTGTCGAGCGCGGTGAGAGCGTGCGGGGACCCGGGTGGAGCCGCTCCCTCGGTGGAGCCACGAGGGCCCGACACCTGGGTGGGAGAAGCCGCCTGGCTCCGCGGTGGAAAGGCTCACGTGGCTGAAACCTCGGGGGATTAGAGTCTGGGACCGGGGCTGACCGGGCAAAGCCGGCGGGCATTTCTTGTCAGATTGTGCGTGAGAGCGGCGGGGCCACAGATTTTAGAGAGCCGGACAGACGGGGTGTATTGTGGCAAGTTTGCCTGATCTTCCTGTCTTAGCTTCCTTTGTGCTATTGGGGCTGACTCCTCAGATTTGTGAAACAATGAATGGGCTTTAGTTGGAGGAGTGCACTCAGGGTTGAGAGACGTCTGCACAGTCCCTCCAGAAATTTACCCAGTGGAAGGGTGAGGCCAGGCCTGGCCCATCTCCCATGCCAGGGGGGTGGGAGTCGGGAGGGACGGGACCTGACCTCCGGCCAATCAACAGCCAAGTCTTATTTAGTCTCTTGCCTTCTCAGGGCTCCTGCACCAGGAAAGAACAATCAGAGGTAAATGAGTGAGGAGGTGGATGGAGGTACCCAACACCTGTCAGTCTCCTTAATCAGCCTGTATCTATATTAAAGACCACTCCCTGCTTTGTGTGAATGTGCAGCAGCTCCTGCTGCTGTTGTTGATGATGTTTTATGCTTTCTGTAGCCCAGGCTGTCCTAGAACTCCCGGAGATCCTGTCTCAGCCTTCCTAGTGTTTAGGTAATCGTCTAGGTCACCACGCATCTTTATGCTATTGTTAAGACTTGTTGATAAAGGGGTCTTTGCTGAGAATGGTTAAAGACAGGTCCTGGAAGACACTAGCATAGAACTGTATGGACAGGTCCTGGAAGACACTGTTTGGAATGTTTTTTTTTTTTTTTTTTTTTTTTTTTTTTCCAACGGAAGAATAATGAGAGGTGAGACAGACAGAAGGAAGGAAGAAAATCAACCTCAGAATGCAGCTTTCCTGGCAACTTTTTTGGGGATCAGAGCTAGCGATTCCTTGAATGCCTTGTTCCTTGCTGGCACTTTCACGTAGCAAAAGAATTGAGAGGAAAAGAAAGGGCCACGAGTCTCTGTGCCTTTATGCTTCCCTGCATCTAGAGAGGAGAAATAGAAATTAAAAAAATTTCAGAGTGAACAAAGAATTTAAATGATATTGGGTTGTTATCACTGTGCTGTACATGTGATACTGGACTCACGCTGCCAAGACTTAAAATGATCCAAAATGATGGGATGGCCTTACATAGTCAGACAGCTTATTTTGGGGTTTGATTTAACTCGTCCCTAGACTAGTACTATGTGGTGCATAGGGATAGATAGATACTCTGATAGTCCTTTATGCTGGGTAGTAGTCACAGGCTACACTTTCCAGACAGCTAGTAGATCAGGAAAGGAAACTACACACTGTCAGTGTACTTTGTTACTAAGCTATAAGGTTCTGTTCGGTAGGCATATTACTTGCATTTCTGACCTAGTGACATTTTCAGCTTAAGAGGTCATCAAAGGCTAGGTCCATTGGAAATATCGTATCTATATATTAAACATTGAAGTCATGGAGCTAGGGGTATGCATAAGGCTCAGTGGCACTTGGTTAGCAGGCATAAGCTTCTAGGTTTGAGCCCCAGGATACCACACACACATTCAAATCACAGAATCTATATTTTAATTTCTGGTCCTGGAAGAGATATAAGCTCTCATCTTTCCAGTGAAATCAAGTCAGAGGATGAAGAGACAAAACTCAGAGTGGTATGTGACGCATTCAGGTATGTACTTTTCAGTGGTACTGAATCTAGAATTAAACTTTACTTTCCCGTGGATCACACATCCTAGAATGGATGACTTAACGCTTATTCTTGAGGTTTGTGAAAATGGAGCCAATTTACCTCTCTTGGTACTGCGGAGAAGGCTCTACCACAGTGCAGGAAGCTAGTAACTGGGTGCTACGGAGGCACTTATTCCTTACTCTCTCCCTTTGCTGATATTATCTATTTTTCTTAAACCTTAGATTTCTAGAAGTGGGCACCAACAAATTGTGGCTAGAAGCAGTCTGGAATAGAAGTCAAACGCCTAGGACCAGCCTGGCATTACCAAACAATGGCAGCTAGGAAACAGGTAATCAGAGCCCTGAATTCTATGGCCTGGGCTTTGAGGGAACTAAAGCTGTCAATCATGAAAGGAGAATTTGGACAGTTGAACCATCAAGGAAGACAACCTTTTTTAGAGTAGATACTTTTGTTATAAGAAGCAGTATCAAATTCTGGGGCTCATGTAGGAACCCTCCAACTGCCCAGTGCCTGGGAAATATAGAGTCCCATTAGCCTTGGGATCCAGACCAGAAGGCTCTAAAAGTAGAAAGAGACACCACTAAAGACATGCTGCTCCATGGGGTAGGTAGTATGTTAGCTGCTCTATAGAAGCCCCAAAGAAAGATTATGGGTGGAAAGACTGGGGAGATGGCTCGGCATGTTGTAAAGTACTTGTTGCACAAAGTTGAAGACCCAATGTGGGATCTTCAGTCTCCACATTAAAACAAACGGAAGGAAGACAGACAGACAGACAAGGTCAGCAGAATAATCCCAGAGGCTTTCTAGCCAGATATTCTTGTTGAGTTGAAGAGCTTCAGGTTCAGTGAGAGATTTCTCAGAACACAGGTAGAGCAAAATAGAGGACTTAACATGGAGAGATTACTAGTGAAATCCAACAGCAGAAAGGAGATGGTCCGGTAAAGGAAGTGGCAGGCCCTAGATTCTCTTGAACCTTGGTTCATGTTGAGGTCTTTTACCCACCTGTGGATCTGGTAGAACCCCAGATTGTCCCAGGCCAAACAACAGAAAAAAGGAATTGCAAGATCTCTAACTCCCATACCACCTTGGAATCCTTCATAGGCTCCTCTCCCCTCCCCTCCCCTCCCCTCCTCTCTCCCCTCTCCCCTCTCCCCTCTCCCCTCTCCTCCCCTCCTTTATTTAAGCTGGTGACCAGGAGCAGGCTAGTGCCTCAGGAAAGCTCTTGGCACGGAAACTCAGGGGTACCGCATTTATAAAAGCAAAACCACATTTTTCAGGATAAGTTAAGGGAATCTGTAATATGTGTTTTGCTTACACACTCAGCAGAGATTTTGATTATACATTTGGTTCTATATCTATGGTCAGGACTGTAGAAAGTCCTGAATGCGTTGCCAAGGCAGATGTGATAGTTCAGAGACTTAGGGGCAAAAAGTCCCTGAACAGACACTTCAAGTCTCTGTATTTACATTCTAAGTCTTCCCAGCCATCCAGGACACCAGTCAGTTATGAGGACGTGGCAGTGTCTTTCACCCAGGAAGAATGGGAATATCTTACTTCTACACAGAAGACCCTTTACCAGAAAGTGATGTCAGAAACCTTCAAGAACCTGACATTTGTCGGTAAGAGACTGACTCCTTCAGCATTCTCCCTGTCCTATAGCCTTAGAAAATACTGTTGGTGTTTCTGCTCAGATAGACCAAAATCAGCCTGAAAGATCTGAGTCACAAAGTTCCGGGGTAAAAAAGGTAAAAGCAATAAAAACTTAGATGACAAGCTAGGCTTGAAAATAAGAGGTAGGAAGACCAGGTTAGGGTGATTCTCAGCTACATAGCAACTTTAAGGCTAGCCTGGACTACCTGCATGGGTTCAGAGAGGAGGCTTAAGGGTTGAGAGAGTACTTGTTCTTGTAGAGGACCTTAGTTCAGTGTCTAGCCCCACATGGTGGCTCACAAACATTCATAACTCTAATTCCAGGGGTCCCACACCTTCTGACTTCTATGGGCACTGGGCATACATATATACATATGTATATGTGTATGTATGTATAGATATATATACACATACATACATACATACATACACATATATATATATATATACACACACACAAGTAAGCAAAACACTTGAGTCACAAAAAATTCAAAAAAATAAATAAACCTGAAAACAAAAGAAGCACCCCAGGAATACAAAGATAATGTGTGTGTGTTCATGTATATGTAGGTACACTTAGGTGTTCACATGGAGGCCAGGGTTAAATTTGGGCTTCATTCCTCAGGATAGAGCCACTCTATACTTTTTGTTTTGTTTTTGGGTTGGGTCTCACTCATTGGAACTCATTGATTCAGCTAGGCTGACTGACCAGTGAGCCCTAAGGATCTGCCTTTTCTGTTTCATGGTTGGGTTTACATCCAAATGCCATTACACCTGACCTTAGTGTGCATTCTGAGGCTCAAACTCAAGAGCTCATGATTGTATGGTGAGCAGGTTATCTACTGAGCTACTTTCCCAACCCCAAGGCAACACCTTTATCATTGTAATTGTTATATTGTGAAAATATGTAAATTTTCCTGTCAGGCCTGGTTTGTTGACCAAAGCCTGTAATCCCAAGACTTCTAACCCTCCCAACATTCCTGGATCTGACTCGGGGAGATTGCAAACTAAACCCCGACCTTGGTTATAGAGATTGAGGCCAGCTTGGACTACATTGCGAAACTACCTCAAAAAACCACTTGCCTGTATATCCAACTGATATTTAGTCACTCTTGTGTGTGAGGTGTTATACTAGAAGCTGCAACCAAGTGTCTTAGATAAATGTTCTTTAAAAGCACCCCCCACCCCATTTAAAAGGTTTGTTTTATGTATAAGAGTGATCTGCTTGCGTGTTTGTATGCGCACTTTGTGTGTGCCTGGTGTCCATACAGGTTTGAAGAGAGGATGGATGGGATCCCCTGGAACTGGAGTTATGGATGGTTGTAAACTACCATGCAGTTACTCGGGGCAGTATGCAGGTCCTCTGCAAGAGCAACAGGTGCATGAACTGCTGAGCCATCTTGCTAGCCCTAGATTAATGTTCTTAAAGCAAGCCTATAGGAGGTAGCTTGTTTGTTTATAAGACATAAAGGGGCTTAGCATGGGACCACTTTGCTTCATTTCCATACAGCAGACAGACTTGGTAGTGCATCTCACTCAGAAGGATGGAGATATTTCAGAGCCAGCTTACATTGTATATGGAGACCTTGTTACCAAAAACAACAAAACCATGCCCCTCTCCCCACCCAAAATATGACTCCATTTAGAGCCAAAATACAAGATTGGAACAGCTTACAAAAAGAAAAAGGGCAGAGATCAGGTCTCTAACCTCCAAAGACAACAGGTGAGAATTGTAAAGGAAGCTGGGTATGGTAGCTCACATCTGTAATCCCAACACCCTGGTTTCATCGTGCATTTGGGGGCCTATCATCTCACAAAACCAAGGGCCAGCAAAATGGTTCAGTGGTTAGGAGTGCCTGCCACCAAGGCTGATAATTAGAATTTGAATATACTTGGTGTAAAGAGAAAACCAGCCCTACAAGTTGTCTGCCGACCCCCATAAGCACGCCGTAGCATGTGTAACACTTGCACACATGCATACAATATAGTAAAAAATGTCATTTTAAAACTGCAGAGGAGAGAGGAGGGTTAAAAAGACCCAGGACAGTCCCAGCATGGTGAGCTGACCTAGTGCTTCAGGCTCAGTATCTTTCCATCTGCGTTAGACTTGGGACTAGAGGAAACCCCGAGATCAAAGTTTTAAGTCCACTGGCTTCGTAATGAATAGCCAAGATTTTCAAAACAAGTCATCCTAGTTTCCAGGAATGGAGAGATTGCATCCTTTGATTAAGAAGTTCTTCCTGGGAGAAACAAGCTCTCCACAGCCTTGCTCTGGAGAACGATAAGCTTGTTCCAGAGATAGGAGGACTTAAGGAACTGAGAGGAATGTTAATTGAGGTTGGCCACACTTCCCAGCTCAGACGGTCCTGGTGTGTTGCTTTGTGCTCCAATTCAGTTATTAGTAATGATAGCATCAATCTTCATGATACAGTCGTCTTCCCTTGGGTGGGAAGTGTAGCTAGCTCACTGGTAGAGCGCTTTGTGTCCCTTGTGCACATGGTTTGCTTCCCCAACACTGGGGGATGAGTTCTCTGTATCTGAAAGTATTTTGTTCAGGTGGTTACTGAAGCTATAGCCACACATAGTACTGAGGCCTAATTGCTTGGTTTTTGTTTTTACAGAGCTGGGGATTGAGCCCTAGGTTTTGTGTGTACTAGGCAAGTGCTGTGCTGCTGAACTATATCCCCAGGTCCTAAGTTCTGTTTGCTGTAGTAGACACAGTAGTAAATCAAAATACTAGTAATATAGAATAATTATAATCTATATTAAAAAGTGATGTGAATGTGGTCTTACAGTAGGGAATTCTCCATTAATATTTTGTACTTGGCAGACACGTGTGTAATCAGGGCTGAGGGGAGGACTACTGCTTCATTATCTGTGGGGTTATCTGGGAGACTGAGTCGTAGTGAGAGTGGGAAGATGGATTTCAAAGATGTAAGTTGGGTATTTAGATATTTGCAATTATAGAAGATGCCTATGAAACTTTTACTAGTCAGTAGTAGTAGTAGTAGTAGTAGTAGTAGTAGCAGCAGCAGCAGCAATTATTACATTTTCCTATTTCTAGCCTATGAAGCCCAAGGGTGAATGGCTGCATTTTAAAGGTTGGGAAAAGGGAAAGTGGCTTGTACTGAGCACAAACCTTGTGCAGGCATTCTCATAATGAACTGTGTATTTTCCCTCCTCTACTATAGGAAGCAAGAAGAAACCTCAAGAACCTAGCTCAGATCTGCAAGATAAGAACGAGGAGCAGGAGAAGTCCTCCAGTTGCACAGGGGTATTCAAAGGTGGACCATTCTTTTTCTGTCTGACCTGTGGCAAATGTTTCAAAAAGAACACCTTCCTCTTTAATCACCAGTTTCCTGTGAGGTCCCGGAGGCTGGCAGTCACAAATCCACAAAGCCGCAAAGGCAAGGGCTACAAGGCTCAGCATCGTGGAGAGAGGCCTTTCTTTTGTAATTTCTGTGGCAAGACTTACCGTGATGCTTCTGGACTGAGCCGTCACCGACGTGCTCATTTAGGTTATAGGCCCCGTTCATGCCCTGAGTGTGGAAAGTGTTTCCGGGATCAGTCTGAGGTCAACCGTCACCTGAAGGTACACCAAAACAAGCCAGCAGCTAGCAACCAGGCTGGCAACCAGGCTAGCAACCAGAGGCTGAAGAGTAGGGTTCCACCTACAACACCTAGATCCCAAGCGCCCGCCCTCAAGTATGTGAAAGTGATCCAGGGACCAGTGGCCAGGGCTAAGGCACGGAACAGCGGAGCCTCGACCCTGAATGTCAGATCCAACTCTATTACAGTGGTCCGTTCAAGAGAAAAGATCTCTTGTCCCTATTGTCACATAACGTTTACCATGAGAACCTGTCTCTTAACCCACCTCAAGATCCACTTCAGACGTCAACCCAACCAGCACTTCTGCTGCAAAGAGTCGGCCCACTCATCCAACACACTCAGAATGCAAAAGATCTACACTTGCCCCGTCTGTGACAGCTCCTTTAGGGGAAAGGAGAGCCTGCTGGATCACTTGTGCTGCCAAAGACCAATCAGATTCAGTAAATGCTGGGAAATCCTGGGTCATTTGCTCGGCTATCTTCATGAACCCGTGGTGCTGGGAAATATTTTTAAAGTAAGGGACTCCTCGGGAAAGAGGATGGAATCCAGGAGGAGAAGACGGAAACGTGCCTGCACTGAGAATCCTGAAACAGAAGGCCTGTCTGGGAAAGGTAGGGTGGCTCCGTGGGAAATGGAGGGTGCCACCAGCCCTGAGAGTCCTGTGACAGAAGAAGATTCGGACTGATTTCTGACTTCACACCTACCCATGCACGACACCCCCCACCCCCACCCCTTACCCCCACCCCACAAAATAAATACAATTTTTAAAACTAAAAGAAGGGGAGGGGAGGTCAAACTGAGGTCTTTGTATTTGTTTTTTTCCTGAAGACTTGACCTCTGCCATCAGGAGGCTTGAACAGGAGAGAAGTGGATGATGAAGGAAAGAGACAAGGAAAGAAAAAGAAGTATGCACAGAGAAACTTGTATTATTAATTAGCACCTAGCTTGTTTGTGTCTGGTAGACCACCAAGTAGTAATTTTTGGGGGAAAAAAACCACATTGGTTCTCAGAGAAATAAGGTAGGAGAAAATGAGAGGCAGGGGTATGAAGGGCACGAAGGTGTGGAACATAGGGGAGCAGACCCAGTTCTCAGCCCTTGCTTCTCAAGGTCCTCCCACCAGGCTGCCAAAGCAAGATGGTATTTCTCTGGTCGGTATTCTTTTGAATTTTAGCTCCAGGTTTTGGTTCAGGTGCTCATATTCATACCCTGGCTCACTTAGCTTTCCCCGATATTGTGGGCTCTTCTGTTCCTGACCCCCCCCCCACATTGATATTCTTCCCAGTCAAGGCTGTGGTCTTGGAAGAAATATCCACCATTTGCAGAGTTGATGTTCTATAGTTCACAATGATGAAGTGCTGCGTATCCTGGTTGGCAGAATCACTCCTGTATTACTCTGGTGCATAGGTGTCTCCTGATAGACTGCCTGGCCTTCACCACAGGGTGTTTTCTATAGTCAGACTAACATGGTAAAAAAGATGTGGAAGTCAAAAATTAGAGGAAGGAGCTGAGGAAAGACAGTTGAGGGAGGGAAATCAAGTTCTACTCGGTATCCAGAATGTGTCTGTAGATGTAGATTGGAATCTGTCCACAGCAAAGAGGCCAATGGGAAATCCCCAAGGACCTGCTGGGCTCTCCTTCCGCTCCAGGAAGACACAACCATCACTCAAAAGGGGTTTCCTGGAAAGACAGACAAGTGACTTTAAAAACCTCTGCCAGTAGGTTCTTTTTATGAAGTCCTTGAACCTAGGAGATAGAAAGTTCCTAGGAGTCATGTGATCTCTCCCCCAACCGCCTGGTTGGTCTTGGAGGGAGGTGAGGTTCGGGATAACTATTATGGAGAATGTTAAAGGGGGCTGCAGAAGTGGAATTCTGGCTCAGGGGCACTAAAGGCTATTAAGTCAACAGGTAAGAGTGGCTCAGCAGCCTCTCTGGCACTGAAAATGTGTCTCGTTAATTCCCTCCCCTTTTCCCCTCACAAGAGGAGTCATTCCAGCCTTCCCTGGGATAATGGTCCCTCAGTAACCATGTTCCCTTTGCTGGGTTTTTGTTCGATTTAGAAGGAGGGAAATGGTTGGGTACAATGGTATGTGCTTAAGACGGTAACACTTGGAGGCAAGAAGAGGGTTGCCATAGTTTCTAGACCAGTTTGGTTTACATAGTAAGTTCTAAGGCTGCATAATGAGATGTCTCAAGATTGGAGAGGGGTGTTAGGGAGAACTTACTTAGCTCTTCAAGAAACTGTCCTGTAAACAAAAAGAAATGAGTCAATGGGTGGTCAGTGGGAGTCCCCCCTCACCTCCCCAGACAACCCTCCCTCCCCATTAAGAGGCCTATACATCTCATTAAGTGGTTCTCCGTTTTCCTATGGATTCTGATGGTGAGAGTAAAGATTCCCATCCCTGGAATCTAGAACCTTGGTTCCACTCTTTTCCCATACTGGTCTGCCTGAGTTCCCTGATGCATAGCAGTCCTGTTTTGCTGCCCAGACACCGAACCTGCCAGTCTTCGGTGCAGCCAGTTGTAGCAGATGATCAAGGCAACCAGGGGTCCAAGAACAGGCACAATAACAAACAGTGTTATCTTCCAGCAGGGCACCCTCAGGAAGTGAGGATCTGAGGTAAAGCAGAGCAGAGTGTCTCCCTCTGTGCCACGCCCATTCTTAACCTGAAGCCCCGAAATGACAAAGGACTCTGGGGACAGGCTGTAGAGTCCGTGAACATGGCTGGGGTGCACTGTCCCTTTATTTTCATTAACTTCTGATTGAATTTAGCTTTTTAACTGATTTATCATAGAAAACAGGTTGTGTGACTTTTCATGCATTGTTTATGTTCAGCCATGCATTGACCCTCCCTCACCCCAATCTCTAGCATTTTTATTTGTTTGAAGAGAGGTTCTTGCCCTGTATCCCTGGCTGGCCTTGAATTTGAGAAATCCTGTCTCAGCCTTACAGGTGTTGTGGTTACAAGTCATCAAACCCTGCTTTCCCTAAGGTTTTCTTTTTCTGTGTGGCAGAGGTTTATTTGGAGGTGGGGGTGGAGACAAAGGGACAAAGAGAAAAGGAAAAAACAGGGCACGGTTTTCTTATACTAACAGACTAGGGATGCAGTCTCAAAAAGAAAGAAACCAGCAAAAACAAAAAGTCAAAAACTGGTATTAGGACTGACTGTATGATTTTAAGATACAAACATGGTTAAGAACTTAGACATTCAAATCTTTTTTTTTTTTTTTTTTTTTGGAGGCAGGGTTTCTCTGTATAGCCCTGGCTGTCCTGGAACTCACTATGTAGACCAGGCTGGCCTCGAACTCAGAAATCCGCCTGCCTCTGCCTTCCAAGTGCTGGGATTAAAGGTGTGTGCCACCACTGCCCGGCTAGACATTCAAACCTTATAAGTAAAATCCTGGGGGTTGGGAAGGTAGCTCAGTTTGTAGAGCTCTGAGTTCCACCCCCAGCACAGCATGCACTAGGCTTGGTGGCTCACACTTATAATCCCAGAATATAGGAGGTGTAGGCAGGGGGATGATCAAAATTCAAGGTAATCTTTGGCTACATAGTGAGTTTGAGTCCTTCCTGAAATACATGAGACAGACATTTCAAAACAAAATGGAAATGGGAACGGTGAGATGGTTTAGCTGATAAAGGCACTTGCTGCTAAACCTGAAGACCTGAGTTTGACCCCAGACCCACATGATAGGAGAGAACCAACTCCTTTATATTGTCCTCTGACCTCTGTGTGAGCACTTGCCCACACTCACCCACTCACACCCTCCACACACACAATAAAATACATTCAAAGACTACATGTGTGATGTCCATATATTGGCCCAATGTCAAGTGCTAGGGTGTAGCCAAGTACCAGGAGAGCTGAACAGGGTTGCATCTGGCTTCAGAAGGAAAGGCTGTTTATGTTTAGGAAGATTGATTAGAGCAGGATTCTGCTATGCTCTGCTTAATGTTATTTTTTTAGTTGTGTGGAATCTATTCAACAAACGTTTGGGTATTCTTCTGTTGCTGGTGTTGTCCTTAGGAACTCTGCAATCTGAAGTGAAGAAAATGCGAAGATGATTCTTGAGGACTTAATATTCTAGTTGGGGCATGCATGGTTGAGTATACATTTACCAGAATCTTGGGAGTTGAAGGTAGAAGGAGAAGAAGTCCAAGGCCAACCTTCATGACATAGTGAGTTTGAAGGCCAGCATAGCCATATGAAACCCTGACTCAAAAAGTTACTAGTGAGGTTTCATTTTCTCCTCAAAGAAGACTTCCCTGTTGAATCATGTGCTTGGACTACATTCCTGAAAACTAACTCTGCCATATAAGTATAGCAGATGACTTTTTTTAAATGTAATTTTCTGGATATGGTGGCACATGTCTTTAATCCCAACACTGGGGAAGGAGAGTGTGTGGAGCTCTGTAAGTTCAAAGCCAACCTGTTGTTCATAGTGAATTCCAGGTTAGCCAGGGCTACACAGTGAGACCATAACTTAAAATTTTTTTTCTTACATATGTATTCCTTGTGCATATAGCTGTTTGCTGTGGGGTCAGGAAATGGAACTTTAGGTCCTCTAGGGGAGCAGCAGGTGCTCTTAACGATTTTTCCCACCAGCAAGCAATTTTATGTGCAAAGGATCTCTTTAACCACTTTTTATAATTCAGAAGATGAATATATATACATATATATACACATAAGTACATATATGCATGTATACATATAAAGTTTACAATTGGTAAAATTCAGTGTAGGGCCTGACACTGGAATATGGTACATTAATGATTGCTACATTCCTATAGATCTTGAATGTGAAGAAAAAAGGTGGAGGGGCCTTACAAAAAGCCACTGGTTCTAGTCCCCCAGGCCACTAGTGAAGTCCCACGGTGACTTGGGAGGGTTGGGATATGCCTGAACTTACCAAAAGTCCGATGGAGATTCTCTGAAAAGGACAAATAAGAATAGACTTAGTAAGGAACTGAAAGGGAGTCCCTTCCTTGGATCTATCTAAATCCCTCAAGGTTGGTTCTAGCCCTGATGCAAAGTAAACCGTGCTATAAGAGCTCGGGTGAAAAAAAAATCTAATTTTTAGCTGTCTATAGTCTTAAATATAAAGTTCCCAATTGAAGGGAGCATGGAGCATTGGGGGAAAGGCAGAAATGGTCTGAAGAGAGGGATATTTTGGTTAAGTTATAAAGACCAGAAGAGGAATTGGGGAGGGAGGGTGTCTGGAACTCACCTACTTCTGCACGAAGTTTTCCTAAAATAGAAAAAAGCAGGTATTTTAGTTCCTGATCTAACAGTATGAGGACCCTTCCATACCACCCAGCACCTTGGACCTTTGTGTGGAGAATTCTTTGATGGCCCGGGAGCATCTTAGAATAGGAAGAGCTCTAGATTTGAAACCAAGAGTCCAGTCTCTTTCTGTGAATATTGTCTGATTAAATAATGAAATAAAGAGCATGAGAGCCTGGAACTGATAGTGATTGGTTGCGTTGTCTGTCATCACAGCAAGGACAAGGCTGATTATGTCGATCTAGCTGGCTTCTTTTCTTACAACTCCGTATGTGTCCCTCCCAAAACTGTTTGCTTGGCTGGAGAAAATGACCTTCCAGAAGAACAGGGCCCACTGTTCTTTGGTTACAGGTATAACAAATTGCTGCAGTTCACAACTGGAACCTCCAAACCTTTTTGCATTTAAGAATGCAAAAGTCTGGGGCTGGTGAGATGGCTCAGCAGGTAAGAGCACTGACTGCTCTTCCGAAGGTCCTGAGTTCAAATCCCAGCAACCACATGGTGGCTCACAACCATCTATAACAAGACTGGATACCCTCTTCTGGTGTGTCTGAAGACAGCTACAGTGTACTTACATATCGTAAATAAATAAAGCTTAAAAAAAAAAAAGCAAAAGTCTCAGGAACCTGCAATGTTCCTAACATACCACATGGTTGGCTTGTTCTTCTTCTTTTATTTTTAATTCTATCTGTGTCGCAGTGAGTGTGTGCGTGTGTCTGTGCGTACACATGAGTATGTGTGCCCCTGGAGTCCAGAAAAGGTTGTCAGATCTCCTAATGTTATGGGTGGTTATGAGTTGCCTGATAGGTGCTAGGGCTAGAACTTGAGTCCTCTGTAGGAGCAGTACAGGCTTTTGGCCTCTGAGCTGTCTTTCCAGCACTATATCATAAAGCTTTATCACTTCTTCCATTATTTCTTGCTCAGTTCACATGGTCAAGAAGATTGTCATTTTGTAAATATAAACCCATATCCCATCTGGAGGAGAAACTACACATTTAGTGAGCAGCTACTTTATGATTGCATGTATGCTACACACTTCTCCCTGTAAGATTCCCACAGTTTAAGAGGGAAATTCTATCCCTACTTGGAGACTTGGAGAACCTAAGAATTTTTCTCATAGTTGGTGTCTACAGTAGAGTTGGATCCTAGGCTGCCTAGCTCCGTGTTCCTGCTCTAGTAGCCATGATGTTGGAGAGCCTTTTCTTTGCCATGGAGTAGGTAACCAGAAATTCTGGGTGAAAAAACAAAAAACAAAAAACAAAAAACAAAAAACAAAAACAAAAACAAAAAACAAACAAAAACTAACCCTCACTGTGGGGCTGGGGATGTAGCACAGTGTGGAGAACCTGCCTGTTGTGTATAGGGCAGGGCCATTGTTGCTCTTTTGTCCTTTCCATGACTCAAACCCTCCTTGCTGCTATATTCTCTTATCAGCAGAAGGAAGTGGAAATGCAAGAACTCTTGCCTTGGTTTGGGAAGGACACAGCACAAGGAGACTCTGACTGCAGGCTCTGGGCACAAAACAACTTCCTCTACAGCTGAATTTATTATGTTCATAGTTGAATGGAAAAGACAGGGGAACCAGTTGTTTAATACATTCCATGTGGCAAAGACTTTCATTTCAGAATCTTTATTAAAACATGAAGTAGTGGGGCTGGAGACATGGCTCACGGTTAAGTGTGTTTGCAGCTCTTGCATAGGACCCAGGGTATAGTTTTTAGTACCCACAGAGAGCAATTTACAGCCACCTATAGCTCCAGGGTCTCAGACACTCTTCTGGTCTCTTGCAGTACCTATAAATATGTGTGCACATATAGAAAAGCACAGACAAAAAATATATGTGTGTGTGTGTGTGTGTGTGTCTGCATATAGGTATATGCACATGACTGTAGGTGCCTGAGGAAGCTAGAGATGTTGGATCCCGTGGAGCTAGATGGTTGTTATATCATGGTTACAGATGGTTGTAAGCTGTCTAATATGGGTTCTGGGTCCTCTAAAAAAGGAGCAATTGCTCTTAACCATGGAACTATCTCTCCAGTCATATATATATGCCTAGTATTTTAGACCTGACTGACTTTGAAGAGACTACTCACCCAGTTTCATGAAGCTGCTAAGGACTATGGAGGGCAGAGCTCTACTGCCTGTAACATGTCATCTGAGCAAGTCACCAATCCACCCCTAGACTCAATTTCTTCCTCGGCAATGAGGCTGGCACTATTACTCCACAGGTAGATGCAAGGTAAATTGTTCAGTAGAACCTGTTATGTAGTTCTGAACTGAGAAGACTTAAGGATTAACTGTCCCTAAGAACCAGGAAACGATCCTGACAGACCCACCCGCTGCCCATACCTCTCAGTCTGTGCTGCAGGAAGAGGAATACAAGGCCTACAGAGACCTGCAGGAGGATCGTAGGCACAAGTGCGATGAGAGTCAGCACACCGGGGTTGACCCAATAGAAGGGATCTGAAAGGCAGAAGGAACACGTCACCCAGACTGCTTCCTAACACCCTGTAAAGAGCTTGTGCTGCAGTAGGTTGGGTTGAATAAGGGAACCAACATCAAGATTTTAAAAATACTGACACACCCAGGCATGGTCTACATACATGACTCCCAGCATTCTGGAGTCTAAAGCAGGAGGATTGCTGCAACTCACTGGACAGCCTGCAAGACATGTCTCAATAAAGAAGGAGGGTGACATAAAGTGAAAATGTTGGTAAAGTAAACTTGTTTTTAAAAGAGATGATGTGGCCATTGTTTTTTGTTTGTTAGTTAGTTTGTTTGTTTTGTTTTGTTTTAAACAGGGCAAGTCTGTCCTGAACTCTTTGTCCTCTAGTTTCTACCTTCCAAATGCTGGGAATTCAGGCCTGAGCTACAACTCCCCAAATTTTATTCAGTGTTTTCAAAGGAACTCCAACCAATCTTTGTGTCTGTGTCTATGTCTGTGCCTGTGCCTGTGCCTGTGCCTGTGTCTGTCTGTCTGTCTGTCTGTCTCTCTCTCTCAAGCTAATTAGAGGAATTTGGAATGTGGACACCAACTCAAAGGAAAGCACTCTCCCCTGAGGCACAGTTTTCATTGTGTGTTCTGCCCCACTCCCACCACCTTTCTTATTTGTAATTTGTTGGGTCTCAATGAGTGTACCGGAGTTGGCAGATGAGTTGGGAATTTGCTAATCAAGAAGAGAGAAAAAAAAAATCTGTATGCTAAAGTTCTGACCTTCCACTTTTTGTGTGAGTAAAAATTCTCCAGGAAAAAAAAAAAAAAAAACCCAGCTGTCTGAGGAACATTCTGTGGCACACAGCTATTTTCATGTCCCTGCAAGCTGTCTCTAGAAATAGAGCTTTGTTACTGGGCATACAATGCATCTTCTGGTCTCAGCCTGACAACAGTCACCACCACCTCAGATACAGAAATGATGGATTGTCTGATGTTCACACTGCAGGTGCTGAGGAGGAAGGGAAAAGATCAGAGGCCCAGCACTCACAACACTATTGTTCTTCAATTGCATCGCAATTAACTTTCTATACGCTCCTTCTGTCTATTTTCCTATCCATGGTTTAACGACTCAGAGGCAGGACAAATAATGAATAACTCCAAAACCAGCCACCACACAAAGCATACTGAAAATAAAGTTATAAAGACAAAGAGCAGTGTCATCGAAACTACAGGTCTCCTCCACTACTGTGTATGTGCTTAATTTTTACTTAGGTGTATATTTGTGTGGGGGGTATTGGCCTTTGGAAGCCAGAGAAGGCATCGGATCCCCCAGAACTGGAGTTATGTGGGTACTGGAACCAAACTCTGGACGCCTGCAAGAGCAACAAAAGCTCTTAAGCACTGAGCCATCTCTGCAACCTCTTGGTTTTATTTTGTTTCGTTTTAGACGGTCTTTTATATTCTAGGTTAGTGTCTGACTGACTTCTCACCCTCTTGGCTTTAACTTCTAAGTGCTATGATTACGGGCTTCAGGTTCTAAGATCAGTTTATGCAGTGCTGGGGACTGAACCCGTGTTTACTTCCATTCTAGGTAAGAACTCTACCAAATGAATTATCCCTGCCATATATTACATACACACACACACACATTATATTCCTGTCATACATATAATCCACACACATATATGCATATATATTGAATACACACACACACACACACACATATATCCACACTCAGACACAGGGATATGTTTTTGTTCCCGATACTCTATAGCTAGCTTATGTAACTCGACAAGCTCTCATGGGAAGCTATCTGGTATGTCTCTAAAGCAATCATTTTAAGCTGAGCATAGTGACTCATGCTTTTAGTGCCAGCACTTCAGAGGCTAAGGATGGAGGATTGCCCAAGTTATATATATATAAAAAGTTAGTTGTGCCAGGCGGTGGTGGCGCACACCTTTAATCCCAGCACTTGGGAGGCAGAGGCAGGCAGATTTCTGAGTTCGAGGCCAGCCTGGTCTACAAAGTGAGTTCCAGGACAGCCAGGGCTATACAGAGAAACCCTGTCTCGAAAAAACGAAAAACCAAAACCAAACCAAAACAAAACAAAACAAAAAGCTAGTTGTGGCAACACATGCATTTAATCCCAGCTCCCAGCTCTTTAGGAGGCAGAGACAGGAAGACCATTGTGAGTCTGAGGCTAACCTGGTCTATATAATGAGTTCCAGGCCAGCCAGGTCTACATGTTAAAAAGCCATCACTTAAAAAGCCAGATAGTCAAAAAGAAGAGCTACCTGGCCGGGTGTGGTGGCGCACGCCTTTAATCCCAGCACTTGGGAGGCAGAGGCAGGAGGATTTCTGAGTTTGAGGCCAGCCTGGTCTACAGAGTGAGTTCCAGGACAGCCAGGGCTACACAGAGAAACCCTGTCTCGAAAAACCAAAAAAAAAAAATAAAAAAATTAAAAAAAAAACAAAAACAAAAACAAAATAAAATAAAAACCGAAGTGCAAGAGCATTTGTCTAGCTTAGATATCATCTTTTTATCTAATGTCACCTTCTTAGCCATGAAAAGGGACTTTGATTCCAGTTTCTTTCCCAATTCAAATAACAAAATAACCAACAGCCATAACATAGGCATCCCTGTTTACTGACGTGTCTGTTCCTTTGGATTTGATCTCAGAAGTGACAAGTTTGGGTAGAAAAACCTTATCTCAGCCGAAGGATGAAGGGAGGTCAACTATCCTACAGGTCATTTGACCTTGGAGGACTCACCTTCCACTTTCAACTCCATTGCTGCCTCTTCTTGGTAAGAGTGGTCTCTGAAGAAGCAGGTGTAGCCTCCTTCATCTGAGAATCTCACGTTCTGAATCCTAAGGGTAACCTTTCCCTCACTGATAGTCTCTTTCAGAAGCTCTGTGCGTCCCCGGTATTCAGGTGCTTGCTCTGCATCTTGGTCCTTGCCATTTCGGTAGAGGTGAACCACTCTTGAGAAGGGAGAACGGTACCAACCCACCTCCATGCCCGTGGCATTTTTCCCAGGAGAGATGCGGCACGGCAGCTCTGCTTCATCCCCAACTAAAGCCCGGATGGGATACCCTGGTCCTATCACTCTGAATTGTCCTGTCCAAGACACAAGAGTGGGAAAAAATAACAACAACAAGTATCAGATGTGACAAATTCATCCATCATAAGAAGGCTGCTTCAAAAAGGGTGAGAGGGCCGGGCGGTGGTGGCGCACAACTTTAATCCCAGCACTTGGGAGGCAGAGGCAGGCGGACTTCTGAGTTCGAGGCCAGCCTGGTCTACAAAATGAGTTCCAGGACAGCCAGGGCTATTCAGAGAAACCCTTTCCCCCCTCCCCCCCCCCAAAAGGGTGAGGAAGGAAACATTTTTCATTTTTATTTTATTTTTGAGACAGGATCTCACTGTGTAGCCCTGGCTGGGCTAGAACTCACAGAGATCTGCCTGCCTTTGCCTCCCAAGTGCTAGGATCAAAGCTGTATACCACCACACTCAGTGGTTTGTTTTATTTTAAAGTGTGTGTGTGTGTGTGTGTGTGTGTGTGTGTGTATCAGTACACACATGAGTGCAGGTGACTTCAGAGGCCAGAGGCATTTGTCACCTCCCCCCCCCCCATCTCCAGTCCTTTGTAAGTGAAGTATATACTCTTTACCACGGAGTCATCTCTTGAGCCCCTATTTATTAATTTTGAGAAAGGATCTTGCTCTGTAGTGCAGATTGGTCTTGCACTCATAGCAATCCTCCTGTCTCGCCTTTTTAAGTGCTGGAATTATGAGCATGTGCCACTGTGCTTAGCTTAGGACACTCAATTTTTTTGGTAAAGGTTTTGCCTCTGTATCAGAGTGGGTGACTCTATGTCACCTTTGTGCAGCTACTCTTGGAACCCATAAGAGGCTGTGAGATCCCTTGGAGTTGGGGTTACAGGTAGCTGTGAGCTACCCCATAAATGATGGTACTGAGACCCCTACCTTGGATCTTCTGCAAGAGCAGCGAGCATACTTAACTGCTGAATCATCTCTTCAATACCTCTCCTCATTATTTGATTTTTTTTTTTTTAAGACATGCTTATAGTTCAAGCAGGCCTTAATCTTCCATGTAGCTGAGACTGACTTGAATTTCTGGTCCTTCTGCTTCCATCCCACAAATGCTACAATTATAAGTAAGGGTTCACCACCAGGCCAGGTTTGGGAATATCACATGGAATTCATGAACCCTCAGTAGGGCTTTTTTTTTTTTTTTTTTTACTTTAAGCTAATATGAAGTAAGCAGTCTCTAGGAAAAGATATGTTCTGAGCCGGGCGTGGTGGAGCACGCCTTTAATCCCAGCACTTGGGAGGCAGAGGCAGGCAGATTTCTGAGTTCAAGGCCAGCCTGGTCTACAAAGTGAGTCCCAGGACAGCCAGGGCTATAAAGAAAAATCCTGTCTCGAAAAACCAAAAAAAAAAAAAAAAAAAAAAGATATGTTCTGAATGTCTAGGACAGAATGCTCCACCATGAAATCATCTGACAATGGCTTCCACTTTTCTACCAGCTATGTTCATCTCTGACTCCTCAGCTCAGATGCTTGCCTCCTTGTCATGTGGCCCACTACTTCTAAGTGCTTCCCAGCGCTCTAGGTTGTTGGGAGTCACCCCATGGATGTGGGTGCCGGTAATCAAACTCCAGTTTCCCATAAGAGAAGTAATACTCTTTACCACAAAGCCATCTCTCTAACCCCTATGTATTAATTCTCTTCTTTTCATTTGTATCTTCAGCCTTATGCTAGCTCTGGAAACTTCTCTGGACATCTCCCCAGTGAGAATCAGCTACTAGCAAACTGGGCTCTTCCTTATACCAGGATGCCCACAGAGGATGCCTGGACTAGGGCGGTTTCTTTATTTCTTCTTTTAGTTGGACAACAGGCTCCTGTATCTCTGCCTTATTCTGCAGAGCAAGTTCTCAAACATAACTCGATGCTATAACTCAACTTGTTTTTGTTTTTGTTTTTAAATATATTATTTTATTTGTGTTGTTTCATTTTAGCATTCAGGCTTAGAGACAAGCACATTTGCCCACTGAGCCACCTCACTGACCCTCAACAAACATTTATTGAGATCTGCTACAAACAGGCATTGCCTTAATGTGCAAAGTACAAAAATACTCTCACTTAACTCTGACGGTAACTCCAAGAAGTTAGTGTCCTCTTTTGAACGATGAAAAAAGGAAACGAAACTAGGGCTACAGATAGAGCTTAGTTGTGAATTGTGAACTTAGCTTGCACCAGGCCCTGAGTTTGATTCCCAGTACCATATGAATAGGGAAAGGTTTGGGTTTACCCCCCCCCCCCCAAGAAGTCAGGAAGGCCTTTAAGGAGAGAGACTATGCCAACAGACCCAAGCATAAACAGGAAGTTTGTATAGCCATTTGAGGATGATTAAAAGAGGTTAGCCAAGGACACTCCCTTTCTGCTCCTAGGTCTCTGCAGGGGTGGAATGAGCATGCTTACCTGCATAGCTGCATGACAACTGGAGGAGAAGGAGGAGGAGAAGGGAGAGGAAGCAGCTGGGCCAAGAGAAGCTCCACAAACAGGCCATCTTTATGGTTACCGGGGACAGAGTCCCTAACAGCAGGGTCAGGCCAAGCTGAGGTCCTCCGGCTGCATGTCCCTTCCTCCAAGAAGCCCGAAGGGAGAATCTGGGAGGGCACTACTGCCCAAGCCCAACCTCCATGTAAGCATTACCACAGCTGTGCCCTGAGGAATGGCCCCACGTCACCCTTGCCAGATATTTGTACAAAAGGACTACAGATCCATTGATGACCAGGGTTTGCTTTCCGACCCAACCCCTCACAGCACTGGAGCAGTGGCTGCCTGGTACTGGGCATTTCTCTTTTCCCCTCCATGGATCCAGTCTTGGGAAGGGCATGTAGTGGTTAGTCAGTGATAATCAGAGGGACTTGTTTGTAAAGTCTATAAGGCTTGTTTAACTCTTTTTTGTTTGTTTGTTTCGAGACAAGGTTTCTCTGTATAGCCCTGGCTGTCCTGGAACTCACTTTGTAGACCAGGCTGGCCTTGAACTCAGAAATCTGCCTGCCTCTGCCTCCTGAGTGCTGGGGTTAAAGGTGTGAGCCACCACGCTCGACTTTGTTTAACTCTTATTGTCACCAAAAACTATCTAGGGGAGAGTGATTAAAAAATAGAAAGCATTCAGCCTTGACTTGCTGTGTCTATTTTGTTTGTGTGTGACAGTCTTGTATATACCATCCTGGTCACAAACTAATATAGCACAGGACCACCTTTAACTATGGATCCTCCAGGCTTTATATCCCGACTACTAGGTGATGAGACCACCTATAATCGTCATACCCTAACCTAGTCTTCTCTTCCTCCTCCCCTACCCCAACTCTGAGACAAGGTTTTCCTACGGTTGGCTGCCCTGGAACTTGACATGTAGACCAGGGTGGACTTGAACTCACAGAGATTCACCTGCCTCTGTGAGTGCTGGGACTAAAAACCTGCACCTCCATGCCCAGCCTCTTCTATTTTGCTGACAAAGGATGGATATGAGTTTTCGTTGGTGAAAGTTGGTGGGTTTGTATTCATTTGGTTCATTTGGTTTGGAGAGTAGGTCTTACTCTGTGACCTGGAACTCACTATGTAGCCCAGGCTGGCCTCAACTTTTCAGGGAGCCTCCTGTCTCTGCCTTTATAGTGCTGGGATTTCAGGTGTGAGCCACTATGCCCGGCTATCAAAGATTATATTGAGAAAGTCACAAGGTAGACAGTAGGAGCTGACCGTCATTTGTGCCCAGAGAAGCAGTACTAATGAGAAAGAGAAGCAGCAATTGTCAGTCAACATGGGGACAGCTTCAGGAACAGAAGCAGCATGCAGATGCAGGTCCTGCCTTGGCGTTGTTCACAGCTGAAAGTGATATCTATAATGAAAATAGGACCTTTTTGTTTTGAAACAGGATCCTACCTGGCTTGTAAGCCAGGATCCTCCTGTGTTAGTCTTCCAAGTACTAGGCTTATAGGCCTAGGCCATTATGCCAGGTGTGGCCTGTTTTATTTTTTTAAACATGGAATTGGGTTAGGTTGTTTGTTGTTATTAATATTAATTCTGTGTGAGTGCCTCTTTCTTATATCTGAGATAGCATTTAATGTTATTTTGGTCTGTATATTAGCCAGTCTGACTGGGGTGAAATAGAATCTCAAAGTCATTTTAATTTGCATTTCTGTTTTTTTAAAAATTTATCTTGTTGATCTTTCCTTATCAGGACTCAAATAACATCCTTGCTATTTTACACAAACATACAGTATCTCGTTCAAACTTTTCGTATTTATCTAATTAGGCATTCCACAATATTTAGGTCGCTTCCATTAAAAAATAATCTGACAGGCTGAAACAGAAAAATGTATCTAGTTAATTTAAGCTAATAACTATTTAACAACATGGTATGTGCTGTGCTTAATTAATAAAATAAAACAATCTTAAAGTGTTTAGGGCTTCCAGGAGCAGGGTAAGAGAGAGATCCATTAGTGATCTCCTGGGTTGTGTACAATGTCCAATCTCCTCCCAGGGACAGAAATGGCTCAGAAAGCAATCCTCTGACCAATAATTAGAGTCCTGAAGTTCCCACTCCTTGGTATTATATAAGATGTTGATCATGAAGGAGGGGTCCAGTTTTAATATCTTCAATCTGCTAACAGCTACCTAGCAATGAAACCTTGAACAACTGCCCTGACCACATGCCTATGAAGTTTACTTTGCCTGAATCATACTGGTGTGTTTGAATGAATCTGAAGAGTCTACTGGGATTCAGTGACTGATAGATGAAAGGTCCAGGCTATCCCCATTTAGCGAGAAGCCTCATAGGTTTGCTGGGAAAATAATAATGCTGACATGAACCAGCCTGATGCAATTCCTATCAAATGAGTGTTTGAGAAACAAGCACATGGTAGAAAGCATTGACTCTCCCATTCTGCACTTCCTTTTAGGTAACAAACTGTGACTTTTTGTTGATGTTGTTATGATTATAGAGTGTCAAATAGTCCAGGCTGTCCTGAAACTCGATATATAGCTGAGAAAAACCTTGGTCTCCTGATCCTACTGCCTTTGCTTCCCAAATGCTGAGATTACCGAGATACCCCACCATACCTGGCAGGTCAGAGTGTCACCTTTTTCCAATTCACAGTTAGCAAGAATGGAGGGTCTTGAAGCTGACCTCCAAATAAAAGACACAAAGACAGCCAGGCGTGGTGGTGCATGCCTTTAATCCCAGCACTTGGGAGGCAGAGGCAGGCAGATTTCTGAGTTTGAGGCCAGCCTGGTCTACAAAGTGAGTTCTAGGACAGCCAGGGACATACAGAAAAACCCTGTCTTGAAAAAACAAAACAAACAACAACAACAAAAGACTATCAAAGGAATGAGTTATGAATAAACAACTCTGCTAGGTCTAGAAAGGGTTGAAATCCTATACCCCATAAAACCCAACTCTTTGAGCCAGGTGTGGTGACACACGCCCTTAGTCCCAGCACTCGGGAGGCAGAGGCAGGCGGATTTCTGAGTTCGAGGCTAGCCTGGTCTACAAAGTGAGTTCCAGGACAGCCAGGACTATACAGAGAGACCCTGTCTCGAAAAACCAAAAAAAAAAAAAAAAAAAAAAAAAAACCAAACAAACAAACAAACCGACTGTTTGTTTTTCAAATTGAGTGATCTTTAAGACCCTCTTTTCTTCAGCCAGGACTCAAATAGGGAAATTATCTAAGAGACAACTGAGAAGGTCCCCTTCCCCTTAGGAAAGGATCAGCTATCCAGAGTCACAGTTAACTGGGCAGTTTTAGCCTTTGTCCTACTGAGAAGGCTAGGCTGACTCCATGACAGGCTTCAAACTGGCAGTTTAAGAGACTATGCCTAAGTCCAGGCAAGCCAGTTACTAGAAAAAACCCAGGCTTCAGGCAGCTAGTCAGAAACTGCCCTGCCATCAGAGGCTGCCCGCCACCTGGCCCGAGGCAAGGACAATGGGCCAGCAGCAGTTTCCAGACTTCCCCAACAACAGTTTCCAGACTTCCCCAACAACAGTTTCCACCCTCATTAGTGGTTCTGAAATGTCCATAGAGATGGGCCCAACAGATTAAGATAGAAGTCACCTACCCTGGAACTCCCCTAATGTGCTTTAAATCAGGCCTGCAAGCTCACTTGGTTGTCTCTCTAGTCTGGTAATGGGAGACCCCAGCATTCTGGACTTAAAACACTCTTTGTATTTACATACTACTTGAGTCTGGGGTATCATTCTTTGGGGGAACCATGGACCCTTACACTATGGCTTTTCATAAATTTTAAGATGGCCATAAATGTACTTTGGATAAAATGTAAATTAATCTATTTTCTTTTATTAATTTGTTTCAATTTTCTTTTTAAACATAGGGAAATTATACAGTGGTTTATTGGATCTAAGTGAAGAGCAGGGGCCAGTGTGGCATTTGTGTTCTTGCTGCAGTGGAAGTGGGTGGGTGACTGCACTTTCATTTTCTTGTGTTTTTAAAAAACACAATGTAGAAAATCGGGGCGTGGGGTGGGGTGTTGCACGCCTTTAATCCCAGCACTTGGGAGGCAGAGGCAGGCAGATTTCGGAGTTTGAGGCCAGCCTGGTCTACAAAGTGAGTTCCAGGACAGCCAGGGCTACACAGAGAAACCCTGTCTCGAAAAACAAACAAACAAACAAACAAACAAACAAAAATCCAAAAAACCAAACAAACAGAAAAACAAACAAACAAAGAAAATCGGGGGGAAAAATCAGCTATGCTCTACTGTCTCAGTTCATGTTCTAATGCTGTGAAGAGATGTCATGACCGCGGCAACTTCTATAAAACAAAGCATTTAATCGCGGCTTCTTACAGGTTCAGAGGTTTAGTGTATTGCCAGCATGGTGGTAGCATGGCAGCACCCATGCAAATATGGTAGCGGAGAGTTCTAGCTCTGCATCCACAGGCAGCAGGAGACTGAGACTTGGCCTGGCTTTAGCATTTGAAACCTCAGAGCCCACCACAGACTTTTTAGTCCAATACGGCCACACCTTCCAATTCTTGTCAATTAGCATTACTTCCTAAGGACCAAGTATTCAAATCTATGAGCCTATGGGGCTCATTCTTATTCAAACCACCACATCTACTACAGATTAAAATGGGAGGCTGGAGAGATGGCTCAGAGGTTAAGAGCACTGACTGCTCTTCCAGAGGTCTTGAGTTCAGTTCCCAGCAACCACATGGTGGCTTACAATCATCTGTAATGGGATCTGATACCCCCTTATGGTGTGTCTAAAGCAGCTGCAATGTACTCATATACATAAGATAAATAAATAATTCCTTTAAAAAATTAAAATGTTACATTTTAAATTCTTTCAGCAGGGCAGGCAAGGTGGTGCATGCTATTGTAATGTTAGCACTTGGTGGTAAAGGCAGGAGGATACTTGGTTACAAAATACAGGTCAAGGACAGACTGGGCCTAAACAAGAAAACCCCAAGTAAAACAAAACAAACAAAAGCAAATTAAAAAAAAAGAAGAAACTTCTTATGTGACTTTTGTTATTGGAATTATTATTATCCTGAAGAAATTACTGCGTTTTGTTTTGTTTTTTAAGAAAATCATGTAGCTTGCTGAGTCAGGAAAGTCGAGCATTTGCTTGCTTCCCTTCTAAATGGGAGGGAGAAGTGCTGGTTTTAACTAAAACCAAGCAAGGGCTATTTTGTGGAAGAAGCATTTAGCTGTACGGGAGGTGGGGGTGGGGGCGGGGAGCCTCTGAAACATCCCAGACAGCTGAGTATGAGAACTCCGAAGGCACATTTTACTATGTCTTCTTCATAGTGTAAATAATTTCTTCCGTTTGGTCTGCAAAGCCAGGGATACACAGAAAAACCCTGTCTCGGAGGATATGGCGGGGAGGGCCCAAAGTTTATTTGAGCTGTAGTCTTTGTGGGGAAAGACTGCAGGAAGGAGCGTCCCGTTCTGGATCGGAAAGCCAGCACAGAGCGTTTTCTTTCAGTGTCTTTCCCCTCTCCTCTCCATCCCTGCATTTCTGAGATACCTTTGCAGCAGGCCTTTGGGGGAGGGGACAGAAGAGGCCTCTAGTCTGCCCAGCAACAGTGACGTCCATCGCCTGATCACCCAGAATTGGTTGCCAGGACCAGGAGACAGGGGAGTGGGCCTCTAGCATCTGCCAGCGTCGCTGTGATACCCGATCCTCTCAGGAAAAACCTAGCTAACCCTTTCGCTTCAGGCTTGCTGCTTCTGGTCACCTGCTTTTCCTCACTGTCCATTTTGTTTCTGGTCGGTACAGTGTGGACCCGCAGCCATCAAGACCTGGAAAGGGAGGCCCCGCCTCTTGGTGGGCTGTCAATCACCTCGGTGGCAATGACGCCAGCGACGAGTGTGCTCAGGCGGTTTTCCAAGCTGAGCAGCTGTCCCATTGTAGACCATCTTGGAATCTTACAGTCTCTCCCCTTTGTTTTCTTTTCTGGGGTTCGACCCAGGATCTAACTGAATAGGCTTGCTCTCTTATCTTTTAATTATAGCCCATCCCAGTCCATTTTTCCTAGTAGAGAAAACTATATAACGGTGTAAGTATGTAGCCTGGAATTGCTAGAGCTATTTGAATTTTTATTCCAATATGAGGGACCTTGTTTCTTCATCTCTGTCAGAAGTGAAATTCCTAAATGCGGACTCTAGGTCTACACCTTCCTAACTGACTGAGGAATGTCTGAGACCCTAATCCTGCACATGGGTTAAAGAATGGGAACTACTGCTGGGCGTGGTGGCTCACGCCTTTAATGGAGGCCAGCCTGGTCTACAAAGTGAGTTCCAGGACAGCCAGGGCTATACAGAGAAACCCTGTCTCGAAAAACCAAAAAAAAAAAAAAAAGAAAAAAAGAACGGGAACTACTAACCGGGCGTGGTGGCACATGCCTTTAATGCTTTAATGGAGGCCAGCCTGGTCTACAAAGTGAGTTCCAGGACAGCCAGGGCTATACTACAGAGAAACCCTGTCTCGAAAAACAAAACAAAGAATGGGAACTACTAAAGAACCAGCTTAAAACCTATCTTATAATAAAGACAAACTAGATTCATTCCTGTTTATGATTAAACCCTTGTTTCTCAAGGTCTGGGCTAGGCTCCACCTATAACCTTAACTACAAATGGCTCTGCAGTGCCTGTTCCAGGAACAACAATCACCTCTTTGTTTCAAAAATTTGTTTATACTCATCTTGTATCCCTACTTTTCTCTCAAAGGTTATATTGAGAGGATCAAGGACACTCCATTTTAGAACAGGTAGCCATGTTAGACCTTAGCCTTCAATTTCCCAGAAGGACAGACCAGGCTTCTCAGAAAAACCACAGAAAAGGGGCAGCCAATCAGCAATTGACCCTGACATCTGGCCAGGGGCTTAAAACAGATACAAAAAAATCCCTATAAGTATGAATCCATCAGAAGTGTACAAATATCCCATACCATAAGCTCAAACAATCCTAATGAAGGTGACCCAACTGCAACTGGACAAACCATAAGTGGCTTTTAAAGGGTCCTGCAAGCTCCCCTAGTGGATGCCATTTTGCTTAGATGGTTGACCTCCTCATGCTGGCTGTTATTGAAGAATAAATGCTCTTTGTCTTTGCATACTATTCGAGTCTGGGGCCTTCTTCAGAGACTCTTGGACCCTTACATTATAACTGCCTGTGACTATCTTGTTATGCTATCGTGATTACTTTGTTTTGACCATCTGTTATGTAACCCATCTGCTCCTGTAACCCAGCCTATTTTCCCACATTTGGGAAACTCCTACCCATGAGTTATTAAGGCCTTGTCTTCCTCACGACCAATGCCGGCCTTTCAAACCCTGCTTTAGGACGAATGCAGGATTACTGTTCTATGCCACCATGCCCAGTTTAATATTTCTTGCCTAATAAATTACATGACAGCTGTCTTGAGTAAGTAGAGTGGTATAATTTCTATTTGTCCTTGGTTCTTAGCAGTGTTCTGAATGGTTGGCATTAAGTTACTAAATAAAGCAGGCATATCGAGTTACAGTTGTACCCCCAAACAAAGTCACATTAAAGGAGAGAAACCCCTCTGTTAGCACATTTTTATTATTTTTATTTATTCAGCAATTTTATGCATGTCCACAGAGTATCTTGGCTGTTCCTACTCCCTAACTCTTCCTCCTCTTCTCCTTTTTCCATTTTGAGATAGGATCTCTCTATTATGTAGATCTGGCTGTCCTGGAACTTGCTGTGTAGACCAGGTTGGGGAGCAGTGATGGAAGACACAATCTGGCTAACAAGGTGGGTAAAGTTAGTATATGCAGGGCAGTGGTGGCACATGCCTTTAATCCTAGTACTTGGGAGGCAGAGGCAGGCAGATTTCTGAGTTCGAGGCCAGCCTTGTCTACTGAGTGAGTTCTAGGACAGCCAGGGCTACACAGAAAAACCCTGTCTGGAAAAACAAAAACAAACAAACAAACAAAGTTAGAAAGTTTGGATATTCAATATCAAGGTTTTTATGACAGATGTCGTAGATAGCCTCCTTGTCTACCATAAAGGCATAATCAGAGTTGCTCAAAGTTGTGTGAATGGGGCTCAACAACAGTGGTGGAAACCTGGGTGACTGGGTAAAAAGAGAATGCCAACTTGGGCTGTGGATCTCCCCATCTCTTGGGTCATCAGCCAATACAGTCAAGGGCAGTGGGAGCAGAGATGATAAGTGGCGGGGATCAGAAGCCCTGTGAGAACATTTAGTGAATAGCCACACCCAGATGAATTATCAGGAAGGAGATCAACTTTACTTAGGGTGATTCAAGGCTTATAAAGTTTTGGGGGGCCGGGCATGATGGTGCACACCTTTAATCCCAACACTTGGGAGGCAGAGGCAGGCAGATTTCTGAGTTCGAGGCCAGCCTGGTCTACAAAGTGAGTTCCAGGACAGCCAGGGCTACACAGAGAAACCCTGTCAAAAAAACAAAAAACAAAAAAACCCAACCAAACAAACAAACAAAAAACCCAAAAATGTTTTGGGGGACTGAGGGTAGAAACATCCAGGATGGGCAAAAGTCATTGGCTAAGGGCTGAGGGCACTAAAATACCTCATTAGCATGAGGAAGCACTTCAGGAATCTCAGGAGCTAGCTGAAAAGGTTTTATCAGGAAAAGAGAAATTAAGCCGGGGCGTGGTGGTGCACGCCTTTAATCCCAGCACTTGGGAGGCAGAGGCAGGTGGATTTCTGAGTTCGAGGACAGCCTGGTCTACAAAGTGAGTTCCAGGACAGCCAGGGCTATAGAGAAGCCCTGTCTCAAAAAAAAAAAAAAAAAAAAAACAAAAAACAAAAAGGAAAAGGAAAATTTTGCTTCTGTAATTTAATTGAGGCTATGTGACATTCCTTAAGGAGAGGAATAAGTGTGGGGGTTTTCAATTCCCCAGACAAAGTCAGAAGAGGAGAAGCCTTGCTAATGAAGGGAGTCCCCCATTATGCACTGAGCCTCAGAAGGCTATCCAGTCAATGGTATACTTCGACCTTAATTAGCAGAATTTTCCCACATTGGACTTCTTTCCATAATCAACAGAGGTCCACTCCATCAGCAAGGAGGTGAACCCTGAGCCACTTCCTCCACCAAAACTGTGGAAAACCAAGAAGTCCGAAAGCCTTATGTGTTGGTCAGCCTACTTGTGATTTCAGTGCAAGATAGTCAGTGATCTCTTGCCACTAATGTAGTAGTAGCCATGAGCATAGTTATTTCCAGCTGCTCAGGGTAGAAGAGCTGATAGTAAGTACTGAAGTAGAAATTTCTGGTTTCTTTGACAACTGTGTGTCATGTGATGGTTTTCTGAAAGTTGTTTTGTGAGATGGCATATGATGTTTTGCTGAAAACAGACGCTTGAGAGGATTTGTGATGTTTAGAAAGAATGTAAATGGAACCCCACAGACAGTGAGAGGATGCTCTTGCATGCTATGCCATGCAACACTTCACCGGTCTTCACTGATCTTTTTATTGGTCTTCACTTCACAGAGAGAAATGTGCCAGAGAACTTATGATATTCCAGCTGATTCTGGCGTCTTCCGTTGACTTGTGCCGATTCGATGGAGTCTTGCTGTTTCTGCTGGATCTTGCCACTGCTACTGATTCATGGTTGGTGTTTGCTATTGTACTGGACTGTTAGTACCTAGAAAACAAAGAGTGGAATCGCTCCAAGTAACTACTTCTAAACAGGTCCACAATACCCTTTTCCTATTAAACCTTCTTTCCCCGCTACTTCTGGTTGGTGGGTTAGAAGGGAGGTTGAAGTGGTTAAGAACCCTAAATAAAGTTGAAGGTTTGAAAAAGCCTTCAAAGTACAAATTCAAACTTTATCAAAAACTGTGGTTCCAGGTCTAGGAACATTTCCCTGGGCATATGGTTGCCAGTACCTATCTCATTGAAGAAGAGTCATATCCTTCCTTGATGATATTCTTCTTTGATCTGGCCCTCAGGCTAGATTCCATGTTCTAGGCAATAGAACTCTTCACAAGCATTGATGACCTGGACGCCAGCCTGCCCAATTCAGGAAGAGATACATTCATGTGTGGTAGTTACAGTTTAGGAGGTGAGAATGACAGAAACAGACACAGTCCCAATTATTCTCCCTGGACAAGCTAAGACTCCAGGTATGTAACGCAATAATAAGAGTCTCTTTTTTTTTGTTTTTTGTTTTTGTTTGTTTGTTTTCGAGACAGGGTTTTTCTGTATTTGCCCTGGCTGTCCTGGAACTCACTCTGTAGACCAGGCTAGCCTCGAACTCAGAAATCTGCCTACCTCTAATTCCCAAGTGTTGGGATTAAAGGCATGTGCCACCACACTGACTTTTTTTTTTTTTTAAAGATTCTTAATATAACTCATGATACTGCTGACTTAGTTATAGACTTACACTATAAAAACTGAGACAGCCTAGTCATCTTACTAGGGGAAGCAGGGGAACTTTGTAAGAACCAGCAAACAATAAACAGTCTCGAACCTTAATCTGAAGCTGAATGATACAGTAGGAGACAGGGTTGATGTGGCCTCAGTGATTTTGTTATCTTGGTAGTAATGCTCTGAGCAGAATAGGCATGTCAAGTAGTGTGTACCCCACCACTTCATCTCTATAGGGTCTAATGTAGCCTAGGCATCTATGAACTCAGTGTATAGCTAAAGCTCACTATAAATACTGACCTTCTGTCTTTATTTCTCAAGTTCTGGTGTCAGACTCTGTTGAGCCTTAGCTTACCAGGGACCCCTTGAGTGAACCACGTGGAGCTGGAATAGATGCAAAAGCAAGAGGGATTTTATTTAATCCAGCATGCTGGGGGTCACCCGGCACATAGGGAGAGAGCAACCCCACACAGCCCATGCAGTGAGTCCTTATACAGTTCTCAGAGTCACCACCATTAGGAACAATATGATTGGCAGAACAGTAGGACTTTTTTTGTTTTTTTGTTTTGTTTGGTTTGTTTTTTTGAGACAGTGTTTCTCTGTGTAGCCCTGGCTGTCCTGAAACTCACTTTGTAGACCAGGCTGGCCTTGAACTCAGAAATCTGCCCGCCTCTGTCTCCCAAGTACTAGGATTAAAGGCATGTGCCACCACTGCCTGGCTAACAGTGGGACCAATGAGATCAGTAACCAATGGTCGTGAAATGTGTCTGGTGGTTGATCCCTCCTCCCTGTGGTCTGAGGAATGTAACTAGCCCCTCCCTTCCGGAGGGGAGGGGTGCCTATGTCTTATGACCTTTCCTTCCAGGAGAGGAGGGGTCCGGTGGAATTTCTTTTTCTTTCTTTCTTTCTTTCTTTCTTTCTTTCTTTCTTTCTTTCTTTCTCTCTTTCTCTCTTTCTCTCTTTCTCTCTTTCTCTCTTTCTCTCTTTCTCTCTTTCTCTCTTTCTCTCTCTCTCTCTCTTTCTAAAAAGATTTATTTATTATTATAGGTAAGTACACTGTAGCTGTCTTCAGACACACCAGAAGAGGGCGTCAGATCTCATTATGGATGGCTGTGAACCACCATGTGGTTGCTGGGATTTGAACTCAGGACCTTCAGAAGAGCAGTCAGTGCTCTTAACCACTGAGCCATCTCTCTGCCCCCCGCACCCCCCCCCCCGCACCCCCCCTGCACCCCCCCCCCCGCCCCGTGGAATTTTCTAACGGCCGAGCAGACCTCTTCACTGGGATTATAGGTTTTTGTCACTGTGCCCAATTTCCAGTACAGAGCTCTGCTAAATGGCTAAACTGGGTTTAACTAAGGGTCTCTGCCTATACACTGTTGTATTCAAATCAGAGCCAGAAGCTGTTTTGAAGCTTACCAAAAATTAAAAATTTATTTTTTTATTTCATTTAGTGTTTTTGACACATTTTCACACTGAACATATGGAGCTCATAATGATAATTTTTGAAAAAATGTATATGACAAACAAAACTGAAAAAAGCATTTGCTCTTCAAACTTGGTAGGTCCCTTTCTAAAGATTTAGAGTTTCCATGTAACTCATGCCATCTAATGGACTAATTAAGTAACTGAGCTGTGCATGACGGCATAAATGTGTAATTTCAGCATTCTTTTTTTTTTAAGATTTATTTATTTATTTATTTATTTATTATATGTAAGTACACTGTAGTTGTCCTCAGATACTCCAGAAGAGGGCATCAGATTTTGTTATGGATGGTTGTGAGCCACCATGTGGTTGCTGGGATTTGAACTCGGGACCTTCGGAAGAGCAGTCAGTGCTCTTAACCACTGAGCCATCTCACCAGCCCCCTAATTCCAGCATTCTGGTGACTGAGGCAAAAGGGTTACCTAGAGTTTATGACTAGTCTAATCTATATTGTATGACTTTGTCTTACACACACATACACACACACACTCACACACACACACTTATTATCAATTGTACAGGAGCACAGAGAAGATACATGGATTCTGGAAGCTTCAAAAGAGAGAGTGAACAATGATTCAGCCAATTCACTCACTAGAGTTGCACAAAGTTCAGATTTAATGAGATATCAGGCCAACAAACGCTGGTAACATTTGCCAACATCTGTATGACACACCACAGAGGAAATGAAATATTGATCACTAATATGTGTCAGATTTTTTTTTTAGCCTTAGAACATTTTTCTGCTAATATATGTCTCACAATAGTATATGTAATGGCAGATAAGCTGTATTTATTCTAAAGTCACAGGTGAAGAAATGAAGGCCAGCAGGATTGTGAAAAGACCATAAGTGTGATGATTATTGTTTTTACAAGGTTAGGGCCCTAGGCCTTCGGTCACCAAACTGATATTCTTCTCAAAGTATTTATGTGTAAATCTCTTCCATATCCATTGTGAGTGCTTGAGCTGAGACTCGGGAAAGAGGACTTAAGATGGTCTCTATCACTGGGCAGTGGTGGCGCACGCCTTTAATCCCAGCACTTGGGAGGCAGAGGCAGGCAGATTTATGGGTTCGAAGTCAGCCTGGTCTACAAAGTGAGTTCCAGGACAGCCAGGGCTATACAGAGAAACCATGTTTCAAAAAAGAAAAAAAAGAGAGAGAGATGGTCTCTATCACATAATATAACATTCTTTTCTCAAAATAAAATGTTTTTTACTGATATATACTCATGTTAATTATGTTTGAAGATATAGTTTATTACATTTTTGCCAACACTTGATTTAATGTTTTTGAAATCATGTGTATGTGTCACCAAATAAAACCTCAAGCCAGAGATGGGTTACATCTTTTCTGGCTATTGGCCAAAGGGGACCCATACACTACTGCCAAAACATCACATTTAGTGCCCTATTGATTACTCTCCATAACCTGATGGTAAGGCCATGTTGCTGAAGACACAACTTACTTACGTTGTAGGACATGGAGAAATCCTGCTGGTGACCAACTAGAAGTTTCACTCCTACTGATTAGCATTTATGGGGCTGGAAGGTACTCTGCATGTTACTGGTGGAGAAAAGTATTCATTGGTAACACCCAGTAATAAACCTTACGACCTACAATAGCAACCTGTCTGCAAAACAGACTAGTGAAATCGAGGCAAAAATGTTATGGGAGTAACTGTGTTAGTTGAGTGAGAATGACCCTCATAGGCTCGTGTATTTGAATGCTTAGTCATCAGTTAGTGGAAATGTTTGGGGTGGATTAGGTGTGACCATGTTGCCAAAGGCATGTCACTGGGGTGGGCTTTGGGGTTTCAAAAGCCCACCTCAGGTGTAGTCTGGCTCTTACTTAGTCTGATACCACAGGATCTAAAGCTCTTCAGCTACTGCTCCAGTGTTATATCAATCTGCTTTCTGCTGTGATGATTGCTATTTGCAACTGATATCTGAGAATTGATGTTGAGAAAGGGAAAGCTAATTTTCTTCAGTGGGGTCACCTGAGTAGATCAATCAAACTCCAGGGCAGTCTTGTGCTCAGAAGTAGTTGCCAAACACAAAACAGACTCCATTTTTTGGTGCATCTTTCTTTTCTTTTTTTTCTTTCTTTCTTTTTTTCTTCTTCTTCTTTTTTTTTTTTTTTTGGTTTTTTGAGACAGAGTTTCTCTGTATAGCCCTGGCTGTCCTGGAACTCACTTTGTAGACCAGGCTGGCCTCGAACTCAGAAATCTGCCTGCCTCTGCCTCCCGAGTGCTGGGATCAAAGGCGTGTGCCACCACACCCGGCTGTTTTTGTGATTTTCATGTTACTGATTTTTTTTTATTGAGAGAGAGAGGGAGAGAGAGAGAGGAAAATGAAATTTAGTAGGAAGTAAGGTGGGGAAAATCTTGGAAGAGTTGGAGAAGAAACAATATGATCAAAAATTTGTATGAAGCTGGGAGTGTTGGCGAACACCTTTAATCCCAGCACTCGGGAGGCAGAGTGCCAGAACAGCCAGGGCTACACAGAGAAACCCTGTCTTGAAAAAACAAAAACAAAAACAAAAACAAAAACAAAACAAACAAACAAACAAACAGGGGCTGGTGAGATGGCTCAGTGGTTAAGAGCACCGACTGCTCTTTCAAAGGTCCTGAGTTCAAATCCCAGCAACCACATGGTGGCTCACAACCATCTGTCACAAGATCTAACACCCTCTTCCGGAGTGTCTGAAGACAGCTACAATGTACTCACATATAATAAATAAATAAATCTTAAAAAAAAAACAAAAACCAAACAAAAAAATTGTATGAAAACATGAATATATGTATGGGGTATATGCACTTGTATGTAATGCTAGAAGAGTGTGTTGGATCCCAGGGAACTGGAATTACAAGGAAGGAAGTGTGAGCTATCTAGCATAATTGCTGGGAAACGAACTGCAGTCCTCTAAGAGCAGTATGTCTAGCTCACCTTCTCACCCACCTCCGACACATTAACTAGTTTGAGTTTGTGCTACTGAGTCATAGACTTCTAGAGTTAGGAACACCACCACCCCTAACTCCTTTAGGAAAATGGCAAGGTAGGATTGAGGAACACTTGTGTGGTATATTCGTCCTACCATTTTGGGAGACAGCTCTTCTAGGACCATCAGTCAAGGCCTTCCTCTTGTCTGGCAATCCCTTATCCTACGGCAATACTTATCCATAGAGAGTGAAAGTTGGATCCTGGCACAGGCGAAGATTTACTACCCATGTAGTGGAGCAGGTGTTTGGTATAAACTCAAGAACCATGATCTTTTGATGGACATTTTCAGAGAACAGCAGAGTGACAATAGGCAGGCACAGTGGTGCACACCTATAATCCTGGCACACAGGAGTCTGAGAAAGGAAGATCTTCAGTTGGAGACTAGCCTGGGCCACATTAGACCCTCAAAGCCAAAACCAAAAAAGGAAGAGAGAATCTGAGAAGAAGAGGGAGTAGTGGTAGGAGAGCAGAGGCAAGACCAGGAGAAGGAGCATTGATTTGGCCCTTCCTCTTGGTAGGAGATACCTTACTGTACTAGTGACCTGACTTAGGCACAATTATTAGTACTGCTATGTGGAGTAGAATTTGTATTATGTACTAGAGATCAGACATTGTCTTCAAGGCCCAGAGATTCTGCCACTTCCAGTGCTGGGAAGAAACTTAAATTTCCTAAAGACAGTAGCTGCTAGGCAGGAAGCAATGTACCTGGTATGACTGAATCCTAGATAGCATTCTATAAATGAAGCAGATTAGCAAAGAGATTGATAAAACATGACATATGGCACACAGCAGAAGAAGTTGCTGGAGAGGGTAGAGCCCAGCCACACTGCTGGCAGCTCCACAGAAAGATGAATCTACTCCCAGAAGAACTGTTATCCAGGTAACGATGACCCTAGTGGATTTATCTACAACAGCGCTACAGAAACACAGAGATGTTTCAGGAAGATAGACTACAAGCTAGACAACGCTTCCCACAGCTGCACCTTATGTCAAGTAGGATCTTTGGAGTCAGTGTTTTCATCTTCCCATGTCACATAAGTTTGAGTTTCTTATTAATAGAATGGAAATAGTAGTATCTATGTCAGAAACTTTTTCTCCCATTGGGGATTGACTTACGTTGGAGTAGTTCCCACAACCACCTTCTGCAGCCAATCTCCCTAATATAATTAATTAATTAATTCACATATTTATCGTGTGTGTGTGTGTGTGTGTGTGTGTGTGTGTGTAAGAATGTGGAGGTCAAAGGACAACTTGCTGGGTTGCTTCTCTACTTCAAACGTGTGTCTCCTGGATATCAATCTTAGGTCTTTAGGCCTGGTGACAGGTGACTTTACCTGCTAAGCTATCCCACAAGCCCTATTTAAAATTTTTTGAACTTCAGTTTTCTCTCACATGTGGAGAAGTTATCATAAAGAAACAAAAGGATAGGACAGAAAGGGGTTGTGGAATGTGGCACATTGCCAGGGTCCGTGGTTACATGTACAAGGCCCTGGGCTCTATTTCCAGTAACACATGACTAAGAATGAATTAGAAGAGAACATAATGTAAACTATGCACCATTAAGGTATTCTGTTTCTGCACAGATTCAAGTGTAACAAATACTGAAAACATCTGAAGGTGTGTATGAGTCACACTGTTGTTCCAGAGTGATGGTTTGGAAAGACAGGCAGGCAGGGAAGAGTAAACCCAACAGGTGTTTGTTTACTCTCAATTGCTAAAGCAGAGCTAGTAGCACACCTGTTCCTGGCTTTCCCCTCTGCTGGGATCCCAATGGCTTATGTGGTTCTCTGGGTCTGGTGTCTGCTTTGCTGTGATAGGCTCATTGGTGCAGACGTAGTTAGATTCACAGGCAAGACCTGTGTGGGATCCTTGCTGGAAGTTTCATGGTGTTTCCATGAATAGAATTTTTAGTCTCTTGCCTCAGCTTTCTTGATTTGACTCCTAAAATATCCACTTGCAAATAACTTCTCATATATATATATATAAGCTTAGTTTCACACGTCATTTTCTGCAATTCCAAACTTGCCAATAATTTCAAAACCAAAGTTTTGTATCTCACTAATTTGGTGGCAAAATCTAGCAAGAGTCGCATTTATTCTGTGGCAAAATTGGGTATGAAGCTCTTTGCTATTTATTCCACCCAAAGTGAGTCTTACATTTAACACAGAAATATAATTGTGCATGTTGTGGGTTTCAGGTTTGTATGTACATGTTTATTTTTATTTTACTTTTTTGGAGACAGGGTCTCACTATGTATTCTTGATTGGCCTGGAAGTCACTATGTAGACCAGGATGGCTTTGAACTCACTGGGATAAGCTTACCTCTGCTTAAGGAGTGCTGGGTGTGTGCCACCCATACCTAACTACTTTATTTGTAATTAATACATAGCATATGAATATACTCATATACTCATGTATATGAGTGTATGTCTGTGTATACTTATATGCATGTGTGTGCAGGTGTCCTCGGAAAACAACCTTAGATTCCCAGGAGCTGGAGTTACAGGCAGTTGTGAGCTGTATGCCTGACATGGGTGCTGGGAACCAAACTCAGATCCTCACAAAGTCTCTTAATCACCAAGCCTCTCTCTAGTCTTCTTGAATGAAGGTTTCCACCAACATTCTGTAAGTTTCTAATAGAAATTTTTAATAGGGGACAGATAAAACACATCTATATTCTACGTTATGAGAGCACAATTTATACTGTAGTACAGTCTTTAATTCATATGGTACCTAGGGACAATGTAAGGCTCTGTGGTCTGGGGAATATGCAGACCTGAGTGTTTATGAGGGGGAGAGTCTATGAATTTCACAGACAACCACCTGACCATAGGTACCAGACTAAACTTGGAGACTATTGGCTTGTCTTTGTTCTCACTGTCTATTGAGTCTGCTAGCTGAAGAGGAGCTCTATCTAAGACAGGGCTTTAGGGATTAATCTTCAGTTTTCTTATACTGCCTGCTCTCTGCATAAAGCGCAGCTTAAAGCTCTTGTCTCTGTCCATTGGTATTGGTGACAACAGACAACAGGAGCCTCAGTAGGTCCAGTTAGAGACTGAGGTTGACTGGTCTCCTTATCCAGGTACATTCTCAGAGTTCCATGAGAGTGCATAGTGGTCCTTTTGGATGTTGTCTAGTCTCTTCCGCTGAGGATGCCCCGCCCCACTTTACTCTGTAATAAACTGTATATACCTGCTACACTTAAAAAAGGAAAAAGAGGGGCCGGAGAGATGATTCAGCGGTTAAGAGCACTGACTGCTCTTCCAGAGGTCCTGAGCTCAATTCCTAGCAACCACATGGTGGCTCACAACCATCTGTAATGGGATCAGATGCCCTCTTCTAATATGTCTGACAGCTACAGTGTACTCATATAAATAAAATAAATAAATCTTTAAAAAAAGAAAATAGGGAAAGAATAGCATAATTTTTTCTTTCTTACTCTTATTCTGAGTACTGTGAGTATTATTAGCCTGGTGTGTTTTTGCTTTACTTTTATTTACATTTTAATTCTATTTTAACACCGCCCCCATGTGTGTGTGTATGACCCTGCCTGCCTTCCTGCCTGCTGCAAGAGGTGTATAGAGCTCAGAGAACAACTTTTGAGATTCATTTCTCTCCTACTATGTAGGACCAGGGAATTGAACTCAGGTTGTCAGGTTTGGCAGCAAGTACCTTTACTCAGGCCTTAAGTACATATGCGTGTATTTGTGTGTGTGTGTGTACATGTATATGCATACATATACATATATATATATATATATAATATTCTTATTTATTTTGAAATATTTAAAAGTCTGTTAATTTAAATTTGTATTGGTAAAAACTGAGCCTGGTCAAGGTCAGTTAGCCTATACGCATCCATACTGTAAAGATAAGCTTTCCTGATTTATTATTGCCTTGGTTACTCTAAAACTTAATTACATTGTGCCCATTCACTTATTACATAAGCACTTATTCGCGGAGACATTATTTATAGAGCCAATTCACACTGCCAACTTGGTAACCTGGTTATTGGCTCTGAGTGTCCCCGAGACAGGGAGACGTGAGGTAGAGAAAGGGTTTCACGGTGGCGTTGTCTTTTTTCACTGAAATTTTGTGAATTCTAGGTTAGACCTACCTGTGTATAGTTGCAAAGGCTCAACAGCAGTATAACCAATCTTCCTATGCCCTAGGCTGGAACAAAGAACAAGGCCAGAAGTGTTACGAATACATACTTGCTGTGGTCTGAATGTGTGTGTACCCTTCTCCTCCAATTCATATGCTGAGACCTAATGCACACAGTGTGATAGAGATGGGCCTGAGAGGCCAAATCTTTTAAGTTCTGACTCTATTTAAGAGAACCTGACCTAAGTTTGAACTTAGACAAACTAGCAGGCAGTACCTAAAAACCAACACTTCAAAGCAATAAAAGCACAACTACACAGATAAACAAACCCAAAACAAAGACTAAATTCTAACCTATTTATTTATTTTTGTAGTTCAGTTTGGCCTCACACTCTCTATGTAACACAGATTGGCTTTGACCTAGTTGTCCTCCAGCAGCATCCTCCGAAGTGCTAGGGTTATTGGCATGTACTATGATGCCTGGCAAAACTAAACCTTGAAATGCAATATGAAGAATTTGAATATGGACTAGATATAATGGTACATAACTATAACCCTAGCCCTCAAGAGGTGGAGGCTGGAGGATTGCTGCAAGTGAAATGCTCTCCTGTTCTAGGCAACAAGTTCCAACCAGCCAAGATTACACAGTGAGTGTCTTAGGGTTTTACTGCTGTGAACAGACATCATGACCAAGACAAGTCTCATAAAGGACAACATTTAATTGGGGCTGGTTTACAGGTTCAGTTTACAGGTCAGTCCATTATTATCAAGGTGGGAGCATGGCAGCATCTAGGCAGGCATGGTGCAGGCAGAGCTGAGAGTTCTACATCTTCATTGGAAGGCTGCTAGTGGAAGACTGACTTCCAGGCAGCTAGGACAAGGGTATTAAGGCCCATATCCACAGTGACACACCTACTTCAACAAGGCCACACCTACAAATAGTGCCACTCTTGGGGCCAAGCAAATGAGAACGATCACAGTGAGACTGTCTAAGAAAGAAAATTAATTTTGGATGCAAAGTAAGAAGCTGGAGTTCAAATATTGGCTGGGCTGACTTCTAGTTATGCTATCCTTGCTTTGTCTCACCTTCTCCAAAGCAGTTTAATTGAATACAAGAGCATGAATGTCCATTTACTTCATGTGGTGGTTTGAGAATGAGATATCATCTACCAGAAGAGCCCAGAATTTTTTTGCTTTTTTTTTTTTAAGATTTATTTATTTTTATGTATGTGAGTACACTGTAGCTGTACAGATGGTTGTGAGCCTTCATGTGGTTGTTGGGATTAGGACCTCTGCTTGCTCCAGTCAATCCTGCCCTGCTCTGGCCCAAACTTTTATTTATTATTATAAATAACTACACTGTAGCTGTCTTCAGACACACCAGAAGAGGGCGTCAGATGTGGTTGCTGTGATTTGAACTCAGGACCTTTGGAAGAGCAGTCATTGCTCTTACCCACTGAGCCATCTTGCCAGCCCCCGAGCCCAGAATTTTATAGATCATCAACAACTTGGGCTATTTTGGTTCTTGTGTTTCCGTGCCTTCTGATAATTAAGCTTTGTGTTTTCTAGGGTGGAAGAGAAAGAATGGGGGAAAGGCATCAGAAGGAGAATTTGGGAAGCACGATAAAGAAGAAGGTTGGCCATTCCATAGGGAATCTGAGTAGAAACGCCTCTTTCCATGGAAAATGGTAACAAAACAGAACAGAACAGAACAAACAAACAAAAACTACACAAAGGAGGTAGCATTGCAAAGGCTCACCTGTAGAAGCTTTTGCTTTTTTTGTTTTTAGAAGGAAAAGAAGGAAGTAGAGGGCTCAAGGCTCTACATTCATTCCCGACATCGTATCTCCTGCTAGGTACAATATCTGTGGGAAGAACAGGGCTGACACATGGTGGTTTGAGGAAGAATCTAAACAAGTGTCCCGAGGAACATGGATAAGGAACTCTGGAAAGTATACTGGAGGGTGAAAAGGTATGAAAGGAGGAAATGGCAGCTACAGAATGCTCTAGAGGCAAGCAAATCAGAGTGCTTACACAAAGATGTTGGGAGTAGTCTGTGATCCCAGGGAGCATGCTTGCTCAGATGTTGCATTGAGGCAGGGTCCTGCTGGACTTGGGGAGGGGTTTGTGAACTCAGCTTTGCCAGGACCACAGGATACCACCTGGCTAGAAGAACTAGCCAAGGCCTGGCAGAGAGTCAGTCAGAGTCAGGTAGCTCTTTTTTTTTTTTTTTTTTTTTTTTTTTCGAGACAGGGTTTCTCTGTGTAGACCTGGCTGTCCTGGAACTCACTTTGTAGACCAGGCTGGCCTCGAACTCGGAAATCTGCCTGCCTCTGCTCCCAAGTGCTGGGATTAAAGGCATGCACCACCACACCCGGCCAGGTAGCTCTTCTTTTTGACTATCTGAGAAACTTCCCTCACTGGTATCCATAACTTCAGTTGGTCTTATTGAGAGGGCAGGCCACTCAGAGGAGGGTGGCTGTCTCTTCTGGTGGTTAGAACTCCTTCCTACTCTCTTTTGCTCACTATTTAGTCCAGTGGTTCTCAGACTCTTTCCAGGCAACATTTAAAAGCTTGTGGGGCTTTTTTTTTTTTTTTTTTTGTATTTAGAACTGTGAGAGGGGGTGTACATATGGGTAGAACCTGTGTAAAAGCTGTCCTCCTGCCAGATAAGAGTTCTCTCTTTATCCAGATTTTCAGAAGTCCCCCAGGACATTCATGTAGGTAAAAACTTGTGTTTAATTATCTGAGCCTAGAACTTAATAGTCTTTTTTTTTTTTAATGGTCTGAATATGCAGCGAACTTTCTAGGAATGCAATTACAGTTCTGTGTGAGTTTAGGGAAGCTTGACTTTGCTACCAAGAGTTGCTCAACATTTCCTGAAGTCACTACATTGATGGCAACATGCCGGAGGTAGTTGAGTCACTGGCTATGCACCTGTATCAGTGTGTTGGTAGAAGTTTCATTTCTGTGACTCTAAGGAGAGGTGTAAGCATTTGCCTGCTTCGAGGGAAACGGCACTCACTCTAAAATACTGTTTATGTTGTAGCAAATTGCTATGCTCCTTCTTATAGATGGGGAAATATTTTGTTCTTTTTAGTCACGTGCATAGGGAAGTGATGTAATCTATGATTATTAGTTCGTGGTTTAGGAGTCATTACAAATACTTGTTCTAACATAGGGTTGAAGGTTGAGAGCCTTGGTTCTCCTGGGTCTCATAATACCTGCTTTCCACCCACCTCTCTGGAAGAACTAGCCAGCAAAGGAGTGCCTCCCCCAGCCCCCGCCACACTCCCTTTTTCATCTTTCTGTCCATCAAGTTATGGACAGACAATCGCAATGCAGGAGCTTTGGCTGTCAGACTTCTCTGTCAGGGCCTCCAGTTTACCCTTAGTCAAGAATGGCAGGTCTGGTCCGAGTGTTGATAATACAGGCTCATGCTCACGTAGAGGTTTTCTTTCTTTATGCCCTCTCCTTTCTCCATCTACCTCAGTATCTCTTCTGATGCCCCTGATCTCTTGCTCCCCGCCATAAGCTGGCAAGTAGCCTACTGCTGGACTAACGAGCCACCCGGGGCTCCCAGTTCTAGCTCTTCTATCCTATTTTTCTCCTAGTGCTCCCTCCACCATCGGCTGCCCTTTTGACCCTTGATTCTCCCTTCCCCTTCAAGGTCTGTTCCCCAGGCATATGACGTCTTCCCTCCTTACGCCAGGTCCAGATCTGTCTTCCTTTTGTACAAACACATCCTTTCTTCACCTTCATCCAGGCTCCTTGTCTTTGTGCCAGCTCCTCTGCTTTAGGCTTGGGTCCTATAACCCCCTACAGCCCCCCCTCCTGTCTCCATCAGTCTAGTCTGCGGGTCTCTCGGCAGCTCTTAGTCCCCCGCCTGCATGCGTGGTCGCCTATGTTCCCCTCCATCCTACCTCTACGCCCTCCCGCGCCGTGGGCGGTCTAGGGAGGGGCCGGGATCCGGGGCGGCTCCTGGGGCTCGGGTTGTGGGAGGCGCCCTCTCCGATCTCCCCCTCCCTTCCCCCCGCCCCGTCTTCCCCTGCACCCTCCTTCCTCCCTCCGCCCGAGAGCTTCCCCGGTCCCCGGCGCCGCCTCCTTCCCTCCCGGCACCGTGCTCTCGCGGCCGCCGTCGCCCCGGGGAAGGAGAGACGGGGGTGGGGTTTGCGGGTAGCGATCGCGAAGGGGAGAGACCCCGGCCGGGCTGGAGCCTGGATTCCTGTGGAAGAAGAACAGGGGGAGGGGAAGCTGGAGGACCGGGAGGGAGAACGGGGAGCCGCGGCCGGGCCTGGGCCCTTGAGGCCCGGGGAGAGCCGCGGAGCGGGACCGGCCGCCGAGGTAAGACCGGGGCCCCACGACCGGGGCTTGGCAAGGAGGCCGGTGGACGTAGGGTAGGGCCGGGGGGTGCGTGGGGTTCGGGTGCGAGAGGCGAGTGATGGGGTAGCGGGACCCCTGAGCGTGGGTAAGCTGGGCTAGCGCTAGCCACAGGGGCTGCTGAGAGGAGGTGGAGTCCCGGGAGGGTGGGGGGCCGAGGGAGGCCGGAGGAGGGTGGGGACAGGCGCTCTCTCCTCCTCTCCCCCCCAGCCCGTGCGGCTCCGCCCCCGCCTCCTCCGCGGGGCGCCCTTCGCGTCCCGAACCGCGCGGTTGGAGCCCGTGAGGTGCGCGGAGCGAGACCTGTCCGTCGGCTGGCCCAGGCCGCGGCCGGCGGGCTCCTCCGTGCCCTCACTGTTGCCTTTTCCTCAGATGCTGCTGCTGCTGCTGGTGCCTCTCTTCCTCCGCCCCCTGGGCGCTGGCGGGGCTCAGACCCCCAACGTCACCTCGGAAGGTGCACCCATCTCCGGCGCCCTGGACCTCTTCCACCCCACAGCTCGTTTCCTTGCACGTCTCCTTTCCTCATCACTCTTGCGGCAGGACCTCCCCCCGCCCCCATCCCTGGCATCCTGGTCCGCAGCCACTTCACAACTCCTGACCTCCTTTCTGTCACTCCGCATCACCACCAGCACCCATTTCCTCTACCTCACGTTGCTACACTACACCGTTTTTCTGTGACCCCGAATTATCTCAGCCCCACCTCCCTTTCCGGGCCCCACGTTACTACAGCGCCCCCCTTCCGTAGTCCACCTTGTTGCTTTGATGGGTTTGTGTGGTCCTTGTTCAGTGGGTTTGTGTGGTCCTCACCGGTATTCTCCTTCGGCCCTGTCCCTCATTTAAACCACCGAACATTATAGCCCTTAGGATTTCTTCTTAGATATTTGTCTCCATTATACTTCTTAACCGGTGGACTCTCGCACCAGCTTTAGCCCTAACCCACGACGCTGGGTTCTGCAGCTTGGGGTTCTTAACTGTTCCCACTCCCAGCTTCCAGTCGTGTGTCCCGTGTGCCCCTCCTTTTCTGTCCCCCTGCCCCAACCCCACCATTGACCACGCCCTGCTCTTCCCCCTTCCACTGCGCGCTGCCTTCCCGCTCCCACGGTTCCCCTGTGCCTCCCCATTCCCTCTCAGGTTGCCAGATTATACATCCGCCCTGGGAAGGTGGCATCAGGTACCGTGGCTTGACTCGCGACCAGGTGAAGGCCATCAATTTCCTGCCTGTGGACTATGAGATTGAATATGTGTGCCGGGGCGAACGCGAGGTGGTGGGGCCCAAGGTGCGCAAGTGCCTGGCCAACGGCTCCTGGACGGATATGGACACACCCAGTCGCTGTGGTGAGTAGCCTGGGAAGCCACCCACCATCCCTGCCCCCTTCCTTCAGGCCCTTCCATTCTCAGTTGCAGACCATCCTTAGTTGTTTTGCAAGTCAGCAATTTAAATCCAGTGGAACCAAATTCACAAATACGTTTAATGAATGAGTACTATGTAGGAGGAGGGGTGTTGCTGTGAGCAGCTAGTGGGAGGAAGCAAGCTAAGCAGCCAGCACATTCACTTCATCGTCTTCATGAGGATACTGATCATTGGGTGAAATAACTTTGATTTTTCATCTGAGTTATCCTTTGAGGTTCATTAATGAGAGATTATTTTTTAAGTTATAAGACGATTTCATTACATTTTCTGACACCTTTGTCTCCCACTCAATGACCATATAAGCCAGTTTAGTAGTAGTATAGACCAGCCATAATAAGAAAAGCAAATCTGGTCTTGCATCCAGGTTTACGTCCATCCACACATTTCAAAGGCAGAAGAGTACCCACTTTACTGTGCTGTTGAGCAGTATCTGTTTTGTGTGCTTATAGCTCCATCTTGAGTTCCTACAATAGAAATGCTATTTTTTTTTTTCTGATAGGAATGTGAATACTGGGGGGGGGGGGGTAGGGCTGGGGAGAACGGGGAGGTAGGGAGGCACAGACATTGCACACCTGATTTCCTGTGGAGCAGGATGCTTGTGAACCCAGACCCAAACCTAATTCTCTGTACTCCCTAGGGGAAGGATCCTCTACAACTTGCCTTTTTTCTTATTTTCCTGTCTCTCCACAGTCCGAATCTGCTCCAAGTCTTATTTGACCCTGGAAAATGGGAAGGTTTTCCTGACGGGTGGGGACCTCCCAGCTCTGGATGGAGCCCGGGTGGATTTCCGATGTGACCCCGACTTCCATCTGGTGGGCAGCTCCCGGAGCATCTGTAGTCAGGGCCAGTGGAGCACCCCCAAGCCCCACTGCCAGGGTGAGGGGAACAGCTGCCTGCCTGCAGCTGATGAGGGTGCCTGCCCTAGAATGGGAGTGGGGTGGGAGTGGGTAGAGGGAATGGATGGTTGCTATGAAGAATGTCGGGGAGGAGTTTGGGAGGATGCAGGTGAAACCTATCTTTACACCACCCACCTGCCTCAGACTTGGTTCCACGGTCCTTTCTGTTGGGCTTCCCCCCACCCTCCTTTCCTTTAGTGTGTTCTTCCTGATTTCAAATCTTGGACCTTTTTTATTTTTCCTTCATTAATCTCAACTCCGCCCCCCTCAGCTTCTTAAAGTTAAAAAACTGCTCTCCCCACCTCCCTGGAAAAAACTACCCTCCCCCCCCACCCCCCGTAGACTTAGAACATCCTCTGTATCACTCTTCTAGGACTGGTCCTTTGCTATTCACTCTATAATGGAATTGCTGTAAATATTCAGAATTAAATCATACATTACATTTAGAAAAAGTCGGTGAGATATGGGATTGGAAACATGGAAAAAGCAAAAAAATTGGGGCAGAATGACCAGAACAGTGATAATTCAAGGGCAGATGGAAGAAGACTGAGTCTTGTGTATACTTTAACAACCTTGATCATTCCTTGAGGGAATAATTGATTGCTTTTGTGTTTGCTACCCCCTTGCTTGCCTCTTTGCTGTCTTTTCTGCAAACGTCTCCCTTTTCTGGGCACCCAAACTCTTGTATATATATACTCTTCTCTCCTGGAATGAATTAAGCTTCAGGGTTCTTCATTTTGACTAAGTCCTTATTTTGAGCTCTTAAGACTGTGTGCATATGCTAACCAACCTTTGGAGAACTTACTAAACTAAGGTATTTAAACAGCACTTATTTAAAACCAATTGTTTTGTAATTTGTCTTCTTAAAGAGATCATAGGTTTATATATACGTATATAATATTCAAGCTCTACAAAACTCAGCTGCACCCGACCCCCTTTACTTGCTGGAACAAATTCTGTTGTCCTTTGAATAATTGAAGAAAACACGAGTCCTGACCCCTAGCCCCGCCTTGCTCTTATCCTCAGGCACCCTTCCCTCATCGCAGTCTCCGCTCCGCATGAACAGGTGTGGGAGGGGGCTGGGGATCAGGCCTGGGAAGCTGGGCGCCCCTGGTAACTCTTCTCTGATCCCCGTCTTTCCTGCTGCCAGTGAATCGAACGCCACACTCAGGTGAGATCAGAAACCCTTCCGCGTGCACTGCCGCCCCCATCCCCTCACTCTTCACCCTCCACCAGCAGGATATCTTTGCTTAGGTTGTGGGTGTCCTGTTACTCATGTCCCACCACCCATTCTAGTTTGAGGCCGGGCCCTCCTCTCCTACCTGTTTCTTGCCGCCAAATCGCGGTTTTCCGCGGGTCGCGCTCCCTCCCACTTCCCTGCTTGGCCACGCTCCTCCGGGTCGCGCTCCTCTCGGACTCAGCTTTCTAGCGCGAAGCCCGGTAGGGGGCAGCCGCGCGCCGGAGGATCCCAGATCTCTCCTTCGTGGGGTTCCTTCAGACCTCGGGGACCTACTCTTGCCACCCCCTACCCAGGTTTTACCTGCGAGGTTCCGTCGACCCTGTTCACTGGTCCCACCCATGCGAGCCTCGCATCCTCTGTAGACCCTTTCTCCCATCACCTTTCTTCCAGCCTTCCCTCAACTACACTATCCTTCTCCTAAGCTGCACTTCTCCATACCAGTTCTCCCCTTCTGCAAAGCCTTTCCCATCGCTCTCGCTCTTCCTACCCTTAGTTCCTCGCTCCATCTTCCCATATCCCCCTTTCAGAACTGTCACCTTCCTCTCCTAACCTACCCACCCTCGCTTCCCCTCTTTGCTCTGTGCTTATCCTCTCTCCTTCCAAATCCTTATCCTCTCCTCTAGTCTCCTTAGGCAGAGACCCTTCCCTTCCTTGCGCTCTCCCTCTTCTCCCCTCCCCTTCGGGCCTCGGCACTGGCTCCTATCCCCGCCTCCAGCCCGTGACGTCAAGCCCCCCTCCTAGCTCCTTTTCTCCCTCCTCCCTTCTGTCGGTCGGTCAGTCGGCGAGGAGAGTCCGCGGTGGCGGGAGCGAGCGTCTCTTGGCCCTAGGAAGCCCACGTCTCTGCCTTCCCCGGGCTCTGGCCCCTCCTCCCCAATGAGACCGGGGATGGAGGCGCCTCCCCGACGCCCTCCCAGAAGCCTTCCCCAGAAGAAGTGTCCCCCCTGAGCTGCCCCCACCCCAAGGAGGCCGCCCCCGCCCCTCCTCGCCATGGGCCCGGGGGGACCCTGTACCCCGGTGGGGTGGCCGCTGCCTCTTCTGCTGGTGATGGCGGCTGGGGTGGCTCCGGTGTGGGCCTCTCACTCCCCTCATCTCCCGCGGCCTCACCCGAGGGTCCCCCCGCACCCCTCCTCAGAACGGCGTGCAGTATACATCGGGGCGCTGTTTCCCATGAGCGGGGGCTGGCCGGGGGGCCAGGCCTGCCAGCCTGCGGTGGAGATGGCGCTGGAGGACGTTAACAGCCGCAGAGACATCCTGCCGGACTACGAGCTCAAGCTTATCCACCACGACAGCAAGGTAGTCGGGGTGAGGGACAGCGTGGCCGGGGTGGTGGGAGGCGAGGGCTATGGATCCTCTTTGGGACTGTGAAGCAGACCCCTCCCGAGAGTGACTGGTTGGAGACGCACAGGAGGTGCGGGAGCTTTGGGATATCTCAGTGGCTCTGAAGGCCGACTCTCTTGAAGGCAGTAGGAGATTCACAGAAGTGGTGGGGGTCTTAGGTGCTGATCCTCTAAAGTAAGCTATCCCTGGCCAGGGTTGGGGGCTGGAAGGGACGTCAGAGGTGGGCAGCTGGCTCAGGGGTTTACATTTACCATGGTAACAAGGTAAATCTTGGCGTAGGTTGGGGCTGAAAGGAATATGGAGAGAAGGGGGGAAGGATTTAGAGAGGCAAGAGGGCTCTACTTTATCTGTCAAAACAAACAGCAAGGTAAAGCTGCCTGACTCTTCATCTCTATCTCTTAGGGGATTCCTGTGAGAATATGGCCTACAGCTCTGGGAAAGACTAATAATGGTTAAGAGGTGGGCTGAGGCACTGGGAGAGTGAGTGTATTGGGGGTCCATAAGGAACCCCTACAACAGCATTGGGGATGAAGAGTCAGTGTACAGGGAGATCAAAAAGAATGGATCGGGGAGGGGGTGGGGAGGAGGGTGGGAACAGTCAGAACCCTGGGCCTCCTGTGGAACCTGGTGGGGGGGGGGTCCTGATTTTAGCGTTTGGTTTTATTATGGCCTAGTGGATCTGAAAAGAGAGAAAACAGGATGTAGTTTTGGGGAAGAGGAAAAGGTTGGTCGTGGTGAAGAAATTTTGGGGTTAGAGGATGGTCTATGGTGAGATTTCTTTACCAAGTCTCTCTCCAAGAGGGAACTGACAGGACAAAAGTTTGGGTCCTTTCTGACATGTGGCTCCAGCGATTTGAGATTAGAAAAATTGTACAGGTGGAAGATTTGGCCATTTTATTCTTGGGGTGTGTGGAGCATTGGTATGCACCTAAAAATAGACATGTGTCTCCAAAGGGGACAGAAATGAGCCTGCTGGCAGAACACTAGGGGAAGGGGCTTGGAGGGGGGAAAAACCCCCAACAACATAAGTTCCCTTGAATTTTTGCCTTCTCTGTGGGTCCCAAACATCAGTGAACAAACACACCATTTGTTTAAAATACTAGTTTGAACTCCTTAGGAAGGATTCCCAAGTAGTTTCTTCGTTTTCATCCATAGAGATCCTGCCTAGGGAGATGGCTGTATGCAGCTTACTCCAGGATGCCTGTGGGAAGAGAGGCAGAGCACAAGAAAAAAAAAAAATTACACGTGAGGGAGGGTAGGGAGGAAGGAAGAAGAGAGAGGGTCTTGATCTGGTTAGAGAGCAACATAGGTCATTGTCTGTGAGGGGGAGATGGGAAGAGATCAGAGATGGGGCACTACAGGAAGATAAGGGAGGCCTGACTTGAGTTCAAATTCTTCCCCCATGACAAGTGATTCCCTAGGGGTGTTGGGGAGCAAAAGGGGTGGGGGCCACTAGAAGAAGGTAGACATGAAGGAGAGGCTATGGTGCAGTGTAGGTCTCCATCCTTGGCCAGTGGTCAGTTAGGAATGTCACGGGTTGGGGTAAATGGTTGCGTGTGGGGTTTTTGTAAGAGCAGGTAGAGAAGAGATGAAGCAGAAGATGGTGCACACATTAGGCCACACAGGCCCTGTTTTATGTAACTGTAGGTTTCCGAGTATCCTGATTGTTCCTGTGAAATCCTTTCTTCAGACAAACAGTGGAGGGACACTTTCAGGATTCAGGAGAAGCTGGGGTCAGCATCTGTTCTAAGTCAGGGAGGACCCACTAATGGTAAAAAATAATAACAATAATAATTGTAAAGAAGCTGAGTAGGAAGCAGGTTCCAAACCTACAGGTGAGCCCTGCCCTTGGCAGGGTGGAGAGCAGAGCAGGCAGCCGTGTTCAGAGTATGATTTTTTTTGTTTGTTTGTTTTGGGTTTTTTTTTTTTGGGTGCTCAGATTTGCCAGCTCCCCCTGGCTCCCTGGGCTTCTTGTCTCCAATTCCCCACAGTGTCTCAAATGTCAGGCCTCAGTGGGGAGCAAGCAGACTCCAGATACCTTCTTTATTTTCTTTCTAACCCCCTCCACCAAGTTCACCCTCTCCAGTCCCCTGTGCCTCTAGTCTCTGTTCCTTCTGCTCTGACTCCCCACTGGCTGTCATTTCTTCTCTGCTTCTTTTGGGGGCTCCAGCAGCTTCTGAAATGTCATGCTTCAGCAGGAGGGGAACAGACAGTAGGGGACCCACGGCTGGCCCTTCCTCCCCCAATTTTCCCTCCTACCATTCTTTCCCTCTCTAAGCTTTCCTGTTTCATCTCTTTCAGGCATCTCTCCTATCATCTGGCTTGTGGAGAATTCCACTCTATGTCTATTTATCTGGATCTCTTTTATTTTAGATTCTTCTGCACTCCCCCCTCCCCCCTTTTTTTTTCTAATGGACTCGTCAAATGTCAGGGCCCAGCAGGAAAGGACAGGGTGCAGAGCAGACACCCTACTGATCTTGTTCTTGTTCTCTGAAATTGAAGGTGGAAATTTCATTGAGGGAGCTGCCTAGGGATCTGCAGAGAACGTATTTGTATTTCCTGAGCAGATGTTCAGACCCTATAAACATGGGATGAGGTGGGGTACAGAGATGACCAAAGAGAGTGGGCTTAGGGTTGTTTGAGAATAAGCAGAAGTGGGAGACAGCAGAGTATGTGTTAATATGGAAGGAAGGGCATGCAGTTTTGAGTAGGGCCAACGTGCCAGATGCAAGACAAGAGAAGGACGCTTAAGGCAAAAGCAAAGTCTAGAAATTTGACAGGAAGAAGAATGCGGTGCTGGCAGTGAATAGTTAAGGAAAGGCACTAGGTTGCCCAAGACACTAGGCAATGTGAGATGTGTATGTGTGTGTGTGTGTGTGGGTAAGGGGCTTGGGAGCCAACCTTCATTTCCTCCTTCCTCCCTCAGTGCGACCCAGGGCAAGCCACCAAGTACTTGTATGAACTACTCTACAACGACCCCATCAAGATCATCCTCATGCCCGGCTGCAGCTCTGTGTCCACACTGGTAGCCGAGGCTGCCCGGATGTGGAACCTTATTGTGGTATGCAAGGCAGGGGGTCACTTCCTTTTGGGCTGGGTTGAGTAGAAAGCTCATGGCTATGTTCTAGAGGACTCGGGAGAGGGACCACTGCCAGGACTCAGCCTACTTTTTTTTTCTTTTTTCTTTCTTTCTTCTTCTTTTTTTTCGAGACAAGGTTTCTCTGTGTAGCCCTGGCTGTCCTGGGACTCACTCTGTAGACCAGGCTGGCCTCGAACTTAGAAATCCGCCTGCCTCTGCCTCCCAAGTGCTGGGATTAAAGGCGTGCACCACCACTGCCCGACCCTCTGGTAGAATTTCTTGAAGGGCTGTGAGGATCCACAGATGTGTGTGTGTGTGTGTGTGTAAATCACTTTTCCCAGGACAAAGATGGGGAAGTTTAGAGATCTGGGAGAAAAGTCAGGGCCAAGAAAGCAGTAAGGACACTGCTAGCATGCTCAGTTTGCACGGACACTTCCCCTTCTTCTGCCTCAGCTCTCATATGGCTCCAGCTCACCAGCCTTGTCAAACCGACAGCGGTTTCCAACGTTCTTTCGGACACATCCATCCGCCACACTCCACAATCCCACCCGGGTGAAACTCTTCGAAAAGTGGGGCTGGAAGAAGATTGCCACCATCCAGCAGACTACCGAGGTCTTCACCTCAGTGAGTCCAGACAAGGGGTGGGGCGTGAGGTCCCAGGGGCATCTGCTCTTGCGGGGAGGACGTGATGGTTTATCAGAAGAGAACACATTCCAAGTGGGCGAAGTGCTTGTTCTTTCTGTAGCCTGGGGAACACACGAATTGGATTTTTGTAATCCTCTCTGCCATTTCGATTTGTTCCCCAGACAGATAGGACTCTGTTCTATGAAAGTAGGTTTAATTCCAAGTTGAAACAAGAGGGGCTAAGAAGTAGGGTCTTAGGGAAGTAGTGGATTCCAGTGCCTTCAGGGGTAGAGGGTGATTGGCAGCTAAATATGGAGCTGCTGAATGGAGTGGAAAAGAAGAGGGTAAAGGGGCAGGCAGATGGATAAGAGACAAATGACAAGTGTGTGGGTTTGGTAGTTGACCCGGAGAGATGCTTACAGACAGTTTGAAGGACAGGGAGGTTTGCAGAGGCAGAGAGGAAATGGCCAGGCTCCACACTGGAGAAAGTAGCCTGATTCTTCTCTTTGTTTCTCTTCTTTGAGTCTTCATTATTTTCAGTGGCCCTTTAATTTTCCCTTCTCACTTTCCCTCAGTGACTCAGTCCATTCTCCTGTGATCCTTTTGATGGTCTGCCCACTTGCCTCTTGAGTTGGCACCATTCTGTGTATTCCAGACCCTGCCCTGCTTTTTTTTTTTCCCCGTTGTTTTCTTCTCAAAGTCCAGAGAGGGGAAGATGGGGCAGGATCCCTGGATACAGATCTTGAGGAGGGGCTTGTCATGCATCTTGGAAGCTGCCTCCTAAGACTGGAGGCACTTTCTTTCATCCTCTCCTCATGGGGTTTAGGGGCTCTTGGAATAAGGTTCAGATCCTATTCCTGCACTGCGAGTATTCGGTCAGTTCTTGGCCGCAAGCTCTGCTCTATCTATACTCTTGATGTTTCTTATCCCCACCCAAGACACTGGATGACCTGGAGGAGCGAGTGAAAGAGGCTGGGATTGAGATCACTTTTCGACAGAGTTTCTTCTCAGATCCAGCTGTGCCTGTTAAAAACCTGAAGGTGGGAGAGCAGGGATGGTAGGCTCATGCCTTGGGGTTGGTGTGGGTGGTGGTCAGCAAGGTGGGAGAGCAGGCATGGTGGACTCAGCCCACGGTGAGATCAGCGTGGGTGGTGGTCGGCTGGAGAGGAAAACCTGGAAGAGGCAGTTGTTCATTCTGTGAGACGGCTCAGTCTCCTGGGAAGGTTTAGTTCCGTCTTCCAGTTGACATTTATCCACTGCCCATTCACTGAACATTTCTTTGCACTAAGCACTTGGAGCTAGGAAATCAACGATTAGAAAGCACTGGCTTAACCCCTCAGGCGCTCTTAGCATCCCTCAGGAGCTCCGTCTCTGTTTCTGTTTTATAGCGTCAAGATGCTCGAATCATCGTGGGACTTTTCTATGAGACCGAAGCCCGGAAAGTTTTTTGTGAGGTGGAGATGGAATCTGGACCAGGGAGGCAGGGCTGGATGGGCTTTCTACTGGTGGTTTTTCTCCTGGGTCCTCCTCACTGCATCTCTGCTCAAATTGATAGCAAATGACCAGAGGTGATAATGAATACCAGGCCTGTCTGTAGGCCTGACTTCGTTATTTGTCTATGTTCAGACACACACGCACGCACACACACATTCTCATTTTATTGCTTTGTGTTTTAACTCTGTCTTTTCTGAGTGGCCAAAGGAGGCATTTTGTTGAGACTCTCCTATGATTTGAAGATTATATAGTGGATTTCAGTGAAGATTTTTTTTTAAATCCTGATCTTTGATTCTTAAGGGACTAAACAGTATGTAATGAGCTAACACTACTTGCCCCAGAACAAAAACAAACCTCCAATGCTTCCCTCCCTACTTTGAATGCAGGTCTATAAGGAACGGCTCTTTGGGAAGAAGTATGTCTGGTTTCTCATCGGGTGGTATGCTGACAACTGGTTCAAAACCTATGACCCGTCAATCAATTGTACAGTAGAAGAGATGACTGAGGCGGTGGAGGGCCATATCACCACGGAGATTGTCATGCTGAACCCTGCCAACACCCGAAGCATTTCCAACATGGTGAGGGAACATCGAAGGAGAGGGAAGAGGCAGGGGTTGAGAATAGCAGGGGAGTTGGGGATGGGAAGGGGCCTGTACCCATCTTGAGCTTGTTTGCGTCATGTTCTACCTGTGCTTGATTTCCTTGGGCGAGAGAGAAAAATTGTGGAGCATACAGTAGGCTTCTGATGAGCGGAAGGGCTGTTACCATGGAAACAAGGAGCAGTTGGTGAGAAGTCAAGTGAGGGAGAGAGGCGTTAATGGTAATATAGTCTTGTACATGAAGCACACTTTTCCCAGAGAGCTTCCCTTGAGCACTGATGTGTTCTTATTTATTGCTATTATTTATTATTGTTGTTGTTGTTATTTTTGTGTGTCTGACTTACATTAGTACCTCAGAGGGTTGCTTAATATTCCCTTTCTTGTTTTCTTTTCTTTTCTTTCTTTCTTTCTTTTTTTTTTTTTTTTGGAGACAGAGTCTATGTAGCTCTGGATGCCTAGAACTGGTCATGTACACTAGGCTTTCATCAAACTGACAGAAATCCTCCTGCCTCTACCTCCCTAGTGCTGGCACTAAAGGCATGTGCTAGCATGCTGGCTTAATATTCAGTTTGTATCCATGTGAAATTAATTTTTAGTAATCTTCTTCTTCTTCTTCTTCTTCTTCTTCTTCTTCTTCTTCTTCTTCTTCTTCTTCTTCTTCTTCTTCTTCTTCTTCTTCTTCTTCTTTTCTTCTTCTTCTTCTTGAACTTTGGATGTACACAAACTTCAGAAATCCTTTAGCCCCGGCTTGTTTTCTATTGATAGGCACTTTGAAGGCACACTGTCACTGTCTTGATTTAGAGGTCCAGGGTAGCCCTGTGTGTGGGGTGATGAGCATGGGTGTGGATGTGTGAGGAGGAGATCCTTGCTGCACAGCACCCACATCCACAGTGCAGGGATCTCTATAGTTCAGTAGCGTAACCTGTGTACCTAATGTAACTCCAGCTGTGAAAAAAATCAGCTTTCAGAGGGGTGAACTAATGATTGTAATAATGGCTGATTTTTTTATGAGGAAAATCAGGATATTTGGTGTATAATTTCTGGATCTTAACAGCAATACTCTAAAATAGATTTGTTATTTCTATCTTATGAGCTAAAAAATTGGAACCAGGAAGGTTTAGTGACATGTCCTGGGTTATGCATCTCCTCGTGCCCTGTGGAGTTGAACTCCAGTCTGCTCTGCCTTATCCCTCCCCATGGCAAAGCACAATGCCTGACTAGAATCTTTACACCTTCATGTGCAAATTCTGTTTTCAGGCAATGGTGGTGTTTTATCAAAGCAGAAATGAGATTCGGGAATCTGCTTCTGGAAGTAGGTTATGGTAAAAAGGAGGGCTGCCATGTGAATTCTGGCTATAAACTGTGTTCTACAATGTTCTAGCAGGATGCTGTGCTTAATTTACCTCAATTAAAAATGACAGTGGAGAAACACTGGATAACCACTCACTCCCCTGTACAGGACAAGAAAACAATCATTTTTTCCAGAAACCAAGGTAGTGGAGTAGGCTACCAAAATCAGAAAGGCTTATAAGTGTCCAAAGCCTAGAACCTGCCACCCAAGGACTCTGTCTCACACTGGGGAGAGAGAAGGGACTGATGAGAGCTTAGAGTTGGAGGGGGTGTCACTGGATATTTGGGCCTTGGGGTAGGATATCTTTTCTAGCTTTCGATTTTCAGAGAACACATTTATTTATTTACTACTTTCTTACTTTAGAAGGCACTCTTTTCTCAAGAAAGCTGAAGGCCTTCTTGAGACCCCAGCTAAAAGTGTTAGGTGGAAAAACCTAGATTTTTTTTTTTTTTAATAGTGGAAAGAAGCAGTCTTTTCAGGTGATTAGGGAAGATTATAGGCGGATCAAATGGCACCAAAAGAAGTGGATCAGAGTAAGAGTCAGACTGAAGGATGGAATGGGTAGGACCATAGAGAAACAGCAGAATTGCCGCAACCCCAGAAGGATGGCCTCAGGTGTGCTTGGATCAGTTCCCATACTCCTATCAGGGCCACCTGGAAAATTAGGTTAGTGAACCCTTTCCCTGGAGTTCCCTAGATCTGAGGTGTGGGACCTGAGGACTTCATTTCTGACAAATTCCTGAAGTTTCTGAGGCTGCAGATCTGGTCGCCCATGAGAACTATAGGGACGTGGTTTTCAACAGAGGTTGCAATGTCTGGAGGGTGAGGATGAGGGAGGGGTCCTCTAAATATCTTACCATGCACACAGTTCAACCCCCAGCAATAAGACTTCCCTGATTAAGTAGTTCAACAGCATAGGAATTGAGAAACCCTGGTTTATAGAAAGAATCTTAGGTATCATATCTGGGGAAATGGAGGATCCGAGATGATATAAACCCGACCCTACCTCCTCTAGAAAGAAAGAAAGAGAGAAAGAAAGAAAGAAAGAGAAGGAAAAAGAAAGAAAGGGAGAAAAGAATAACCATAATCTTTGCTGACTCAAAGGGGAAGAGTGGTTTTTCATGATTTTCAGTGTTACTCCTCTTGGCTAGCTGTACTGTCCTGAGTGAGCTGAGAATCTGAGGATAATATCATGCTGAGCAGATTAATCCCTTCCCAATATGGTGATTTTCTGATGGAATCTTTACTTTGAACTGAGGATTGGCTAGACCTGAACGCTGAAGGCCTGACTGCTCAGAAAGTGTTAGCTCGCTGCTGTCTGAGAGCTTCCAGGACAGAAGCAGCTCAGGGCAGTGCACAGTAAGCACAATGATGGATGCCAGACACCCTGGGCTGGAATCCCAGCATCACCACTGGCTGCTGGTAGTTACAGGACCCTGTGTCCTTGTTTCCTCATCTCTAACATAGAGATCATAACAAAGCACATTCGCTGAAATGTCTGAGGATTAAACACACTGATCTGTGTGCCTCGCACAAAGTAAGGACAATTTAAATGTAGCTGTCACCATGACCCCTACCACCACCACCCCAGTATCACCACCACCACCACCACCACCACCACCACCACCACCACCACCACCATCAACCTCTTTTCTCTCCTCCTGTATAGAGGGATGGTATTAATGAAACATTAGAACAAACAGCTTAAGAGGATTTCCTGATTTGATATGTATTTACTTGGAGTCTTATTCACTGGACACTGGGAGTATGAGAAAAAAAAGTGAGCTAAGTTTTGTGTCTTTTGTGGTTTTTTTTCTTTTTTGTCTTGGTTTTCATTTCACGTATTTTTAAGCATGTGCAACTATGTATATGGAGGTGCCAGTGGAGGTGAGAGATATCGGATCCCATGGAACTGGAGTTTCAAGGGCTCTTTACAGTAGCTTCTGCACTCTGGACCATTGAACTATCTCCAACCTACCTGCCTTTCTGTTTTGTTTTGTTTTGTTTTGTTTTGAGATGAGAGTCTTACTATGTAGCTTTGGTTAGCCTTGAGCTTAGCTATGTACACCATAATTGTCTCAAATTTGAAATTCTATTTATTGTTTTTGTCTACCTCCTGGGTTTGAGATTATAGGTGTGCACCATTATGGACTACCCCCACCCCAACCCTTCTCTCTGAGTTTGGTCTTACTGTCTTGACTAGGTTGATCTTGAACCTACAGACTCAGACTCACACCCCCATACCCCCTTTAGCTTCATAAGTAGCTTGGTTATGCTGCTACTGTTCTTCCATTGAATTTGAGATCAGTGGTCATATATAGCCACAATGTGTTTGAGTAAATGGGACCTACAAGATGTAAGGTTTGGGGTCAGAATTACAGGCCTGAGCATTGGGAACAAAGACAAGGGTGCAACCAGGGAGACTCGTAGAGAGAGAATGTAATATACTTCATACGCAGTGTTTTATGTGTTCTTACTTAATCCTTGCTGGAGCACTTTAACACAGTATTATTCCCATTTTCAAGCTGAATACTCAGTTTAGTGAGATTTAATAACTTGCTTGAGATTTCTTAGTAGGTAAGTGGTTTAATTAGAGTTAGAACCCATTCATCTACTTATCCAACCAGACTTTCTTTTTACTTGGAGATGTTATTGTTTTAGGTTCACAGAAAAATTGAAAAGAAGGCCCGGAGTTCCCATACTTCCCCATGCACACCTTCTCCATTATCAGGTTACACCGCCACAGGAGTATACTTGTGAATGTTGATGATCTTTATCAACCAGCTGTTGTCACTCAAAGCTTGTGGCTTATATTAGGACCAGCTGTTAGAGTTTTGCATTCCAGGGGTACACGTGGCGTGTGTCTACCTTTGCAGTGCCATGTGAATTACAGATTTCCAGGGGCATTTATAGTATGTCCACTTTGAGCTGTGCTCAACGATAGGTACCAGTCCTCAAGAGAGGAATGGAGCTTCTTTCTGTTCTAGTGTAGTTGAGCCCAGACCTTTGTGTTTCAAGGCCCAAGCTATTTCTAGAAAATTAGACAGAAAAATAAATGTCTTTAGGGCATGGGAACAAGGTTTAAAGATTTTTTAAAATTTCATTTTATCCATTTATTTTATGTATGTGTTCACACCAAGGTGCATATGTGAAGGTCAGAAGTTAACCTTTGGGTGTTGGTTCTCTCCCTCCACTATGTGTGTACCAGAAATCCAACTCAGGCTTGGCAGTAAGTAGGTGCTTTTACATGCTGAATCATCTCACTGGCCAGGAACAAAGATTCTTCATTCGTGTATCATCTCTGCTTTGTTAGAGTGTGCCTGTGAATGTTCTAAACCCGACCAATTATCTGTGCAGTGACTCTGTGTCATACAAGTGCTCTGCCAAGACAAATTTAAATGTTTTCCTATCTGGTCAGGAAGGGAAGGTATGATGTTCTCTGTTATGTGGAAGGCAATTCTGAGAGGTTCAGGAATTCATTCACCCATAAGTAAGAAAGCCAAGCAGAGCTATTGTAAGCTATATGGCCAGTTCTCTTCATCCATGAAAGTTAAAGGGATTGTCGTTCTTTTTAGATTCCTTAGAAAAAAGGTTGAGTGCAAAAAGGGGTGTGAATAGGACTGAATCTGGACCTGTACCATGTGAAGACTGCTTCCTGTGGCTGTCGCCAGTCCAAGGAGGCAGCCAACAGAAGTCATATCAGACTAGCGAGAAGTTAGCTCCCTAAAGAACAATCCTCCTGGTTCGCAGGCAGAGTGCAAAAGGCTGTGGTGTCGCCTTTTCTGGATCTTTCAAAATTGGAGGAGTTGTTAGCTCCTGGGTCACCTCTGCTGTAAGAGCCTGAGGGTTGGGAGAATGCCAGCTGCCTGCAATATCCATCTCTTCCTTGGCTGGGTCTTTGCTTCGCTCGTTTGCCATTCATTTCCCAGAGTGTTTATTCATCAGATTTCTCTGTTGTTTGTAGTTCTGAGCTAGCAGCTGTACACTCTTAAGACCATTGGACTCAGCTAATCCCCGCTTTTAGTCTGTAGCTTCCAACCCAAGATAGACACATGGGTATAGCTAACGATTTTGTCTGTACATATGGTCTACCCCACAACACGAACACAAACCATCCTCTCGAGTCACAGTGTCTGAGCCAGAACTGAGGCCTCTCCCCCTGCGCCCACGCACATTTCAATGCTCTCTCCTCTTGTTCTTCCCTCCAGACATCACAGGAATTTGTGGAGAAACTAACCAAGCGGCTGAAAAGACACCCTGAGGAGACTGGAGGCTTCCAGGAGGCACCACTGGCCTATGATGCTATCTGGGCCTTGGCTTTGGCCTTGAACAAGACCTCTGGAGGAGGTGGCCGTTCAGGAGTGCGCCTGGAGGACTTTAACTACAACAACCAGACCATTACAGACCAAATCTACCGGGCCATGAACTCCTCCTCCTTTGAGGGTGTTTCTGTGAGTTACAGCAGCTTCTGTTGTGCACCCCATGAAAAGGGAGATGCCTGGAAGGTCCCTAGATACATTTTCTCAGTTATCTTTCTGTCAGAATCAGTAAAGCCGTCTTAGACTATGGAGGTGGGACCCCCCCAAACCAGAAAGCCATACAAAATATGGCAGTGAAAAGAATTGCTCTATTCTAGTGCTTTTCAAGCTGGTCAAGGTGTTTACAGTTTAAAAAAAGAGAACGACTTGAGAATTCATCTCCTCATTCCTTTTAAAGTAAGGAAATTAGTGCCCAGTAGGGTTTGGTGATTGCTCCTGATCCTCTCTCGGGGGGACTCTCTGATTCAGATCTTAAGATGAAGGAAGCTTCTTCTCCAAAGAATACTGTTTCCAGAATCTAGGGTATGTGCATCTGGGGTGTGTCCTACATGCAGCGGACGGATGCCATAAATAGCCTTCATTCAGAAGCTCAATTACATCAAAAACAGAAGGTTTCGGAGTCCCTGATGTTCTCTTTTCCTCCTGCTTTTATCCCCTCTGCCTTCCTCCACATGTTTCTCCTCAGGGCCACGTGGTCTTTGATGCCAGCGGCTCCCGGATGGCATGGACGCTTATCGAGCAGCTACAGGGTGAGCCCGGGTGTGAGGGGGCTGAGGGAGGGGCAGGCAGGGCTGGGCAGGGGCTGGGCTGAGGGCTCTCTTGGAAGAACATTGATCAGCCTCCACAGATTGCCAGGTACATTTTGCCTACATTGCATTGTGTTCGTCAGGCTTTTAAATACTGATAAAAAGAACATGGGTAGGATCTTTGCAGTGATTCTGTTCTTTCAAAGGGGCATACAGGTTAAAAAAAAAAAAAAAGCAGCTGTTCTTTCTTCCCAGTGGCTTTAGTTTTAGTCCCAGAAGTTGCCTGCCTGAGGCTGGGTTGAAAGGTGAAGAGCTGTCCAAAAAGTGTGTCCAAAAAGATCAAGGAAAGCTGGCTTCTTTTAAAAGGAATTCACTCAGTTCCTTGCTATGTGAGAACAGCATTCCAGTCCTACTGGCCTTTCTAGATATCGTTCCCTGTAACTTAGTTCTGAGGAGTCTGCAGACCTACTGTGAGTTAATCCTTCCGTTCCATCTGACTTAGCCTCTTGTGGGTGTGGCCAAGAGACCCATTTCTTAGCCTCTGGGAAAAGTTTCTTTCTCCCTCCCTCCCTCCCCCCACCAACGTCTGCCACCAAATCCTCTCAGCTCTCTTTGTATATGGGACAAGTGAGGCTGGACTTCAGCCAGGGCGAAGTGGGTGTGAGATGGCGTTTGGAAGGAAAGTTGTATTAACTGTGGCCATTCTGCAAAGAGACACCTTAGGAGTGACTGCCTTTTACTGCCTTGTACTTTAAGAGGCAGATGTATCTTCTCCAAGGCATTAGAACCCAAGCCAAAGGGAGAGAGGGTTCTAAAATTAAAGCCACAGGGGGTGGGGGTGGGGGGGCGGATCCTGCAATCTGTCCATCATAAGAGGGAGAACAGGCAGAAATTGTTTAAAGCTTTGGAAGTGAGAGACGTGTTGCTGGGAGAGGTGTGAGGCAGTAGAAGATGTGGTAGACGCGCCACGGTGCCTTCCACTGTGGAGCCTCACATGCTTAAGGGTTATATTACTTATTCATATATACACACATACATATTTATTTATCCATACACATACACTGCTTATTCATGTATACTTACTGCCTTGGGAGTCACCTTGTGTTGCTGTGGATTTAGGTTGCCTACCCAGGTGACTTGGGTCCTTACAGCATCCTTGAGTTGCTTATTATATACTATTATATGCAACCACGGAGAGCAACCTTGAGGGTAATGGAAGCTTGAGAATGTCTTCTCCTTACCCACGGCAACTCCTGTCCTCTGCTCAGGCGGCAGCTACAAGAAGATCGGCTACTACGACAGCACCAAGGATGATCTTTCCTGGTCCAAAACAGACAAGTGGATCGGTGAGTTCTTCTTCGGTGCTTTCGAATAGTCATTGTCAGACATCTGAATGAGGAAAGGTGCTTTTAGGTGGAAATGGAAGGTGGGGTTAGGGCAGGGATTGGGAGTGAGCATAGCCCCCAAGAAGGGAGGAGAGGTGAGTGGGTGAAGCTGGAGCAGGCCAGGGGTTACCTTCTTTTTTAATAGTGCTCTGCTTCAGTGGGTGGGACTTAAAGGCAACAGAAGCTGAGAGAAATGGAAGCTGTCATCCAACCTTGATATGTTAGAACCAGGGTCTTCAGGTCCCTATCAGAACAGTAGCTGCCTAATTGCAGGGCAGAAGATAGAATTTCATGCTGTTTTTATTGGCTCTTTGGGGCTTTTTTTGTTTTGTTTTGTTTTCCCCTCACGTTTTGTACATTTGTTTGTGTACATGTGGAGGTCAGGGGACAACTCAAAAGAGGCCTCTCCTACCACCCTGTGGGTCCTGGGAGTTGAACTCAGATCATCAGGCTTGGTAGCAAGAACCTTTATGCCCTGTGCCGTCTCTCCAGCTTTTATCTTGGTTTTTGGTGGGTTTTCCCTCCCCACACACTTTTTTCTGAATCAAGGCTTCATCCTATAGCTCAAGTTGCGCTTGAACTCATTATGTCAGCCAGGCTCATCTTGAAGTCAGGGTGATCTTCCTGCTTTAGCATCTCAAGTGTTGGGATCTCAGGTGTAAACCACCATGCCTGACTTACATTGCAGGATTTTTTTTTCATGTTTTGTTTTGTTTTGCTCAAATCCCACTGTGTACCTTTAACTGACCCAGAATTTGTGATGTAAACTAGGCCTGCCTCCAACTCACAGAGATTCACCTCCCTCCCTCTTCCTTCTAAATGCTGGGATTAAAGGTGTATGCACACCTGGCCTACCATGCACTTTGTAAACATTTATTTATTTATTTATTTATTTATTTATTTATTTATTTATGAGTGCTCTGTGTGCATATATCATGCCTGCCGGAAGAGGGCATCAGATCCCACTATAGATGGTTGTAAGCCACCATGCGGTTGCTGGGAATTGAACTCGGGGCTTCTGGAAGAGCATCCAGTGCTCTTACCCCCTTAGCCAGAAATGGGCACCAGAATCCCTGGAACTAGAATTACAGATGGTTGTGACTAACCACGTGGGTGCTGGGAACTGAACGCAGGTCCTCTAGAAGAACAGAGTGTAGCTGGGCTGTGGTGGCGCACACCTTTAGTCACAGCACTTGGGAGGCAGAGACAGGCAGATTTCTGAGTTCGAGGCCAGCCTGGTCTACAGAGTGAGTTCCAGGTCAGCCAAGGCTGTATAGAAAAACCCTGTCTCAAAAAACCAAAACCAACCAACCAACCAAACAGAGTGTTCTTAACTAGTGAGCCATCTCCCCCAACCCCTGTTTTGAGATAGATTCTTACTTTGTAGACCAAACTGACCTCAAAGTTGTCAATCTTGCTCTAGCCTCCCAAGTGTTATCTCCATGACTGTGTGAGCTAACATATCTAGGCGCTTTACTTCCTTTTTTTTTTTTTTTTTAAAAATTATTTATTTATTTTTGTAGCTTGAATTTAGGCCAGTGTTCTGTATAGTTATAAATGCCGCCTGGCCTAAATTGGCTTTTTAATTTTTTTTTTTTTAAGCTGAGCAAATTGAAATTAAGTAGGTGTTTTGCATCTTCCCCACCCCAACCCCCTTACAAAAGTGAGTTTCCTCTTAATAGTAACTGGAAAACAGTTTTGTGGAACGCGTCCCTGCTAGGACTGTTCTGTCATTTGCTAGGGACTAGAAGACCACGCTGGATATTCTTTTGGCTTTCTGCTTCTATAATTGTCTTTTGCACCATTTTGTGGAGTGATTGATGACCTTATAAGGTTATTTCACCTGTTCCCTTCTTTTCCCTCCTTTTCCATTGCCATAAGGCAGAGAAACAACAAGAACAAGCAATAAAAGCTGGCCATGGTGGCTCACACTTTGAATCCCAGAACACAGGAGGCAGAGGCAGGAGGATCTCGGAGTTTGAGGCCAACCTGTCCAGGCAAATCTAGTTCTGAGAGGGAGGGGCTACATGGAGAAATCCTGTCTCCAAAAACAAAACAAAACAACAAACAAACAAATAGCCGCCCCAAACAAAACAAAACAAGCCAAAGCAAGCCAACCAAAGAAAAGAAAAGAAAACAAAACAACAACAACAACAACAACAAAAAACCAAAACCAAAACAAATAACCCCCAAAGGAACAAGCAGTCAAAGACTGAGTCCCTCTTTGGCACAGACCCCACTGTCTTATTTCTACGAGATTCTCAAGGTCCTCAGTGTCCTTCAGCAATCTGCCCACTACAGCCCCTCAGTGTGTTGAGGGCCTCATGTCTTCAGCCCACACCAACTCCCTCCCTCAGCAGCTTGTCTCTCGCCACTTTCTCCTATCTTGCCTTGATGCCTCGTCCTTCCTCCTTTTTCTTCCCCCCCTCCTCCCCTGTGCCATGCAGGAGGGTCTCCCCCAGCCGACCAGACCTTGGTCATCAAGACATTCCGTTTCCTGTCACAGAAACTCTTTATCTCCGTCTCAGTTCTCTCCAGCCTGGGCATTGTTCTTGCTGTTGTCTGTCTGTCCTTTAACATCTACAACTCCCACGTTCGGTAAGTTTCTCTTCTGACTTGATCCCTGGCCTGGCTGTCTCTCCAAATACTGACTCCATACTCTCTGAAGATTGTGACTCTCAAGGCCACATGTCATAGAGAGTGGTGTGATGACTCACCAGAAACGTAAGGGGCACGAGGCAAGACCCTTGCTTCAAAGCAGTCAGCTAGAAAACCCGAAAACATTCCAGTAGGGCCTTATGCTGCAGAAGCCCTGGGCTCCCCTAGGTCCAGTCCTCCGCTCAGCAGTGTTCTTATCCTGAGTGTTCTTTCTGCCTGTCCCCAGCCTGTCTCCTTTTTCTGCCCTGGGGATAGGGTCGTGCTATTGATGGCATTTCTGGAGAGCCGAGCCTCCCTGGAGGAGATGGGGTAATTCTGCTCTTTCTCCCACCCTCTCCGCCTCTGCCCTAGTTATATCCAGAACTCCCAGCCCAACCTGAACAATCTGACTGCTGTGGGCTGCTCACTGGCACTAGCTGCTGTCTTCCCCCTTGGGCTGGATGGTTACCACATAGGGAGAAGCCAGTTCCCATTTGTCTGCCAGGTGAGTAGATGGTGGGCCAATTGCAGAACATGGCTTTCCTAGCCCTCTCAGGAGCACCTTCCCTATCTTTCCTCTTTCCCTGACTAGTGTCTCCTTTCCTGCCCCCTAGTATCACCCTCTGGTCTCTCTCTGGCTCTGGCTCTAGCTCTGGCTCTTCTTTCTGGGTGCCAGACCTATTCCATTCTACAGTTCTCTGGCTGTTGGCAAGGTTGCTAGGCATGCCTTGGAGAGGAGAGGGGTGACTTACAGAAGACAAAAAAAGGGATCTGCATACAGAACCTGTGAACAATGATGACTTGTCTGTGGTGTATGGGCTGAGAAACAAAACTGTGGGCTTTCCCGTGGGATCCTTGGTTGGAGTTTAAAATGTTGAAGGCAGAATCCAAGCACATAGAGTTTGGGTAAGGGACGTAGCATCTCAGAGGGAGGAGGCCTCTGGGACTGGGCTCATGGAGTTTCTGGTACTATGAGGAAAAGCTGGCTTCAATGATGTTTGAATGTTTCTCTCCTATATGAAGCATCCACCCTTTCCCTGGTTCTTCCCACTGCTCCCTCTCTTCACTGTGTTTCTGTCCTGACCATGCACTGTGCACACATATGTGCGTTCACATCTTCAGGAAGTGTCTGTTCCTAGTGGGATCGGCATGTAGCAGGAGAGAGAGACAACTGGCTGCAGTGTGACTGTAGAAAGTACTGTGGACACAGAAGGGAAGTGGCTCACTGTCCATGTTTGAGTGGGTCTCAGGAAGGAGGTAGCTTTTGTGCATTGAAGGATGCAGGAGATCTGAAAGAGGGTAGGAAAGGGAGACTGAGTAAGTAGTTCAGCATAGCTGGGTGGAGCACAGGGTCGGTGAGGGCCTGGGAGGTGATGGGACATGCTGTGTCACATTCAAAGGTGTGCAGGTGGTAACTGCAGGTGCTAGATTAGATCAGTAGGGTTTAGCAAGAATACCCCAGTGCTGTAGCAGTAGTAGTAGATGGGAGGAATGGGTGAATGCAGACCCCTTCCCTTCTCCCCTCTCTTCCGCTCCCCTCCCTCCTCTTCCCTCCCCTCCCCTCCCCTCCCCTCCCCTCCCCTCCCCTCCCCTCCCCTCCCCTCCCCTCCCCTCCTCTCCATTCTCCACTTGCTATATCCTGCTTGCTTTTTGTCATCTGATCATTATTCCCATTGCATCCTGCAGTTCCATCCACCATGGCCTCAGTCCAACCTACTTCCAGTGTCCTTTCTCCCCTTCTAGGCCCGCCTTTGGCTCTTGGGCTTAGGCTTTAGTCTGGGCTATGGCTCTATGTTCACCAAGATCTGGTGGGTCCACACAGTCTTCACAAAGAAGGAGGAGAAGAAGGAATGGAGGAAGGTGAGCTACTTCCCAGACGCAGCCTTTGATCCTAGGCATAGAGAAGACCTCCTTCTGACCTGTCTTCTCTGGCTGTCTACTCAGACCCTAGAGCCTTGGAAACTGTACGCCACTGTAGGCCTGCTGGTGGGCATGGATATCCTGACTCTTGCCATCTGGCAGATTGTGGACCCCTTGCACCGAACCATTGAGGTATCTATCACTCGAGGAGTTGCTGGGGTCAGGAAACTAGATAGGGCTCACCAGCTCAGCATCTCCGGGGCTGTATGTGCTCCTGAAGGAAATGTGTAGTGGTACATACATACCTTTAATCCCAGCATGCTTTCAATCCCAAAACTCGGGTGGCAGGGCAGACAGATTTGAATTTGAGGCTAGCCTGGTCTACATGATGAGTTCCAGGCCTGCCAGGGCTACATAGTGAGACCCTGCCTTTAAAAAGAAAAGGAAGCTGCTCCAGGAGAGAACTTTTTCTGTCCTATATATTAGGGTGCTTCTGTCTTTGCCAGATGGAGCTTCTCGGAAGCTTCTAGGTTTATCTGAAGAAGGGAAGTCAGAGACCTGGGAGGATGTGTAGGGTCCCCGAGCCTTGGGGAAAGTGGGAAGCAAACCGTTCTAGTGTGTTCAGGAGGATGTCCCCAGGCCTGGAGTAGGATCTGGCACAGTACTGAGTCTCATAGGGAAGACAGGCAGAGGTGGAGGTTCAGGAGCTGGACAAGAACACAGTCACTCATCCTGTTCCTTTTTCTCCCTTAGACTTTTGCCAAGGAGGAACCAAAGGAAGACATTGATGTCTCCATTCTGCCCCAGCTGGAGCACTGCAGCTCCAAGAAGATGAATACATGGCTCGGTGTGTGGGATGTGGGTGGGAGGTAGGGGAGGGAGGAAGCATAAGCCGGAGAAAGGGGTAACAGCAGCAGGCCATGGGGAGAAGGGCCATTCAGAGGAGACCGTTTCAGTGCCTTTCTCACTACACTAAACTTTTCCAAGAATAGGAGAGCTTTGGTCTTTTTGCTGTGAGTAGTGATGTTCAGCAGAGGGCCAGGGTGGGCGGGTGACTCACCCATCTGTGTCTGGCCAGCTCCTGAAAGTAAGTGACTAAGTTGTGAGGTCGTGGACTTAGCCTCCCTTCAGCCTGAACAACGTTCATCCAATCTACAAATCCACCTGGTGAACTAAAACCCCCTCGCCTGCGCTGCATGTTGCTGCCTGGAGGGAATGGGTTGAGATACTGGGTAGCATCCATTGGATCATTTCTAGCCGCTCCATAGGAAGCCACAGAGGGTCTAGAATGGAAATGAGGCGTGGCTTTCTTTACACAGAGGAGCTACAAAGAGCAGTAGTAAGCAAAGGGCAAAGAGAGGAAGAGGATTTGAGTTGGGAGTATGGTGGTCCTTGTTACCCCTGAAACCTTTTCCTGCTCTCCTAGGCATTTTCTATGGTTACAAAGGGCTGCTGCTGCTGCTGGGAATCTTTCTTGCTTATGAGACCAAAAGTGTGTCCACTGAAAAGATCAATGACCACAGGGCCGTGGGCATGGCTATCTACAATGTTGCGGTAAGCTTTCTTGACACCTGGCGTTGGTCCTGGAAATGGGCCATGGCATGGTTAACGTGATAGAACTAGAAGATTCAGAAAATTAGATCTGAGATTGTTTTGTGTAGGAGTCATAAAACACTGGCTAATGTCTGATTTTATGAAGTCATTTTTTAAAAGATGTATTTATTTTCTTTATATGGGTGCACTGTAACTGTCTTCAGACACACCCGAAGAGGGCACTAAATCACCATATAGATGGTTGTGAGCCACCATGTGGTTGATAGGAATTGAACTCAGGACCATTTGGAAGAGCAGTCAGTGCTCTTAACCACTGAGCCATCTTGCCAGCCTCCTAAAGTCATTATTTTATTTTATTCTATTTTTTAATGACTTTCTCGAGGAAACGTGAGCAAATCTTGTAATTGACTTTCACATTGTCTCCCTTTTTCTTTTTTGGGGAAGGAATGCTTGAATTCAGAGGACGAGCAGTTTAGAAAGCACACTACATTGGGGTCTGGGGTGATAAGTTCTGATGCTTACAAGACAATTTAGAACCCACATCAGAAAAACTAGGTGTAGTGACATGTGCTTGTAAGCCCAACTCTGATAAGATGGGGACGTGTAGATCCTTGGTTCTCAGTGACCAGACAGCTTCTAGCCAGTGAGGGACCCTGTATGAAAACACCAAAATGGAGCAGAAATGAAAGGTGAGGTTTTCCTCTAGCCTCTGTATACATGTGCACTGCCGTGCATGTGCACACACATATATGATATAATAGATAAGGGGCGGGGGAGCTTTTTCAAAAAGCACACCATGTATCATTTTGTGACAACCTGGTGAAGTTGTCTCAAGGACAGACTGAATGTGAGGAAGGGAGGCATTGATCTAGAGCTGAGAGCTGGTTTGGTAGCTTATCTCTGATTTCCTTTTTTTTTTTTTTTTTTTTTTTTTTTTTAAGCTATTTAAAGGTGAGGATTTGCAGAGTGTATCACAAGCCTGTCTTTACTGACTCTTGAGAGGAAGAAAACTCTGCATCTCACTTGAACCACTCATAGCTCTGAGTCTCCCAAATGCTGTCTTTCCAGGTCCTGTGTCTCATTACCGCTCCTGTCACCATGATCCTTTCCAGCCAGCAGGACGCAGCCTTCGCCTTTGCCTCTCTGGCCATTGTGTTCTCTTCCTACATTACTCTGGTTGTGCTCTTTGTGCCTAAGGTGAGGTCTGGCTCTCCCCACGGGCTCCCTAGACAGAAGCAGGACTTCGACTCTGTCCTTACTTTGGCCCAGCCTGTCTTTTGTTTTTTTCATTACTCTTTATTGGCTGCTCACTTACACAGCCCTGCTCAGCCACCCCATGCCCAAACGTTTGTCCATAGATGCGCAGGTTGATCACTCGAGGTGAATGGCAGTCTGAAGCACAGGACACAATGAAAACAGGATCATCCACCAACAACAATGAGGAAGAGAAGTCCCGACTGTTGGAGAAGGAAAACCGTGAATTGGAAAAGATCATCGCCGAGGTGGGTGGTGACAACCAGGGGCCCCTGTCTAAGGGCAGATTGTCTGTAGCTGAGCCTCAGGTACAGGTTCAAGTGTTGGTGATTTACGGAGGGTCTCAGAAAGCCTGCAGAGGAGCAGGAGAGCGAAAGGGGAAGGGTTGAGTTTCAGTAGTGGTAGCCTGAGGAGAGGGAGGAGGCTCTGGAGATTTCAGCCTTTCTGAGGCAAAAAAGAAGTCTTTGGCAGTAGTTAGGGGGAGGCCATTGTGAACCATTCATTGCTCACAGTGTTACTGTGTCCATGCTGTAGTTAGGGACCGCGCAGTGCTGGGTGGGGGTGGGGAATGACCTTCCAACTCATCTGACATAATCTTCATTTATTCTTTCTCTTTTCTTTTAAAATCACTTATTTTCTCCATCCATTCTCTTGGCGCTGTTATGTTCTGTGGCTTCCTTTGTTCTTCCCTCGATTCACATTTTAATTTCCTTTCTTACTTGTACATCTCGTTTCAATGTCTCTCCCTCCCCTTTCCTCCTCCCATACCACATCACCCTCCTCCCACACTCCCAATTGTGTTTCTTCCTCCAGAAAGAGGAGCGTGTCTCTGAACTGCGCCATCAGCTCCAGTCTCGGCAGCAGATCCGCTCCCGGCGCCACCCCCCAACACCCCCAGACCCCTCTGGGGGCCTTCCCAGGGGACCCTCAGAGCCCCCTGACCGGCTTAGCTGTGATGGGAGTCGAGTACATTTGCTTTACAAGTGAGGGTGTATCGAGAAGGATGAGGCCAGCAGGGGAGGGAAGGGTGTGGGGAGTGGGTGGGGAACTGGGAAGAGGGTGGAGAACAAGCTCCAATCCCCCTCTTAGAAATACATGTCATTCTGTGCATCTGGGGTTATCTGGGTCTTCAGTACTCTGGGAAACAGATGGTTTTCTTTCTTTCCATATAATTTTATATCACCACTTCACAGTTTTGTTTGAACCCTGCTTGGAGCTATTCACTCATGACTCCAGAGGGGCATCTCGTTTGTCTCCCATAGGCTGTCTTGTATAGTTGTTACTACAGCAACTCCTGTCATTTCAGCAGCAGGGGTCTTCCTACATTATCAGGGCTTTCTCTCCATTTCTCAGCATTAGAATCTCCTTCCATCATCCTTCTCCTCCATGTCCCTGTGTCTTCCTCTCCTTAAATGTTGCTTCTTCCAGGGGACTCACCACACACACACACACACACACACACACACACACACACACACACCATATCCTCTCCTCTCCTAGGCAGCTGGATGTGTTTCTGTGCAAATATGTTCTTTTCTGAATGCTGCTATCACTTGTGTTTGCATATGCTGCACCTGTGAGTGCACAGTGGTTGTGGGTGTGTGCAGTGGTGTGCTTGGGTAGGCGTGCATGATGTGTTGAGCACACCAAGCTGTCTTCCTCATGTGCATATGTCATGGTTGTCTATGTTTTACTTGTGTGCCTCCTTGCATTGTGTATTTTTTCTTTGCATTTTAATATCACTATGTAGTGTGTGTGTGTGTTGCCCTGACTCGTGTCAGGGCAGGCTTCCTGTCTCAGCCTTCTGAGTATTGGGATTACAGTTGTCTGCCTAGCTGATGTCCTGTCTTCTTTCAGCAGAGGCATGTGCACCCAACATGCACATGATTAAGCAGGCTCTTCCCCAGTACGTGTTTTCTGAGCCATGCATACCCTCTCCTTGGCCTTAGGTTTACTCTCAAGTGTTCCCTCTATTCTCATGCGTCCCACTTTGGGTCTGTACAATCATCTCTCAGAACTACTGCATCTTGGTTTTCTTTTCTTTGTTGTCATTATTATTATTTTTCAGAACTAAGGGGAAAAGAAATGGGGACAGGTTGGAGGCTGTTTCCAGTGGATAGTGGGTGCACATTTGATCAAATGAAGGCATGGACAGATGGACTGACCGGGCGGGAGGCAGCATCCCTTTCACACTGTGGTGTCTCTTGGGGGAAGGATCTCCCTGAATCTCAATAAAGCAGTTAACAGTGTGACTCAGCACCTCATCCACTGTCCTGTGAACTGAGTGGGCTCCAGGAAGCGAGAAGCCCAGGCTCTCAAGATTGGAGTTAATGAAAAGGCTTTGAAGCAGAGAGGTGCAAAGAGCTGTGTGATTGTTCCATGCAGGGATTAGTGGGGCAGAGCGGGATGAGATGAAGGGCTCGATTAGTGAGTGATGGCATTAGTGGTTAAAAGTGTGGGCTCTGGAGTCAGGCCTGCACCACACGCAGAAATGTTCCCTAATCCCTATTCTCCACTTTTATGATCTGATGATAGATAACAATAATGATGATTCATTTCTCTGTGGAGTGCACACAAGAACTAGGCTAATTATGCATCCCAATGCCTGGATCTGCTTGGTCCATGGTAGTAGCCTCTGTTACTGTTGCCTCCTGGATTCCCCAGCAGTGGTGGGCATGCTCTGGGAGCCTGGAGTAGGTGGCTGAGCAGATGTGAAGAGTCTCCTCCTCATCAGACAGGAAGAATCACAAGCAAACAATGAGTGCCAGGTTCTGGAATAAGCGCCTCAGAACTTGGAAACCGTTCTCTAAGGAACTCTGAGCATCTTGGGAAGAATTTTTGATCAAGATGAATGTTTGAAAAGCCTGGAGGAGAAAACTTGGAATTTTTGTAATTCTTTAAGGTGGTTCTTCTTCCCTCTTGCTGCATGGAAGCTTCAAGGGTTGGATGGGCCTATCATTTCACTGTCCTGTTTATGGCAGGTTAGATCTTAAACCTCCTTTGAAAACAACCCATAGTGATTATCCACTTTGGACCAGTTGGATTTAATTTGCGTTCCCCTCTTCCCTGTAGTGGGATATTCTCAGAGTAAAAAAACAAAAACAACAACAAAAAAAAAAACCAAAACCCGCAGTGTAGACACAGATGGACCCCTGAGTAGACTGAAGTTACATCCCAATCCTGTGTTGCCCTTAGGTGGGGAAATGAGGAGTTAATCAAAGCTCAGCCGTCTCACAATAGCCAAGGGTGAGGCAGACATAGCAAGAGAACCAAGTAACCCTGAGTAGCTGAGCTGAGAGACCTGCTTAGTGCCAGGATCGGAGGGAGCCGAGGAAGCAGCTGTCCTGAAGAGGGGCTGACTGACTGTACCTGCAGCTTTGCCTCAGGCAGTAGATCCTGCGTTCTAGACAACCTGCTAGTCCTCAGTGCTCTGTCACACACTTATGGTCTTTCTCGTCTCTGCCCTAGCCCCAGCCACTAGAGCTTCCTGGGTGGACCGCTATGTGACTGTGATCATTGAAATTCATTTAAGATAGGGTTTCATCTCTATGGCCCAGGCTAGCCTCACCCTCGTCATATAGTTCATGCTGTCCTTGAACTGCCCTCTTGCTGAAAACTTCTTAAATATTTGTGTACTAATACCATGCCTGTTAACAGGTAGGGTGTTTTATTTTGCTTTGTTTCCATGCAGTGTCTTGTCATGTAGCTCTAGCTGGAGCGTGGTACTTGTGAGTATATAGCCCAAGCTGGTCTTGAACTCTTCTTGCCTCAACCTTCCAAGAATTGGGTTATAGGTGTTAAACATTGTGCCTGGTAACAGAATTTCAATTTATTTTCTAGAAGGGGTCTTGTTATGTAGCTCTGGCTGGGTAGTCCAGGCTGGAAGGTACAGAAGTCCTTCTTAGGGTTTACAGTCATGAGCTACTGCATCTGGCTCAGTTAGGAATGCTGACTGGATGAGTCAGTTACTATGGCAGGGTGTGCGTCTGGGAACTGGGAAAGGGAAGTGAGCAAGATAACCTCTATAAGAGGGAAGGGAGAGAGAAACAGACCCCCGTAGGACAGTCTTATGGAATGGGGTTGCATTGCATGCTCATTACCTAGCCAGGAGCCTACAACCAGGGTAGAGGGACATTGTCAGCAGTAGGGAGTGGAGCCAACATCCAGACTATGCACAGACTAATGTGCAGCCTGGTACCCACAACAGCTTAACAACAGCAACATCTTTGCTTTTATTGGATAGGTGTTAAATAGGCTACAGTGCAAAGAGTCCACATTATATAATGGCCTGCATGTTTAAAGACAGAACAATTAAATAACCTCTAGAGATGGGTTTTTGTCTTGGAAGTAGCATGCTTGCCTACGGTGTGGGCTGAAGCCCCTACTCTAAAGGTGAGTCTCCCTGGAGGTGGGAGAGACAGGTACATGTCTATTTGTCAACGATCCTTGGAAGTCACACAGCACACTTTCTAGTGCAATCTTCCGTGTTAGGTTCAAGGGGTAGAATTGAACACATGTAGAATAGAGTAAGTGTATCATTGTAGCTTTATCTGGAAGCATGGTCCACTGAGGCTGGTTTTCCTTTTTACAAAGGCAGTGTTCATAACCTCACCGTACCATGCATCTTCTCTTTGGATGATCACCCAAGTTTTGTGTGCCCCCTCCTCTTTCTTTTTGAGACAGGATCCTAACTGGCCTAGAACTCACTATGTAGACCAGGCTGACCTCATATTCAGAAATCCACCTGCTTCCCCCTCTGGTTCGCTGGAACTACAGGTGTGTACCATTGTACCCACCCAGCTTGCTCAAGCCAGTCTTGTTCATCTTATCTGACATTCAGTGTTCACCAGGCCCTGCTTTTTGGAGGTTTCAGGGGGCCACCCTAGACCTACCCTTTCTGTCTAGTTTGAAGATGGCTCTGTTAATTGCAGCTTCCCCTGATAATGCTCAGTGACCTTAGGCTGTCTGAAACAGGCAAATTTTGGCTTATACACTAAGGGTTTCTAGAGCAGGGAATTCTTTATTTTGTCCTTTAGCTGAAAAGCAATTGTAAAAGTGGGCTGCACATCATGCTGCCTCAAGATGTGATTTTAAAAACTCACTGACAATCATTGTAAATGCATTCACCCTTACAGCCTCCCTCGAGCAAGATGTGGGGCAGTGGTGGTGCACACCTTTAATTCCAGCACTTGGGAGGCAGAGGCAGGTGGATTTCTGAGTTCGAGGCCAGCCTGGTCTACAGAGTGAGTTCCAGGACAGCCAGGGCTACACAGAGAAACCCTGTCTGGACACCCCCCCCCCAAAAAAAAAGAAGTAACACTCAAGTGCATCTATTTTCAACCTGTGGATCAGGACCCTTTTGGAAGTCAAACGACCCTTTCACAGGGGTCTCAGGATATCAGATATTCTGCATATCAGATATTTACATTACAACTCGTAACAGTAGCAAAATTACAGTTATGAAGTAGCAATGGGATAACTTTATGGTTGAAGTCCAACCACAGCTTGAAGAACTGTATTAAAGGGTCACAGCATTAGGAAGGTTGAGAACCACTGCTTGGGTGACTAGAGACTGAGGGAAGGTGATTCCTTGCACAGGGATGGTTGCACAGGAATACAGAGGTGTGGGCCTGACCGGTTCTAGAGCAGGAAAATGGCGTGCATCTTCTGGTGTGTGTACTGTGGAAGAAGGAAAAGCCCTCTGTCATAAGTTCTTCAGCTGAGGTCCTGCAAGCAGGTAAAAGATTAATAAGAGACAAATGTGAAATTAACATGTGCCTTGTGCACGTGTGGAGTGACAAGTTTGGAATTTTGGTTTGTTTAAAAAAACACAAATACTGTAAGAATGTGTTCTCGTCTCAATCCCAGGTGTGGGGTATGGGGCTTCTTCGGGGTGTCCGCAGCAGCTGACTATAATTTGCCTCGTGCCCTAGCAGAGACAGGTTTTTCCAGAACAGCTGAAGCAGAGCGTTAACTCCAGTAGAACATAATGCAAGATGCATATATGGATTGCATAGAACTCAAACTTTCTTTTTTTACCCGTCAGCTTGATAGGTTTTCTCTCACAGACAAAATAAGCCTATTCAGGTTTGTAGGGAGCACTCATGGGGTGGGGGGTGAGGAGGGGAGGGAGGGAGGGAGGGAGGGGGAGAGAGAGGGAGAGAGAGAGAGAGAGAGAGAGAGAGAGAGAGAGAGAGAGAGAGAGAGAGAGAGAGAGAGAGAGAGAGAGATGGATCCAAAATGATGCCTGGATTATATAGTGAAGAACCCGGCCCCAGGGGCTGAAAAGTTCTGGACAGAGGGCAGGGTTTGCCAGCCACACTCTGTAACCCCTAGGGACTGAGGGATGCTAGGAGAATGTGGAGGCCAGGACTGCTTTGGTATGTTAAATAGGCACCTTGGCTTGCTTGTCTTAGGACTGAAACCCAACACAACTCACTTGATTACTGGGCTCACCATGAAAAGGGAAGAAGAGAGGACTATGGAATGAATTTTCTTAGCACACAAAGTTTAAAAAAAAAGAAGAAGAAGAAAAAGAAGAGGAAAAAGAAGAAGACATATAGAAAAAAATTGATTTAATCATAAAAGGTAGAATAAGATAACCTTGGTTATCAAGAACAGACCCAGCAGAATTCTTGGAACTTTTCAGAGGGTGTGTAAATGTTAGTGCCTCCAGAAGCGGGGTTGCGTGGTGGTTATTGACCATTTTGTGGGGTTGGCTGCGGTTTGTTAGTAATTGTGCTCCAAGAAATGAAAAAAAAAAAAAAAGCAGATGTAGGGATCTCTTTCCTCTCTTGCCTCTCTCCTGGTTTCCCCCTGTTTAGTGTTAGGGAGTTAAGAAGGTGGAGAAGGGTGGGAGAAAGAAGAACCCACAAAGTAGTAATGACCAGCTATACACATGTTTTTGAGAATGCTAGTAATGAACACAGAGAGAGGCTGAGGGGAAAGACTATACAAGTTAGTCTACCCAAAGGAGATGAATTTCATTTCTGCGTGAGTTGGTGGAGGGGACGGGTGTTAGAGGAAGGAGATCAGGGAAAGTGGTAAATACAGGCCTGTGAATAAAAATTGGCTATGTAGATTTAAGCAAGTGCCCTCTTCACTGCTAAGAATGAGGCCTTTCAAATGCAAATTTACTTTAGAAAAGGAAATTTTGTTCCCTGCTGGGCAGCATGAGGTGGAGGGGGGTGGTTGGGGGGGGGGGAGTTGATTTCCTGTAGCCTTTAGCTCCAAGTAATAGCTAGAGGCTTAGGTTAAAGCCTCCTGTTGTGCAGGGCGTGGTGACAAGCCCTGAAGTCAGAAGCTGGAGGCTCTCTTGAGAGTTCCAGACCAGCCAGGGCAACATGGTGAGACAAAAGTAAAATACTGTAAGGGTCCAAAAATCCCTGAAGGAAGACCGCAGATTCAGTGTGCAAAAACAAAGAGCGTTTATTCCCTAGAAACAACCAGCATCCGAGGGTCAGCCATTCTTTGAAAAGGTGACCCCAGAGGAACGCACACAGACCTTCTTATAGGGAACCAGGGGAACTCTTTAGGATTAGGTAATCTAACATTTCACTTGTGGGGGCTAGGGGGTTCACAGGTGGTCAGTGGTCTGTAGTCCTATATATGAACGTTTAACCATGTGATCAAATAGGGCTGTTCAGCGCAGATGGTCCATTCTAAGATATTTCCCCACGTTTGTGGTTATCCCCAGGCTGTTCTTTGGGAGGGGGTTTTATGATCTTGTTCTGGATGTTATGGTCTGTCCTTGGAGCTGGTGACTTAAGGACTTTTTTTTTTTTTTTAAATCAGACCTGGTCCTCAAATGGAGACAAGTGGGGTTTATGTTATCCTTACAATACAAATATAAAAAAATGAAGCTGTGCATTTTGAGGAATTATTCTATACAGGTTTAGGGTAGTGGTTAATTGTGCACAGTGAGAGGCTAGCTTTGCTGGGGACTCAGAAGTGAACGGATGGTCAGAAAGGACATGCAGGTGTAGCCCTGAGCTTCCACACTAATGTCTCTGCCTCCTGTGGTATTCACAGGTCTCTGCGCTAAGTGCTGAAAGGGTCCATGGTTCGAGGAAGACACCCCATATTCAAATAGTATGTAAACACAAAGAGTGTTTTATTCTGCAGAAGTCTCCCATTACCAGAATAGAGAGACGACCAAGTGAGCTTGCAGGCCTGATTTAAAGCACATCAGGGAATTCTGGGGTAGGTGACCTCTATGTTAATCTGTTGGGTCCATCTCTATGGACATTCCATTCCCCGGGTGTAGGGACTGGAAGCTTGCCGGGAAGGTCTGTAAACAGTTGCTGAGGCAGTCTGGAAACAGCTGCTGACCCGTTTGTCCTTGCCTCAGGTCAAGTGGTGGAGCAGCTTCTGTAGCCTGGACTTGCCCAGTTCTTGGAAACAGAGATTTAGGCTTAGTCTCCTTAACTGCCAATTTGAAGCCTGTCATTGGAATCAGCCTGACCTTCTCATTGCTTGCTCCACGGAAGCCCTAACTACTGAAGGTACTAAAGGAAGGACCCTTTGAAAAGCTGTATCCTACTCAGTAGCTTTCCTGAGCAAGGCCAATCCTTATTTAATAATATTGGGTCCCTCGATTTATTTAACTCCCATCTTGATGTGCATCACACATAGTTCTCTCTACACAGCTAAGGCCCCAGTTCCTCCTCAGATAATGCTGATTCCCAAGTCAGCAGATATTTCAAATATTGTTCTCTCTGCTGTGGGACAAATTTCCAGAAAATGTCTGCTCTGCTGTGGAGAACACAGGGTTCCTTCTGAGGATTCTTGGTTTTATACATTAAAAAAAAAAAAAAAAAAAAAAAAGATTTAAAAGGGAACTCAGAAGAATACTTGAGGACAATTTGGAGTTTGGGGGTGGGGGAAGAAAAGACAGGCAAGCCCGAAATTTCAGCTGTTGCCTAGAGGAGAGAGACGGCTAACGGAATTAGGTTCTCTGAATCAATATCTAACAAGCATGGGCTCTGAAGGGGATGTTTGAGCACCTAAACGGGAGGTGTGCTGTGTAGGTGTGGCTCTTCAGGGAGAAAAACCGTAAGGGCAAGAGGTTTAGGATTTTGACTGGTTAATAACCAAGAAAGGGAGATAGAGGTCAAAAGGAGAAGTTATGTTTTCTTAGGATGCAAAAAAAAAAAAAAAAAAAAAAAGCAGGAAGGATTAACAATGAAGATTTTAAAGTTAACTACATGGAGAGAAGGGACTCTAGGGTACATATCTCATTCAGGGGGTAGTTAGTCTTTTCATCTTAACGTATCTTTAAGTAGGACAGCATTGGTGAGGGGCAGCCTCCTATCCTGGTGACTGATAGTTCTATTTGGGTTAGCTTCTAAGACAGGGGCCTATACTATGCTTTTGTGACCTTACAGTGTCTTTTGCCATTCCAATAAAACTTTACAGAAACAGGTAGTGGCCACACATGGCCACAGACTGGTTTGTTGACCTCTGCCCTACACCATGACCTGTCTATGAGGCTTTGGATTCTGTAATAAGGAGTCCAAGAGACGGCAGGGGCATGGGACATTTGGGGAAGATGGTCAGAAGCCTCTTTTGCAAGCAAACTGACTTTGTCAGGGTCTAGCACTAGTAGAGGAAAGCTAGAGGTATTGGGGAGGGGAGGTCCACCAAAGTCATGGTTCTTTCATGGACTGCAGGTTTCCAGAGCCAAGATGCTCTCCTTTCAGGGGCATTAGAGCAGCCTGGAGCACGTGTTTGAAAAGTTCTAGACTAGTGCTGGAGAGATGACTCCATAGTTAAGAGCACTTGTTGCTCTTGCTGGGGGCTCAGGTTTGGTTCCCAGCATCACACGCAGGTCCCCTGCAGGCATCAGGCACACCTGCGGGGCATATACATGCAGGCCAGATTGCAAGGTGGCACAGGCCTTTAATTCCAGCACTTGAGAAGCAGAAGCAGGCAGAGCTCCGTGAGTCTGAGGCCAGCCTGGTCTGCATATCAAGCTTCAGAGCATCCAAGCCTACACAATGCTGTATCAACAAAACCCAACAAGAACGAAAAACAAAATATCCCAAATATTAAAAAAAAAAACAAAGTTAAAAGGTTGCATTACTTACAGGTCTAAGATTAGGGTTACTCAATACAACTGGAAGATGCCCTGCATTAGGACAGCCCCAAAATGTAGCTGAAGAGACATACTATGGCTGCAGTGGTGATTAAGGTTGAGATAGAGCTTAACACTGACACTCTGGGCTGATGCCAGAGTACGTGTTAATACTTGAAGTAGAAATGAAACTAGGATTTCCCTTTTCTTCCTTCACTGGTATTGTGCCCAAAGGGAGTTTGGTATTGCTAAGTTTAACAGGTGTGATGAGCAGGTATGGCAGCAGTCCCAAGATGGCGCCCGGGACTGCAGCTAAGTCTTATGTCTTGCACCTGACTTCCTCATACACCTGAAAATAAGCCATGACCATCTCGAGAGCTGCGCAGGTGCACCATGATGCTGGCAGTGTAAACAAGTCCATATTTGGTGGAGACACGCCCCTGCCGCCCTGATTGGCTGAAGCTGCATGTCTGGTGAGGTGGCGTGGCCTGCTGTGAGTGGATGGGGGCTGAGAGTATATAAGCAGACCTCCCTGGGTGCCCTGGGTGCCCTGGGTGCCCGGGGTCCCTGTAGCAGCATCGAGGCGTTCCTGCATTAAAGGCTGTTGAGAAGAATCTGACCGTGTTGTGTCTTCCTTGCCGGCCGAGGTGGGCGCAACAAACAGGAAAGCTAGATAGATTAGAACCCTAGAGATCCTTCCACATACTTTGAGGAATAAAAATTTCATGCCACGTTGTATCCACTTTCTTTGAAGTTCTGCTCATGCCTTGATATTGGTAGAACTAAGGCAGGAAGAAGTTGAGACAATTTTTTCTTTTTTTTTTTTTTTTTCAACAAGGTCTTCCTAGGTAGCCCAGGCTGACCTCAGATTTATGGTGACTCCCTCCCCCAACTTCCTCAGCTTCCTAGTTCTCAGACCATCATAGATACTGGAACTCTAGCACATTCGAGGAAGGGCTGTCCTATTGGGGCAAACCTCCAGGCTCAACTTTCTTGTCAAAGTTGACTTCTATCTCTAGTGGTCTCACAGGGTGCTTTGAAACACTTGAAAAACCTATAGGGAGGCTATAGGGTGGACATATGTCTAGTTAAGATAGATTCTTAAGTTTGAGGACAAATTGAGGCTTCTCATTTGAGCTAGGAGGGCTCTATTTATATTAAGGCAGGATTACTAACTGGATAGGTGCCAGTACTAGCTGAAAACTTTGAGAGATGGTTTTGAACTCTTAGTTTTTGCTTCTGAATAAAGCTTCATAATACTACAAGAATGAAGTGGAGAGGTGTAAGTTACTTTTAAACAGTACCTGGAACATCACAAGGCATTACCAACTATAACGTTGTTAATTACCCCCTAGCAGCTCTGACGTGTGCTTCTGTTTAGGGAGGAGACTTGGGTGAGGTTCCCCCCCCCCCTTTCGGCATATCGATGCAGTTCCAGATCTGCCCAGTAGATGGAAGCAAACTCTCAGGGCAGAAGTTGTTCTACCTCTGAAGAGAAGCTATTCCTGTTTGTGATCTGGCTGTCTGGAATTGGTAAGGAGAAAACTGACTGCATTTCAGGCTGCTTCCCAAGGCTCTTCCCCCAGCCCCGCCCCCCAGCATCAAGCTAATGATACCGGGACACGTGTGTGTGTGTGTGTGTGTGTGTGTGTGTGTGGTGTTTTCGAGACAGGGTTTCTCTGTATAGCCCTGGCTGTCCTGGAACTCACTTTGTAGACCAGGCTGGCCTCGAACTCAGAAATCCGCCTGCCTCTGCCTCCAGAGTGCTGGGATTAAAGGTGTGTGCCACCACGCCCAGCTGATACCGGGACATTTTTATTATTGGTATAGACACAGCAGCATGGATGTGACAAGTAGCTAGAGAGATGGCTCAGCATTTGTGCTCTTTCCAGGATCAGACCGAGTTCAAGTTAGACACCCATGTCAGATAACTGTCTGTGACTCTAGTTTCAGGGGACCTCTTCTTGCTTCCTCAGACATCTGCACATATACACACACTCACACAGAGACATAACATAAAAAAATCAAACCTTGGGCCAGCGAGGTGTTTCAGCAGTTAAGAGCACTGGCTGCTCTTCCACAGCTAGTGAGTTCAATTCCCAGCAATTACAGGGTGGCTAACAACCATCTGTAATGGGATCTGATGCCCTCTTGTGGTATGTCTGAAGACAGCTACATTGTACGCATAAAATAAATCTTTAAAAAAAAACACAAAAATAAAATAAAACCTTAAAAAATAAATATGATACTTTATATTTACAGGGAAGGGAAAGGAATTAGAGATAAAGTCAATGAGATGAAGCGTACGAGGACAAAGATGAATTAATAAAACGAAAATACAGGTAGACTACATTTGATTCATGTGGTAAGGTTTTTGCATAGTTATACTCCTTTACTGAACCTCTCTTCTTTGTGTCTTACAGTCTGTCATCTACTACAGAGGCAGGATAGGTCTGAAGATGTTAGGGAGGAAAACTTAAGCCTACAAGGCATGCAGATTTCCCATTCAGCTTACTGAGAGTGTGTCAGCTGGGCTTCACTTCCTTCCAGAGCAGCCTCCTGAATGCCCTCTTTACTTCCTTGTTCCTTAGGGTATATATGAGAGGGTTAAGAGAAGGAGTTCCCACAGCATAGAAGAGACCAAAGAACTTGCCCCTCTCTCGAGCATAAGGATTCTTGGGCTGCAGATAAACAGCGATGACTGAGCTGTAGAAGAGAGTGACCACAATGAGGTGGGAAGAGCAGGTCCCAAAAGCTTTCCTGCGCCCCTTTGCAGAGCTTATCCTCAGCACTGCCCTGGCAATGGCACCATAAGAGACAAGGATGAGGCTCAGAGGTACAACCAAGATGAAGACACTGGCAACAGCCATTTGTATCTCATTATAGGTGGTGTCCCCACAGGACAGTCGAATCAAAGCAGGGACCTCACACACGAAGTCGTCAACCTGATGGTGGGGACAGAAGGGCAGGCGCAGAGTGGATGGCGTCTGAACTACTGACTCCACTAGGCCAATCGTCCAGGCCACAGCTGCCAGCTGGCAACACAGGCGAGGGTGGATGACGGTGGCATAGTGCAGGGGCTGGCACACAGCCACATAGCGGTCAAAAGACATCACTGCTAGCAGGATGCACTCCGTCGTCCCCAGAGATAAGAAGATGAAGAGCTGGACAAAGCATCCCAGGAAGCTGATGGTCTTTGCGGGGCCCCAGAGGTTGAACAGCATCTGGGGGACACAGGTTGTGGTGAAGCAGAGGTCCAAGAAGGAGAGGTTAGAGAGAAAGAAGTACATTGGAGAGTGGAGCCTGGGATCCAGGGTGGACAGCAGGAGGATGAGTGTGTTTCCTAGGAGGGTGAGGAGGTAGGAGCACAAGACAACGACGAAGAGAACCTTTTCCAGTTGTGGGTGTTCAGAGAAGCCCAGCAGGAGGAAGCCCACGGGGGAGCTCTGGTTGACCATGGTCTCTGTATCTAGTTGGAGGGATGAGACTGTCAGCTTAGTGTGGTACAAAGGACCTGGTGAAAACTCACCCTGACTACTTCTCAGGACACACAAGGTAGACTGATGTTTCTCAGGCTCCCTTCTCCAGGCCCGTCACCTAAGGACTTTTCTTCCATTCTTCCTCCTGGTCAGATAGAGTCCACTAGCTGAGAGGAAACCAGGAGTGTGGTGGAGAACAGGTGGCTCCTCACACTGGGTTCCTGGGCAAAGGAGACTGATGTCAATAGCAGCAAAGCACTCTTTGCTTTCTTTGTGCAGTTTTCAGTGTGTTACCGTAGTGGCACCCAACTCATTCACGCACCAACTTCTGTTCTTATTAACTTTCAGTTTCTAATTTGGTTGTTCTCTTGGCAATTAACTCCTTCCTTTTCTCTGCCTCATTCTGAATATCTTTATGTGTTTCAAATACCTGTTTCTTTGCCCTTTTCTCTCTTTTGAGCTTTTCCATTTGGTATAATTTCTCCTAGTTTGTGTCATCCTGTTTTTCTTTTCTTTTCTTCTTGTCTTGTCTTTTCTTCCTCCCTCCCCCTCTCTCTTTCTTTCTTTCTTTCTTTTTTTTTTTGAGACAAGTTTTCTTTGTGTAGCCCTGACTATCCTGTAACTCACTCTGTAGGCCAGATTAACCTCATACCCAGAGATCTGCCTGCCTCTGTCCTGAGTGCTGGGATTAAAGGTGTGTGCCACCACTGTCTGCCTGTCTTTCTGACATTTATTGGCCTGTACATTTTTTTTCCTCTGAAGCTCTAAGGTGTAAACATTGTACTATGAGACAGGGCAGGGGTTGGTCGTCTGAAGAAGTCAATGATGGTCTGGTAATCACTCTCTCCTTTTTATATTGAGATTTTATATCTGCAAAGTATTTTCCTTGGGCCAATTGTGATAGATATCTATCTGAACACCTGGTTTCTACAATATCTCTGCAATGATCATCCCAACTTTATCAATGATCAAACTGTATCAAGGTAAATAACATGTTTCAGGCACCTGTTCAATGGATATTAGGATCAAGATTCCAGAGATAATTTCTCGGGCCTGGTGTTCAGAGAAATGCAGAAAGAGGGGAATTGTGGCTGACCATGCTCTGCTCCTTTTCAGAACTTGAAGGAATGAAACCACATGGCCAGTATAGGTGTTAGAAATTCACCCTGTTTAGGTCAGGCATTGTGGCAGCCTTTCATGCCTTTCATGGCAGCCCTCAGGAGGTGGAGGAAGAAGGGTGATGAGTTTGAGGACAGCATGGGCCACACAGTGATTCTTTATTTCAAGAGCAAAAATGGGCTCAGCAGTTAAAAGTGCTTGGTGCGAGCCAGAGTTCAGTTCTCAACACCCATGTCAAGCAGTTCACAAGCAGTTCACAATAGATTATGGATCCAGCTCCAGGAAATTCAATATCCTTTTCTGGCCTCTGCAAGCACTGGCACACACATGAACACATGAATACACACACACACACATGCACACATACACTAAATGAAATCTTATTCTTTGTTTCTTTGTGTGTGTTTTTTTCAAAGCAACCTTCTCCAATAGCAAAGAAACAAACAAAATCTCTGGTTTCATTTGCCTTCCATCCTGAGGCTTGGTAAGTACACATCTGATATTTCACAGATGAGAAATATTTTACTTACCTTCAACGACAGAATATCCTCTTCCTCTTTGGCCAGCAATAATAGTCTGTCACCAAACTCTCAACAGGTGCTTTGTTCCCAACATGGACACCAAGAAGAAAACTGAATATAAGATTCTTCATCTCTGAATGGGTGCCTAGATATCTAGTATTAGTAAGAATTGATAATGGTTCCTACTAGGCACTTTTCTAAGTACAAGTATGTGCAATGAGCTATATCTAGTGCATAGTAGTACCTGTTAGTAAATAAATGTTAGCTAGCCTCTTCCTTGCTAGGAGTATTTCCACTGTGTAAATTCAGCAAATACTATAAACTAAGGCTAACCAAGCTGGTTGTTAAACATCTGTTTACACACATCATTATCCTTTACAACTCTGCATATCTGTATCTTCTTAACACGAGAAGTTGAAGCAAAGAAAGTTGAAATCAATAAGATAAATGAGTATATTTGTAAGCAATCAGAGTTGTGTAAACAACTATAATCCACTCTCTTTTATATAGCACAAATGAAGTCAAGGTAGGGCAGAGTCATCTCTTCCATTAAGGTTTATACAAAGAGCTTACCCCCTCAGTACATGGAAAAGTTACTATCTGTTAGTGGTCCTGGTGGTGGAAAGCCTCACATGGTATTTTGTGGAGAGTGAATCCCAGAATTCCTTTCCTGTGGAGAAACAGCTCATTAATTCAGCTGAGACCCAAGGGTTCCACAGCCCATAGACAGTTAATTAGCTTGTAATTATGGTAAAGGGGCATGGGATTCTGGAGGAAGCATGCCAGCAATAGTCCCCACTGGAGTAGGTCAATAGTTCACCCACTACCTTTCTCTCAATAAGATAGTATTTGGAATAACCAATGTCACATCTGCTCTTCTTCACCCACCATCCAGACATCTTCTTAGTTCTTTCATATATCCATATAGGACTATACCATTAACACTTCTCAAATTCTTCCCTTTCTGCTTAATTCCTTTGAAATATTCTATATTGTAATAATAATACAGATGTTCAAATCCTAGGTTTGTAGATCTCTTGAGATATTTGTCTACCCCTCATCTGATGAATCATAATGAGAACATAGGTTCCACTAGCCCAGTTCAAATGGTTATGCTCTGACTGTGTATATTTGGTAGTTGGCAGAATCCTACATTGGTTCTTTGGTATGTTGAGTGACAGCCATAGCAGTGGTAAACATGCAAATCTACACTCTCTCCACAGAGGCAGAACAGTGTTGTAATCCAGAAGATTATCACAGTGTAAAATGATAAGCAGGATGTAAAGGATGGTTGACCCCATTACTTCAGCCATGTGATTAACTATTCTAATCATCTCCTAACCCAGAGGTATCTTAGAAATGATGGAATTCCACAAAGGAAACTAAGGAATAGCCACAGCTATAGTGGTGATGCCCAGGTTTCATGAGTCTGGGTCTGCATCACCGTCTTTCTGCATTCAGTCTTGCATGCACTAAATCGACTTCTTTTCTTTCCTTTTCCTTTTCCTTTTTCCTTTTTTCCTTTTTCCCTTTTTCCTTTTTCTTTTTCCTTTTTCCTTTTTCCTTTTTCCTTTTTCCTTTTTCCTTTTTCCTTTTTCCTTTTTCCTTTTTCCTTTTTCCTTTTTCCTTTTTCCTTTTTCCTTTCCTTTCCTTTCCTTTCCTTCCTTTCTTTCTTTTCTTTTCTCCTCCTCCTCTTCTTCCTCCTCCTCTTCCTCCTCCTCCTCCTTCTTTTTTTAAAAAAGATTTATTTATTTATTATATGTAAGTACACTGTAGTTGTCTTCAGACGCACCAGATGAGGGCGTCAGATCTCATTACAGATGGTTGTAAGTCCCCATGTGGTTGCTGGGATTTGAACTCTGGACCTTCAGAAGAGCAGTCAGTGCTCTTTAAGCACTGAGCCATCTCTCCAGTCCAAATAGACTCTTTTCAAGCGCTATCATGAAAAAGGACCAGACTCAGTTTAGATTTAAAGGTGTGTATGTAAGTTAACACAACAGTTTTTCTTCTAGTTCCTGTCAGAACTCTTTCATAACTGTGTTTCAATGGGACATGGACAGTATCCTTTCCTTCAGGCAAATAAGCCTGCAATAGAGAATGTATTGATTTCTGTACTTTAACTTAACCTTCTTCCTTCAATCTGTCCTTCTGTCTGCCCTTCTCCCTCCTTCCCACTCACCTTCACTTCTTGTTTTTTACAGAGTCTCCTTATGTATCCAAAGATGACCTGAAACTGTCAAGTCTTTCTAATGCTGATATTAAAGGTGTACACAGACTACTTGTCTGTAGTGTAGAGTGGCCAATTTTAAACTATAAATATGGTGGGGTTACGGTGGAACACATCTTAGGCAGAGACAGGTGGATCTCTTTGAGTTCAAGGTCAGAGTGGTCTACTTAGGAAGTTCCACGATATCCAAGGCTACATAGTGGGTCTCTCTCTCTTTTGGTTTTTTGAGACAGGGTTTCTCTGTGTAGCCCTGGCTGTTCTGGAACTCACTCTGTAGACCAGGCTGGCCTTGAACTCAGAAATCCACCTGCCTCTGCCTCCCAAGTTCTGGGATTAAAGGCATGCACCACCACTGCCCGGCAAGACCTTTTCTCAAAAAAAAAAAAAAAAAAAAAAAAAAAAAAAAAATCAACCAACCAACCAACCAGCCAGCCAGCCAGCCAACCATAAATAAATAAACCTAGAGTTGGAAAGAAATGCACAGTTAAAAGTTATACACAGTTGTCTGTGCATGCTATAATATTTTATCATCTAGAAGTCATGGATATGAATATTCATAGGACATAAAATAACTGCAAAATTATGAGTTTAAATATTTATTATCTTTGTTTTAATATGGTTTATTCCAATATGAGTTTGTATAAATTAACTTTTTAATGCTATGTGAATGTATTTATAATGATAATTCTCTTCTTTTAAATAATTAAAAAGGATTTTTATTTGTGTGTATGTTGTATAAGGGAGATGCCCGCAGAGGCCAGAATAGGGTTCAGGATCTTCTAGACATGGAGTTACAGGAGGTTGTGAGCTGCCTGATGTGTGTGTTGGAAATAGAACTTGAGTCCTCAGGAGGAGCAGGAAGTACTTTTAGCTGCTGAGCCATTTCCCAGACTTTTAGAAAAGTTCTTTTTCTCCTCTAGGACAGAGGCATGATTGTGGCGGGCTCTGGTAAAACAGCATGAGGCATAAGCACAAATGAGGACAAAAAGAACATTATAACAATATAAATATAACAAGATTTATATGAGGAAGAGAATATTAGTTGTAGGCATGATGGTAATGACCATCTGTGAAAGGTGATATTGGCCAGACTTGTGAACTTGATTATGATCATGTTCTCACGAAAATTTTGAACACATTTTTTTTCAAATATGAAAAAGGTAATACTTGCTAATCTAAATATTGTCAGAAATAAAGTTCTAGGACTATGTTTGGAAATATTGATGAGGATTCATATGAAATATTTAAAAATATATTGAGTGAGAGAAATTGCTCAGTAGTTAGGCATGCTTATTGATCTTGTAGAGCACCAAGAATCAGTTCCTAGTCCACACACTGCAGCTCACAACTTCCTGTGACTCCAATTTCTGAACATCTAACATTTTCTTCTGGCCTCTGAGGACTCCTCCATAGACATCTACACATATACACATTCAAGTACTCTCACATATACATCAAATAAATTTTAAAATGTTAAAAACATGAATTCACAGAAAATACGATTTCATAAGATTCTCTACACACATGCAGACGCTTGCATACACACACATGAACAAACCTATTTGACAATAACTGATCATATGAAACTAGTAACAAAATTTTTAAAATTTACAAACTAGTTTTCAATGGTCCATTAATCAAAATAGTTTAAAAGCCACACAAAATTAGCCCCTTTAATGTTAGAAAAACATTTTAGCTGCTCATTCATTGATTCAACATGGTTTAAAATACCATATAGCACAAACTCATTACCTAAATTTTATTTTAAATAAACATTACCTAAAATGCACACTATTACTAAAAATGTCTTCAAACATTGTACTTCAACTTCAATTTTTAAGAATGAAATTAGAAATAGCATCCCAATACCTATTTTAATAAGACTTGTTGATATACAGCCTATTTATAGCTTTCAGGACATATCCTTCAGGGTGTGAAATACCTGAAAATGTTATACAAAGTATTTTGTATCAAGATCTTCATTATTTGTTTGTAGAATTTGCCACATGGAGTATTTTCATAGGAGTTTAAAAGTATTGGCAAATTAGACAATTGTCTAATTTAGTCTTTATAGACTTGTAGAAAATTCAACCATCAGCTCCACTGAGATTATATTGAGTAAGATTTATTGATTGAGATTGTATTGATTAAGCAAAGTCAGCCAGGAGGGTAAGTGTACTGGGGGCATTAGGGTAACAGTACAGAGAGTGGGAAATAAAACTCATAAGACCCAGGGCTCCTCACACATTTGTAGTCTGTACCATTGAATGGCATCACTTCAAAGTAAGGACAAGTTCTGTGTTCTCATTTAACACCACTAAGGCTTTTGACAAAGGGGAAACAAATTTCAGTGATAGGCTTTCTTCCCAGAACCACTTACTGGTGAGTGACTTGACCACAGAGCAGGAAAGGGCTGTCATACCCATATACTGCTGCTTTTCACACGAGACCCACCAGATTCTAGACTATTGAAACATCAATGGTGGGAAGGAATTCTTAGCCTCTAGAATTCTTGGTCAAGGTAATCTTACAGTTGCAAGAAAAGTATCCATTTGAAAATCTTCCAGGCCTGCTATTCACTTTAGAGACTATGTCCCTGTTAGAGACAAAGCTCCTAACTATGGGATATCTAATGTCTTCAAGGCTAGAAATGCTTACAGTTGATAGGGTTTTGCCAAACCAATGGAATGATTAAGCCACATGGTTACAACATCCTTCACTATAGTGTCCTAGTTGTACATCTTGGTGCAACATATGCATAATTAAAGTCAAAGCAAACCATAACTAGGTCCCCATTGTCACCCTAGCATTTCTCTTGAATGTATCAGTCATTCGCATTCCAATTACCAGTATCTCCAAGTCTCACTGTGTCTACCAATCTGGCCTTGAACTTACAGCAGTCCTTCTGCTATTTATCTCTTAGGTATTTTTGGAGTCCCCATCCTTCCCCAACAGCCTCCAGAATGCCCTCTTTACCTCCTTGTTCCTCAGAGTATAAATGAGAGGGTTCAGTGTGGGGGTGCCCACTGCATAGAAAAGACCAAAGAACTTGCCCCTCTCCTGGGCATAGGGATTTTTGGGCTGCAGATAGACAGCGATTACTGAGCTGTAGAAGAGGGTGACTACAATGAGGTGGGAGGAGCAGGTCCTCAAAGCCTTTTTCCATGCTTCAGTGGAGTTTATCCTCATCACTGCCCTGGCAATGGCTCCGTAAGAGACAAGGATGAGGCTCAGAGGCACAACCACAAGAATAACACTGGACACAGCCAACTGAATCTCATTAAAAGTGGTGTCCCCACAGGAGAGTCGAATTAAAGATGGGACTTCACACAGGAAGTCATCTATCTGCCTATGGGGACAGAAGGGCAGCTTGAGGGTAGGAGGTGTCTGAACTATGGATTGAAGCAGTCCCATCATCCAGGCCACAGCTGCCAGCTTCCAGCACAGGCGAGGGTGGATGACGGTGGCATAGTGCAGGGGCTGGCAGACAGCCACATAGCGGTCAAAAGACATCACTGTCAGGAGGATGCACTCGGTGGTTCCCAAGGACAGGAAGATGAAGAGCTGGACAGAGCATCCCAGGAAGCTGATGGTCTTTGCAGGGCCCCAGAGGTTGAACAGCATCTGGGGGACACAGGTTGTGGTGAAGCAGAGGTCCAAGAAGGAGAGGTTAGAGAGGAAGAAGTACATTGGAGAGTGGAGCCTGGGATCCAGGGTGGACAGCAAGAGGATGAGTGTGTTTCCTAGGAGGGTGAGGAGGTAGGAGCACAAGACAATGACGAAGAGAACCTTTTCCAGTTGTGGGTGTTCAGAGAAGCCCAGCAGGAGGAAGCCCACGGGGGAGCTCTGGTTGACCATAGTCTGTTTCTGCTATGAATCCAACTGGAAGTACTGTCCCATCATGATTCAATGTGTCCTGAAGTTGTGCTTTTGGGACACTTCTGCCTCTGCCTCTTCTTGAGCACACCACCCAGCAGCTCCTTGTTTTTTCCCACCGCTCCTCGTCTTGTCTTACTGATTCTGTCAAATGCTAGTGGTCCTGAGGAAACAAGGAACAGGTGCATCCTTTACTGGAGCCTCTGATTCTTTGGGTAAGGGAAAAAGAGGCTGATTAAAAACATGGATTCACTCATTAATTTTTATTATCACAACAAACATTTGCTAAGCATATGTTACGATCTGAACACTGGCCTACTGTTGAAGTTGTTCTTCTGTGTGGTAGGAATAATAATGAATCTTGTGGCTGATTGATGATATGATGATAAATATTAGTTCAGAGTCATCTTACTTTCTGATAGCATTTGCAGAAGATTAGATGAGAGATTGAAACTAGGTCTATGGATGAGATATTCCCCCTAATGAATGCTGCAATCTCCAGTGAGCTCAATTAGGATTCTTGTTTGAATACAATGCTTATGGGGCTGGAGAGATGGTTCACTGGTTAAGAGTGCTGGCTATTTTTCCAGAGGACCTGAGTTTGATTCCCAGTACCCGCATGGGGGCTCACAGTAACTGCTGTTTTGGATCTTTCAGGTGTGCAAGTCATATAAAGACATACACACAGGAAAACTGCCCATACACATAAAACAAAATTAAAATTAAATCAAAACAATCCTTTTGGCTCATCAAATTGGAACAAATATTTTCCCTCTAAGAGAAAACCTTTTTCATTACATGTATGTGGAATTTTATTTTCAGAAAGGAGTGTTATTCTTACAATGATTGTCATCTGATACTGTAATGACATAATTCCTTAAGAACATAAAATCCTAGGGATGGAGAGATGACTAAGTGGGTAAGAGCACAAACTGCTCTCACAGAAAATTTGAGTTCAGTTGCTAGCATCTATGTTGGCCAGCTCCCTACCCATACTTTCTGTCCCAGGGGATCTGACACCATTGACTTCCACAGTCACCTGTATACACGTGTGCATACTCATAAACACACACACACACAACCACATACATAATTAAAAACAATAAAAATAATTTTCAAAATTTGAAAAGAAAAAAGGGATACAATTTTGACATTGAACGGTCTTAGGCTGGAAGACCTGTGAGTTTGAGATAGCCTGGGCTTCAGAGTGAGGCCTTGCCTCACAAAACTTAGCAAAAAATGACCAAACCCCATGCAGTTTGCTAGTGAAAGTCTGAAGTAGGTTAATTTAATTATTTTATTTTCATATAAGGCAAAATTTTGTTGTAGGATATTTGAAGTCTCTCCCTCTCTTTTCCCTCCCCTCTTCTTCTCTCCTTTCTTCTTTCAGAGCTAGGGTATTGTTACATTACAGAGACTGATACAAATACATGCAGGACTGACTATGTAGTCCTGAATGGATTTGAAGTTGAGAATCCTCCTGCCTCAGCACGATAATGTTTGAGATAAGAGACATCCAAATTGGGATTTTGGTTTTGCATAATTCTTAGTTAATATGATTCAGATATGTTTTCAAATATTTTACTTTGAATTAAGTTTATGTATTCTTTTTTTAAGTTTATGTATTCATAAAAGCTACCAGAGTGGTTCTAAAAGCACCTATATAATTTTTTAAAAGATTCACCATTTAAAGAAATATTTTCAGTTATACTACATTCCCCAAGTATCATTTTTATTCTGAGTCATTGTGAGCAATTTACTGGCATCAAGATCCTGCAACAGTGTGGTCTCTGAAACAAAATATAGAGGAAATGAATTCCAAGAACTTATATTGATATATTGCCTCATGAACAACCCACATTCCAAAGTTGTCCATTGTTCCAATACCTTCGGAAATGTTTTTGTGAGGACTCTCATAAAACACATGACCAAAAGCAACTTGTGGAGAAAATGAATTTTAACTTCAGCTTACAGCTTTCAGGTTGTTCTTTGTCACTGAGGAGAGTCAGGGTGGGAACTAAAGAAGAGACCATGGAGGACTCCTATTTATTGGCTTGCTTTCCATGGCTTGTTCTACTTGCTTTCTTATACAGCCCAGAACCACCTACCTAGGGATGATACCACTTACATTAGGCTATACCTTTCCCTAATTAATCAAGAAAATGCCTTAGAGACTTAATTAAAGGCAAGATAATGGTGGCATTTTCTCAATTGAGGTTCTTCTTCCTAGCTTGTGTTAAGTTGACAAACAACAACACACCAAAATACACTGACCAGGCCAATAGGGCTGTTTTTTTGTTTTTGTTTTTGTTTGTTTGTTTTTTGCTTTTTTTGTTTTTTTTTTGTGCATAGTACCATATTTAGCTCAAAAATCACATACCACACTTAGCTCTGTTTAAAGCAACCCATAGTAAATCACTAAGCTAAGGGATTTTATTTTATTTTTTTAATATTGGGCAATGTCAACAAACCATGTATAAGAACTCATAGCCTGGAAAGGTGAGCAGTCTCTTGTCTTTGAAAAACCAAAACATCATCAGAAGAACCCAGACCTGAAAGCCATAAAGTAAAGTTACTGAGGAGGGTAGACACAGGGATGTAGAGAAGAGTGTTGCATCTTGCAGGAGGTGATGCTACTGTTGTAAAAGAGAGGAGATCTGGAGCACTGAAGCTCACCTTGGAGGTGGCAGGCAGTGACAGCCACTGTGACAGCCAAGAGTCAGGACCCCTGAAGGCTGATGGAAAAGGCCTGCAGACGGGATGAGTGGACTGTGTCTTCTCACAGGTGCCCTCTTGTGTGCTTGGAAATTCTGTGCCATCTACAGAGGGAATGGTGGGCTGTGTCTTCTCACAGGTCCTCTTTTGTGTGCTTGGAGGTTCTGTAACTTCTTTCCTCCTCCAGTTTAACTCTGAGTCTCCTTCTGCCTTTTCCTCTTCCTTCCATTTTTTTTTTTTTATCTCTCTGAGGGAAGACCCCCTCCAATTTTAAGTGCTTTATTGTTACTAATTTCTGCAAAAGGGTTAGGAGCCATTTTCATGCCTCTCCTGGTCACACTCACTTCCTACCCCTATGCTGTCTTGTAGCACCTCTTGTGTTACTAAAAAGTGAACTCTTCAATATCCTTTGATATACTGTCCTAGTCACTTTCAGTAAATTATTTTCAAGATTTTCAGTGTTCATCATCCTTTGATTGTATTTCTGGCTTTGTGTGTGTGTGTGTGTGTGTGTGTGTGTGTGTGTGTGTGCTATGATTCAAAACTCCTCCAACTCTTTACCTGATCTAATTCTGAGCCACCAAAATTCAAATATTACTTGACAGTCTTCCAGTTATTTTCGTTTTCATAGATACATACTCTGTCTGTCTGTCTGTCTCTCTCTTTTCTTTTTTTTTTTTCAAGATATGTTTTCTCTGTGTAGTCTTGGCTGTTCTGTAATTGACTCTATAGACCAAGCTAGTAGCTTACAGAGATCTACATGTCTCTGCCTCCAGAGTGCTGGGATTAAAGGTATGTGTTACCACTGCCCAGCTATTCTTTTTCTTTACTGATCACCAAAGACCTAAAAATGCACTAGAAAGTACAGGGAGTGGTTTGCCATATCTGCTCTTGCTGATGTCTACATCGTGACTGTCACTATCTGCTGAGAACTTTCTGTATATCTGGCCCTATGCTACATTTCTAGAATATTCACTAGCATTATGCTCTCTTTACAGAGGAGCAGTACCAGAATGTTGAGACACCTTGCCTAATATTACACAGCCAAGAAGGCCAGGCTTGGATCCTGAGCCCTGTTTGACTTCCTATTCGATACTCAAGCACTCTGCATCCACTGTGTAACCCAGGTACAATGACTGCATTCTACCTTTGTCTGCAGATGAAGAAAAACCCAGACAGGTTAAATACTTTGTTCAGGACAATACAACGTGTGCCAGATGTGTCCCCACTCTTTAAGACATGGGAGATTTTGCTGGACTACAGAAGAAAACTCCCAGGACTTACTGTGGTCAGGTGAAAGTCTTCTCATCTCTTGGCAGGTGAGGCTTGGCCATGATTAGGAGCTTCTGGGTTAATGTAGCCTCCAATTGATCTTCACACCATGAAAAGTGAGAGCAAATGATGGCTTGTGCCCCCTTGACAGCACTGGTGTTAGGGCTCAGCGGACTGTGGATGGGAATGCCATCCTGAATTTCCCAATGCCCTCTGCATCAGTGGCATTATCTGGATATGACTACTGCATGTTCTCTTTGATTTCAGATGAAGAAACACACACATTCAGAAAAAAGAATTCTTCAGGAAAATGCAATAATGCTAAACCTTGAACCAAAAGAGACTGCTCCGAGCATCTGCCACTTACCACATCTTACCACCATTATTCTGCCAAAGTCACGAAGATATCTTCCCTTTCCTTGGTACTGGAGATAGAAAGAAGGGATCCCTGGACTCTTATCCCACAGGGACATGTTTGTTAGTTCTCCCAGGACTCTGGTGCCTCTGCCCACTGATGGTTAATTAGCCACTGTTGATAATGATGGTTAAGATCAAATCGACAACAACATTCCATTAGAATATTCCATAGTGAGTAGGTCATCTCTGCTCCTCAGTGTCACTAGAGACAACCTTGACATTATCTTATCTATGGTGTCCTCTGATTTCTCTTAAGCCTCACTTCAACCCTCCTAATACATAAGTACTGTATTTAATGTCTTATCTCTTTAAATTGAGGAGCAGTTTACATAAATCAAGTACCTAGGTGTTGAAAATGTTTTTATTGTCATGCATTAGTACATTGAGTTCCATTATCACATGTTCAGACACACACACACACACACACACACACAAAATGGATTTTGATTATATTTATTCTCTATTATCTTCTCTTGTTCCCCTTATGCCCCTCTGTCAAGGTTCCTTAAAACTTAGAACCATTCTAGCAAAACAATATTTTATTTATTTTCTTCTTCTACTTCTTTTCACTCTGTAGACCATGATGGCCTCAAACCTGGAAATCTGAGTGCTGGGATTAAAGGCTTGCTTGAGTCACCATAACTGGCTCTATTATTTGGAACAAAGGAAGGTGCTACAGGCTGTGGCCCAGCGATGTGAACGTTGGGGGCTGAGTAGGTGTGGACTCTGAATGACCAATTGTGCATGTATGCTACACTCAGTTCTCTCCATGAAGCCAGGGATGAGTCTCAGGCTAATAGCCTTTATGGAAGTGAGCTTGCTTTGCTTTGTTGGGCCCAATTTAACAGACATTTAGTTTTGTTTTAGATTTTTCCTGCTTGCTTGCTAGCTTGTTTGATGTGGTTTCACTTTCTATCCATGCAGGGTTCCTAGATTGCCCTGCTGGAACTAGAAGGGAGGCCAAAATCAAAGTCTTTTTGATAAAGCACTGGGACTATATACCAGCCCATCTGAACTGTCCTTCCCAAGGTATGGATCATCCCAGCACAGGAACACTGCCCTTCTTCCTCTTGACCCACAGGTAGTATCCTAAGTACAGCCCAGCTCATCTTCTCTCTTCTGCCATACACTCAATAAAATAAAGTAAATGAATGAATGAAGTTTCCAGTTATTTATTTGTTCCAGCTGCTTACCTGGTGCCAACAAACTGAACAAAACAATATGCTCTTACCTGGTCTTTGGATGTGGTAATGAGGTTGATAACACCCCCTAGCAGAAAGAGAAAGAGGACCCCACTATCATCCATCCTTCTGCCAGCTCAGCAAGTTCAAGGCTGAATCTGGACAATATTACATGATTAGGTTTTTTTTTTTTTTTAAATTGGGTATTTATTTCATTTACATTTCCAATGCTATCCCAAAAGTCCCCCACATGCTCCCCCACCCACTCCCCCACCCACCCACTCCCACTTCTTGGCCCTGGCGTTCCCCTGTACTAAGGCATATAAAGTTTGCATGAACAATGGGCCTCTCTTTCCACTGATGGCCGACTAGGCCATATTCTGATTCATATGCGGCTAGAGATACGAGCTCGGGGTGGGGTGTGGGGGGGGTACTGGTTAGTTCATATTGTTGTTCCACCTATAGGATTGCAGATCCCTTTAGCTCCTTGGGTACTTTCTCTAGCTCCACCATTGGGGGCCCTGTGATCCATCCAATAGCTGACTGTGAGCATCCACTTCTGTGTTTGGTAGGCCCCAGCATAGTCTCACAAGAGACAGCTATATCAGGGTCCTTTCAGCAAAATCTTGCTAGTGTATGCAATGGTGTCAGCATTTGGAGGCTGATTATGGGATGGATCTCCGGGTAAGGCAGTCTCTGGATGGTCCATCCTTTCGTCTCAGCTCCAAACTTTGTCTCTGTAACTCCTTCCATAGGTGTTTTGTTCCCAATTCTAAGAAGGGGCAAAGTGTACACACTTTGGTCTTCGTTCTTCTTGAGATTCATGCGTTTAGCAAATTGTATCTTATATCTTGGGTATCCTAAGTTTCTGGGCTAATATCCACTTATCAGTGAGTACATATTGTGTAGTTCTTTTTGTGATTGGGTTACCTCACTCAGGATGATGCCCTCCAGGTCCATCCATTTGCCTAGGAATTTCATAAATTCATTAGTTTAATAGCTGAGTAGTACTCCATTGTGTAAATGTACCACATTTTCTGTATCCATTCCTCTGTTGAGGGGCATCTGGGTTCTTTCCAGCATCTGGCTATTATAAATAAGGCTGCTATGAACATAGTGGAGCATGTGTCCTTCTTACCGGTTGGAACATCTTCTGGATATATGCCCAGGAGAGGTATTACGGGATTCTCCGGTAATACTATGTCCAATTTTCTGAGGAACTGCCAGGCTGATTTCCAGAGTGGTTGTACAAGCTTGCAATCTCACCAACAATGGAGGAGTTTTCCTCTTTCTCCACATCCTCGCCAGCACATCTGCTGTCACCTGAATTTTTGATCTTAGCCATTCTGACTGGTATGAGGTGGAATCTCAGGGTTGTTTTGATTTGCATTTTCCTGATGATTAAGGATGTTGAACATTTTTTCAGGTGCTTCTGAGCCATTCAGTATTCCTCAGGTGAGAATTCTTTGTTTAGGTCTGAGCCCCATTTTTTAATGGGGTTATTTGATTTTCTGGAGTCCACCTTCTTGAGTTCTTTATATATATCGGATATTAGTCCCCTATCTGATTTAGGATAGGTAAAGATCCTTTCCCAATCTGTTGGTGGCCTTTTTATCTTATTGACAGTGTCTTTTGCCTTGCAGAAGCTTTGCAATTTTATGAGGTCACATTTGTCAATTCTCAATCTTACAGCACAAGCCATTGCTGTTCTATTCAGGAATTTTCTCCTGTACACATGTCTTCGAGGCTTTTCCCTTCTTTTTCCTCTATAAATTTCAGTGTCTCTGGTTTTATGTGGAGTTCCTTAATCCATTTAGATTTGACCTTAGTACAAGGAGATAGGAATGGATGAATTCGCATTCTTCTACATGATAATCACCAGTTGTGCCAGCACCATTTGTTGAAAATGCTGTCTTATTTCCACTGGATGGTTTTTGCTCCCTTGTCAAAGATCAAGTGACCATAACTGTGTGGGTTCATTTCTGGGTCTTCAATTCTATTCCATTGGTCTACTTGTCTGTCGATATACCAGTACCATGCAGTTTTTATCACAATTGCTCTGTAGTAAAGCTTTAGGTCAGGGATGGTGATCCCACCAGAGGTTCTTTTATCCTTGAGAAGAGTTTTTGCTATCCTAGGTTTTTTGTTATTCCAGATGAATTTGCAGATTGCCCTTTCTAATTCGTTGAAGAATTGAGTTGGAATTTTGATGGGGATTGCATTGAATCTGTAGATTGCTTTTGCCAAGATAGCCAGTTTTACTATATTGATTCTGCCAATCCATGAGCATGGGAGATCTTCTGAGATCTTCTTTAATTTCTTTCTTCAGAGGCTTGAAGTTCTTATCATACAGATCTTTTACTTCCTTAGTTAGAGCCACACCAAGGTATTTTATATTATTTGTGACTATTGAGAAGGGTGTTGTTTCCCTAATTTCTTTCTCAGCCTGTTTATCCTTTGTGTAGAGAAAGGTCATTGACTTGTTTGAGTTAATTTTATATCCAGCTACTTCACCGAAGCTGTTTATCAGGCTTAGGAGTTCTCTGGTGGAATTTTTAGGGTCACTTATATATACACTATCATATTATCTGCAAAAAGTGATATTTTGACTTCTTCCTTTCCAATTTGTATTCCCTTGATCTCCTCTTGTTGTCGAATTGCTCTGGCTAGGACTTCAAGTACAATGTTGAATAGGTAGGGAGAAAGTTGGCAGCTTTGTCTAGTCCCTGATTTTAGTGGGATTGCTTCCAGCTTCTTACCATTTACTTTGATGTTGGCTACTGGTTTGCTTTAGATTGCTTTTATCATGTTTAGGTATGGGCCTTGAGTTCCTGACCTTTTGAAGACTTTTATCATGAATGGGTGTTGGATTTTGTCAAATGCTTTCTCAGCATCTAACGAGATGATCATGTGGTTTTTGTCTTTGAGTTTGTTTATATAATGGATTACGTTGATGGAATTCCGTATATTGAACCCTGGGATGAAACCCACTTGGTCAGGATGGATGACTGTTTTGATGTGTTCTTGGATGCGGTTATCAAGAATTTTATGGAGGATTTTTGCATCAATATTCGTAAGGGAAATTGGTCTGACGTTCTCTATCTTTGTTGGGTCTTTTTGTGGTTTAGGTATCAGAGTAATTGTGGCTTCATAGAATGAGTTGGGTAGAGTACCTTCTGTTTCTATTTTGTGGAATAGTTTGTGAAGAACTGAGATTAGATCTTCTTTGAAGGTCTGATAGAACTCTGCAATAAACCCATCTGGTCCTGGACTTTTTTTGGTTGGGAGACTATTAATGACTGCTTCTATTTCTTTAGGGGATATAGGATTGTTTAGATCATTAACCTGATCTTGATTTAACTTTGGTATCTGGTATCTGTCTAGAAACTTGTCCATTTCATCAAGGTTCTCCAGTTTTGTTGAGTATAGCCTTTTGTAGAAGGATCTGATGGTATTTTGGATTTCTTCAGGATCTGTTGTTATGTCTCCCTTTTCATTTCTGATTTTGTTAATTAGGATGTTGTTCCTGTGCCCTTTAGTGAGTGTGGCTAAGGGTTTATCTATCTTGTTGATTTTCTCAAAGAACCAGCTCCTCATTTGGTTGATTCCTTTAATAGTTTTTCTTGTTTCCACTTGGTTAATTTCGCCCCTGCATTTGATTATTTCCTGCCATCTACTCCTCTTGGGTGAATTTGATTCCTTTTGTTCTAGAGCTTTTAGGTGTGTTGTCAAGATGCTAATGTGTGCTCTCTCTAGTTTCTTTTTGGAGGCACTCAGAGCTATTAGTTTTCCTCTTAGAAATGCTTTCATTGTGTCCCATAAGTTTGGGTATGTTGTGGCTTCATTTTCATTAAACTCCAAAAAGTCCTTAATTTCTTTCTTTATTCCTTCCTTGACTAAGGTATCATTGAGAAGAGTGTTGTTCAGTTTCCACATGAATGTTGACTTTCTATTATTTATTTTGTTATTGAAGATCAGCTTTAGTTCATGTGATCTGATAGGATACATGAGACAATTTCAATATTTTTGTATATGTTGAGGCTTATTTTGTGACCAATTATGTGGTCAATTTTGGAGAAGATACCATGAGGTGCTGAGAAGAAGGTATATCCTTTTGTTTTAGGATAAAATGTTCTGTAGATATCTGTTAGAGCCATTTGTTTCATAACTTCTGTTAGTTTCACTGTGTCCCTGTTTAGTTTCTGTTTCCATGATCTGTACATTGGTGAAAGTGGTATGTTGAAGTCTCCCACTATTCTTGTGTGAGGTGCAATGTGTGCTTTGAGCTTTACTAAAGTTTCTTTAATGGATGTGGCTGCCCTTGTATTTGGAGCGTATATATTCATAATTGAGAGTTCCTCTTGGAAGATTTTACCTTTGATGAGTATGAAGTGCCCTTCCTCATCTTTTTTGATGACTTTGGGTTTGAAGTCGATTTTACTCAGTATTAGAATGGCTATTCCAGCTTGTTTCTTCAGACCATTTGCTTGGAATATTCTTTCCCAGCCTTTCATTCTGAGGTAGTGTGTATTTATTTCCCTGAGAGTTTCCTGTAAGCAGCAAATTGTTGGGTCCTGTTTGTGTAGCTAGTCTGTCAGTCTATGTCTTTTTATTGGGGAGTTGAGTCCATTGATATTAAGAGATATTAAGGAAAAGTAATTGTTGCTTCCTATTATATTTGTTGGTAAAGTTGGCATTCTGTTCTTTTTTTTTTTCCATTTTTTATTAGGTATTTAGCTCATTTACATTTCCAATGCTATACCAAAAGTCCCCCATACCCACCCACCCCCACTCCCCTACCCACCCACTCCCCCTTTTTGGCCCTGGCGTTCCCCTGTACTGGGGCATACAAAGTTTACGTGTCCAATGGGCCTCTCTTTCCAGTGATGGCCGATTAGGCCATCTTTTGTTATATATGCAGCTAGAGTCAAGAGCTCCGGGGTACTGGTTAGTTCATAATGTTGTTCCACCTATAGGGTTGCAGATCCCTTTAGCTCCTTGGGTTCTTTCTCTAGCTCCTCCATTGGGAGCCCTGTGATCCATCCATTAGCTGACTGTGAGCATCCACTTCTGTGTTTGCTAGGCCCCGGCATAGTCTCACAAGAGATAGCTACATCTGGGTCTTGTGGCTATCTTTTAGGTTTGTTGAGGGATTACCTTCTTGCTTTTTCTAGGACGTGGTTTCTGTCCTTGTATTGTTTTTTTTTTTTCTGTTATTATCCTTTGCAGGGTGGGATTCGTGCAAAGATAATGTGTATTTGGTTCTGTCGTGGAATACTTTCATTTCTCCATCTAAGGTAATTGAAAGTTTGGCTGGGTATAGTAGCCTGGGCTGGCATTTGTGTTCTCTTAGTGTCTGTATAACATCTGTCCAGGCTCTTCTGGCTTTCATAGTCTCTGGTGAAAAATCTGGTGTAATTCTGATAGGCTTGCCTTTATATGCTACTTGACCTTTTTCCCTTACTGCTTTTTTGTTTGTTTGTTTTTGTTTTTGTTTTTGTTTTGTTTTTCGAGACAGGGTTTCTCTGTGTAGCCCTGGCTGTCCTGGACCTCATTTTGTAGACACGGTTGGCCTCTAACTCAGAAATCCACCTGCCTCTGCCTCCCAAGTGCTGGGATTATAGGCATGCGCCACCACCGCCCGGCTTTCCCTTACTGCCTTTAGTATTCTATCTTTATTTAGTGCATTTGTTGTTCTGATTATTATGTGTCGGGAGGAATTTCTTTTCTGGTCCAGTCTATTTGGAGTTCTGTATGTTTCTTGTGTATTCATGGGCATCTCTTTCTTTAGGTTTGGGAAATTTTTTTCTATAATTTTGTTGAAGATATTTGCTGGCCCTTTGAGTTGAAAAATCTTCATTCTCATCTACTCCTATTATCCGTAAGTTTGGTCTTCTCATTGTGTCCTGAATTTCCTGGATATTTTGAGTTAGGATCTTTTTGCATTTTCCATTTTCTTTGATTGTTGTGCCGATGTTCTCGATGGAATCTTCTGCACCTGAGATTCTCTCTTCCATCTCTTGTATTCTGTTGCTGATGCTCGCATGTATGGTTCCAGATTTCTTTCCTAGGGTTTCTATCTCCAGCGTTGCCTCACTTTGGGTTTTCTTTATTGTGTCTACTTCCCTTTTTAGGTCTTGGATGGTTTTATTCAATTCCATCACCTGTTTGGTCGTGTTTTCCTGCAATTCTTTAAGGGATTTTTGTGCTTCCTCTTTAAGGTCTTCTACCTGTTTAGCAGTGTTCTCCTGTATTTCTTTGAGTGAGTTAATAAAGTCTTTCTTGATGTCCTCTACCATCATCATGAGATAAGCTTTTAAATCCGGGTCTAGCTTTTCGGGTGTGTTGGGGTGCCCTGGAATGGGCAAGGTGGGAGTGCTGGGTTCTGATGATGGTGAGTGGTCTTGGTTTCTGTTAGTAAGATTCTTACATTTACCTTTCGCCATCTGGTAATATTTGGAGTTAGTTGATTTAGTTGTCTCTAGTTGGAGATTGTTCCTCTCATGATTCTGTTAGCCTCTATCAGCAGACCTGGGAGACTAGCTCTGTCCTCTGTGTTTCAGTGGTCAGAGCACTCTCTGTAGGCAAGCTCTCCTCTTACAGGGAAGGTGCACAGATATCTGGCGTTCAGAACTCCCTCCTGGCTGAAGATGAAGGCCCAAAACATGACCTGTCACAGAAGCTGTTAGCTTCTGTAGTCCACACTCTCACCTGCACAGACTAGTCTCGGAGGGATCTGGGAACCAAGATGGCTCACCCAGGTGCTCCTGCAAAGCCCTCCCGGGCAGGGCGGACACCTATACTCTCGCAGGGAAGGTGCCCAGATGTCTGGAGCCCGAAAAGGGGGCTGCCTCAGAAGCTCTGTGGCTCCTGTCTGTCCCAGAAGCTGTTAGCTTCTGTAGTTCACACTCTCACCTGTGCAGACTACTCTCGGTGGAGTCTCGGAACCAAGATGTCTCCCACCGACACTCAGGCAAAGCCTTCCAGGGCCGGGTGGACACCTCGATTTGGTATTTTTAATTAACGTTTAATGTTTTTGGTAAATAAAGCTTCCAAAGAAATTAAGCATCTTAAAATCCTAGGCGTGCCTATCACCTCCCTTTTAATTTAATTAATTAATTAATTAATTAATTTTTTTTGACACAAACCAAAGTTTTGGTTTTAAAGAAGCAAGCACAACCTGCAGGATCTATGAATTTGCAAAGCTTACCTAGAGAGTTTACCTGAGGACTTAGTGTCAGAGGTCCTGAGAGCAGTTATATATATATGTTGGAAAGTCTACCTAGTATTGATGATGGCTTCACACAACCATATAGATGGATCCCTCTTTGCACAACCTTGATAGCCAACTGGGGACTGAATTTCACGTGCGCTGCCTAGCTAGATGGGAGCCATTGGATATGCAGGAAAGGAGCACATTTGTAGTCTGCAATGTTTTGCTGTCGGGTTTGTTTGTTTGTTTGTTTGTTTTGGGGGTTAATAGTAGAAATTGTATTTTCTATACAATATTCTGATCATAGTTTTCCATCCCAAAGCTCCTCCTAGATCCTTTCTCCCCATCCACCCAGTTCTACCCCAGGCCTGCCCTTAGGTTTGGTTTATATATACCCAGTTGAGTCTCCATTGGAGAATCCTTCTCCTGTGCCTGTCAATTGGAGATGACTTCTGTGCTAGGAACTTCAGATTTTCCCCCTCTGAGAGCTATATTTAGACCTTTTGCCAGCCCTGGGTTTTGAAACAAACAAAAAAATTAAAGTGGGCAACAACTGACTGCACACAAAGAGGCTGTTGGCTATTCTTTGGAGATAGTCCTGTAAAACTTCTTTAAAAAAGCAAAGCCGAATCCAAATTACGCACAGGGGACCCTATATCAAATTAGGATTGCTTATGTGTATAGAAAACATTTTCCTCTCCTCTCCTCTCCTCTCCTCTCCTCTCCTCTCCTCTCCTCTCCTCTCCTCTCCTCTCCTCTCCTCTCCTTTCCTTTAGAAAATCAGCTGGTCATGGTGGTGCACACTCTTAATCCCAGCAGTACTCATTTGATAGATATTTTTCCTCTCATTTGCAAAGAGCTCTAACTAAAAATGATATAATAATTAAGGATATTAATTTTGGTCAGCCAGTTGTTGGTTGGACGTTTGGGCTTAAACTGAACCTGCAAAAGGACAATCTGAGACATGTTAGTCTGGAGCTGGTCCCAACATGCCTCCATGGATTGTATGAAACAAGATTTTCCAGACATGCCACGGGGATCAGGAGTTCTGGTGAGGATGGAACTGCTTTTATTTGGAGCACACCGAAAAAAAGTAATACACACTTGGAGGCTATCAAAAGCAACAACACCTCAGTGGCAAACAAGTAGGAAATGTCAACAAAGAAGCAAGTCTGAAGTTACAGAATTGTAGACCCCATCCTTTTCTGATAGGTTTAAATGTAATTTGGGAAATGATTTCCAAGTTCAGGCAGCTTATAAACATACCTTGGCTTTTATTTTCTATCTCTGTGTTCAACAAGATAAACAGCACACAGGGTTTTGTATTTTCCCTTTCCAGATACCAGAGTTATACTGAGTTGGATTGGGGCTTTAATTGACTTGTTCTGGGGGACCTTTGGGATAGCATTGAAAATGTAAATGAGGAAAATACCTAATTAAAAAAAAAGAATTTGCTGGGGCTGGAGAGATGGCTCAGAAGTTAAGAGCACTGACTGCTCCTCCGAAGGTCCTGAGTTCAAATCCCAGCAACCACATGGTGGCTCACAACCATCTGTAATGAGATCTGACTCCCTCTTATGGAGTCTCTGAAGACAGCTACTTACACTTACTTAAAGAAAAAAAAGAATTTGCTGTTACATTTTTGCCTGATTTGCAGGTCAGTTGTTTGCTCAAAACAATACTGCAACCTCAGACTTGCTACTCTGTTGACATTTTCTAGTTGTAAGCTACTGAGGCATTGTTGCTTTTGATAGCCTCCAAGTGTATATTATTATTATTATTATTAATTTCTGCTCCAAATAAAAACAATTTCATCCTCACCAGAACTCCTGGTCCCTGTGTCCTGTCTGAATATCTGAATAACCTTGTTTCATGCTATCCTTGGAGGCATGTTGGGACCAGCTCCTGACTAACATGTCTCAGACTGACATCATTCTTTCTTAGGTTCAGTAATATTTTTTAAAATGTTGAATAAATGGAATTTATTTTATGGCTCATCTCCTGTTCTTGAAATGGTGAGTTTTATTTATTTCAAATATATTGACAATTTCTTTAGGGATATTTTCCCAAGTTTCTCACCCATCCATTCTGTCTTTACTGAATTTCACAAAAATATTTGTTTTATTATTTTTAATACTTCTGTGTGTGTTTATACAAGTAGGTATATGTATATGCAGGTGTTTATAGCAACCAGGGGTGTCAGATTCCCCGGTCTTGGGTTAAGAGCCTTCTGATATGGGTGCTGGAAGCTCTATAAGAGTAGTGCATGTTCTTAATGGCTGAATCATCTGTTTAACACACTTGTTTTCTTCTAGTGCTGAAAATTCAACTTAAAGACTCACACATGCTAGGCAAATGTTCTTCCACTGAGATATCACAAGTCATCTCCTTCCCTTTCCTGGGATGTTAACTGCACCATCAACAAATAAGAATTCAGAGGCCTGGAGAAATGGCTCAGTGCATAAGAGCACTTGCTACTCTTGCCAAGGACAGGAGTTTGGACCATAGTACATGGTAGCTCACTCTTGCGCGCACCAGACTCGATCAGGAAGAACGACGCTGCAACAGGATCCTCTGCACATGTTTATTGGGAGAGCTTGATTGCAGAGGCGAAGAGACCCCGAGCCCAGAACTGGTGCTGCTTATATAGGCCTAGGAGAGGCGTGTCTCACACCCAGATTGGTTATGCACTAAGCCTCATTTGCATGTTCCTCATCTGATTGGCTACTCTCTCTCTCTGTACCTCACAGAGCCTCATTATCATACTTCATTTGCATGTCTCACATCTGATTGGTTATACTCTCAAAGCCTCAGTATCATGCCCGGGCCAGGCAGTGTCTTTGCAAAAAATTTTACTGCATATGTACACATTGGTTGTTTGTCTAAACTTATGCGTGGTGGCCAGCAGTAGTCAGCGCCACTCTGCAACGGCACATATGGCTTCCCACAGCTCACAATGGCCTGCAATTCTTGCTTTGGGATCCAAGGTCTTTTGGTAACTCAATATCTGGTGGTGGGCGAGTAGGTGGAACTTCTGGATTGGATGGAGGAAGAGAGGAAGCAGGGGAGAGTTAGGTCTTTTTGAAACGGGGACAGTATAAGAGTAAGAGTATGTAGCTGCTATAGTTTCCTGGTATTGTGGTGGATCTGCAAGGATTCACCACCAAAGGAATTAGATTTTAGTAAGGCTTACAAGATTAGGTTTTAGTTGTTGCACCCAGAGACTGAGTTACCATTGTTTCTGAACTAAGTTTGTGTTGCATTTTCCTTCACGCTGTGGCTTGTCTGGGTTCAAGAGAGAAAGGTAAGACAGCAATGTGTGAGTTTGCCTGACGTGCAACACAAGGCCGTGGAGGATTTGAAACAAGGGGCTAGCGTGGTAGTGACCCACAAGTGGGAACTTAGCAAGATGGGTGGAGACATTGTAGAGATCTGAGTCGGAGCTTCCATGAGATAAAAATAGGTCGGTCATTGCCCGCCAGTGCATGGCTGGCCAGGCAGCAGGGGCAGAGAGTTGGAGGCACAGGAAAGGACAAGGGAGGGAGAGAGTTCTGATTCTAGGTGTATATCTTGCATTTCTAAAACAAGCATCAATTCTCTGAATTCTCTCATCTTTGAGTAGGAAACTCTCTGGATTATTATTATTTTTGTTGTTGTTGTTGTTGTTTTAAAATGGGAGTCTCCCTGGTTTCTTTCTAGTTTTACTATAGAAGAAACTCCACATGCTGTGGGTTATGTTGTGTTAAAGTGCCATACTTCTTTAATTCCTGTGCATGAAGACAGAGACAGGAGGATCTCTGTGAGTTTAAGGCCAGCCTGGTCTACAGAGTGAGTTCTAGGACAGCCAGAGCCTGCCTTGAAAAAACTAAAAACAAAACAAAAAACAACAAACAACAACAACATCCTAAAATCCTATGTAAAGTATAGAATAATGATATGGACAGCAAGAAAAACAACGTACAAAGGGCATTGAGAACCTGTAAACAAAATAAAGTGGAAATGAAACAAAATGAATGGAAAAGAAATAAATATTAACTATGTTGTTGAATGTGAATTAAGATACACCCCCTGTTTCTCTGTCTGTCTCTGTGTCTCTGTCTTCCTCTTCCTCTTCCATAGACACCTGATAGTAAATACAAACTCATCCTAGATAGGGCGCCAAAAGTAGGTCAAATAAATTATTCCATTCAAGTCCAGGTTGGTCAATCAATGAGTTTGTTTATTGTAGTTACAGAAGAATGGGTGATAAATTACAGCTGTATGTCTGAAAGCCTCACTTAAGCATGGATGAGGACACTTGTAAGTTGTTTCACTAGGGTCTGGTGTACAACTTGCTTGCAGCTAGATCTTTGGAGAGGTATCTCTCTTCCAATTGTTTACAGGAAATGCCATCTCAAGGAGGAATCATCAGAGTCCTGTAAATTTCATGAACTTCCTGAGTTTTGTAAGATTTTTTTTCCTTCCTTCTAAATTTCTTGAGTCAGATGAGTTTCCTTGGTCAGTCCAGGTAAGAATGCTTCCTTTTGGAAGAAACACTTAGCACTCTTCCCACTCATCTGCTGCTTCTGCTTCTCTCCTTCTCACTACCCATCCCCCTCCACTATAGACTGCCACTCACTAGGTCTACTGTTGTGGCTTGGAAGAGTAAGTAGACTCAGGAGTTCATTTTTTTTTAACAAAGGCTCAAATTCATCTTAATTTGGAAAGTATGCTAAGTATTTCTTCCTCAGCTCTCCTCAGAGTCCTCATCTTTCCTTAGCAGCTTCCAGAATGCTCTTTTTACCTCCTTGTTCCTCAGGGTATATACAAGAGGGTTGAGTGTGGGGGTACCCACTGCATAAAAGAGACCAAAGAACTTGCCCCTCTCTCGGGCATACGGGTTTTTGGGCTGCAGATAAACAGCAATGACTGAGCTGTAGAAGAGAGTGACCACAATGAGGTGGGATGAGCAGGTCCCAAAAGCTTTCCTGCGCCCCTTTGCAGAGCTTATCTTCAGCACTGCCCTGGCAATGGCACCATAAGAGACAAGGATGAGGCTCAGAGGAACAACCACAATGAAGATACTAGCAACAGCCATCTGGATCTCATTATAGGTGGTGTCCCCACAAGAGAGTTGAATTAGAGATGGGACTTCACACAGAAAGTTGTCTATCTGCCTGTAGGAACAAAATGGCAGTTTGAGGGTGGGAGGTGTCTGAACTATGGATTGGACCAAACCTATAGCCCAAGCTATACCTGCCAACTGGCGACATAGGTGGGGGTTGATTTTGGTGGCATAGTGCAGGGGTTGGCACACAGCCACATAGCGGTCAAAGGCCATTACAGTCAGGAGGATGCACTCTGTTGTACCCAGGGACATGAAGATGAAGAGCTGGACAAAGCATCCCAGGAAGCTGATGGTCTTTGCAGGGCCCCAGAGGTTGAACAGCATCTGGGGGACACAGGTTGTGGTGAAGCAGAGGTCCAAGAAGGAGAGGTTAGAGAGGAAGAAGTACATTGGAGAGTGGAGCCTGGGGTCCAGGGTGGACAGCAGGAGGATGAGTGTGTTTCCTAGGAGGGTAAGGAGGTAGGAGCACAAGACAACGACAAACAGAACCTTTTCCAGTTGTGGGTGTTCAGAGAAGCCCAGCAGGAAGAAGACCACAGGGGAGCTCTGGTTGACCATGATCTCCGTGTCTAGTTGGCAGGATGAGACTGTCAGACAATGTATTATTTTACTTTGTTTTGTAAAAGCACACTCTGCATACTTGTCAAAATATGTGAGGTGGATGTTTCTCTTCTCCTTCTCCTCTCCAAGAGTGCTTCCTCCTTTTCCCTATTCCTTCTGGTCAAATGTTCTCGTGGCTGAGAGGAAGTCAGGAAAGTCCTGGGAAATGGGTGGATTCTTCCCCTGGCACTTCTCACTTCCCACCTGAGGGCAAAGGAGGCTGACGAACAACATGAATTCATTGATCAGTTAGTTTTCATTGTTTCAATAATCATTTGTTGAGCACCATGTAGAATTTGAACACTGAACCTAATGACTTTGTTCTTTATGAGTACCAGCAATTATAAGCAACTGTGTGGTTGGATCAATGACTTGATGGTAAACATTAGTGTAGCATTGGTCTCATTTTCTAAGTGTAGACATGGATTTGTGGATGGCTCATATTTGGCCTTTGGTAAACTATTTCAGGAGATTCACTCATGGACTGATGTCTGTCCTGTGGGTGAGATTTTCCCCTACATGAAATAATTAAATTTCCAGAGAGATCAGTTAACCTATTGTATTCTTTATCAGAAATTGTAGGAACATTCAGGGTGCTCTTGTGTAGAGCTCACTCTTTAAAAACAGTCATCATGCTTACTAAAGTAAAAGCAAATGCCTTATCTTCATTCTGAAAGGTCTGTCCTCAACATTTTATCTTACAAATATGGAATAAGAAAAGCTAAACACAGGCTGGAGAGATGGCTCACCGGTTAAGAGCACTGGCTGTTCTTCCAAAGATCATGAGTTCAATTCCCAGCAACCACATGGTGGCTCACAACCATCTGTAGTTGGATCTAATGCCCTCTTCTGGTGTGTCTGAGATAATGACAGTGTACTCATATATACGTAAAATAAAGAAATATTTTTACAAAAAGAAAGAAAGAAAAGCCACAGTTCCCCAAGGACATAGAATCCAAGCATTGGGCTGGCTCAGGCAGCAGGTGCTGTGAGTGAGACTTAGCCTGGTTCCTGTAATGAGGTCATTTTTCAAAAATTAAAAAAAGAAGAGGTTTAGAAATGGACAGCTGAAGAAGGTGTATTTTATTTTTCTTTTAACATAAAATAGCATTTAGTAACTTAATTTTCCCCCTCTTTTTCTTTTTGAGACAGTGCTACATTATCAGTGGTACCGACTTCACCTTGAGTATGTAGCCCAGTTGAGCTGTGAGCTTGAGATCCTCACACTTCATTATCATTATGCTTAATTTGGGGCATCCAAACACTGTCCTGATATTTTTTTTTCTAATTTTGTTTAATTTCCTTTTTAATGAAATAAAATCTTTTATTTTCAAACAAGAACAAAGTTGCAATCAGATTTCAAGTTAGCTTCAATGAGTCCTGTAATACCATAAGTGGTATTAACCAAACTTTAGTATTTTTTATTTATATGTACTCCGATTTCACCCCATCCCTTTTATTTGTAGCCCTGGCTGTCCTGGATCTCACTGCATAGACTAGGCTGTCCTCAAATTCAGAAATCTGCCTACCTCTGCCTCCTCAGCTGAGACTAAAGACATGTGCCATTGATTTTTCTCTTCTCTTCTCTTCTCTTCTCTTCTCTTCTCTTCTCTTCTCTTCTCTTCTCTTCTCTTCTCTTCTCTTCTCTTCTCTTCTCTTTTTTTCCTTTCCTTTCCTTTCCTTTCCTTTCCTTTCCTTTCCTTTCCTTTCCTTTCCTTTCCTTTCCTTTCCTTTCCTTTCCTTTCCTTTCCTTTCCCTTCCCTTCCCTTCCCTTCCCTTCCCTTCCCTTCCCTTCCCTTCCCTTCCCTTCCCTTCCCTTCCCTTCCCTTCCCTTCCCTTCCCTTCCCTTCCCTTCCCTTCCCTTCCCTTCCCTTCCCTTCCCTTCCTTTCCTTTCCTTTCCTTTCCTTTCCTCTCGTTTCCTTCCCTGCCCTTCCCTGCCCAGATTCAAGTTGCAAATCACCAGAGGAAATATCCAGACCCTGGAGAACAGTCAGTGCCTCAATGATGAGGTCATCAATTTCTACATGAACCTTCTGGTTGAGAGAAATGAAAACCAAGGCTACCCGGCTCTTCATGTCTTTAGCACTTTCTTTTACCCCAAGCTAAAGCATAGCAGTTACAGTTCCATGAAAAGATGGACTGGAGGCATCAGTCTCTTTGAAAAAGAACTCATCTTGGTACCTATTCACCAGAAGGCACATTGGAGCCTGGTGGTAATCAATTTAAGAAAACGAAGTATTGTATACCTCGATTCCATGGGACAGACAGGGAAGTCTATCTGTGAGACCATCTTCCAATATTTACAAAACGAGAACAAGATATGCAGGGACATCGAGCTGGACCCTTTGGAGTGGAAGCAGTACAGTATGACATCAGAGGAGATTCCTCTGCAACTGAATGGGAGTGACTGTGGAATGTTTACCTGTAAATATGCAGATTACATCGCTAGGGACCAGCCTGTGACCTTTTCTCAGGAACACATGCCCACCTTCATGAAGAGGATGGTATGGGAAATCCTCCACAGTCACTTGCTGTAACAACACACACCTGGTTGCTATGGTCACCCATCCCTGTTCTTTTCCATCACTCTTTCTATTACACCTCAGGTAGGATGAGTTGAAGAGATATAAAACAAGTACTGAACTGTCTCACTGGTTGAAGCCCACTGTCTTCAATATAGTCCTAGTGTGGGATGTGGGACTGATGCCCTAATGCCATCTCTAGGATACATGCAACTATTGCAAGCTTAGAAACTGCTGCTGCCCAACCCATAGGAGACCACGTGTTCAAGAAATACTGTTTTAATGCTGGAATTAAATGAATTCATGTTTTTTGTTTTATTTTGCTTTTCTTTTTTTTGCTTGCTTTTTTTTTTTGTTTGTTTGTCTGTTTTTTTTTTTTTTTTGGTCTTTTTTCTGTTTTTTGGTTTTCTTTTTTGTTTTGTTTTTTTAGTTTGTCTTTTGTTGTTTTTGCTTTTTATTTTTTGTTTTTTTTTTGTGTTTTGATTGTGATTTCTTGTTTGTTTTTTTGTGGTTTTGGTTTTTCGTTTGTGTTTTGTTTATTTTTTTTGTTTTTTGTTTGTGTTTTTTGTTGTTTGTTGTTTTTTGTTCCTGTTTTGGGTTTTGGTTTCTTTTGTTTGTGGTTTTGTTTTTGTTTTATGTTTTTTTATGTTTTTGGTTTTGTTGTTTGTTTGTTTTTTTTTTGTTGTTTGTTCTTTGTTGTTTTTGTCTTCTTTTTGTTTTGTTTTTGTCTTCCTGACCCCACTCCACTGATTGTTTTCTTTAACTCACTTGCAAACCTTGACCATTGTCATTTCCCACCCTCCAGTCCTTATTTGAAGTGTCTTTTTTTGAAGTGAATGCTCATCAAGGTGCCAGGAGGGACAGCAGCAGTGCCCATCATGGTGCCAGGTGGAACATCAGCAGGAAGAGGCCGAAGCTCTTCACTAGCCTCCCTAATGATAGAGTTGTATCCTATTAACTGAAACAGGGGATAGTGGTGGTGTTTTTGTTTTGTTTTAATGTTGTTGTTGTTTTTTTAAAGTTTGAAAATCGTATGAGAAAGAAAATGAGTTTCACAGACCGGTGCTGTTCTGCACCACCGTACTCTGCTGGACCTGGACAGGATGTAAAACTGCAGTCACACTACTGACTGGACTCCAGGACCACTAAGAAAAGCACCATGGTCATTTAACAACTCATTTTATCCCAGACCTGCCCTAGTTTTGGAAGTTTGTTTGAAGTAACTATAATGGCAAATGTCCATTTCTATCTCAGGTCTCATTGAATACAAACCCCATCTATTGCTGTATTGAATTGTTTTTTTTTTTAAGTTCTATTCAATTTATTTATTTTTTCCTAAAAAGTTTTGGTATATGTTAAGATGAAATTGAGATTTTTTTCTCATTAGATTAATATTCCCACTCTGGAAAATTTGGGATGCAGTATTTTCCGTTGAAACCGCCAGTTATATAATAATCTATTTTACATGTGATAGTTTGTATTTAACTTTTCTATTCATTATCTTATGGTTGTGTTTATGCAATTTTTACTTAATAAAGTTTCAAGTTATTTAAACATTTCACAAGATCTGGTGTCTCCTGTTTCTTTTATGGCATACTAACAAAGCCTGGTTTTTGAGGTGACCTAAGAAGCAGGTGTTGAGGGTGTGACTCACCAGCTTCAGCCTTAGATACATTGTGCACACCAGTGATTGTTATTCTGTTCTGGGCCTCTGCAGTGGAGTTAGAATGTTCTAGAGAACATCCACTCCTTTATTGTGGGTTGTAGAGAGAGAATATATGTGCAGCTCAGTTGAGCAGTGTCCAACTGAGCTGTAGAGTGGGAGCAATGGAGAAATGAATTGATGTCCATGTGGCCACTTGTCATTGAAGCTACTCTGCAATACTGTAAATGGGAAGCCAGGCAGGTCCACTGCTGACCCCTGTCACAGACTGAGACTGACACTGGAAAAGGAAGCAGTATTGTCATAGTTTGGCCCAGATTTAGGTAGAGAAAATGTCTCAATTCTCTTTTGTATATAGCAGCTTGAGGAGGTATAGAAAAGACAACAGAGTTGGGGGAATGGCTCAGTTGGCCAAGTACTTGCCAGTAAGTGTAAGCATCCAAGTTGCACCCAGGGCCCCATTAAGAGAAGCCATCATGGGTGGCTGTGAGCCAGAAGAGCCCAGGTCCTTATGGCAGAGTGGTTTTCCATCTTAATCTCTTTCCTCCTGCCCAACTCCTCCCTTGGGAGTATGTTTTTTTCCTAATCAGCCATTCTTGCTTTTTCTGCAAGTAGAAATCTTTAATGGATTCCTTGAGGACAGAAGGTCCTAGAAATCCTCTGGAAGGTCTTCTGAACCTTGCTATCATCCAATGTCAGTAGTTTCTATTTTCAAATGCTTAATGTGTATGCTGGAGAGATGGCTGAAAAACCTGAATCTTGGTGGTAAATGGGAGAGATTACCCATGTATGATGTGTGAGTCCATATGTTCATTCCTCAGCACCTGGGGTATATGTGTGTGCGTCTCTCTCTGAGTTTTCAATCAGCAACAATACTGCTATTGATCCAAATACTGCCCACAGATCCAAAGTCAGTAGTGCCAGGAGCTTTAAAATGTTTGTGGATGTTCCACTCCACAGGGAGCATGTAGCAGACAGCCAAGTTCAGTACGAAGATCAAGTTTCCAAACAGCGGTTGTATTGCAGATGGCTCTGTTCCTTCATAGGATGACTCATAATATTCTAATGGTGTTCCCTTTGAAGCAGCTGGCCTTCAGTAAAGGCAATGCAGTCTTTGGAAGAGCAAAGTGGGCCTTCTGCTGTAATTAATTCCCAGTCAGGTCTAGTCAGGGGACCCTGCTATTGATGACAGCCGGATCAATCGATGGTACACCCCATGTCTGAGGGGACATTCTTTCTGGCTTCCTGCATTATCCTCTGTCAGTCTTCGGTAGTGAAGAACACTCATGAGTTGTTGGATATCATTCCAGGTGGTCAGCAACAAGCATTGCCCCTCAGACTCTTTCTTTCTTTTTTTTCTTTTTCTTTTTCTTTTTCTTTTTTTTTTTGAGACAGGGTTTCTCTATATAGCCTTGGCTGTCCTGGAACTCACTCACTCTGTAGACTAGGTTGGCCTCGAACTCAGAAATCCACCTGTCTCTGACTCCGAAGTGCTGGGATTAAAGGTGTGCACCACCACTGACCAGCTCACTGATTTTTCTTGATGTGTTTATATATTATTTTTATTCAGCATTATTTGGGAAAAGGCTGTTCATACTGCTATGCTCCTTCATATTTCAGTATGATTATCTACAAAATTGTCTATCTATGCAGCAATTGAATTTAAAAGTTCAATTACTATTATTGTCTAATATACAGGCCAGATTCCTAATTTGTTGTCCCAATAAGGCCCTTTATCAAATATGATATTTTGCCTAGGATCCAGTGAAATCTGACATCCTGTGTGCAGTTCTCCTGTCTGTCCCCATTTTCTGTAGTGGCTAAGGCACCAGGCTAAGAGATCTGTTTTGAATATTTGGCAATGTGAACAGACCATGTGGCAGAACTCAAAGGTTGGAAAGGTGAGTGGTCTTGAAAACCAGCAGAACATTGAACATAACCACAGCACCCCAGAACTGAAAGCCAGAAATGACCTGGGGGAGAGACAGGAGTGTAGAGAACAGTGATGCATCCTGCAGGCAGAGATGCTACTGTTGAGAAAAGGTGATCCTGGACACTGAAGCTCACCTTGGAGGTGGCAGGCAGTGACAGTCACTGTGACAGCTTAAGTCAGGATCCCTGCTGGCTGATGGGCAGGGCTTGTGGAGGGGAAGGGTGGGCTGTGTCTCCTCACAGGTCCCCTCTAGTGTACTTGTAAGTTCTGTACCATCTTTCCTCCTCCTGTTTAACTCTTTAGTCTCCTTCTGCTTTCTTATCTTCCTCCCATTTTTTTCTCTCTGAGGGAAGATCCTAATTTTAAGTGCTTTATTGTCATAGTAATTTCTACAAAAGGCTTAGCAGCCATTTGTATGCCTCTCCTGGTCACAATCACTTCCTAACCCTTAAGAAGTAATCACTCTTATTTAGATTGTTTATATTTAGTTCTCCCATGTTGTCTTTAGCATTTCTTGTTACTAAAAAGCAATTCACCCTTGCCCTTGCCTTTTTGCAGTAGCTCTGTTCTCTCATCCCTTCCCCCTCTCTCCCATTCCCCTTCCTCTTCTCTCTCCAGGTGCTCATGGCTGGCCTCTATTCCTTTATTCTCACTACCTCTCTCTCTCTCTCTCTCTCTCTCTCTCTCTCTCTCTCTCTCTCTCTCTCTCTCTCTGTTTCTCTTTCTTTCTCTGCCTTTCTCTGTTTCTACTACCCTTTGAACTCTCTTCCCCATGCCATTAATAAACTCCATTCTATACTTAAAAAAAAAAAAAAAAAAAAAGGAAAGAAAAAAGCAATTCAGGGTTTCTTAGCTGTGCACTCTTCATTATCTTTCCTGTGTCTCTGGCTTTCATGAAGTCCAGGTCACTTTGAGTTTATTATTTTCAAGTTCTTCAGTTTTCATCATCCTTTGACTGTCTTTCTCTGTGTGTGTGTGCTGTGCTGTGATTCCAAACACCACCATCCTTTACCTGATCTAACTCTGAAGCACCAAATTTCTACTTGACAGTCTTCCAGTTATTTCCATTTTCATGGTGTCTGTCTGTCTGTCTCTATGTCTTCTTTTTTTTTAAAGACATGTTTTCTCTGTGTAGCCTTGGCTATTCTGGAACTGGCTTTGTAGACCAAACTGGCCAGTAGCTTACAGAGATCTTCCTGCCTCTGCTTCCAGAGTGCTGACATTAAAGGTATGTGTTACCACTGCCCAGCTATTCTTTTTCTTTACTGATCACCAAAGACCTAGGCATGCACTAGAAGGTACAGGGAATGGTTTGCCATATCTGCTCTTGCTGATGTCTACATTGTGACTGTCACTACCTGCTGAGAACTTTCTGTATATCTGGCCCTATGCTACATTTCTAGAATATTCACTAGCATTATGCTCTCTTTACAGAGGAGCAGTACCAGAATATTGAAACACCTTGCCCAATATTACACAGCCAAGAAGGTCAGGCTTGGATTCTGAGCCCTGTTTGACTTCCTATTCGATACTGAAGCACTCTGTGTCTACTGTGTAACCCATGTACAATGACTGCATTCTACCTTTGTCTGCAGATGAAGAAAAACTCAGACAGGTTAAATACTTTGTTCAGGACAATACAACGTGTGCTAGATGTGTCCCCACTCTTTAAGACATGGGGGATTTTGCTGGACTACAGAAGAAAAATCCCAGGACTTACTGTGGTCAGGTGAAAGTCTTCTCATCTCTTGGTGGGTGAAGCTTGGCCATGATTAGGAGCTTCTAGGTTAATGTAGCCTCCAATTGATCTTCACACCATGAAAAGTGAGAGCAAATGATGGCTTGTGCCCCTTTGACAGCACTGGTGTTAGGGCTCAGCGGACTGTGGATGGGAATGCCATCCTGAATTTCCCAATGCACTCTGCATCAGTGGCATTATCTGGATATGACTACTGCATGTTCTCTTTGATTTCAGATGAAGAAACACACATTCAGAAAAAAGAATTCTTCAGGAAAATGCAATAATTCTGAACCTTGAATCAAAAGAGACTGTTCCCAGCATCTGCCACTTACCACATCTTACCACCATTATTCTGCCAAAGTCAGGAAGGTATCTTCCCTTTCTTTGGTACTGGAGATAGAAAGAAGGGATCCCTGGACTCTTATCCCATAGGGACATGTTTGTTAGTTCTCCCAGGACTCTGGTGCCTCTGCCCACTGATGGTTAATTAGCCACTGTTGATAATGATGGTTAAGATCAAATCGACAACAACATTCCATTAGAATATTCCATAGTGAGTAGGTCATCTCTGCTCCTCAGTGTCACTAGAGACAACCTTGACATTATCTTGTCTATGGTGTCCTCTGTTTTCTCTTAAGCCTCACTTCAAGTCTCCTAATACATAAGTACTGTATTCAATGTCTTGTCTCTTTAAATTGAGGTGCAGTTTACATAAATCAAGTACTTAGGTGTTGAAAATGTTTTTATTGTCATGCATTAGTACTTTGAGTTCCATTATCACATGTTCACACACACAAACAAACACACAAAGTATTTTGGTTATATTTAACCTCTATTATCTTCTCTTGTTCCCCTTATGCCCCTCTGTCAAGCCCTTATGTTCCTTAAAACTTAAAACCATTCTAGCAAAATAATATTTTATTTATTTTCTCCTTCTACTTCTTTTCACTCTGTAGACCATGGTGGCCTCAAACCTGGAAATCTGAGTGCTGGGATTAAAGGCTTGAGTCATCATAACTGGCTCTATTATCTGGAACAAAGGAAGGTGCTAGAGGCTGTGGCCCAGCGATGTGAACGTTGGGGACTGAGTAGGTGTGGACTCTGAATGACCAATTGTGCATGTATGCTACACTCAGTTCTCTCCATGAAGCCAGGGATGAGTCTCAGGATAGTAGCCTTTATGGAAGTGAGCTTGCTTTGCTTTGTTGGGCCCAACTTAATAGACATTTAGTTTTAGTTTTAGTTTTTTCCTGCTTGCTTGCTAGCTTGTTTGATGTGGTTTCACTTTCTATCCATGCAGGGTTCCTAGATTGCCCTGCTGGAACTAGAAGGGAGGCTAAAATCAAAGTCTTTTTGATAAAGCACTGGGACTACATACCAGCCCATCTGAACTGTCCTTCCCAAGGTATGGATCATCCCAGCACAGGAACACTGCCCTTCTTCCTCTTGACCCACAGGTGGTAGGTATCCTAAGTACAGCCCAGCTCATTTTCTCTCTTCTGCCATACACTCAATAAAATAAAAGTAAATAAATGAATGAAGTTTCCAGTTATTTATTTGTTCCAGCTGCTTACCTGGTGGCAACAAACTGAACAAAACAATATGCTCTTACCTGGTCTTTGGATATGGTAATGAGGTTGATAATACCCCCTAGCAGAAAGAGAAAGAGGACCCCACTATCATCCATCCTTCTGCCAGCTCAGCAAGTTCAAGGCTGAACCTGGACAATATTATATGATTTGGTATTTTTAATTAACGTTTAATGTTTTTGGTAAATAAAGCTTCCGAAGAAATTAAGCATCCTAAAATCCTAGGCATGTCTATCCCTTCCTTTTTAATTTAATTTAATTAATTTATTTATTTGACACAAACCAAAGTTGTGGTTTTAATGAAGCAATCACAACCTGCAGAATCTATGAATTTGCAAAGCTTACTTACAGAGTTTACCTGAGGACTTAGTGTCAGAGGTCCTGAGAGCAGCTATATATATGTTGGAAAGTCTACCTAGTATTGATGATGGCTTCACACAACCATATAGATGGCTCCCTCTTTGCACAACCTCGATAGCCCAACTGGGACTGAATTGCACATGTGCTGCCTAGCTAGATGGGAGTCATTGGATATGCAGGAAAGGAGCACATTTGTAGTCTGCAAATTTTTGCTGCCGGGTTTGTTTGTTTGTTTGTTTGTTTTGGGGGGTTAATAATAGAAATTGTATTTTCTATACAGTATTCTGATCATAGTTTTCCATCCCAAAGCTCCTCCTAGATCCTTCCTCCCCATCCACCCAGTTCTACCCCAGGCCTGCCCTTAGGTTTGGTTTATATATACCCAGTTGAGTCTCCATTGGAGAATCCTTCTCCTGTGCCTGTCAATTGGAGATGACTTCTGTGCTAGGAACTTAAGATTTTCCCCCTCTGAGAGTTATATGTAGACCTTTTGCCAGCCCTGGGTTTTGAAACAAACAAAAAAATTAAAGTGGGCAACAACTGACTGCACACAAAGAGGCTGTTGGCTATTCTTTGGAGATAGTCCTGAAAAACTTCTTTAAAAAAGCAAAGTCAAATCCAAACTACACACAGGGGACCCTATATCAAATTAGGATTGCTTGTGTGTATAGAAAACATTTTCCTTTCCTTTCCTCTCCTCTTCTGTCCTTTCCTTTTTTTCTTTCCTTTTCTTTAGAAAATCAGCTGGTCATGGTGGTGCATACTCTTAACCCCAGCAGTACTCATTTGATAGATATTTTTCCTCTCATTTACAAAGAGCTCTAGCTGAAGGATGATATAATAATTAAAGATCTTCCTTTCTTTCTTTCTTTCTTTCTTTCTTTCTTTCTTTCTTTCTTTCTTTCTTTCTTTCTTTTTTCTCTCTCTCTCTCTCTCTCTCTCTCTCTCTCTCTCTCTCTCTCTCTCTCTCTCTCTTTCTCTCTCTCTTCTTTCTGGGATAAATCTGAAAAATGGACTGTTTTGTGAGGTAAGCTTAAGTAACCTCTAGCTCATGCTAGAGGGGAGTAGGAAGCCCCCCTCCCCCCAGCCTAATCATAGCCTAAACAGTAAAAATGGGCATCAGTTGCTCTGCCTTAGAGTCTCTGTGATCTCACGCCCCGCCCTGTCTGTAAATCTACACACATCTTTTTCCTGAATATTATATTTCAAAACAAGTGCTTGTTGTGATTCTAATTTTATTTCAAGGATACTCTTTAGATCAGAAGAGCCTCCTTACAATTCTCTACATGGCAATTGGATTTACATTCTTGTCATGTAGAGGATAATGAATATAGAACCGTGACAGCAGCAGCAACAAAAGACAAGGAAAAGAACTCAGAGGACTCATCATTGATAGACTGATCACTTTTGGTCACTTCTCTCCTGTGTGACCATGACTCAGAATCCAAACAAGAGAGAACATTAAGAAGAAGAAGAAAATGAAGCTAATGAACCACCTTGGAGGCCTGGTGTTGTTCTTGAGTCTAATTTTTAAAAGGCAGAGATGTGATGATAATCAGAGGGCTCAGTGGAAGTAAGCGTGTTGTATTGGCTGGATTTGTGTGTCAACTTGACACAGCTGGAGTTATTCTAGAGAAAGGAGCCTCCCTTGAGGAAATGCCTCCATGAGATCCAGCTGTAAAGCATTTTCTCAATTAGTGATGAAGGGTGGGAGGTCCCCTTGTGGGTGGTGCCATCCCTGGGCAGGTACTCTTGGGTTCTATAAGAGAACAAGCTGAGGAAGCCAGGGGAAGCAAGCCTCTAAGTAACATCCCTCCATGGCCTCTGCATCAGCTCCTGTTCCCTAACCTGCTTGAGTCCCAGTCCTGACTTCCTTTGGTGATGAACAGCAGTATGGAAGTGTAAGCTGAATAAACCCTTTCCTCCCCAACTTGCTTCTTGGTCATGATGTTTTGTGCAGGAATAGAAACCCTGACTAAGACATAGGTGTTATACGGTTGCTGCCATTATGCTTTATCTTACTCAAGGTTACATGTGGTATGGTTGCCAACATGGCAGGTAACCACACAGTTACCAAAAAAATTGAATATAACCTACAATTCTCTAAGTTTCTAATTTCTTATGTCTTGAAAGGAACAGTGCAGATATCAGAAGTACTGTGTGGACTTCTCCAACATGTAAAATAATTTATAAGCACAACATTTCTACATCTCAAACTATAGAAAGGCAGACTATATTCATTAGAGAATGGCTTGATTGGTACCAGTGTCATCAGAATCGAGAATCTGTCAAATGTTTGAAATCATGATCATTCTAAATGTCATCTGATGATGCGGCTGATTCTCATTTGCTCAGCTTCTCAATCTGTCTTGTTATTCACTTACCAGTTCGTGGCACCTTCTGATTGGTGTACTCTACACATACTGTGTTATAACATGAAATACTGAAGTCTTTCTTGTCCTAGTATTGGGGTTGAATCCTGTGTGCCTCCTGTTTATCCACTTGTCCCTATGAACTCCCGACACTCCTACTTTAGGTTCTCTACGTTCCTTCTTTCTTGGTGTAAGTAAAAATTTTTGTATTTAAAATTTGTTGTAGAATGCAAATAGATATCTACTCTGTGAGATACACATTTGTAGATCCATACAGGTTAAACTTCCTGTTCTCTTGGTTATGCCTGACTGTATCTCTATTCTTAATTTAAATCATTATCTGTGTATAATGACAATTATTTCGATTGTGGTATACATGTGAGAGTCAATTCATGCCAACACACAAGAACACCTGTGATAACTTTTAAGAGTCTGTTTTCTTCATCTATGCAATTCAGCTCATGCCATATGGCTTATGGAAGAAACTCTTTTATTGAGCTATCATGATGTCACATTTGACAGATCATTGTAGGTAGAGTAGACTCTATTAATATTCCTAAAAAGCTCATTCTTTTGTCTATTATAAACATTGCACACAAGCACATTATTACCATCAGTAAGTGATGTTTGAGAAGGCAATTACATACTTATTTCGGGGAAGCAAAACAGGCCACTTGTTAGAATTTCAGGGGTTTTCTCTTATATATGCCTGTGCTTCTCTCAATCTTTTGGGTGAGGACTAAGGCTTTCCAATTGTGAATGTGCACAATAGTGCTCCCATTCAATATCTTGTCAAGATGTTGCTGAAGATCTTCTGTCTTATTTTTCAAAGACTATGGCAGCAACTGCTTCTTTTGTCATTTCTGATGCTACTGAACCCGAGGACCCGCTACTGCTATAACCATATTCCATTATCAGCCTCCTAGCAGCCCTGTTCATGTGGATATTTTGGGCTATATGGAGATATTTTTCAAAACCACTAAATCTACATTTCTTGTTGTAAAATTAAGTTTGAATTCAATTTGATTTTATTTGTTATGTATTTATAGAGAAATTTAAGCAGGTGACATGGACTGAAAGGAACTTTAGGGTGTAGATATTGTTTTTATGCGATAGGCTCAAGATCAGGAGTCCTGATACTATAGTTGGAGTATTATATGTAAGTTCACAGAAAGTTTTCACAAGATAAAGGTCAGAATACATGGCCTGTGTGTAGAAAAGACAGCAATTGTCCACCAGCATGGACAATAAATTGCTGTGTAATGAATGCATGGGGACATATGCTAGGCTGGGTTGACATGGAAGCAATGTTTTTGTTTTGTATGTGGAATACCATAACCATATTAGCCTCAGAATGATGGTTGGTTTTCTTCTTGGCATTGACAGTAGAGGCTTTTAGCTGAGAGATTTCTTTATAGATCTGGGAAAATATTGTCTGTGACTGTCTTGGATTTGTTTTATTGTTCTCATGCCAAGGATATAGAAGAAGAAAGTTATTGTTCTTTACCTGCTTGCCCTTGCCTTGCTTGCATATCTGTTACAGAAGACAAGCTGAAATATGTAACCTTATGGGCTGAGAAACTACAGGATTGTTGAAAGCTATGAGAGAGAAGGAGCAAAACAGCTTTATAACTCATAGAAAGCAGCCTACTGGTTACCACTATAATGATGGGTGTGACTTAAAGAGACAGGGCCATGAGGACTATATGTCCTGTGTTGTTCATACTTTGTGGAGTTTTCCTCTGCTTGCTGCCCTGACATCACATCCTTCAAAATCTAGGAGTTATAGGAAAACGTTAAGGGTTTCTGACCCCTCGCTGTGCAGTGTCATTGGTACCTACAACATTAGTGATTGAATATTTTCAGGCATTGTTGCTGAAGCAGATTAATGATTCAACCACTGCCCTTGGAAAGAACTAAGGGGATGTAGATTGCCTTGATAACAACAGTAGACATTTCAAAAGTTATTTCATATTATACCAATTTTTTTCTTTATTCCATGCTATGGTTTAGTAGGAAAATGCTTTTATAAATGTAAACTAATTCTCTGGCAGCTAACTTAATGAGAGATTTAACTATCCAAACTCTCAAAATAACAGCAAAACCTTGAGCTTCTTTTCCAGATAATTTCTATGTGAATGTTACATGTGTTTGTCTATGTGGTGTATATGTGTGTGCATGTGTGTGTGTGCATGTGAGTGTGTGTGTGATCCTTTGTTCCTAGTTCTCTATTTGGTTAGCTAATGATTATTTGTAAAACAGCTGACTAGAATGTTACTCTTCTGCCTCTTCAAATTTTGAAGTCTGTGAATAAAACATAATTGGAAGATTCAAATTTTGTTTCTAATATGCCTTTTGAAAGTGAAAGGCTATAGGTACCATATTCCGGTTTCACAACTGCCAAACAAGTACCTGTGCTTGTACATTGATTACATTTGCTCTTGGATACACCTAAATGGACTATTTTAATGCAGTGTTTACCTGTGGCTACAAGGAATACAATAAGCTCATTTGTTAGGCATGTCATAAACAGGTATATCAGGAGAAAAAGCATTCATGAAAAGAGGATTGCACAGCATAATGGCTTAGGACATGTTTATCCCATTCTTATGGTTCTATGTGCTGTGCTTTAGTCCAAGAAAAAAAAACTAACATTACATGTGCTTTTAATGAGATAAAGGCACTCATGGGGAAGGTCACCATGTCAGTTATGACACTTAGGCATAGTGGGCTTCCTATGAGTTTACTGTGGTCATATACTCTTGACTATCTTTTGTGACAATCTAAGGATTAACAATTGTGTCCATGATCACTATATTGTATGGAATGAAGTCTCACTGTTATGTTCTCTGTCTTCAGAGAGAACCACTGCCCCATCCTTCAACACCCAAAGGGAATAACAAAGAGTTGGTGGAAAAACTGTAAGAACCAAAGTCAAGAGGAGTGTTGTACATAGTAGTGCTTGTTCACTGAATCCTTTCCATAGTAACTCCATCTTGCAGCAAGACAAATTTTAGCTTCTCTACATTCCATACTATAGAAAATCAGGCTCTATATCCATGCTTGGAGATTTTTCTATAAGTTGAATGAATTCTCCAGAAAGATGAAGGGTAGATTACACACAAACAACATAGTTTCTCAGTCTGGATTTTCATGTGGCTTATGTTTTAGTCTGTAATCAAGTTCTATCTCAAAACTAGCTGGTACTCTGAAATTAGATTTGCTTACATCTATAGCTTATGTACTGCAACTAATAGGACCTTGATGGACAGAGATTGGGAGACTTCTTTTGGTGTATGTGCAAGTGTGTTAGTCATTCATTATTCTTTGTGTGTGTATGTGTGTGTGTGTGTGTGTGTGTGTGTGTGAGTGTGTGTGAGTTTGTATGTGTTTTGAGACAGGGTTTCTCTGTGTAGCCCTGGCTGTCCTGGAACTTACTCTGTAGACCAGGCTGGCCTTGAACTCAGAAATCTGCCTGCCTCTGCCTTCCAAGTGCTGGGATTAAAGGCATGTGCCACCACTGCCTGGCAGTCATTCATTATTCTTAATGCAACCTCTGTAATCACATTTATTTCATAAAGCCACAGTTGCCATATTATCCACAATATCCCCCATTCAGACCCATTGACACATTGCTTATTTGGAATGAAACAGGTATTTATCATGCTTCCCTAGTGAATTTAAGAATAGTGTTTAGTGCTTCTCCAAATCTTGAGTTGTTTCCAAAATGGTAAGGGAAAGGGAAAGACTGAGCAAGACTGACTTTCAAGCATTTGGCACTCTATAACTGAAGAGAAGTCTTTGAGATGAAGGATTCTACTTCATCTGTGGTATTTGTAGTTGTTTAGCACTACTCCTTGGTGTTCTGGAAGATTTAAAGTAGGATATGATGTGTGCATGTCATTTCCCCTTATGATTTCCTTGGTGCTTTGGTTCTTTTAAAAATGTATCGAGTAGGTAAACATATGATACTCAGTCCTTAGGCATTCCAAATAACAAGTGACACTGAACTGACTGCAGGGCTCACAGGTTCCTTTATTGAAAATCATTGTACTAAAATGCCATGTAGAAAAATATTCAGTTTCTATAAGTGGCATTTTTAAAAAATATATTTGTTTCCTGACTATTTTTTTCTTAAATTATGGCTTCACACAGTTCTTTCATCTTTCTTAAATTATTTTTTTGCTAGTATCTTCAGCTATACATATGTACATCCTGGGTTTTACCGTCCCCTATCTCCTTTATTCATGCTTTTCAAGGCACTATGCTGTTCAAAGCATTATCTCTTGAAATGTTTGTGTTTTGTACAATAATACCTTTCAGGTATCCATCATTCTTTATTATATGAAACAGTGGTCCATCAATTTATGCCAACTGGACCCACTAAATTGGTACACTAATTAACATACTAGTTAATATTCATTTTTTTAAAAAGCAAAATCTCATTTAGTTTTACCAATGAAGATCTGGGAGTCAGATAATGGGGTAAAAGGCTGCTAGATCAGAGAGGCAGAGGAAGCATCCAGCCAACCTTCTTCCTCAGCTGAAGTATCAAAAGAAAAACCATCTCCTCTTTCACACCATATTAAAAAAAATAACACCCTCAAACTGAATAGCCCTCACTTATACTTTCTTTCTCTATCTCTATTCATTTTCCTGTTGTCTTCTTACTCATTCCCCCCCCTTGTTTGCTCTCAATTTGTTGTTTACTCTGCCTCTTGACACATGGTTGACTTTATAATTTTGCTTATAATAAGCAGAAATCTTTTAGATTAATGATGTATGTGTGCTAGGGATGAGCCACACCATATCTAGAAAAAGCTTATTCTTGTAAACACACATAATCTCAAGAGTTCACAGTGTGAATAAGTATTCTGCAACGCCATATCTTTTGGAGAAGTATCCAGTCTCATCGTAAGGAGTGCATTTTCCATGGGCTTGTTTTTGAAAGCATATTCTGCTCCCATGGATCCAAGGACTAAGGAAATAGTTGATTATTTTAAGAATATTAGTTTACTTTCATTTCATTGCCTACAGACATCACGTTCTTGGCCTTTTCACCTGAGTGAGACTTGCATATTGTGATGGTTTGTATATGCTTGGCCCAGGGAGTGGCACTATTTGGAAGTGTGGCTTTGTTGGAGTAGGTGTGTCATTGTGGGTGTGGGCTTAAGACCCTTATCCTAGCTGCCTAGAAGTCAGTCTTTCACCTACAGCCTTCAGATGAAGATGTAGAACTCTCAGCTCCTCCAGTAGCATGCCTGCCTGGTTGCTGCCATGCTCCCATCTTGATGATACTGGAATGAACCTCTGAACTTGTAAACCAGCCCCAATTAAATCATGTCCTGTATAAGAGTTGCCTTGATCATGGTGTCTGTTCACAGCAGTAAAACCCTAACTAAGGCACATATTTTGCACACGATGGATGGCTGCTGAAACTGTTGATTGGATGTTATTAAGTTAGAAAAACAGTTGTATGCAAGCTCCTGTCATTTCTGTTGGAGTTGTTCGAGCCCATAGGTATTTACTCTTGAAGCCCAAATAAAGAAACTTTATGCTCCAAAACCACTAATGCCAGGTTTATTAGAATATGGGTCCTTAAAAATCACAGTGCCCAATGATGTTTTAGCTAACTCCAGAGTGGAGAAATTTCTTTTCATCCTTTCAGCTTTAAGATATACTGTGACGACTTCCGGGACAGGAAAGCCGCACTTGCCTAGAGGCAACATGGATGCTGCTGGCGAAAGTGAAGAGCTGGTCTCTGGGGAAGCGTTGTCCATAGCCCATGCTCTCTCTCACTCTCCGGAGTCATATGGCAACGACCCTGATATTGAAATGGCTTGGGCCATTCGAGCAATGCAGCATGCTGAAATCTATTATAAACTGATTCATCAGCTGACCCACAGTTTCTGAAACTCACCAAAGTAGATGACCAAATCTGAGTTCCATTCCGTGAGATTTTTGAGACACTCAGGGTAGATGTATTGGACCCAGAAGAACTCAAATCAGAATCAGCTAAAGAAAAGTGGAGACCATTCTGCTTAAAATTTGAAGGGATCGTAGAAAATTATAACTACGGGACTTTACTGCGACTGGATTGTTTCCAGGGCTACTCTGAAGAGAACACCATCTTTGCACCCAGGATTCAATTTTTTTGCCATTGAAATTGCTCGGAACCGGGAAGGCTATAACAAAGCAGTTTCCATCAGTATTCAGGACAAAGAAGGAGAGGAAGGAGCTGGCAATAAAGAAGAAGAAGCTGAGAAAGGAGCTGGTAGTGGAGGAGAAAAAGAGGAAGGAGCCAACAGAGAAGGAGGAAAGTAGGAAACTAACGAGGGAGGAGAAAAAGGAAGCCAAAATACCCGTGACTCAGCTGAACTCACATGTGTCTGCTGTACATAGAGCCCCCTTTGGTTCAGTGATGCCATTGTGCAAGTGGAGGACTCAAACGGACATCTTTCTAGCTAGCAAGAGAAGCTACTCTGGCCATAATAGCTTAAACACCATTAGTGGAGTCTCTTAGGTCATTATTGCTTGATACCCTGTTTCTTGGTTGTAACTATTGTTGAAGTAAGGCATTTTGTAAATAAATTCCTTTTGGTTTATTAAAAAAAAAGATATACTGTGACAACTCATTATGTTAGCATGTTTGATCATACTCAGATGTATTATCTATGGCCATTTCTGGTGATCCTGTCTCTATGGATGTGACTGATCCCAGTGTACAGTTTTAACTGAGTAGTGGGCCATAGTTGGTGGTTGTGTTTTCTGTGGGCTTACAGACATGTCTGAAAGATGGTTAAGATTTTCAGTTAAAGTTAGTAGTATGGCTGAAGAAATATTTGCTTCTCACAGCTGGTGCTGCTTATATAAAAATTGTTTTGAGCTTAGATGTTGAGGAGAAGTCCTAACACCGGAGCAATTTCAAAACCTGTAAACATGGTGAGTTTGATGGATTTGGGGGAGTGGGAATTCTTTTATTTTATTACACACACACACACACACACACACACACACACACACACACACACACACACATATACATATATGACGAGTACACTGTAGCTGTCTTCAGAGACACCAGAAGAAAGCATCAGATCCCATTACAGATGGTTGTTAGCCACAATGTGGTTGCTGGGAATTGAACTCAGGACCTCTGGAAGAGCAGTCAATGCTCTTAATCAATCACTGAGCCATCTCTGCAGCCCCACCCAAGAAAGAACTCTTAATTGTAATATTCAATTAGAGCTTGTTTGTGAGAGGATAAAAACAATCTGTTGAATGTGTAGTGCTGGGATAATAGGGTGTATGTACTATCAGGACACCAGCTGAATTTCTCAAAAATAAAAAAAAGGGAAAAGAAAAAAGGAAAAAGAAAAAGAATAGAGAAGAGAAGAGAAGAAAGGAAAGGAAAAGAAAAGAAAAGAAAAGAAAAGAAAAGATATTTTCCATATATAGAAGAATTTGTTGCAATGTCCCCATATGTGTAGTTTGGATTTGACTTTGGTTTTGGTTTATTAAGGAAGTTTTACACACTATTATTTCCAAAGAGGAGCCAACAGCCTCTTTGGGTGTGGTCAGTTGTTGCCCGCTTTAATTTTTTTTGTTTTGTTTTTTGTTTTGTTTTTTGGTTTTTCGAGACAGGGTTTCTCTGTATAGCCCTGGCTGTCCTGGAACTCACTTTGTAGACCAGGCTGGCCTCAAACTCAGAAATCCACCTAGGAGTGGGAATTCTAATCCCTCAAAATTTCCATCTTAAGCTAAATAGCCATCTTAATGATATCAATGACATTTTACTCACTCTTTTGTGCGATGCATGATTCTATAATGAGTCACATGTAGAATTCATAGGAAAATTTCTAGGAGTCAGCTCTTTTCTTCTACCATGTTTGTCCTGAAAATTAAATTAAGGTTACTATTCTCTTCAGCAATCACCTGTACCTGCTGGCCCATCTCACCAGCCTATAAACATATATCTTATTAAAATTTTAGGAACATGATATAATTTGATAAAAATACTAAATAAAGGTGAATGTTTTTCATTCTTTGTAAGTCTCAAATAAGTATAGTTGATTTTTAAGGTTTTCAATCTGCATGTATGCGGGGCAGGGAGCATGGGGGAAAGAGGGAGAAGGAGAAAACCCGCCTCCCACCAGAGTTTCGGTGCTCTGGTCGGGCAGACTTGGAAGGGCTGCCACACAGTTTCCATGCGGCCCCGGGTGGGTGTCTGGCTGTGGGAAGCTACAGACCCAGCCCTCAGGGGTGGACAGGGGCAGTCCTAGATAACAGGCTCTCTGTCTCCAGCATCCCATGCTGGATACCATAGAGGAGCTGAGAACAAATGGGGGCCCCAGGGGTGGCTCGGTCAGCCCTGGGGCCGAAGGGAGGAAAGGGCAGGGGGAGAGGGGCGACTGGATGGTTCTCACATAGGCGAGAGTTCTTGGTCCTGTCTGTGGTTTGAACACAGGAAGACCTTCTGGTGGGAGATTAGACGTGGCTCGTTAAGGAAAAGCCTATCCCATTGTCCAAGCATGGCAGGTCTTGATGAGCAGAGAAAGTCTATGGTTTTAGAGCTTTAGTGTAGAAAGGCAGAGAGAAAGAGAGAAGGTAGAAAGAGAGGCCGGCCATGACCAGGTGGAGAGGGGGGAAAGGGAGAGAGAGAAGGAGGGCTAGAGATGAGAGTAAGAAAAGTGAGAGCTTCGAGAGAGAGTGAGGAGGGGCCAAACAGGTCCTTTTATAGTCATCTGGGCTATCAGGTAACTGTGGGGAGGAGTATACCTGGCTCTAGTCTGGTAACTGTGGGGATGGAGACTAGCCAGAATGCCAGAAGCTTGGGACATTGTGACTTATAGTCACAGAATTATGGAGTTGGGGGCTCTGTGGTGTCAGGCAGCTGACTCTGGGAACATGGCTAGCTTTTCTGTCCCATGGAGTTTTCTACTGGGTTGCTGGAGCAAGCCTCATTCAGCCAAAATAGACTGCCTATCACGGCCCGACACATGCACTTTATGGGAAAATGCCATGCTACACATAAATCTGTCCCTTCGAGCATTAGATACATACTATTTTTTGATGCCTGATTCAAGTAATAAACTACTTCTGTCTTTCATTTGCTAAAAGTGAGATGTTTCCTTCCATAGAACAAATATAAAAGAAATACAATTGCATTCTCTTACTACGTTTATTTTAATCATATTTACAAACTATATTTTTCAAGGCTTTTTTTTGTTGTTGTTGTTGAAAAAACTGTTCTTGAAATTTAGTAAAAATTACTTTCACTGTAAGACTCATTGTTTTTAGAAAGAGCCTTACTTTTGTCTTTGAATCAAGCCCTGAATATCAATACTAATCTTATACTTCAAGAATGTCCTTGATTCTGGAGCAGATCTCCTAGGAAATCTTTCACAGTGTTGATGTAGTTGTGAGCCAGTGTCATGAGGAAAGCACTGACATGGAAAACAAACAGTCAAGGGAGTTGAAAAAGAAGACGTTTCAACTTTAAGTATTTTATGGAATTCCTGGGTTTGTACTCAGCATTTCCCCCAAGGACTCACTCAGGAAGGGCATAATTAATTTGGGTGGTACATATCCATCAGAGTCATGAAAGGTCAGATGACTATGAGAGCTAAGAGGAAGAACATCAATTTGCATTTTGTGTCCCAATTGAACCTCGGGACATCGCTGGCTGTCCTGGAATTCACTTTGTAGAGCAGGCTGGCTCAAAGACCAACCTGCCTTAGCTTTCTAAGTATTGGGAATAAAATTGTGGGCCATTACCACCTGTCCCAGAAGAATCATTTATCTTTGTGTACTCTGAAAATATTGGTATACTGAATAATACATCTTCTCTATTTGTTGCCCCTGTTGACAAGAGTTTGGATCATGTGTGTGGTAAGTTAACTAAAAAACTTACTGTTTAATTCATAGTGGGGAATATAGTTTAAGGAAGTATTTTATGGAGATGTATTTTTAAAGGGCATATCACATTCCCCAAGTCTTCCTTCAACCTCTCTCATGTGTTCTAGACCACAGACTTTCCTCCTGTGAAGTTTGATTCACTTAATTTCCAAACATTAAGAATAACCCTTACAGGTGCTTGGCATCAAACACTTTTACTTAGCAGTAGAGGAGAGATTCTACAAATCTTGTCTTGTATCTTTGACTATAAAGCCAAAACTAAATGGTAAAAGATGGCAAGTTCTTCTAGTTGTTGATGATAGAATGTGGCCCCAGCCTTCAAATACATCTTTACCAACTTTCTGTTCTTAAAAGTTTCCTTCACAGTTTAAGTTTGGCTTTACTAGAAATTGTGTTAGAATTGTTTATTCTGCTTATCGTTAGACAAAACCCCAAACAAACAAAAACAAAACAAAACAACAACAACAAGAACAAAGTCTTCTATCTCATTAAGAACTAGACTTAGGGGGCTGGAGAGATGACTCAGAGGTTAAGAGCACTGACTGCTCATCCAGAGGTCCTGAGTTCAATTCCCAGCAACCACATGGTGGCTCACAACCATCTGTAATGGGATCTGATGCCCTCTTCTGGTGTGTCTGAAGACAGCTACAATGTAATCATATACATAAAATAGATAAATAAATCTTAAAAAAAGGAACTAGACTTAGCTTTATTATATTTCCTATTGATCCCTTTTCCCTCAAACTGTACATTTTGTATTTTTTTTCAGCTTGCTCCTTTTCATTATAGGTCTGTGTAAGAGTCACACTAATAACCTGCGTGAAAGAATCAATACTTTGCTGCTCTGAGCACTTCTCTTCCAAAGTCATTAATCCAAAAGTCTTCAATTTAGTCTTAGGCAAAATTTTCAGACAAGAACAAAAGATAGCCAAACTCTTTTACAAAGTATCTAAAGAACGCACTGTAGGCCACTTATTTATATACTTCTCTGAAACCTCTTGAGCCAGGCTATGGCTCATAATGTACATTCCTTTCAGCACCACTATCTTCCCTGATCGAACTAGTGTGACCCACTAAACCCCAATTAAAACATTCAACTGCTTTCCTAACCCAAACTCTCTAATTGCTCAATTCACCAACAATAAACATGGTTGGTCTGTCACTGAAATCCCCCAATCGTCATATGAACTTCTCTCTTAGTCAGTGTTCTATTGCTGAGAGGAGACAGCATGACAATAGCAGTTCTTCTAAAAGAAGTCTTTTTATTGTGGCATGCTTAAAGTTTCAGAGGTTTAATCCATTATTAGTACAGAAGCACATAGGCAAACATTGTCCTGGCGAGGTAGCCGACCATTTGAAACCCCTAACCTACTTCCAGTGACAAACTTCTTCCTACAATGCTACACTTAATCCAGAAAAACTACTTCTAATCCCTATCCAATAGATTCATTCTCTAATGACCAAGTATTCCAATTTTTGAGCCCGTGGAGGCCATTCCTCTTAAAACCACGACATATACTTTTCATGACAACTATTAATTTAATCATATTGTCATGACTAGCTTTCTTCAGATCCTTAATATTTACCATGTGGTATACTTTTCTAAAACCAGAAATTTCTTTTTACTTCCTGTTGCCCTACCTCCTCCCCAAAATCATTGTTCTTCCCCATAGAACTCTCAAACTAGTTCTCACGCGGTATCATGGCTTTGTGTCATGTCATCGTGGAAAAACAGTGCAACAGTTGTTTGAAATGAGTTTACTCTGTGGTGTAAAGTAAAATATTAAAAACAGTACTTCAGGGAATCTATTATTTTTCCATGTGTGAATACTTATTTGGGCCACATCAAAAATGTCATGGTCTAATAAATTATGATGTGGAAATTAACCTTATAGTTTTAGCCTTTTTTTAATGGTGATCCAGAGTTTTCTTACCTATCTTACAATACAGAACATATTATACTTTCCTGAGGCTGTTATAGTACAAGAGTCATTGCCCTTTTTAAAATCAGTATTTCTAAAACACTACCTATTTTACTTTTGATGAACAATGGATATTGCACAAGCTTATGTGTTTTCATAAGAGACTCAGTAATTAATATATTGACTCCTTATTTCATATGATGTACAGCTACCACTAATTAAGTAAATATGTAACTAGCAAATTAATAACATTAAATTCATACTCCAACAAACTGCTTTTTCTTGGTTTCCAGTAAAATCAGAAGAAGAATTGTCATCCAAGAATATCAATGCAGTATTTGGAAAATAACTAACAGTTTTAGAAAAAAATATTCTAAACGCTTCACTGGGTTAGTTGTATTAAGTTGAATTAATTCAACTTAAACAACTGGAGCATTAGCATTAAAACAAAATGTTCAAGGAGCTCACTAGAAATGTTACCACTAGTTCTATGTACTATTGTGTATATATTACTCATATATTTCTCAGTATATCTGTAAGATATAGGACTACTGGATCAAAAAGTACATGTGTAATTCTGATTTTAGTACTAAAATTTCTCTGAATTGCTATCATTTTATATTTACAACAGAAGTATATAAATTAACATTTGTTGCCAACAAAAAAAAAAAACAAATTAGTCAAAAACGTTTCTGAACTACAAATAGTTTTAGCAGAGATTCTGATTTCATAGAACTTGGATGAACCTCAAAACACGTTAATTGGTCAATAAGTTTAGGCATTTCATTATTGCCGTACCATTAGTTTTCCATATATTTCAGCACTGAAGTATAACGCAAATGTTTATTCCTTGAAGCAAGTTAAAAATTATGTGGAAGCTGTATAGTCACCAAAGGATACTACTTTAAAGTAAATAAATTTCATCAAGAGATTTTTATGCTAGCTTTATAATGATTATAACAAAAATTCATTAATGTGTTTTGAAAAAAATTGAAGTTAATCTCCATCATGGTCAAACTATAAATGTCGTAACACTTATTATTATTCTAACTGATGTTATGGTTCTTTTGCTTCAAGTTTAGGCTGCATCTGCATCCAAGGTATTTAAATCCAGAGAAGCATGTCTATTTTACCATGTTGGTACATAAACAGAACTGGAGAGAGGCTGCTATGTATGGCCTGATACATTATATCAATGGCAAATGTAAATTCAAGGGCAACCTGTGATTCTGTAATCCTTTCCTAGTCATTCACATCTTTTTATGCCAGACTACACAGTGATCTAGTATTCAGATGGAAAATGCCTTTGGAAATACTGTTTATGGAAGTATCTTTACAAATAGCAGAATTCTTGTGACCTCTAAACTTCCAGATAAAGCGTGATATTCTCAGTAAACTCTCTGTTCTCTCTAAATGTACCACAATTTAAAAATAATATTTCTTTCACTCCATCAAAAGAACTCAGAATCTGTGCAAATCAGCCTGCAGGACCATATTTTAGCTTTTACTGCACTGAACATACATACCAGTACTCCAAACAGCACTGAAGAGGGATCTTATTTGTCTCATTTAGGACAGTCACTGAGGGAACCTTTCTGAAGCCAGTGTTTTGAGAGTTTGGTAAAAACTCAGAATTCACTGGATATCTTGATTACAAGATTGTCTCTTAGACCACCAAAGACTGGTGTACTGTGTGAGAACAGTAGCAGATTCAGAGGCTTATTTCATCCCTGTAACATCTAACTCACTACAGGTAACTCATAAGTTTCATAATGGAACTCATAAGTTAAATCAATGAAATAGTAGTGATTGTTTCATGCATGTTGAAACAGCCATGCATTTATTAATATGCCTGATATCTAGGATAAATTTTAAGACAATAAAATGATCTTCCAGGTAAGCAGATAGAAAATTGAATCATTAGAAGGACACAAGAAGGTACGTACTATGGAATGGTTAGGGTTTTCCAATAGATTTTTTAAACAAGAAAAAAAAATCCCCCCCAATGCATATAGCTAAAAGAGTATTTCTTATTTAGGGTTTTACTACTGTGAACAGACAACATGACCAAGGCAACTCTTATAAAGGACAACATTTAATTGGGGCTGGCTTACAGGTTCAGAGGTTCAGTCCAGTATCATCACTGCAGGAGCTTAGCTATTTACAGGCAGGAATGATATGGGAGGAGCCGAGGGTTCTATATCTTGTTCCAAAGGCAAACATGAGAACACTGGTTCTCAGGAGGTTAGGAGGAGGACCTCAAAGCCCATCTCCACAGTGGCATATTTCCTCCAACAAGGCCTTCTAATAGTGCCATTCCATAGTCCAAACATGCAAACCACCACTGGGTATTTTTGATTTGCTATTGTACATCATTTATTGTACAAAAGTAAACGTTATAGATAAATGACACACAGTCATCAGGATAAGTCATTAGAGGAAATAAAAATTACATATGATCTCGTCTGGTCTCAATACTAGAAAATACAGAAACATTTCCTTTTATTAAAGTAGCCACCTTCCTAAATACTTGAAGACACAATAAAAGGATTCATTGCCTATGTCTTTTGTAAAGATATCATGTAAACCTATAAAAGAAAAAAATAAATTAAGAAGGTTCCACAACCTTTGAACCATAATGCTTTCTCATTTTTTTCTAATTTTAAAAAGAACTAGATCGTATAAACTCAGAAGAAGTAAAACAATCATGGGCCTTCATCGCTCAATGATAAAATTCATTATAATCTTAAGGTAGAGGCCTGCCATGCCAACTTTCAGGAGGATGGAGTAGGAGAATGAAGAGTTCAATGCCCTTATGAGCTCAATTCTGAGACTCTGTCACAAAAATAGATAATAAATAGATGGTAGTAGACAGACAGACAGACAGATAGATAGATAGATAGATAGATAGATAGATAGATAGATGGATGGATGGATGGATTTTAGACAGATAGATGATATATAGATCATAGATGGACTGATGATAGATAAATACATTGATAGGCAGCTAGGTAAGTAAATAGATAGATAGATAGATAGATAGATAGATAGATAGATAGATAGACAGACAGACAGACTGATAGATAAGCAGATAGATAGGCCTTCCTCTTTCACCCAAAATACTTGAGTATGAAGTCTGGAGCAGAGCCAATTTAGTCTCGATTTTACATATTTCAGAATGAGACAGTGGGCATTACTTTTCTTCTAACATTTTCAAGTAGCCCAGCTTCTCTCGCAAGGAAATGATGAACACAAATTCACACAGCATTGACCTAGTCCAGATCACTGAACTAGATGCTAAGCCAAAGCACATACAGGAAGGAACAGAAAACAAAAGATTGTTCATAACACATATTCTGAAAGCTAACATTAGCCAAGGCTTTAAACTTTCATGAAGAACAAAGCAGCACAATAGAAGCCTCACATTTCTTCATTATTCCAATATTCACAACTCCCACAGATTTCTTCAGAGTCCTTGAGTTGCTCAGTAGATTCTATCTCTTTAGTAGTCTCTGTGTGTTCCTCACCAGTCAAATTGGTGCTTTCATCGACTGATCTCTCTTTGTAGGCATCTGAAATGAGTAAGGACAGTCACAGATGAAATATCAACTCTTCTTTACAATGATAATGGTGCTATTAAAACTTGAACATCTGTTCTTATTTGAATTAATCAATCCTATCTCAGGTTTAGGCCCTGTAAGTTGGCCCAAATATCCTCATATGATTGACATTCATGAGTTCTCATGCATATAAACATTATAAAAATTGTGGTTGTTATTATCATTTACATGTTATCATATCATTTACATGAAGAAAATCATTTAAAGTAAACATGCAGATGTAATCAGGTACTAATAAGTGAAATGAAAGTATAGGTATTTAGGCATCCCTAAATTCATGACCCATAGGAGAAGGTGTTTATATTGTACCACAAAATTTAAACTCAAGTAAGAATCATTACTTACAGCAAGAGATCAGGATATCGGTGACATAAATAAATACAGAGAATACCAGGAGCTTCATGGTGATGAGTGGAAGAGCACAGGAAGCCCAAATAATCAAGCTCCACAACTAGGACTAGGAAGGCTCTTGCAATGTATATTATATATACTTAGTATATATAGAGTGCACCAGACAGAAACTGCCACAACCTGGTAAGTGAGTAACAGGAAAAGTTGAGAAGCAGAGCAAAAGAGAACCATCCAGAGAGCCAGAAGGTATTTAGAAAGGCCAAGGATGCAAACATTTGACAGATTCTTGATTCTAACAGCCCAGGCTGTCAAATCAAACTATTTTTGTATAAAAATTTTGGCTTTCTCTTGTCTGAGACAAAGTACTGCCATGATTATAAAGTTGGAAATGTTCAGCACAATGTTCTTCTCCCTTTGAAGGCAGAAGAAGTTTTAATATATGCTGATAGAATGCAACTATAAAGCAGATACAATAATAGATGCAAGGAATATAGAGGGGCCAGAATTCAATGGTAACAGCACTGAGTGCTTTTCCAGAGTACTTTCTTCAATTCTAAAAACTCATTTGTCATCTCACAACAGTCTGTAACTCTAGTTCCAGGAGATTTTACAACCCCTGCTGGCCTCCATTAAAGAGTACGAGGCACACAAGTAGTACACCAAGGTACTTTCAGACAAAACACTCACGTGCACTAAATAAAAAATAATTAAAGACATATTGTAGGAAACAAGGTCCACAAATACACCAAGCCTTACATGGAAAAATAAGGAATGAAATAAGAATGGAAAAAGAGCAATATAGTATAAATGAGAGAAAACTTTCCCATGTGATATATATGTAGGACATGAAATCAGCAAAGGCATTAGGAGAGGAGAGGAATAAAAATAAAGTTGGAAAAAGATGGAGCATAAAAGAGGGTAATGGGACTGTTTGCTGCTTTAGGTGTCTTTTTTCCTCCCTCTCTATCTCTACTCTCCAACATGAAGGCGCTGAGCCCGGTGCGCGGCTGCTATGAGGCGGTGTGCTGCCTGTCGGAACGTAGCCTGGCCATTGCGCGAGGCCGCGGTAAGAGCCAGTCGACCGAGGAGCCTCTTAGCCTCTTGGACTACATGAACCACTGCTACTCGCGCCTGCGGGAACTGGTGCCGGGAGTCCCGCGAGGCACTCAGCTTAGCCAGGTGGAAATCCTGCAGCGTGTCATAGACTACATCCTCGACCTTCAGGTGGTCCTGGCAGAGCCGGCGCCTGGACCCCCGGACGGTCCGCATCCTCCCGATCCAGACAGCTGAGCTCACTCCGGAACTTGTGATCTCCAAGGACAAGAGGAGCTTTTGCCACTGACCCGGTCGTCCTGGCACCTCCCGAACGCAGGTGCTGGCGCCCGTTCCGCTTGGGACCCTGGGACTCTGGGACCCTCTCTCCAGCCGGAAGCCTGAGGGCACGGATGAGCTTCGATCTTAACCCAGCCCTCTTCACTTACCCTGAACTCAACGCCTCAAGGCTGGACCTGGAGCCCGAGAGAAGGACTGAACTCGGGTGGCCTGAAGAGCTAGCACACGCTGGTCAGCAGCTGGGCAACGTCACTCTGTCCCCACCCTGACTCAAGTCTAAAAGACTGGCTTTTCCGAGAATGGGGTGTCGAGAGGGTGTGGGGGGATGCGAGTGGCTGCCCTGCGCACTCTGCCAAGGCAGCATAAGAGCTGTTCTTCTGGTTTCCTTGGAGAAAAGCTCTGCTGCCCTGATTATGAACTCTATAATAGAGTATATAGCTTTTGTACCTTTTTTACAGGAAGGTGACTTTCTGTAATCATGTGATGTATATTAAACTTTTTATAAAAGTTAACATTTTGCATAATAAACCATTTTTGAACACTTAAAAAAAAAGAGGGTAATGGAATGTGTGGGGCATGAAGAGGAGAGAAATGGGTACTGTGTGGGAGAAAGAAGGGAACCAGCCACAGGAAGAGAGAGAAGAACAGTGAGGGAGGTGATAAATAAAAGTGATGTATAGGTTAGGAGTAAAATGGCAAATTAGAAGGAGCCTCAACCCATTGGACACGCAAACTTTATATGCCCCAGTACAGGGGAACGCCAGGGCCATAAAAGGGGAGTGGGTGGGTAGGGGAGAGGGGGTGGGTGGCTATGGGGGACTTTTGGTATAGCATTGCAAATGTAAATGAGCGAAATACCTAATAAAAAATGGAAAAAAAAAAAGAAGGAGCCTCAACGTAATTAACAGAAGAAAATAGCCAAAATATTAAGCAATATGCTATATACCTATAGCAGGTAATTATTGAGGGTGAGGAGAGCAAGCAGGTGTGAAAGATTCCAAGCTACAGAACAAACCTTGTTTCAAGTCAGTGAGAACTGTAAGACAGGTTCTGATGGTTCTAGCACTCAATGATACAAGACCCTGAACACAGATTTCCCCAGAAATTACCATGTGCAGGGAGAAGTACTTTTGTTGATTTAGGGTGGTGTACAGTGTGATGTCTAATCTTGAAATTCCCTGGGGGCTCCATGAGACAGTATCCAGAGACTGAGCAGCAATGCAGAAGTTTGAACGCTCTGTGTACCTCAGAATAGTCATCCCAGGACCATTTCAATGGCACATGCAAACAATGTTGTTTCTGAAGACTAAAAAAGCAGAGGCTGACTGCTCATACTCTGATATGAAGTAGATTTCCAGAAAAATGATAAATAGTATCAATGCAGTCACATCTGTTCTTTTTACTTAGATTCCAAGAGAGGAAAATGTGGCCATTTACCACAGGTGGAAAATAATAAGTTAAAATATTTTCTCCAAAGTAATATTTTATGCTGAGGACTGAGGAAAAATTAAGGGATGGATGACACCTTTTTATACTGAGCAGAAACTAAACACTAGTCACAATTTTGTTAGACCTCTTTGAGATACTGTAAAATTGCAAAACTCTTGTTTCGTCAATTTGATTTACAGCTAAGAAGTTGACCTTCATTCTTCATGAGCACAGTTTATATTTAAAATGCTACAAGGAAGGTCTGAGTAAAATCCTAACTTCTGGACAAAGGGGGACAGCTACATATATAAATTCATTTAGCTAGGATAGAATCTACAAAGTCCCCGATCTCTTAGTAGAAGTACTGCCTAAAGATAAGATTGTCATGCAGGTTATATTTAATCCACTTTATTATTTTTCTTTATATTAATTCTTTGAGAGTTTCATGCACTTTTTAAAAATATTTTTTAATTAGGTATTTTCCTCATTTACATTTCCAATGCTATCCCAAAAGTCTCCCATACCCCCCCCCCCATTCCCCTACCCACCCACTCCCACTTTTTGGCCCTGGCGTTCCCCTGTACTGGGGCATATAAAGTTTGTAAGTCCAATGGGCACTTTTAAAGTCATATTTATTCCTATCCCAAATTTTACTTGATTCATCTTCCTCTCCTTTTTTGACTCAAAAAAAGGGCACAATGCCCTTTTACTTCTGGAAAACCAACTCATGCCACCAAAGTACTGCTGACTCAGTTCACCCATCACAGCAAACCCTGGATACCCCAATACACCTGAAAACTGAGATTCAGATCTAAAATCCCACCTCATGAAGATGATAGAGGACTTTAAGAAAAACACAAATAACTCCCTTAAATACAGGAGAACACAGGTAAAAAAGTAGAAGCCCTTAAAAAAGAAACACATAAGTGTCTTAATGAAATACAGGAAAATACAATCAAGCAGGTGAAGGAATTGAACAAAACCATCCAGGATCTAAAAATGGAAATAGAGATATTAAAGAAAACCATAGGAAAGAGAGCAGGAGTTACAGATGTAAGCATCACCAACAGAACACAAGTGATAGAAGAGAGAATCTCGAGCATAGTAGATACATTGACACAACAGTCAAAGAAAATGCAAAATGCAAAAAGCTCCTAGCCCAAAACATCCAGGAAATCCAGGACACAATGAAAAGAGAAAACCTAAGAATAATAGGTATAGAAGAGAGGAAAGATTTCTAGCCCAAAGGGCCAGTAGATATCGCCAATGAAATTGTAGAAGAAAACTTCCCTAACCTAAAGAAAGAGCTGCCCACTAACATACATGAACACAAAACAGATTGGACCAGAAAAGAAATTTCTCCCATCACATAATAATTAAAACACTAAATGCACAGAACAAAGAAACAACATTAAAAGCAGTAAGGGCAAAAGGTCAAGTAACATATGAAGAAAGACCTATCAGAATTACACTGGACTTCTCATCAGAGACTCTAAAGGCCAGAAGGTCTTGGACAAATGTCATACAGACCCTAAGAGAACAAAAATGCCAGCCAAGCAAAACTCTTAATTACCAGAGATAGAGAAACCAAGATATTCTGTGACAAAACCAAATATAAACACCATCTTTCCACTAATTCAGCATTATACAGAAGATAATGAAGGGAAACTCCAAGGAGGGAAACTACACCCAAGAAAAAGCAAGAAATTAATCTTCTCATAACAAACTCAAAAGAAGAGAAACACATAGATATAATTCCACTTCCAACAACAAAAATAAGAGGAAACAACAATCATTTGTCCTTACTATCTCTCAATATCAATGTACTCAATTCCCTAACAAGAAGAGATAGGCTAAGAGACTGTGCACATAAATAGGACCCAGCATTTTGCTGCATACAGGAAACCCATCCCAGCAACAGAGACAAACACTACCTCAAAGTAAAATGCTGGAAAAAACATTTCCAAGCAAATGGTTCCAAGAAACAAGCTGGCATAGCAATTCTAATATGCAATAAAATAGACTTTCAACCAAAAGTTATTTTAAAAGGTGGGGAAGGACACTACATACTCAAAGGAAAAATCCACCAAGATGAACTCTCAATTCTGAACATCTATGCCCCAAGTGCAAGGGTACCCACATTTGTAAACAAAATGCACTAAAGCTCAAAGGAAACATTGAACCTCACACAATAATAGAGACTTCAATACACCTCTCCCAACAATGGACAGATCATGGAAACAGAAATTAAAAAGAGACACAGTGAAACTAACATTTGGTTATGAACCAAATGGATTTAACAGATATGTACAGAATATTTCACCCTAAAACAAAAGAGTATACCTTCTTATTAGCACCTCATGGTACTTTCTCCAAAACTGACCATATAATCAGATGCAAAACAAGCCTCAACAAATACAAGAACATTGGATTAATCACATGTATTCTATCAGACCACCATGAATTAAGACTGGCCTTCAATAACAACAAAAGCACAAAAAGCCCACATACTCATGGAAGCTGAACAACTCTCTCTACCCAACAAGATCTTAGTCAGGAAAGAAATCAAATTAAAGACTTTTTAGGATTTAATGAAAATTAAGGCACAACACACTGAAACTTATGGGATACAATGAAGGCAGTGCTAAGAGGAAAACTCAGCTCTGAGTGCCTCCATAGAGAAATTGGAGAGAGCATACACTAGCAGCTTAACAGCACATCTGAAAGCCCTAGAACAAAAAGAAGCAAATACACCCAAGAGGAGTAGACAGCATATGAAATAATCAAACTCAGATCTGAAATCAACCAAATAGAAACAAAGAGAACTATACAAAGAACCAACAAAACTAGGAGTTGGTTCTTTGTGAAATTCAACAAGATACCATTAGCCAAACTAATTAGAGGGCACAGGGACATTATCCAAATTAAGCAAATTGGAAATGTGTAGTCTCCCCTCCCCCAGCCTGAAACCGGTTTGCTCAGGGGTGGAGCTTCCCGCTCAATCGTTCTGCCATGGCCACTGCTGGAGCCTGCCGCTTTGCTGTTTGGAGCCATACACGTGGTCACGCTGCTACTGGACTCCGAGATTATTTGGCGGGAATCGGGCCCCCTTCCCCTGCTTCATAACTGCGTGCGGAACAGTAAAATTGAGCTTTGATCAGAATTTGCCTGTCTTAGCTGCATTTCTTTCTCTCATCGCCTAGCAACCTCTTCTCTTCCAGGTTTCCAAAATGCCTTTCCAGGCTAGAACCCAGGCTGTGATCTGCTGGCCGGACACAACAGAAATGAAAAGGGAGATATAACAACAGAAATGAAGGAAGTTCAAAAAATCATCAGATTCAACTACAAAAGCCTATACTCAACAAACCTTGAAAATCTCGATGAAATGGAGGATTTTCTAGAATGATACCAGATTTAAAGAAAAAAAACACAGCATCAGATATATCATCTACACAACAACAACAACAACAACAACAACAACAACAAAAGTCTAGGGCCAGATGGTTTCAGTGCAAAATTCTATCACATCTTCAAAGAAGACCTAATACCAATACTTCTCAAACTATTTCACAAAATAGAAATAGAAGGAACACAGGAGTACTACCCAATTTGTTCTATGAAGCCACAGTTACACACAAAGACCCAACAAAGAAAGAGAATTTCAGACCACTTTCCCTTATGAAAATTGATGCAAAAATATTCAATAAAATTCTTGCAAACTGAATCCAAGAACACATCAAAATGATCACTCACCATGATCAAGTAGGGTTCATCCCAGGGATGCAGGGATAGTTCAATATACGGAAATCCATCAGTGTAATCCACTATATAAACAAACTCAAAGGAAAAAAAATGTGATCATCTCATTAGATGCTGAAAAAGCCTTTGAGAAAGCACAACACCACTTTATGTTAAAAGTATTGGAGAGATCAGGAATTTAAGGTCCATACCTAAGCATAACAAAAGCAATGTACAGCAAACCAATTAGCCAACATCAAACTTAATGGAGAGAAACTTGAAGCAATCCCACTAAAATCAGGAACTAGACAAGGCTGCCCACTCTCCCCCTATCTATTTGATATAGTACATGAAGTTCCAGCCAAAGCAATTAGGTAACAAAAGGAGATCAAAGGGATACAAATTGGAAAAGAAAAAGTTCCAGATGATATGATAGTTTGTATAAGCGACACCAAAAATTCCACCAGAGAGCTACACCTGATAAACCACTTCAGCAAAGTGGCTGGATATAAATTTAACTCAAATCAGCAGCCTTCCTCTACTCAAAGGATAAATGGGTTGAGAAAGAAAATAGGGAAACAACACCCTTCACAATAGTCACAAATAATATAAAATATCTTTGTGTGACACTAACCAAGCAAGTTAAAGATCTGTATGACAGGAACTTCAAGTCTCTTAAGAAAAAAAAATTAGAAGAAGACCTCAGAAGATGGGACGATTTCTTATACTCATGGATTGGCAGGATTAACATAGTAAAAATGGCCATTTCACCAAAAGTAATCTACAGATTCAGTGCAATCCCCATCAAAATTCAAACTCAATTCTTCGCAGAAATAGAAAGAGCAATTCTCAAATTCATCTGGAATAACAACAAATCCAGGACAGTGAAAACCATTCTCAAGAATAAATGAACTTCTGGGGGAATCACCAATTCCTGACCGAAAGCTGTACTACAGAGCAATAGTGATTAAAACCACATAGTATTGGTACAGAGACAGACAGATTGATCAGTGGAATAGAATTGAAGACCCAGAAATAAATCCACACACTTGTGGTCACTTGATCTTTGACAAAGAAGCTAAAACCATGTAGTGGACAGTATTTTCAACAAATGGTGCTGGTTCAACTGGCAGTCCACATGTAGAAGAATGAAATTGATCCATTCTTACCTTCTTGTAGAAAACTCAAGTTCAAGTGGATCAAGGACCTCCACATAAAACCAGATACACTGAATCTAATAGAAGAGAAAGTGGGCAAGACCTTGACACACATTAGCACAGGGGAAAATTTCCTGAACAGAACACCAATGACTCATGCCCTAAGATCAAGAATTGACAAATGGTACCTCATAAAATTGTAAAGCTTCTGTAAGACAAAAGACAAAGGACTGTCAATAGGACAAAATGGCAACCCACAGATTGGGAAAAGATCTTTACCAACCCTATGTCCAATAGAGGATTACTATCCCAAATATACAAAAAACTGAAGAAGTTAGACTCTAGAGAACCAAATAACCCTATTAAAAATGGGGTACAGAGATAAACAAAGAATTCTCAACTGAGGAATACTGAATGGCTGAGAAGCACCTAAAGAAATGGTCAACTTCCTTAGTCATCAGGGAAATGCATATCAAAATGACCTTGAGATTCCACATCACGCCAATCAGAATGGCTAAGATAAAAAACACAGGTGACAGCACATGCTGGCGAGGATGTGGAGAAAGAACACTCCTCCATTGCTGGTAGGACTGCAAGCTGGTAAAACTACTTTGGAAATCTATCTGGCCATTCCTCAGAAAATTGGAAATAACTCTACCAGACGACCCAGCTAAGTCACTACTGGGCATATACCCAAAAGATGCTCTAACTTATAGTAGGGACATATGCTCCACTGAGTATAGCAGCCTTATTTATAGGAGCCAGGAACTGGAAAGAACCCAGATTTCACTCAACAGATTAATGGATACAGAAAATGTGGTATGTTTACACAATGGAGTACTAGTCAGCTATTAAAACCAATGACTTCATGAAATTTGCAGGCAAATGAATGGAACTAGAAAATATCATCTTGAGTGAGATAACCCAGACACACACACACACACACACACATACACACACACACACAAACATATGGTATGTACTCACTGATAAGTGGATTTTAGCCCAAAAGCTCAGAATACCCACAATACAACTCTCTAAACATAAGGACCAAGGTGTAGTTGCCTCAATACTACATAGAATGGTGAACAAAATAATCACAGGAAGTAGAGGTAGGGAAGGGCATGGGAAGGAGAGAGACGGGGAGGAACAAAAAGGGAGGGCAGGGTCAGGTATTAGAAGGGACAGGAGAGAAGTACAGAGGGTCAGGAAATTGAATGGAATCATGTAGCAATGGGGAATACAGAACAGGGGGTAGTCATTAGAAATTCCCAGACTTCAGGGAAATGAGAGGCTCCCAAGATCCAATGGTAATGACTTTAGCCAAAATACCCAATAAAGGGGAGATACAATCTGTAGAGACCACCTCCAATAGATAGGCATGGCCCCCAGTTGAGCGATGGGGCCACTCACACATCTCTCAATTTTTTAACCCAGAAATCTCCTTTCTAATGGAAAGACAAAAAAACAAAAACAAAAAACAAAAAACAAAACAAAACAAACAAACAAACAAACAAAAAAAAAAAAACAGAGACTGAAGGAAAGGCCATCCCACCTAGGGATCCATCCCATGTGCAGACACCAAATCCCCACACTATTGCTGATGTCAAGAAGCACTTGTCATCAGGTACCTGCCATGGCTGTTCCCTGAGAGGTTCTACCAGCACCTTACCAATACAGATTCAGATACTCACAGCCAAACATCAGAGTGAGCATAGGGACCCCAATGGAAGAGCTAGGGGGGGGGACTGAAGGAGCTGAAGGGGATTGCAACCCCAGAAGAACAATATCAACTGACTGGACCACCCAGAGCTCTCAGGGACTAAATCACCAACCCAAAAGTATACATGGAGAGAGCCATGGCTCCAGATACACATGTATCAGAGGGTGGCCTTATCTGATATCAAGTGGGGCGGGTTGGTCCTGTGGAGGCTTGATGCTCCAGCATAAGGGCTAGAGCAATGAGGTGGGAATGGATGAGTGGTTAGAGGAACACCCTTATAGAGCCAAAGTGGAGGGGAAAGAGAGAGGATGGGATGGGGGGGGGTTGTGGAGGGGAAACCAGGAAGGGAGATATAGTTTGAAATGTAAGTGAATAAAATGATTAATAAAACAATTTGTAGTTCCACGCTTACAAAAACACCCAATCCCATCTAATGCTATCACATGAGACCAGATATAACAACACATTTTCTAAAATTAGTTTAATTAGTTTTGGTAATAAACTATAGTTTATTTATAGTAAATTTATAGTACACATATAAGGCATACTACAAAATAGGTATTTTATTTTAAAAGCACTAAATGACAAAATGGTTTTTAAAAAAACCCTCAAACATTTATGCCACACTGGCCCAGGATGGAGTTATATAAAGACACCTAGATGGCAACCATGTGGGAACCAGCCCCTTTGCAAACATATAAACTGAGTGTTCTGCCATTATTAGAGGTCATTTGACCTGGATATCATCAGAGGAGCTTGACCATAGCATTTTAATGTCTTCCTTTTTTCTTTTCACAATACATTTTAATTCACCATATATCACAATCACATCCCCACTCGCTGTTCTCTTCCCATGCCTCCCTCCTTACAAATTAATTCCCTTCCTTTCTACTCAGAGATAGGTAGATTGATGGATGGATGATAGATAGATAGATCAGTACATAGATAGATCAGTAGATAGATAGATAGATGATAGCTATAGATAGGTAGATGGCAGATGGATGGATAGATATATGATAGATTGATCGATGGATAGATAGATAGATGACAAACCAAGACTTAAGAAGTCACTAGATTATCACTTTCTCTCACATTGTAAGAGGATCAAACGGCATCCTCCAACTCTCATATTTGCTGTATCCTAAGCCTTTGCTTGCATGGCACATGCAGACATGTGACTTCACTACACAGATATAACAACTGGAGAGAGAAGATATATCCAGAAAACACCATGAAAGAGTTTGAGAATGTATAGAAACAAAGACAGTGAAGATACAATGGAAAACAGAAAATATCAAGAGTAAATAATGTTTGAACTTAAAGTCTATAAAGGACATGAATATTTCTCTCTCCCTCTCTTTGGCTTTATAGTCACACTGAAGTGTCAATTAGGTGTGTTGCCTTGGCAATTTAAGATTTAATTTTTTTCCAAAAATAATTTTTAATTAAAATAGAATTGTATCATTTTCTCTCTACCTTTCTTTTCTCCCTCCAGCCCCTTCTGGGTTCTTCCCTCACACGTCCTCACACGACTTCCTCTCAAGTCTATAGCCTCTTCTTCTTCTTCTTCTTCTTCTTCTTCTTCTTCTTCTTCTTCTTCTTCTTCTTCTTCTTCTTCTTCTTCTTCTTCTTCTTCTTCTTCTTCTTTTTCTTCTTCTTCTTCTTTATTGTTACACATATATGCACAAATATATAAATACAATATACATATCATGAAGAAACTTTGTAATTCAGAAATCACACAAGTATTTTGCCCTTAGTTTCCTCCAGAAGCCGCATCCTTCCCCAGCAGCCTCCAGAATGCCCTCTTTACCTCCTTGTTCCTCAGGGTATATACAAGAGGGTTGAGTGTGGGGGTGCCCACTGCATAAAAGAGACCAAAGAACTTGCTCCTCTCTTGGGCATAGGGATTTTTGGGCTGCAGATAGACAGCAATGACTGAGCTGTAAAAGAGGGTAACCACAATGAGGTGGGATGAACAGGTCCCAAAAGCTTTTCTGCGCCCTTTTGAAGAGTTAGTTTTTAGTACAGCCCTGGCAATGACACCATAAGAGACAATGATGAGGCTCAGAGGTACAAGCAGGAAGATGACACCTGCAACTGACAACTGAATCTCATTAAAAGTGGTGTCCCCACAAGAGAGTCGGATTAGAGATGGGACTTCACACAGAAAGTCATCTATCTGCCTATGGGAACAGAAGGGCAGTGTGAGGGTGGGTGGTATTTGAACTATGGATTGGATCAAACCTATAGCCCAGGCCACACCTGCCAACTGGCGACATAGGCGGGGGTGGATTATGGTGGCATAGTGCAGGGGCTGACAGACAGCCACATAGCGGTCAAAGGCCATTACTGTCAACAGGATGCACTCTGTTGTCCCCAGGAGCATGAAGATGAAGAGCTGGACAGAGCATCCCAGGAAGCTGATGGTCTTTGTGGGGCCCCAGAGGTTGAACAACATCTGGGGAACACAGGTTGTGGTGAAGCAGAGGTCCAAGAAGGAGAGGTTAGAGAGGAAGAAGTACATTGGAGAGTGGAGCCTGGGGTCCAGGGTGGACAGCAGGAGGATGAGTGTGTTCCCTAGGAGGGTGAGGAGGTAGGAGCACAAGACAACGATGAAGAGAACCTTTTCCAGTTGTGGGTGTTCAGAGAAGCCCAGGAGGAGGAAGCCCACGGGGGTGCTCTGGTTGACCATGGTCTCTGTATCTAGTTGGAGGAATGAGACTGTCAGCTTAGTGTGGTACAAAGGACCTGGTGACAATGCTGTGCCCTTTTTGTGCTTCTCAGGACATTGTCATGACATGCCAGGTGGACATGTTTCTTCTTCCTCTGCTCTCACAAGGTTTACTTCCACACCCATCACCAAGTAGGTCCTTGCCTTTACCTGTCTCACCTGCCTTTTACCTGTTTAGTGGCCACAAAGAAATGAAGAATGTGGTGGAAGTTGGGTAGATCCTCTTACTAGTGCCTCTGACTTTCTGGTTAATGATGGAGAATGTGGATTTTAGATGGGTGAATCAACTCCTTCACTGTTTCGGTAGAAATGTGTTGAGAGCCTTATGTTCTCAGTGTTTTTCTGGTTTTCCTCAGTGCTATCTCATTGCCTATTATCTCTTGGAGGAAGTAGCTAAATTCTGTGTTTTAGGTCTGATGATACACCTTTGAGGAAGAAATCTGTCAAGCATGAACTGTAGTTTATATATATATATATATATATATATATATATATATATATATATATATACTTTACCAAAATGAACACAGCTAAATAAATAAAGATAAATAATAGAAATTAAAACCAATTAGTTTGAATGAATTTTCAGGTTGTATATCTGTTAGTTTTGATGTCTTATTATTTTTGTGTTGACTTGGTGGATACTGTTTGGCATGACTAGAAGTATTTTATTTTATACCTTAATTTTGTAAGGTAACTCATCAGAGACAGAATACGTCTTTTTGTTTTTGTTAATTTGAAGCTAGCTCGGGACCACCTTGGGTGCCAACTTGGCAGACAGTCCCATGGTCCCTAGAGGACTCTCCAGGCTGCAGGAGCCCTAGCATGTCGAGGATATTAGGATCACTAGTGAGTGGAACACAACATTTGTTCCAAACCAATTGTCACGGGCCTGTGACAGCAGAAGCAAGGACACAGCATTGCTTGACAAGCAGCTCTGGTTCCTTCTGATCAGTGCTGGTATTCCTTGGTTTCAAATACACCAGACAGCCCCATGATCCCTAGAGGAGACACATCTTTAACATGCCCAAGATCTTAGGATTCCACGATACCAGGATAACAGGAGCTTGGTTACATCAGGATCTCAGGGTCTCAGAGGAAGCTTGACTGCCAAGAACTCTGACACACCCAGAATCTCAGGTTCACAGGATCCTGGAATCACAGAATCACAGAGAAAGCTGGACTCTGGAGTCCTGAATCAACAGGCTCCAATCAGATAAATCGAGTGCAGCAAGCAGTTGAGATAACCAGACGATAGGAGACAAACATAAGAACAACAGAAACCAAGGTTATTTGGCATCATGAGAACCAAACTCTCCCACCATAGCAAGTCCTGGATACACCATCACACCAGAAAAGCAAGATATGGATCTAAAGTCACTTCTCTTGATGATAATGGAGGACTTTAAGAAGGAAATAATTAACTCCCTTAAAGAAATACAGGAGAACACGTCAAATCAGGTGAAAGAATTGAACAAAGCCATCCAAGATGTAAAATGGAAGTAGAAACAATAAAGAAATCACAAAGAGAGACAATTCTGGTGATAGAAATCCTAGGAAAGAAATCAGGAACCATAGATTTGAGCATCGGCAACAGAATACAAGAGATGAAAGAGAGAATCTTAGGTGCAGACGATTCCATAGAAAACATGGACATGGGCTGGGTAATGGAGGCTCACGCCCTTACAGCACCTGGGAGGGAGAGGTAGGCGGATTTCTGATTTTGAGACCAGCCTGGGCTACACAGAGAAACCCTCTCTCGAAAAACCAAAAAAAAAAAAAAATAAATAAATAAATAAAAGAAGAAGAAGAAGAAGAAGAAGAAGAAGAAGAAGAAGAAGAAGAAGAAGAAGAAGAAGAAGAAGAAACAGAAACAGAAAAGAAAACATGGACACGACAATCAAAGAAAATGCAAAATGCAGAAAGGTCTTAACCGAAAACATCCAGGAAATCCAGGACACAATGAGAAGACCAAACCTAAGGATAATAGGTATAGATGAGAATGAAGACTTTCAACTTAAAGGGCCAGTAAATATCTTCAACAAAATTATAGAAGAATACTTCCCTAACCTAAAGAGAGAGAGATGTACATGAACATAAAAGAAGCCTACAGAACTCAAGTAGACTGGACCAGAAAAAAAATTCCTCCTGACACATAATATTCAGAACATCAAATGCACTAAATAAGGATAGAATATTAAAAGCAGTAAGGGAAAAAGGTCAAGTAACATATGAAGGCAGGCCTATCAGAATTACACCAGACTTCTCACCAGAGACTATGAAAGACAGAAGATCCTGGACAGATGTTATACAGACCCTAAGAGAACACAAATGCCAGTCCAGGCTACTATACCCAGCAAAACTCTCAATTACCATAGATGGAGAAACCAAGTATTCCATGACAAAAACAAATTCACACAATATCTTTCCACAAATCCAGCCTTTCAAAGGATAATAACAGGAAAACACCAATACAAGAAGGAAAATTATGTCCTAGGAAAAGCAAGAAAGTAATCCTTCAACAAACCTAAAAGAGGAGAGCAGCAAGAACAGAATCCCAACTGTAACAACAAAAATAACAGGAAGTAACAATTACTTTTTCTTAATATCTCTTCATATCAATGGACTCAATTCCCCAATAAAAAGACATAAACTAACAGACTGGCTACTAAAGAGGATCCAACATTTTGCTGCTTACAGGAAACCCACCTCAAGGACAAAGACAGACATTATCTCAGAGTAAAAGGCTGGAATTCAATTTTCCAAACAAATGGTCTGAAGAAACAAGCTGAATTAACCATTATAATATCAAATAAAATAGACTTCCAACCCAAAGTTTTTTTAAAAAGACAAGGAGGGGCACTTCATCTTCATCAAAGGTAAAATTTTACAAGATGAACTCTCAATTCTAAATATCTAAGCTCCAAATGCAAGGGCATCCACAATCACTAAAGAAACTTTAGTAAAGCTCAAATGATACATTACACCACACATAATAACAGTGAGAGACTTTAACACCCCACTCTCATCAGTGGACAGATCCTGGAATCAGAATCTAAACAGAGATAAAATGAAACTAACAGAAGTTATGAAACAAATGGATTTAACAGATATCTACAGAACATTTTATCTTAAGAGAAAAACTTATACCTTCTTCTCAGCACCTCATAGTACCTTCTCCAAAACTGACCATGTAATGTCACAAAACAGGCCTCAACAGATACAAAAATATTGAAATTATCTCACGCATCCTATCAGATCACCATGGATTAAAGCTGATCTTCAATAATGACAGAAATAATAGAAAGCCAACATTGACATGGAAGCTGAACAACACTCTACTCAATTATAACTTGGTCAAGGAAGAAATAAAGAAAGAAATTAAAGACTTTTTAGAGTTTAATGAAAATGAAGCCACAACATATCCAAACTTAGGTGACACAATGAAAGCAGTCCTAAGAGGAAAACTGATAGCTCTGAGTGTCACCAAAAATAAACTAGAGAGAGCACACACTAGCAGCTTGCCAGCACACCTAAAAGCTCTAGAACAAAGGCAAGCAAATTCACCCAAGAGGAGTAGACGGCAGGAAATAATCAAACTTAGGGCTGTAATCAACCAAATAGAAACAAAAAGAACCATACAAAGAATTAACCAAACCAGACGGTGGTTTTTTTTTTTTTTTTTTTTTTTTTTTTTTTTTTTAGAAAATCAACACGATAGATAAACCCTTAGCCACACTAACTAGAGGCATAGCTAGAGGCATAGGGATAGTATCCTAATTAACATAATCAGAAATGAGAAGGGAGACATAAGAACAGAACCTGAGCGAATCCAAAACATCATCAGATCATACTACAAAAGTCTATACTCAACAAAACTGGAAGACCTGGATGATTTAACAATCTAAATAGCCCCATATCCCCTAAAGTAATAGAAGCAGTCATCAATAGTCTCCCAACCAAAAACAAAGCCCAGGACCAGAGGAGTTTAGTGCAGAGTTTTAGCAGACCTTCAAAGAAGACCTAATTCCAATTCTCCTCAAACTATTTCACAAAATAGAATCAGAAGGTACTCTATACAATTCATTCTATGGAGCCACAATTACTCTGATACCCAAACCAAACAAAGAGCCAACAAAGAAAGAGAACTTCAGACCAATTTCCCTTATGAATATCCATGCAAAAATACTCAATAAAATTCTCGCTAACTGAATCCAAGAACACATCGAAACGATCATCCATCATGATCAAGTAGGCACATTCCAGGGATGCAGGGATGGTTTAATATATGTAAGTCCATCAACATAATCCACTATATAAACAAACTCAAAGACAAAAACCACATGATCATCTCATTAGATGCTGAGAAAGGATTTGACAAAATCCAACACCCATTCATGATAAAAGTCATGGAAAGATCAGGAATTCAAAGTCCATACCTAAACATAATAAAAGCAATCTACAGCAAACCAGTAGCCAACATCAAAGTAAATGGAGAGAAGCTGGAAGCAATTCCACTAAAATCAGGGACTAGACAAGGTTTCCCACTTTCTCCCTACCTACTCAATATAGTACTTGAAGTCCTAGTCAGAGCAGTTAGACAACAAAAGGAGATCAAGAGGATACACATTGGAAAGGAAGAATTCAAAATATCACTATTTGCAGATGATATGATAGCATATATAAGTGACTCTAAAAATTTCACCAGAGAACTCCTTAACCTGATACAACTTCACTAAAGTAGATGGATATAAAAGTAACTCAAACAAATCAGTGGCCTACCTCTACACCAAGGATTAACAGGCTGAGAAAGAAATTAAGGAAAGAACACCCTTCACAAATAGTCACAAATAATATAAAATACCTTGGAGTGACTCAAACGAAGGAAGTGAAATATCTGTATGATAAGAACTTCAAGTCTCTGAAGAAAGAAACCAAAGAAGATCTCAGAACATGGAAAGATCTCCCATGCTCATGGATTGGTGGGATCAATGTAGTAAAAATGGCTATCTTGCCAAAAGCAATCTACAGATTCAATGCAATCCCCATCAAAATTCCAACTCAATTCTTCAACGAGTTAGAAAGGGTAATTTGCAAATTCATCTGGAATGACAAAAAAAAAAAAAAAAACAAAAAACAAAAAACAAAACCAACAACAACAACAAAAACCAAAACCAAGGATAGCAAAAACTCTTCTCAAGGATAAAAGAACCTCTGGTAGTATCACCATGCCTGACCTAAAGCTGTACTACAGAGCAATTGTGATAAAAACTGCATGGTAGTGGTACAGCAACAGACAGGTAGATAACTGGAATAGAATTTAAGACTCAGAAAGGAAACCACACACATATGGTCACTTGATCTTGACAAGGGAGCTAAAACTATCCAGTGGAAAAAAGACAGCATTTTCAACAAATGGTGCTGGCACACCTGTCAGTCATCATGTAGAAGAATGGGAATTGATCCATTCTTATCTCGTTGTACTAAGGTCAAGTCTAAGTGAATCAAGGAACTCCACATAAAACCAGAGACACTGAACCTTATAGAGGAAAAAGTGGGGAAAAGCCTCAAAGATATGGGTATAGGGGAAAAACTCTTGAACAGAACAGCAATGGCTTGTGCTGTAAGATCAAGAACTGACAAATGGGACCTCATAAAATGCGAAGCTTCTGTAAGGCAAATGACAATGTCAATAAGACAAAAAGGTCACCAACTGATTGGGAAAGGATCTTTACCAATCCTAAATCAGATAGGTGACTAATATCCAATATATACAAAGAACTCAAGAAGCTGGACTCCAGAAAATCAAATAACCACATTACAAAATGTGTTATAGAGCTAAATAAAGAATTCTCTACTGAGGAATACCGAATGGCTTAGAAGCACTGGGAAAAATGTTCAATTTCCTTAATCATCAGGAAAATGCAAACCAAAACTATTCTAGTGCCTGGCACACACAGAAGTGGATGCTCACAGTCATCTATTGGATGGAACACAGGGCTCCTAATGGAGTAGCTAGGGAAAGTAGCCAAGGAGCTCAAGGGGTCTGCAACCCAATAGGTGGAACAACAATATGAAATAAACAGTACTCCCAGAGCTCATGTGTCTAGCTGCATATGTAGCAGAAGATGGCCTAGTCGGCCATCATTTGGAAGAGAGGCCCTTTGGACTTGTAAACCTTATATGCCCCAGTACAGGGGAATGCCGGGGCCAAGAAGTGGGAGAGGGTGGATAGGGAATCAGGGAAGGGGAGGGTATAGGAGACTTTTGGGATAGCATTTGAAATGTAAATGATGAAAATATCTAATACAATTTGAAAAAAAACCCTGAGATTCCACCTCACACCAGTCAGAATGGCTAAGATCAAAAATTCAGGTGACAGCAGATGCTGTTGAGGATGTGGAGAAAGAGGAACACTCCTCCATTGCTGATGGAATTGCAAGCTGGTACAAACATTCTGGAAATCAGTTTGGCAGTTCCTCAGAAAATTGGACATAGTGTTACTGGAGGATCCAGCAATTCCTCTCCTGAGCATATACCCAGAATATGTTCTAACAAGTAATAGGGACACATGCTCCACTATGATCATAGAAGCCATATTTATAATAGCCAGAAGCTTGAAAGAATCCAGATGTCCCTCAACAGAGGAATGGATACAGAAAATGTGTACATTTACACAATGGAGTACTACTCAGCTCTCAAAAACAATCAATTTATGAAATTCTTAGGCAAATGAATGGATCTGGAGGATATCATTCTGAGTGAGGTAAACCAATCAGAAAAGAACATACATGATATGCACTCACTTATAAGTGGATATTAACCCAGAAAATTAGACTACCCAAGATACAATTTGCAAAACACATGAAACTCAAGAAGAAGGAAGACCAAAATGTGGATACTTCATTCCTTCTTAGAATGGGGAACAAAATACCCATGTAACAAGTTACAGAGACAAAGTTTGGAGCTGAGATGAAAGAAAAGACCATCCAGATACCGCCCCACCCAGGGGTCTGTCCCATATACAACCACCAATCCCAGACACTATTGCATATGCCAACAATAGCCTGTTGACAGGAGCCTGATGTAGCTATCTTCTGTGAGGCTCTGCCAGTGCCTGGCAAATACAGAAGTGGATGCTCACAGTTGGAAGGAGCACAAGGTCCCCGATGAAGGAGCTAAAGACAGTATCCAGGAAGGTGAAGGGGTCTGAAGCCCCATAGGAGGAACAACAATATGAACTAATCAGTACCCCCCCAGAGCTCCTTGGAATTATACCACCAGTTAAAGAAAACAAATGTTGAAACTTGTGGCTCTAGCTACATATGTAGCAGAGGATGGCCTAGTCAGTCATCAGTGGGAGGAGAGGCCCTTGGTCCTGTGAAGTCTCTATGCCCCAGTATAGGGGAATGCCAGGACCAGGAATGGGAGTGGGTGGGTTGGGGAGCAGGGAGTGGGGGGAGGCAATAGGTGATTTTCAGAGGCAAATCTAGGAAAGGGGATAGTATTTAAAATGTAAATAAAGAAAATATCTATTAAAAAAAGGAAAAAGTTGAAATAGCATTTTGTTTTGGTGTACAGGCTCACCATTGAGTCTGGACAATCTTCCTGCATCAGCTTCTGGAGTGCTGGAGTTGTAAGTGTGAGCTACCAAACTTGGCTTAGAATGTGTTATACAAGCCGTGCGGGAGGCAGAGGCAGGCGGATTTCTGAGTTCGAGGCCAGCCTGGTCTACAAAGTGAGTTCCAGGACAGCCAGGGCTATACAGAGAAACCCTGTCTCAAAAAAACAAAACAAAACAAAGAAAAAAAGAATGTGTTATGCACGTGAGAGATTTTCCTTTATGTGGCTCCATGCATGCATAACAGACTATTTCTCTTGTCTTGGCTTCTTTAATCATCTAACTAAACAGCTGCCCTGGTTAGGAAGTAGCATTGGATCAATTACTCAGTCCTCATGAGAAGTTAACAGGCAGGAGGTTAGAGTGGCTTGTTAAAATCACTGTGGCTCACAGTTGCATTATTAAAAGACACAGATAGAAATGTCTGCCATGTGGGTTGTATGGGGTGAATGAAAGTAAAGAATTCATAAGATGAAGGGCATATTTGGGGGAAGTATGGGGGCTGGAGTGATGGCCCCATTGTTAAGGGCATGTGCTTTTCTTGCAGAGGGCCCTAGGCCAGTTCCCAGTATCCACGTGGTGGCTTATACCAAGCCATGTAGTTACATACACACATGCAGGCAAAATACTAATATACATGATATAAAATAAATAGACCTCGTTAATATACACTGCATTTATTTGTGTGTGTGTGTGTGTGTGTGTGTGTGTGTGTGTGTGTGTGTGAGACAGTATATGTGTTGAGGTCAGAATACAACTATGGGAATTGCTTTAAATCTATCAAGATGGTCCATGGAATTTAATGCATTTCATAGGGATTGATAGACACACTTTTAACCACTTCATTGGGTTGGCCTCATTTTTTTTCCCCTTTGAGGTCAGGGTTTCATGTAGTCCAGGTTGTTCTCAAACTCTTAGTTTAAAGAGTGACTTTAAACTCCTGGTTCTCCAGTCTCTACTGCAGAAATGTGGGAATTACAGCACACCCAACTGTTTTCTTTTTTGAGATGTACTTCATAGAATGTAAAAGTTATCCTTTGACAGTATGTAATTTGTGTGTGTCTCTCTGTGTGTGTGTGTGTTCTCATGCACACATGTATGTGTAACCCTGTGGGAGGCCAGAGGTTGATGTTCAGTGTTTTTCTCAGTTGCAGTCTATCTTGTGTTTTTGTGAGCTCAGTAATTTGGCTAGATTTGCTTGCCATTAAGCCCAAAGGTTCCTTCTGTCTCTGCCTTCTCATGCTGGCTTAATATGTATGAACATTGTTCTTGGCTCTTTACATGCGTGTTGGGCTCTCAGCTCTGGTTTTCATGAGCATGCAGCCCACACAGCACATTACCAACTGAGCTGTCTCCCATATGAATTCATTGTTTTAAAAGTGCCCTTACCAGTCAAATGGCCAGACCAGAACCAACTACCTCATTATCCCAACTTAATCCTGTGACAGCAGCCAATCCTCATTTGCTTTCCTTATTTACAAATTTTAGTATGTGTCCTTAGCGACACCCATCTCCATTTGATTATTGTCCTTACTGACCCTGTCTCTAACTTGGCTCTTCCCATGGCTCTTCTTTTCTCTATCTGATTTCTGGATCTCTTTAGAGTTTATCTTCTTTAGTGGGGCCACCTTTTTCTGTCTTTTGATGAATTATGCTTACCATTGTTTTTCCTAGTTTGCATCATTCTAAATCATGCATTTATTTGTCTGTGAATTTTTCTGCTTCTGGTACTACAAGATGGGACTGGTCACCTGAAGTGCTTGCTGAAGGTCTGGCAATCATTCCTTGCTTTTGCTTTTAACACTTTCCAATTATGGAGTGCTTCACATGTGCCGTGTACGGCAAACAGCTCCCTGAACACCTAGTTTCCATATCAGCCCTGCAAAGATCTTATCAATTTTACCGTGAATCTTTACAGTGAACAGTTTCAGGGCAAGTAAGGTTTCTAAGGTTGCCCACATGACAAATGTTGGGAACCAAGTTAGTGTTACAGAAAATTTCCCACACCTGGGGGAGTACAGAAGGAGCTATGACAGACTGTGGCATTTTCCTGTCCAAAATACAAGCGAGTGAGGCCATCAGATCAGCAGCTGGTAAGTTACTCTGTTTGTATTAGTGCCTAGTACCTGGAATCTTGGTGCTCAAGAAGCAGCAGCATGTGATATTTGTGTTTGGGATCAGCCTGGGGTACATTTTCTTCAAAAGCAAAACCAATAAAAAACAACCCCCAAAGCAAGCAGATAAAAATCCCTCATCCCCTTTAATTCCCTATCTGTGGGTCTATTGTTTAGGACACATGGAAACTGATATAATGTGAGAGAAAGGCTAACACTCTACTTACCTTCAACTGGAGGAGTATTTTGGTTGCCAGCAATTGTCCATGATAAAATTTTTAATGGGTGCCTCTTTTCTGCATGGACATCAAGAAGAAAACTCAAACTAAGAAAGAAGGATGGTCTCTGAAGGGTCAGCTTGATCTCTGATTGAAGTAAGGATCATTCAACTTTGCAGCCAGTGTTTTTAAAGGACACACCCTGTGTTTTTGTTAGAGGTACCTTACTTGATTCTTCAATTATCAGGTTTTTATGAGCTTTTCAATCATGATTACCTAGAATCTTCCTTGCCAGGAGTATTTGTACTAATAAACAGAGCAAAAACTAAATGAGGACTCTAAATCCGTCCAGCCAAGCTGTCAGCATTGTCCCTTACAACCCTACATCATATGAGTATCTTCCTTTTGATATGACAAGTTAACAAAGGAAGTTTAATCTGCTAGGTTACTGCAATATAGTGGTAAGTGCCAGAGTTCATGTGTAAACACAGATGAACTGACCACTTCACCAACCACAGTCTGCTGCCTTTTCTAAGAAGTAAAATGAGGCCAAGTGGGGAAGAGGCATCTCTTAATTAGCAAGGTTTTGGCAAACAGTCTGTTTCAGTGGCCCTGCTGGTGGAAAGCCTGACATTAGGTATGTGGTAGAGAGAGGGACCCCAGATCCCAGGACTCCTCTCCTATGGAGAGAAACATCTCATTAATTCAGCTGAGACCCAGGGGTTCCACAGCCCACAGATAGTTAGCTAGTAATTATGATAGAAGGGGCAGGAGACTCTCTGGAGAAAGTGTGCCAGCAATAGAATTACTAGAATAAGTCAGAAAGTCACCCACTCCTTTTGTTACCAGGGATAACCTGAGTCACATTGTTTCCCTCTACCCAGCATCTAGACATTGTTTCAGTTCTCTGATTTCTACAAATGTCCACATTGCTCATGTGTGTGTGTGTATACACTTGTGTATATGTAGACATCTGTCTAACCCTCATTTGATACAGGCAATTATTCTTCCTGTCAGCCATCAGTTTTAGGATATGAGGTCCACATCATAGTGGATGTTTCAGGTATGATCCACAGTCATACTGAATAGTCATTTTTAACTATTTTAACTATAAAGTCATTTTAATAGTCATACTTTAATAGTCTGAGTGTATAACTGGATGTTCATATTTTCGTAGATTGTAGAATCTCTACACTGTTTCTTTGGTGTCTTAAGGGACAGTTGTAGCAGCTGCCAGGAAATGTGATGAAATCCCATTAATTACAAGTGGAACTATAACACTGACGTTTATGAAAAGCTAATGACAATGTGAAAAAGATTGTTATAATGCTAGAAAGTAGAAAGGGTCACACAAATAAAATGCAAATTTAATAAAAGTATGATGTTAATGAATAAACATATGAAGTCAAGACTATAAGGAAGGTAATGAACATTTTTTAAAAGATTTATTTATTTATTTATTTATTTATTTATTTATTTATTTATTTATTTATTTATTTGTTATATGTGTGTACACTGTAGCTGTCTTCAGACACTCCAGAAGAGGGCATCAGATTTTTGTTATGGATGGTTGTGAGCCACCATGTTGGTGCTGGGATTTGAACTCAGGACCTTTGGAAGAGCAGTCGGTGCTCTTAACTGCTGAGCCATCTCACCAGCCCAGGAATATGCTGCAGATCCCCTTTGGTCCTTGTCTGTGTGGAACGGGTCTCTGGTTGCAGGTGGACAAGGAGTCAGTGGGAATTGACAGACAGACTCAACACGAGGGAGTGTGGATCTGAATGTAATTTGTCAAATCGAGCACCAAACTTTTTATACAGAAGAAAATAGGGAAGTTGGGTGACACACCGGCTAGGTACAAAGAGGTTACTGGATTCTTACACAGAACAGAGGAATACAAACATGGAAGAACTGTCAGGAACCAACTGGCATAAAATTCAATGTTAACAACTAGGATCAAAAACAGCTCCACCTAAGGCCCACTTAATCTTAGAAGCCAGAGGCAAGGACTTCGTGCCCTTGCCATAGTTCCTATTCTAGTCTATTGTATAGACCACCTTCCCCCTAGGTCATTGTAAATACTTGTGTATGGGTGTAACTCAACTATCTATAGTTTTAAGTATCTACCCTGGTTCCTCTTTAGGTCACAAACTTCCTTCTTCCTAGATAATGGTAAACTCTGTAGGGCAGTGACTTAGCTATCCATGCCCAAGATCGTATCAAGGACTGCCTAGAATCTAAATTAGCTATGTCAAAATATCAATCCTTAGGAGCACTTGTAATAAAGCAATATTAAGGGAAAGCACACAGATCCGTTTATCAACTGAAGCAAGGACATTGGAGCATTCTTTATACAGGATGCCACGATTCCAGGAGACTAAGTTTCTGTGAACTTTTCGCCTCGGGACAGCACCCAGGTTTTCGGGGCCTGTCATGCTTGTCATTACTGGAGTGGATGTAGCAGGAATGAACATTTATTTAACTGTAAAACATTCCAGAATACCCTACAAACCCACAGTTAAGGGCAACTGCGCTGAAGATGCCCTTTCTGAAGATGCCCTTTCTAGCTTTGATCTCTTTCTAGCTAGAAGAAAAGTATACGCAAACCCTGCTGACAAAAGTACTGAACCACGTGGGATTCCATGGATTCATAGAAAGAAAGAAAGAAAGAAAAAGGAGACTCAGACTTGGCAACAATTTATTTACAGTCCATGAGACTACAGTTATACAGGAGCAAAGCTGCTCTCTGTGTAGATAAGTTACTGTTACCTCAGTAACTGTGGAAAGGCAATCTTGGTTTACAAACAAAACTAAAAAAAAAAAAAAAAAAAAAAAAAAACTACTGCAAACTGAATGGACTAAGAAAATCAAGCCTTGAACAATGAACAAAAACATTTTCCATAAAAACAGCTTCATTTATGATGTTTGCTTAGTGCATTTTACATTAACTTCCTCTTCCCAACCAAAGATGCTCACCGTCCTGAGCCTGTCTATTAAAGCATTCACTGTTTGTTCACTAAAACCACTAACTGAAGATTTCTGACGTAATAGGGGCTTGGGCCTCAGATACAAATTCTCATTTCTACATCAAGGGTGTTGGTCTTTCCAAAGAAGGGGAGAGGGGTAGGTTGCTACCACAATGCATGTATTGAGATGTGACTACTTTCTACTGAATACACTAAATTTCATATTCATCTATACAAAAATCCTACACTCAAATTTTTCTGAGTTACTAGGAGGAAAAAACACAACATTTCTCCTGGTGCTTCTGGAAAGTACATATATTAAGTGGCATTTTGTGATACCATTACTTTTGAAATTATTGAGCACAAGGCTTTGCATTGGCTAGCAAATGCTCTACCACTGAGCTACCCTCCAGTCTCCAGTTAGCTTTCCTTTTAATTACAAGGATGAAATAGTATTTTTAAAGGATAAGTGACCAGTTGCATATCTAGATCAAGACTCATCAATACCATCACAAGTTCTTCAGTGATTTTCTTTGAACGCCTTTTCTAGTAATCACTGATTTTCAATGTGTTCTTGGCTAAGTCATTCCAGGTCTTCACGTTGGGATAGTCTTCCAAATCTTCATAGAGTGACCAGACAATAATCCAGTCTCCTTAGTTCTCGGGGCTGACCAGGCTTCTCACAACCTGAAGGCACTGCTCTTTCAGCATATATACCGGCAGCATGATGTTGGCCAGAGCAGGCTGCTCATCAACGTTAAGAGATGGCACAAATAACTCAGTTCGGTTAACCAGGAGTCTGTCGTTCGTCCTTGCATCCATGAAGAGCCACGGGTGACCTCGGTAGCTGTTGATGTGGAGACTGGTGCCCGGCAGCAGCGTCTGGAAGGGCTGTGGTTCACCTTGAAAATCAAGCCACAGGGGCTGCACCAAGCGTGGACTGCGGTCCCAGACCACCATGCAGGACAGATATGCAGGTTTACCATCGCTGAGCGCAGTGAGGGTGGTGGCCGCCCTCCAGCCATAGGTCCCCGGGAGTCTTCTGGGTTCAACCCCAAGACGAGGTCGGGTCTAGAATTCCTCTGCCCGGGTCACCCCCCTATAGGACTCAGCAGCAGCAGCCACAGTGCACGCGGGTTTTTCATACCAGGACTCAGGCGCTCTGACTAGTTCTTCGGGTCCCTGCCCATAGCTCCAGGAAGAGCAGGCTGGGAAGGTGTGCTATCCCGGCTTTCAGGTAGACAAATTTAACTTTCTCAGGACTTGGGACCTTGCCAGAACACACAGCATCAACTTGGCAAACAAGCTCCTCTTCCTCTTCTCTCTTCTCTTCTCTTCTCTTCTCTTCTCTTCTCTTCTCTTCTCTTCTCTTCTCTTCTCTTCCTCTTCCTCTTCCTCTTCTCTATTCTCCTCCCCTCCCCTCTTCTCCCCACTCCCGTCTCCTCTCCCCACCTCCCCTCCCCTCCCGTCTCCCCTGCCCTCCTTCCCACTCCCCTTCTCCTTTCTTTTTTCTCTTTCTTTCTTTCTTTCTTTCTTTCTTTCTTTCTTTCTTTCTTTCTTTCTTTCTTTCTTTCTTTCTTTTGAATTAAAAAAATTTTAAGATATTTTATTTATTTATATTTCAAATGTTATCCCCTTTCCTAATTTCCCCTCCAAAAATCCCCTACCCCCTTCCCCCTCCCCCTACTCCCCAACCCACTCACTCCCATTCCTGGTCCTGGCATTCCACTATACTGGGGCATAGAGCCTTCACAGGACCAAGGGCCTCTCCTCCCATTGATGACCGACTAGGCCATCCTCTGCTACATATATAGCTAGAGCCACAAGTTCCACCATGTGTTTTCTTTGATTGGTGGTATAGTTCCAAGGAGCTCTGGGGGTACTGGTTAGTTCATATTGTTGTTCCTCCTATGGGGCTTCAGACCTCTTCAGCTCCATGAGTACTTTCTCTAGCTCCTTCATGGGGACCTTGTGCTCCGTCCAATGGATGGTTGTGAGCATCCACTTCTGTATTTGCCAGGCACTGGCAGAGCCGCACAGGAGACAGATATATCATGCTCCTGTCAGCAGGCATTTGTTGGCATCTGCCTAGTGTCTGCGTTTGGTGGTTGTTTATGGGATGGATCCCCAAGTGGGGCAATTTCTGGATGGTCTTTCCTTCAGGCTCTGCTCCGAACTTTGTCTCTGTAACTCCTTCCATGGGAATTTTGTTCCCCATTCTAAGAAGGAACGAAGTATCCACACTTTGGTCTTCCTTCTTCTTGAGTTTCATGTGTTTTGCATATTGTATCTTGGGTATTCTAAGTTTCTGGGCTAATATCCACTTATCAGTGAATGCATATCATGTGTTTTCTTTTCTGATTGGGTTACCTCACTCAGGATGATATCCTTCAGATCCATACATTTGCCTAAGAATTTCATAAATTCATTCTTTTTAGTAGTACTCCATTGTGTAAGTGTACCACATTTTCTGTATCCATTCCTCTGTTGAGGGACATCTGGGTTCTTTCCAGCTTCTGACTATTATAAATAAGGCTGCTATGAACATAGTGGAGCATGTGTCCTTATTACAAGTTGGAACATCTTCTGGGTATATGCCCAGGAGAGGAATTGCTGGACTTCTGGTAGTACTATATCCAATTTTCTTAGGAACCACGAGACTGATTTCCAGAGTGGTTGTACCAGCTTGCAATCCCACCAGCAATTGCATCCTCATCAGAACTCCTGATCCCTGTGTCCTGTCTGAATATCTGAATAACCTTGTTTCACGATATCCTTGGAGGCATGCTGGGACCAGCTCCTTACTAACATGTCTCAGACTGATATCATTCTTTCTTAGACTCAGTAATTTTTTTTAATGTTGAATAAATGGAATGTATTTTATGCTTTTGGATCATCTCCAGTTCTTGAAATGGTGAGTTTTATTTATTTCAAATATATTGACATTTTTAAAGGGATATTTTCCCAAGCTTCTCACCCATCCATTCTGTCTTTACTGAATTTCACAAAAATATTTGTTTTATTATTTTTAATACTTCTGTGTGTGTGTATAAAACTAGGTATATGTATATGCAGGTGTATATAGCAACTAGGGGTGTCAGATTCCCTGGTCTTGAGTTATGAGCCTTCTGATATGGGTACTGGAAGCTCTATAAGAGTAGTACATGCTATTAATGGCTGAATCATCTGTTTAACACACATGTTTTCTTCTAGTGCTGAAAATTCAACTTAGAGACTCACATGCTAGGCAAATGTTCTTCCACTGAGATATATTGCAGTCACCTCTTTCCCTTTCACGGAATGTTAACTGCACCATCAGCAAATAAGAATTCAGAGGCCTGGAGAAATGGCTCAGTGCATAAGAGCACTTGCTACTCTTGCCAAGGACAGGAGTTTGGACCCTTGTACATGGTAGTTCACAATGGCCTGTAATTCTTGCTTCGGGATCCAAGGTCTTTTGGTAACTCAATCTCTGGTGGTGGGCAAGTAGGTGGAACTTCTGGGTTGGATGGAGGAAGAGAGGAAGCAGGGGAGAGTTAGGTCTTTTTGGAACGGGGACAGCATAAGAGTAAGATGTAGCTGCTAGAGTTTCCCGGTATCATGGTGGATATGCAAGGATTCACCACCAAAGGAATTAGATTTTAGTAAGGCTTACAAGATTAGGTTTTAGTTGTTGCACCCAGAGACTGAGTTACCATTGTTTCTGAACTAAGTTTGTGTTGCATTTTCCTTCACGCTGTGGCTTGTCTGGGTTCAAGAGAGAAAGGTAAGAGAGCAATGCATGAGTTTTCCTGACATGCAACACAAGGCCGTGGAGGATTTGAAGCAAGGGGCTAGCATGGTAGCGACCCACAAGTGGAAACTTAGCAAGATGGGTGGAGAGATTGTAGAGATCTGAGTCAGAGCCTCCATGAGATAAAAATAGGTCGGTCATTGCCCGCCAGGCAGCAGGGGCAGAGAGTTGGAGGCACAGGAAAGGACAAGGGAGGGACAGAGTTCTGATTCTAGGTGTATATCTTGCATTTCCAAAATGAGAATCAATTCTCTGAATTCTCTCATCTTTGAGTAGGAAACTCTCTGGATTAGTTTTTGTTGTTGTTGTTTGTTTTTTTGTTTGTTTTTAAATGGGAGTCTCCCTGGCTTCTTTCTAGTTTTACTATAGAAGAAACTCCACATGCTGTGGGTTATGTTGTGTTAAAGTGCCATACATCTTTAATTCCTGTGCATGAAGACAGAGACAGGAGGATCTCTGTGAGTTTGAGGCCAGCCTGGTCTACAGAGTGAGTTCTAGGACAGCCAGAGCCTGCCTTGAAAAAAACTAAAAACAAAACAAAAAACAACAAACAACAACAAAATCCCAAAACCCTACGTGAAGTATAGAATGATGATATGGACAGCAAGAAAAACAATGTACAAAGGACATTGAGAACCTGTAAACAAAATAACGTGGAAATGAAACAAAATGAATGGAAAAGAAATAAATATTAGCTATATTTTTTAATGTGAACTAAGATACACCCCCTGATTTTTGTCACCCAAAGTACCTATTTTTGTTAAGAAAGTATCCCTGCTGGGAAGTCTAAGCAGAAGGCTCTCCTCCTTACATCTAGGGTGTGTCAGAGCTTAAACTACTCTCTTAAATTATTTTCTAAACCTGTAGTACAATGTATTATTGTAACTCCAACCATTTTATCCAAAGTAAACATCCAGCAAAAACAAAGTTTGATTACTTAACATTTTGTTTGATTTAATTGCAAGACACTTGAGGGCCAAATGGAGGTGGGGCAGGGAATAGGTCTTTGTTTTTTTATTCTTAGAGCAGAAATATTTTTTTTAAAGGAAAAAAGTGGCTAGGCTATAGGCTCAAAAACCAAAAAAAAAAAAAAAAAAAAGACTTCTTCCATAAACAAGTGCTGAATTAAGATTGATGTCCTAGAAAGTATAGAAACATCTATGAGAGGGATCCTGGTCTACTTGGAACTACAGCCTGTCCACAGATTAGAAGATTCTCTTCAAATTGTCAGTGCTTCCTCTTAGAGTTACAGCTTCTGACCTATATCAAAATCCAACAACTAACAAATGTATTACATACTCTATCCTAAAATTATATGGACTGGATTGAGAATTCTTTTTTAATTGGCTTTTTAAATGTGTTTTAGTTCTCTAATGAAATTTATGTCTTGGTCTATTTTTTTTAATGTCTAGATGAATAAAATCTATAATCATTAAAAAAAGATACACCCCCTGTTTCTCTGTCTGTCTCTGTGTCTCTGTCTTCCTCTTCCTCTCCCTCATCCATAGACACATGATAGAAAATACAAACTCATCCTAGATAGGGTGCCAAAAGTAGGTCAAATAAATTATTCCATTCAAGTCCAGATTGACCAACAAATGAGTTTGTTTACTGTAGTTACAGAAGAATGGGTGATAAATTACAGCTGTATATCTAAATGCCTCACTTAAGCATGGATGAGGACACTTGTAAGTTGTTTCACTAGGGTCTGGTGTACAACTTGCTTGCACCTAGATCTTTGGAGAGGTATCTCTCTTCCAATTGTTTACGTGTTATGCCATCTCAAGGAGGAATCATCAGAGTCCTGAAAATTTCATGAACTTCCTGAGTTTTGTAAGATTTTTTTTCCTTCCTTCTAAATTTATTGAGTCAGATGAGTTTCCTTGATCAGTCCGGGTAAGAATGCTTCCTTTTGGAAGAAACACTTAGCACTCTTCCCACTCATCTGCTGATTCTGCTTCTCTCCTTCTCACTACCCATCCCCCTCCACTATAGCCTGCCACTCACTAGGTCTACTGTTGTGGCTTGGAAGAGTAAGTAGACTCAGAAGTTCATTTTTTTTAAAACAAAGGTTCTAATTCATCTTAATTTGGAAAGTATGCTAAGTATTTCTTCCTCAGCTCTCCTCAGAGTCCTCATCTTTCCTTAGCAGCTTCCAGAATGCTCTTTTTACCTCCTTGTTCCTCAGGGTATATACAAGAGGGTTGAGTATAGGGGTACCCACTGCATAAAAGAGACCAAAGAACTTGCCCCTCTCTCGGGCATAAGGGTTTTTGGGCTGCAGATAAACTGCAATGACTGAGCTGTAGAAGAGAGTGACCACAATGAGGTGGGAGGAACAGGTCCCAAAAGCTTTCCTGCGCCCCTTTGCAGAGCTTATCTTCAGCACTGCCCTGGCAATGGCACCATAAGAGACAAGGATGAGACTCAGAGGCACAACCACAATGAAGATACTAGCAACAGCCATCTGGATCTCATTATATGTGATGTCTCCACAAGAGAGTTGAATTAGAGATGGGACTTCACACACAAAGTTGTCTATCTGCCTGTGGGAACAAAATGGCAGTTTGAGGGTGGGAGGTGTCTGAACTATGGATTGGACCAAACCTATAGCCCAAGCTATACCTGCCAACTGCTGACATAGGCGGGGGTTGATGACTGTGGCATAGTGCAGGGGCTGGCACACAGCCACATAGCGGTCAAAGGCCATTACAGTCAGGAGGATGCACTCTGTTGTACCCAGGGACATGAAGATGAAGAGCTAGACAAAGCATCCCAGGAAGCTGATGGTCTTTTCGGGGCCCCAGAGGTTGAACAGCATCTGGGGGACACAGGTTGTGGTGAAGCAGAGGTCCAAGAAGGAGAGGTTAGAGAGGAAGAAGTACATTGGAGTGTGGAGCCTGGGATCCAGGGTGGACAGCAAGAGGATGAGTGTGTTTCCTAAGAGGGTGAGGAGGTAGGAGCACAAGACAACCACAAACAGAACCTTTTCCAGTTGTGGGTGTTCAGAGAAGCCCAGCAGGAAGAAGACCACAGGGGAGCTCTGGTTGACCATGATCTCCGTGTCTAGTCGGCAGGATGAGACTGTCAGACAATGTATTATTTTACTTTGTTTTGTAAAAGCACACTCTACATACTTGTCAAAACATGTGAGGTGGATGTTTCTCTTCTCCT